>NC_141912.1:29864969-31071701 GCF_057802395.1 Ceratotherium simum simum
TATTGAAAGACTGTACTATGAAAAAATGTTTCTAGAAATTATAAAATGTATTCATAAATTTGTCAATCTAAAGAATATGAGTATAGCTTACAGTTCACAGTTCTTACTTTTCAGTTTCCCTAGAATTTAAAGTTTCTAAGTGTTAAATTTTTTAATTAATATATGTAATTAAAGTTTCTAAAAATAATAAGGGAGGGGAAGGGGGGAGGGAGGAGGGTGAAAGGGATAATTCGGTACCTGTGTGTGGTGATGGGTTGTAATTAGTATTTTGGTGGTGAACATGATGTAATCTATGCAGAAATAGAAGTATAACGATGTACACCTGAAATTTTTACAATGTTATAAACCAATGTTACTGCAATAAACAAAAATTTAAAAATAATAAGGGAAAAATCTCTGTATGCAGGGAAAATAAGATTGTACGTTTGAATAAAAAATGTAGATACATTTTGTTGTGAAAAAGAAAATTTTATCCCAAAATAAAGCTAGTTATTTCTGAATAAAAAAAGAGAATAAGTGATAAACTAAAATGGACCTAGAAAGCTATAGAAGGCTTATGGAAAAGGAATCTTTGGAAAGGGATTTTATGCATGGTCAGGACTAACTAATATTGGAATGAATTTAATTAAGAAAATGAGTTTTAATATCAAAAGAAAGCTGGTACAAAATTAAAATTCGGCTTTCTCTCTGTGTTAAAAAAAATAGGAAAAAATCTTACCTTGTGTGTTCAAGTTAGCTAAAACTAAAATTATATTTTAAGAATTTTTAAAATAAGATTTAATATATTCTAAGGGCTAGAATTTGTGGGTTTTCTCTGTTAGAATGACGTATCAAATTTATCTTGATGTATTTGTTCTGCTCTCAACTAAAAGCAGTATATGTAATTCTCTAGCTTCTGTGTAATATTCTTAGTAAACAGAGAATTGTTTCTTTTCTCTTACACTATCTATAACTTACAGCAATTTGGTGACTATACTTTCTATTTATAAGCAGAATTGAAACAATTATTTTTTTCCCTCTCTGTTCCTCCAGAATTCAGAAACTCTCAGTGAGTATTCCTATTTTCATTACAATATATTTTTTGCACAAATTCAATAAGAATCTGTTCTTATAAAAGGACACAATTGAAAACATTGGTTATATTACCAAGTCTTTGACTTGAATGTCACATTTAACAGAGACATGCATAAATTCAGATATGACCAAATAGCTTTAAGGAATTTAGATTGACTCCATGAGCCCAATAAATCCCTGGCGGAGGGGGGAAGACTTGTTCCTCACTTACAGCATTTCCAACAGCCTAACCAGGTGAGGAAAGAAGGTCACTTCCTGGCAGGTGCAAAAACCTCCAGATATATTGGGAACCTCAAGAAGAGAGACATTCTTCCAAATCTATTGCAGGCAGAATATTTGACTTGGCTTCTTAACCTCAAGAGGCTATTAAAAGTTCAATCTGGAGATTCCTTATGAAAAGATCCACCAAAGGAAATTTAAAAGAACTTATATGATCAATTGCTGTTCTTGCTGTACTTATGTAAATAACTAAGCCACATTCATTGAAACTAGACTTATTTTGCAAACAATTACTCTTAATTTGACTATATTTGATAAAAATAAGGGTGATTTTAGAGATAAAAATTATGTTTCAGTGGAAACTATAATATACACTTGTGGATTTTAGATTCTAATGCTATTCATTTTCCTTGAAGTTTTATTTACCTAAAAACTGAACTGGATCCTAAATTCTTCTAGTTTCTCAAATATTTGGCTACAACTCTCCAAACTAATATTTCCAATTTTTCTCCTATTTTTGACTTGGAATTGTTAAGAACTAAAGCTACTTTTTTTCCTGAAAGCACTGCAAACTGAAACTGAAAAACTTGTTATAAACCTAAGAGAGACTGCTACAATAGCCCGTGTTTAGACAACCTTTGTACCTGTTGCAGTGTAAGCCACTCAGAAAATTTACCTGAACACCTGATGACACCATTAGAGACATTTCAAACTGCAAAAGATGCTTCATCCCTGACATCCAGAAATCTTTTTGACTGGCTGTCCCCTAGGCTAAGAAACTGGTTTATAATTTGCTCCAACCGTTAACCATGTTTTTTCTTTATTTCCACAGAAGTGCCTCATTAAATGCCTGATTAGTTGCACTGTAGACCTAACTTTGGTAGCCCACCTGCATCGCTACCTCTTAAAATGAGACACAACTGTTTAACTAAACTGATCTATTTTCAAGACTAAAAGATTAATTCAATGAAATAGTGGAACAATCTATCAGCTCAACTTTTAATATGTGAGACTTTCTGGAAAATTTCAGAGGAGGGAACTGTTGGGTCCAGGGCAAGCTGCCCCAAAATATCTTGCAATAGCATATTGATTATCTAGAATTAAAATTACCTGAGAAGGAAAAAGGGCATTCTGACCCTCCTGTCTCTGTTTCCCCTAAAAGTTGGAAATAAATCTCTCATGTGATAGGTGTTCTCCCTTCATCCTTATCACCAGAGCTAGAGAGTTCAGGACCAAGAAGCCTATATAAACAAATCTTGCTAATTTACTCCCTCAAGCCTAAACTACTTAACTTCCTCACTAATTACACACCTTAAACCTAAGTTTTTTTGTCCGGTATATACTGCCTACTTTGTTCATTCTCCAAGCATCAATTTCATGATTCTCCTGTGTGCACATAATTAAATTGGTTTTTTCTGCTGTTAATCTGGTCTTGTGTTGATTTTATTATTAGTCCATCCATAAGAACACAAGAAGGGTAGAAGGGGGGAGTTTTCCCCTTCCCATCACTGGGGAACGGTCACATTCAGTGGGTGAATATCTCAGTCATCATAAGGTCAGTCCCACATGGCTTGCATACAAAGCATATCAGCTGCTCCATCTGGGGTGTTCCGTTTGGCATTTATAGGGGGAGTTGAGCAGTCTCCCTTCTCAGGGTAAACACACTTTACAGTGGCTTTTATCCAGTCCACCAGGCTGGCTGTTCCCTCAGGGATAACCTTCTGTGTGTCTGGATCATGTATGTTAACCTAAAAATTAAGAGCCAAAATGAGATGGAGAGAGGCATTTATTAATTGTGAAGAATTGCAATTCAGGGTACAGAGATTCAGATAGTAACCCAAATAGTGTCCTGCTAGGGAGTCAGAGGGAGAGGTTTTTAAAGGCAAAATAGGGAAGTTTTCATTACAAAGAATGTTAATTGAGGTTGGCAACAGAAAGTTAATCTTGGTTGAATATAAATGACTGCTAAGACTATAGCTAAAGGAAGGTAAAAGTTTGTCATGGTGACAAGTTGCAGGTCTCATGCAGCAGTCTCAGAATATTTGTATCTTGACTCAGTTTGAAAGTTGGTGTTCTACCTGATGAGGGCATGCATAAGACTCATTTCCTTAATTGCTTTTGGGCTCCATTTTAGAGCCCTTAAACATAAGTGATTCCATTTTGTTTCACATTTTCATTTTTCCCCTTTTTATCAAGATCTTTCTCTGAAAGTATCTCTGATCAACCATAGATTTTTCAGTCTCACATCACTGGGATAGACCTGTCCCTGAAAGTCATGTCCCGGTTTGAGGGGGGGGGAGTGGATTTTATTTTTCTGATGATTATTCCAAGTAGTCAGTGTCATAAGGGTTAAGCCACATAGGAACAGCAGGGATGTGGTTGGGAAATGACTCAGGCAATTTCCTCAGTCAGGAATTTTATCTGGCCACCTGACAATTCAGGTAAATAAGTCTTATCTATCATTTCAATACATTGAGCCATCAAAATCTTGGTGTTTGTAAAAGTTCTGGAGTAGATCTAAGTGAGTAGTAGTATAAGAAGTTTAAATACAAGTACACAAAGCAAAATTCCAATAATAATCATAAACTATATTTGAAGTCCTGATCTTATCCAGGCACCTATACCTGAAAGATGCCAGCAGAAAACATTAATAGGGAACAAGACAGTGTCATTAAAACACATTGGACCAAGAGGTCCTGTGCTATTTTTTTTATTAATCTAAGTTCTAACTCACCTTCACCAGAAGAGTTGATCCAGGTACAACAGGAAATGTTGGTTATGGCACAGATGCCACCCTGTTCTGCAAGGAGATAATCAAGTGCTATTTAATTATCTAGTAAAACCCTTAGGAGGGAATCCAGATATTGTTGTTGGGGCAAGACTCAAGCTATAGAATTTGCCTATTTAGCTATGGTTAGGGCTAAAATTTTTATCAACAGGTCATTATGGACTACCTCAATCCAAAGGACAAATTCTTTGGCAATGGTAATAAATGGAGAGTAGATGGGATGTAAAAAGGGGGTTGCCAAGTCTAACCTAGATCTATAAGATCTAGGTTGGATTTTTTCTTTAACAAGAACTTGAAATGGGATACTATGTTATCCTAAAAGACATTGTCCTGCCATACACCAGCTGTCTAGACATTCAGAAGCTCATGGTTCCCCACTGTAATCACACACAAAAGTGTACCCAGCAGAGGCACATTGTATGCTGCCAAGAGTGTGGTTATTTATATTCTCATTGGCAAGTATGACTTTAGGGATATGTTCTAGCCAAGGATCAGTGCAGCCATTACAACCCATTAAGGGGCTGGCTAGTAACCATCTGGCCCTGCTAAAAGGCTTTGCATAGAAAGGTGAGATTACATTTCTTACAAGTTTTGTTCAGTCATTTGCTTGATACTGCAGTCAAAGAAAAAGGCATGAGAGTCTGGGCAGTTGGAAAGGTAGAGTAATAGAGCTTTAGGGAGATGTCTTGTAGGGGCATTAACCAAAAACAAGGTGGAAATACTAGATTAAGTAGTTTTACTTTGTAGGCAATTTTAAGGACTGGGTGCTTAAAATCAACGATAGCATTGGGGCCCAAGGAGAAATCAGTGATGGGTATAACTAAAAGGTCCTTAGTTCTGGATGATTGTGGTCTTTGGAGACATAGCCAGCACTTAAACAGATTTCCCCCAGTTGCTATAATTCGGGAATAGTTTGCTAGAATATTACTTTCCTCTTTGCCAATAGAAATACCCTCAGGGAAGGTAGGAATGTCAGCTAAGATTAAACAGATTCTAATAAAGCACTGACTAGTCACCATCTTGGACATAATAAAGGACGTTGTTAAGTGATGTTCTGAAACCACCAACTAACGAAGTGGGTCTTTCTTAGAAAGAATATTGAATTATTATCATGAGGCTCTATAAATTGATCAGTGTGATAGATTAGGTCTATTGTGAAGAGAATCAGTAATAAGGCTAGAGCGGTGTGTAGGTATATACTGGCCTGATCCCAAATCTTGGAAAAGCTGTCCACATCGGATGCCATCTGCCTGATTTCCTAGTTAACTTTATTCTTAGTTCTCCAGTCAGTTCAGAAGTCCAGTTAGACGTTGGAGCCTTCTTGAAATGAGAAATACGAATCCAAGAATCAGCAGCTTTAAGTTTGTCAATGCACAAATTAGTTAGGAGTACCTAATATGGCCCTTTCCATCTAGGTTGTAAAGAATCTTTTTAAAGATGTTTCCAGTAGACAAATTCACCAGGCTCTAAGTTGTGATGTTTGTTGTCTTCATGTCCTCGGAGAGCACAGTGGAAACATTGTTTTACCAGGGCCTGGTTTTTAGCTAAGGATCTTATTATTCCTTTGCAATATTTCAGCATGTCTCCTTTAGTAAACTGAATAACAAGAGAGAGTGCCAAGTGCATAGGTCAACTGGTAATTATTTCAAATGGTGACAGCTCGTGTTTCCCAAAGAGAGTATCTCTCGGATTCAAAAGGACTAGAGGAAGTGTTTTAAGCCAAGCCAATTTCAAGGTTTCTATAAATTTTGCCAACTGACTATTAATAATCCCATTTGTTCTTTCTACCAGTCCAGAGGACTGAGGGGGATAAACACAATAAAAACGCTGTAGAATAGGCCAAACTTCAAATACCTGTTTCATAACAAGCCCAGCAAAACGTGTTTCTTGGTCAATATGTAGTTCTGAGGGTACACCCTAGGAGGTTATAATATTTTCTAAATAATATTTTTACAACTGCTGAAGTAGTAGCCGGTGAACAAGGGAATGCTTCAACCCAATGAGAAAACATGCAAACCGTAACAAGAACAAATTTATAGCCTTGGGAAGGAAGCAATTGGATAAAATCTATTTGCCACACCTCAAAAGACCTTTTAGGCAAGTCAAAATGTCTGGGGGGCTATCTGAAGAGTCTTCCATGGGTTGTATTGTGGACATACAGCATAAGTTAATTGTGCCTCCTTGGCAGCTTTAGAAATATTTCCCCACCAGTATCGTTTTATGTAATTTATAAGTTTATCTGCTGCTCAGTGGGTCATCAGATGAGTCATTTCCATCAGAGGTCTTTTCATGGACTCTGGCAAGATAGGTTTCTTGTTTGGGCCATACCATAAATTGGTAAACAGGCTAAAAATACAACTGTTGCTGGTCCGATAAAGCCTTTCTTTAGGCAGTGACTTAGATTGGGCATCTTCAATAATTTTTATTACATCCTTCTTTGGAATATAGTCAAAACTTGCTATAATTGATTCAGGTTTCATGGCTCATAAAGCAGCTGTTCTTGTGGCCCGATCAGCCAAATTATTTCTTTTAGCTTCATCTGAAAGTAACTCTGAATGCCCTGGCACCTTAATGATGCCTGGGAAGATGGAAGTTGGATCAATTCTAGTAATTCATTAACAAAGAATACATTCTTAATTTGAGATCTTCCAGAGGTTAGAAATCGTCTCTGTTTCCAGAGCATGACAAAATCATGAACAACACCAAAGGCAAAATGACTGTATAAATCTTCACAGTTTTTCCTTTCCAAGTCAAGGAAGATAGCTATGAAATGGAGTTCCTTGGTTCTCATTGTCATGACCACAGTCTCTGGTCTCTTGAAAAGCTTTGAGAAGGATGATCTCATGTCTCTGTTTAAAGCCAATAAGATGGAACTGTAAAGTATAACAGTTTCAACTGTTCTAACTAGCAGAGCCTAGACTACTGCTATAAAATCAGATGATCTGGCCTTGGCTCACCTCTCTCATGATGTTTAGTAACTTTCTCTCTCTCTTGCTCTCGCTCTCTTTCCCTCTCTTTTTGTCTCTAGGAACTGAAAGAACTTTGAAGGGGTTTGTGTGCAAACAAGCTGAACTTAGAGTAGTGTCCCATTTAATCTTGCTATACCATTTTTTCCCAGATTTATTGAAGTATAATTGGCAAATAAAATTATAATATATTTAAAGTGTACACATACGATTTGATATACAGACACATTGTGAAATGAATACCACAAGCAACTTAATTAACACATCTCTGACCTCACATAGTTACCTTTATTTTTGGTGATAACACCTAAGATACACTCTCTTAGCAAATTTCAATTATAAACTACAGTATTATTAACTTTAATCACCAAACTGTACATTAGCTCTTCAGACCTTATTCATCTTATAAGTGAAAATTTGTACCCTTTGACCAAGAACTCCTCATTCCCCCACCCCAGCCCCTGACAACAGCCAATCTACTCTCTCTATGTTAGACTTTTTTCTTTTTAAATTTCAAATTATGTGAGATCGTACATATTTGTCTAACTTATTTAACTTAGCATAATGCCATCAAGGTTGACCCATGTTGTCACAAATGGCAGGATTTCTCTTATATCACTAAATAATATATAATATTTCATTGTGTATGTGTGTCACATGCTGCCACATTTCTTCTTTCCAGTGGCTGAATAATATATAGAAGTGAGATATATATATATATATATATATATATATATATATATATATATATATATCTTCTTCTTTATCCATTCATCTGTCAATAACTTTTAGGTTGTTCCCATGTCTAGGCTATTGTGAATAATGCTGCAATGAACATGGGGGTGCAGATATCTCTTCAAGACACTAATTTCATTTACTTCAGGTATATACCCTAAAGAGGAATTCATGGATTACACGGTAGCTCCATTTTTAATATTTTTGAGGAACCTGCATATTGTTTTCCATGGTGGCTATAACAATTTACATTCCCACCAACAGTGTTCAAGGGTTCTCCATGTTCTCAACAATACTTTTATCTTTTATAATGGTTACTCTAATAGATGTGAGGTGATATCTAATTGTGGTTTTAATTTGCATTTTTCTGATGATTAATGATGTTGAACACTTTTTCATGTATCTGCTGCCCATTTGAATATCTTCTTTTTAAAAATGTCTATTCATGGGTCTTTTGCCTATTTTTGAAATGAATAATTTTTTGGCTATTGAGTTGTATTATCTCTTTACATATTGAATGTTAACTCTTTAACAAATATGTGGTTTGCAAATCTTTTCTCTCATTGTGTAGGTTGCCTTTTCGTTATGTTAAATGTTTCCTTTATTGGGCAGAAATGTTTATTTGATGTAGTCCCACTTGTTTATTTTTGCTTCTGTCTCCAGATTCAAAATAATTATTGCCAAGACCAATGTTAAGGAGCTTTTCCCTAATGTTTTCTTCTCCAAGGTACAGTTTCAGGTCTTATATTTAAATTTTTAATATATTTTGAGTTGATTTTCTGTCTGGTGTAAGATAAATGTCCAATTTCATTCTTTTGCGTATGGATATCCAGTTTTCCCAAAACCATTTGTTGAAGAGGCAAGAAACTCTCCCTATCTAACTTCAGGAAAAGGATGCACCAGAGAACCACTTATTAAAATGGTGAATATAGGATGAGAAACAAGGAGGAGGAAAGGGCTTGGAATAAGAGTTCTCTTTTGGATAGGATTAAATTTGATATACCTCTCATATATCTAACGGTAGATGACAAATGGGCAGCCTAAATGTTTGAGTCTATATTTTTCCAGAAGAAGGCTACCCAAGATGTGTATGTCAAAAAGAGTGGTCCTACCACCAGCCATGAAATGTTGTGGTTGTACGTTAAACTCTTCAAGCTATTCTGACTTAAGAAGACAGGGCAGGGACTAGAGAAAAGTAGTGAGTTTTAAGTAATCTTTCTAATTTTACTTGCAAATAAATTTTAATATTAGATTTCTGTTTAATTACTGATTTTATTCCTTAACAGAATCTACAGGAAATTTTCTCAATGGAAAATCCCTCCGGATTTTCCACTAATGAGTAATTCTGGGAACTAGGTCTCCAAGGCCAAACAAGATCCCTTCAACAGGCTAAACTCCTCCGGTCCCAAGAGAGATGAAGATTGATAATGCTCAGTTCCCAAGCTGCATCATCTTTACCTGGTCTCATCAATGTTGTTGAAGATTCTGGATTTTCTCAACTGTCCCACCTACCCCCCAAGAGTATTAGATGGAATGGTTATTTCTAAGGTGATCATTGATGGGGTGGACATTATGGAAGCCAGTAGGTAAGTGTTGAAGATGGCATTTGACAAATGTCATAATGGGATCAGATTTCAAAGCAGAGCATAGACAGTGCAATTCTGCATGTGGTGGGCTACACAACCTTGAAAGTCCATTTCATTTGTGAATCCATTTCCAATGCGTTATTTAAAACAGTCCAGCTATGAGAAAATATCTTACATAGTAAAACTGCTATTGTGGAAATATCTAGTACAAAATTAAACATATGAGTCTAGAGTTAAGGAAATATGTTGGAATTGAAGATATAATTTGAAAGTTATCTGTTTATAGATATATAAAGCATGGAACTGGAAGACACAGAAGAAGAGAGGTACAAAAATGAATAATAAGGAGGAGGGTGAGTAACCACCCAAGGACACTGAAAAAGAATAATCAGTGAGATCACTGGAAACCCAAACAAGTATCCTGGGCATCCTAAAACTAAGACAAAAAAAAAAAGTGTTTGGAGTAGGGAAAGAGGGATCAACTGTGTTAGGTCTTGTTGAGAGGTAAAGTAACTTAAAGACTGAGAATTGAACTTCGACATTGACAAGAGTCATTTCTGTGGCATGATAAGAGCAAAGCTTGATTGAAGTGAGTTCTAGAGAGGATGCAAGATGAAATAATGAGTTTGGAGAGTAATGGACAATGAGTAGTGGAGACAGTGAGCTTCTTGAAGAGTTTCCCTTAAAAGCAGAGAAGTGGGACAGTAGCTAGAGAAGGCTGTGGGGACTCACTAGGGTATCAGGATCTGTCCATTTGAGGCTGAAATTTTAAAGATGGATAGAAAGAACCTCACAGTTCAAAGATGTTGAAATAGCATTTAGATGATTTCAGTGTTGAGCCACACCTGTCCTGAGATCTGATGTGAACCACATATTTTCCAGATGAATAAGCTGGAGATGAATATAATAGCAGTGAGAGTATTCAATCACAATCAACAAGGCATAATCTGAGAGAAGATTTGAAAACTTGAGAGCTATGGCTCTGTCTGAGCTGAACGGGTGTTGTTCTGAAGAGATAAAGGAATAGGGAAAGCCTTGATCTTGTAGGAGAAGGCAAATCCTCCAGTTCCCAATAAAAAGGATAGGGAAATGGAAATGGGGGGAAAAGAAAGAAAGAGTAATAGAGGTAAAAAAGAATATATTACAGTCCATGTTTTGAATTGTCCTCAGCAGATAATAGCATTCACATCATCTGATGTCAGAGCATGTTGAGACAAATTCTCACTCTCAGACCTATTAAATCAGAATCTCTGGGGTGCATCGCAGAAGGTTGGAATTTAACTAGCTCACTGGGTGACTCTTATGCATGCTCAAGATTGAGAATCTCAGTTCTGAAGTATTCAAAACTGCTTTGCATAAAGAGGGGAAATGTTATATTTCTTTATCTTAAGTCAATCAACTTTAGAATATTTAAAGGTTGCTAGAAACAAGGAGGTAATGAGTGTATAAGTGGAAAAAGAAAATTTAATTGTGCCTGTCACAAGATCCATCATAAGACTTTGATTATAGACTCTACGAGCTAAAAAAGATGTTGAAGATGATCTGCTTTACACAACTCACTACTAGCAGATCTGAATGAAAATTTTATTCAGGTGTAATCAATTATTTCTGATGCACATAACATAGCTCATCTCTTCATGGTAGTCAATACAAAGGATGTTTTCTCTCCTCCCACATATGTGAAATAAGTAGATGTCCTCATTACTAGAAAGCAGTTATTGAACAATAATCCTTGGGACCAACCATGTGCTCAGCTCTTTGGCTGGTGCCACAAGGAAATTTTAAAAAGAAAGCATGGACTCTACTCTCATTTCTGAGAATTATAAATTCTCAGGAATTTATAATATAATTGAAAAATAAGATTTATATGTAAGAATTTTTAGAAAATAACTTTATACAATATCCTAGTAAGGGCAAGATGATTCAATCTGTATAATTCAGAAGATATAAAATAAGGAGAGAAAGAATGTTCAGGGATAGCTTCCACTGGAGAAGAAAAATAGATTCAATCTCTGCCATGACATACCTCATAGCCTTGTGAGGGAGACCATCATTAACTACATAACTAAAAAAACGTTTTTTAAAAAATAAACGTGATTATACCCTCCACATTACAACAGTGGTAACCTACCAAGGCGCTATGACAGTATGTAAAGGGAAGGGTTGCCTCAGTTAGAGGCAAAGGAAGACTTTCCTAGGAAAGGCACCAATAGACCTGAGATTAAAAGAATGAGCAACCATTGACTCAGAGTAAAGGAAAGGAACATGGTGCATGTGAGGGAGTGAAATGCATCCAGTGTTGCTTGGGAGCAGAGAATGAGCAGACTGTGGTGCAAGATGAGGCAGGTGAGATACCTTGAGGTCAAAACATATTGAGCTTTGTTAACACGGTAGGGACTTTTGTATTTTTCATAAGAAGAATGGTTTTCCAGAGACATATTTTCAAACAAGGAAGTGACGTGAACAGATTTTCTTTTTTGAAACGATCACTCTGGCTGCAGTGTGGAGAGCATATCAGATGGGGCAAGACCCATGTTAAACCAGTTAGGAGGCTAGCATTACTTCAGTCAATCAACAATACCTTGAACTAGAGTACTGACTGTGTAGATGGGTAGAAGCATTTATTGAGCTCCTACTATGTTCCATGCACTAAGCTAAGTGCTGAGATGAAGCCTCTGACTTCAAAGACTCATGGTTTTGTAATGAAAACAGATTCACAAACAAGTAGTAATATCATCCTATAATACATACAAAGTTTAATTAAGAGAATTCTTTTACACTTTAAGATCTCCAAGAAGCCTCTGTTCCCTCTTTCTCTCATCTTTCTGCCACCTTATTTTGACCATCATTCATAAAGTCCAACTCTTGTGTCTCCTGTTGCTATTTTAGTTTATTATCCATTCCTCATACTGACAGTATGAGGGAAACTCATCGCCGAGAGACAGGAACAAGTTACTATCCACTCAGTCCCTGACAGTGAGTAAATCCTCTTCATGCTGATTCCTCTCTTCCAGCACACCTAGTCCCAAAATGAACTGCAGCAAGACTCCTGACTTTGTCCTCTCAGGGCTGTCCAGTGACCCAGAGGAACGGCAGTTCCTCTTTGGATTCTTCCTGGCCCTCTATTTGCTGAGCCTCTTAGGGAACTTGCTACTGCTGCTGGCTATTTGTGCTGACATCCACCTCCACACTCCCATGTACTTCTTCCTCAGCCAGCTCTCCCTGGTAGATCTCTGCTTTACTTCCACCACAGCCCCCAAAATGCTGGAGGATTTGTGGACCAGCAACAGATCCATCTCTTTCTCTGGATGTCTGGCTCAATTCTATTTCTTTGCTGTTTTTGCTAATATGGACAATCTGCTTTTGACTTCCATGGCAATCGACTGCTACACTGCCATCTGCCATCCTCTGCACTATCCACTGCTAATGACTCCTTGCAGATGTGGGCTGCTAGTGGGTGGGTCATGGGGAGTGGCCCACTCCAACTCTCTGATCCAAACCGTGTTGCTGTCTCGACTGTCCTTCTATACCAATCAAGAGATTCCTCACTTTTTCTGTGATTTTGACCCACTCTTACGGCTTTCTTGCTCTGATGCCCACCTCAATGAGGACCTGATGATGGCTCTGACGGGACTTTTAGGAATCAGCCCTCTCCTCTGCATCATAAGCTCTTATACCCATATTTTCCATGCTGTAGCTAGGATTCCATCAGCACAAGGGAAAAAGAAAGCCCTGGCCACATGTAGCTCCCACATCTCCATGGTCATCCTCTTCTATTGCACAGTCTTTGCCACCTACCTGAAGCCCCCATCAACTTATCACTCTTCTGGGGAGCTGATTGCTGCTGTCATATATACCCTGGTAACTCCCACTCTCAACCCTTTCATTTATAGTCTGAGAAAAAAGGATGTGAAGAGTTCTTTAAAAAGAATTTTGGGCATAGAGAGTTTTGGGGATTAGGAATAATCCCCATCAACAAGCACTTTGGGAAAAATCACTCACTACTTCACCACCACATTTAGATAATAAGTCAGTTAACACCAAGGCTGTCACAGAGCATTATAGGATCTATTGGAAAGAACACTAAATGGAAATCAGAACAACTAAGCTCTAGGTCCCAGTCCAGGTGGGGATTTGGTCTATATACCTAAGGGTGGATTGGATTAGCTATTGTTTAACTTGCCTTCTAACACAAATATTCAAACTGCTCATCTATTGCCATCACTAACACCATTGTGAACATCATTTCCATTTCTGTCACTGGTTTAATAATGAAAACCCTCACCATCAGCTTTATTATAGCCAATATCATCTTTGTTATCATCAAAGTCACCATACAAATTACCACCTTCAATACTATCTTCATCAAACCACCAGTACACTCATCATTAGTAAGAGAGTAGATACTTGTTGTACATGATTTTTCCTCTTTTAATCTCTCATTTTTGAGAATATTTTATCTATTTGGATATTTGTGCCATGTTTGAGAGTTTCTGGGGACGTTCTGGGCTACGGCTGAAAATTGGAAGATAGCTGAAAGTAGGAGAATTTTTTGAATACTCTGTTTCGTAATAGAACAAAAGTATATTTTCTGTATCAACTTTATTAATCTTGTTCTGCAAAAATAAAACGTTCTATTTTATAACTCAATGAGTGGATTCTCCTTTCACATATAGATTGGCAAAGAGCGGCACAGAGAATTTTTTGCATTGTATTATAAAGAGAATGCACTCTTACAAGTTCTGTCACTGTATGTCCAGCTTGTATTTTTGTATATATATATACATGTCAAATCAAAAACTGTGTATTGTGTTTACTTGAACCACCACCTATAGTTAATCTTATTGTACATTGTGCATTATAGGATTTGATTCAACACCTGATGATACATTCTATTCAGAGTAACAACTAGATGCATGGATTAGATAGAGCTCCCCTGAGATTCTCAGACTGCATTCTCGGTTCAGCATCTGCATCTGACCTGTGTTCAGCTCATGCATTCTGCTGGGATCATCTAGAAGTTAGTAATTTATTTCCAATTCTAATCTAATGACTTCTTATAACACTTCTTCAGAAAATTAGTTTCAATTGAATGATTATTGACTGGATAATCCAAGTTGATATACCCTCTGGTACTACAAGCAGTCTGTCCCATTCCCCAGGATCTGGTGAATACAAATGTTTTTTGCTTTCTCTGAATGTCCATCCTTCAGCTGAATACTGGATGCTACTAACAATAGTGTATCTAAGGGGAGCCAGCCTCAGTGTGTGGTAGAGGTGAGCAACAGAGGTCAAAAATCCAATAAGCTGTCAGGAATCCAGTCATGGTAACAATAAATCAGGGCATTAGTAGCAGTTTTAAGATGTAATACGAAGATCATTCAGTGCCTCATTAGAGGATATATTACAGGATTCTCGAGAACAGGAACCAAAGCTCAAATTTAACTGGCCTGGTAATAACAAACAGAGATGAGGGAAAGCATATGGATAATTTCCCCCCGTGAGAAGGATTCCAAAAACTCTCTTTCTGGAGTCATGCACCTGAATTTTATATATATATATATATATATATATATAACATATATATAAAACATATATATATATATATATATAAAACATATATATATATATATAAAACATATATATATATATATATATATATATATACACACACCAGGGCATCTTGCTACTTTAGATAGCATTTACAAATATCCCCAGTTGTGACCTGGGATTTTGGAAGAAGGACTTTACAATAACCATCACTAAGCACTTCTCATGCCTGTCAGACATCACCACCACGACAATTCTTCCCACCACATTTTGCTCATTGTCATTCAATGTAATTTAATCGAATTCTGAAAGTATGTATTGAGCAACTACCATAATGAAGGCATTGTGAGAGGCGCTAAAGAGGATGATCAGCATTCACCAATGAAAAACTTAGATTTAGGTGCATAATTTCTTATAATAACACTTTAATAAGATATTTACCATAATAAAACCATTTTTCAAAATATGAAACACTTCTACTTCTGGACATGATGGACTAACTGTTGCTGGACTATCCTCCCGTCATAAATAACTATAAAATAGGACAAAATGTATGGGTCAATTTTTCAGGCAGGTATACAAGATTGTGATCTCTGAAAGAGGAAAGCTCACAAGGTGAGACACACAAGCACCTAGCTCTCCACCTGAGGACAATTTCCTAACTATGGCTCAAAGAAATGAAGTGCAAGCAGAGAACCATAACATTGGAGGAGGTCATTGAAAGGAAGTGTTCACTGGTTGACCTGCAAGCTGGACCCAGGCAATTGGAGGCTCCATACCCCCTCTTCTATCCTTGGAATGTATGTTCTACTCATCATTCCCACATTAGGAGTTGTTTCAAGGATGCAGCCTTGAGAGAGTAATGTGTTGTTGAGATCATCTGGACAATGTACATGACTGAACCCCGTTGAGGCCTATATGTAAATTTTTAAGTTTCTGGCAGGCAGGTGCAGTGATATATTCATCTTGTGGCCACCCAAGACAAGCATTGTATGTAAGTTCCCTCGTTTATTAAAACTGCCATCTACCAATCTGGAGTGGTCTGCCTCTTTCTTCAGTCTTTCCTTGCCCTCCATATACAGAGGCCAGTTTTGAATTTCACCCAGGGAACACCTGAGGTTGAGAATCAACACATGGGCAATCCCACCGATCTGAGAAAGGAGAAATCAGAGTTTGGGACACCTGAAGCAACTGAAAGTTGTAGGATAGGGCATCAGAGAGGCGAGATATCTCTATGTAGAATAGACTCAAAGACACATTTGAAGCAGAGGAGGGGTCTGTGAGCTGTAACTGATAGTGAGATTGTCCATGTAAAGGGAAAGACCATTTGAGACTTATTAGAGAGAAGCTGCTATAGGACTGAAATGAAACAGACATTAGAAGTAGAGCAGGGCTTGGGGAAGAGCAGTGCCAGGATTGTGCTGTTTTGGCACTGCTAAAGTGGGGAAATCCCGTGAACACTTCATTTATACCCCTGTCGTCAACGTGACACAGTTCAAGTTCAGTAAAAACCACATCCTTGAGTAAAACCTGCTCTAGACCTGGTGTAACACAGGCTAAAGCCAATGTCTGACTATGCCTACCAGGAAGAGAGAATTTGGAGGAGGAGTCATGTTATGCTAGAGAGGCTTGTAAAACACCTTGGACTTTCCACAAATCCATACTTCCAAAGCATAAAACCAAACCTACTCAAGTTCAAGGTAATATTTCATGATTTGAAATGTCTGCTAGAAGAAAAGCCCAATATGTTTCTGATGAAGATAACAGAATTCAGGGTTTCTGCAATGACCTGTATTCAGTCAAAAAAAATTTTAGTCGTACAAAGAAATGGAAAAATATGATCAATATTCCAAAAAATGGGTGGTCAATAAAAACCTAACTTGGTGTGGTCCAGATGTAGGAATCTACAGACAAACATTTTACAACCACAATTTACAAATATATTTAAAACATTAAAAGAAAATGTGTTCAAAGAACTGAACCACTTTGGGCATTAGTCATCAACTTTCATCATGAATGCTAAAAATATTAGGTGAAAGGTTGATTGGGAACAGAATAATACATGGATCAGACTGATGTCACCTGAACCCACTGGTCAATAATATAAATAGCATCACTAAAAGTCAGACAAGCAAACATTGTGTACCTCATGAGATGACACAATAAAAATAATACAGCAAATTTGGGATATTCTACTAAAAAGCTAACCAAAATCCAATCAAGCTTCTATTTCAATATGAGTTTTGTAATGTAAGTGCCTGACAATTAGCTTTTTTGATTGCAATGTAAGTGCCTGACACTAAGCTTTCGATTGACAAGGCATTCATTCCAAAACCATCCATCTGAAAACATATTGCCAACTACACAACTAGATAAAGAGTTGAAGTTCCCCTTTTACAAAGTCCTGGGTGACCTAGATAACAAACCATGCAAGTGACTCTGCTTTTCCCTTCTCACTCTTTAATTCCTGCTATTAAGTTTTAAATTCACCAGCAAAGAGTGAAACCCCAAAACCAGGCACCTCACCCTCAACTCCAGTAAAGGGAGAGCCCCAGGTCCACGTTCTCTCTCTCTCTCTCTACCTAAGACTTCTCTGTGTGGCCCCAGGCATGCCATGTACCCTCCAGGGCCCATGAGTAATAAACCTTATTTTTTCAAAGTTTCCTAATAGCTGTTGCTGAGGTGTGTCTTGCAATCATAATAAGAATCACAAGGGCCAGTCCAGCCACAACACTGGCTCCAGTCAGAGAAATGTTTGTGAGGGCTCACCACAAGTAGTACCAGCCCAGGCAAGTGCCCCTAGGCATTCCAAGTTATAGCATTGATATCGATAGGCTGAAACCAACATAAAACAAGTTTATATTAAAGACAAGATATAAGAATAGAAGTTAAATAAAGTCATCAGTAAGCAATAAGTCTAATTTAGAATATGGGACATTCTACTGGATAGATAACCAGATTTCTCCAGTAAATTAATGGTGTGAAAAAAAGAGAGGAAAAGGACTACTCTGAAATAAGGCACTAAGAAACAGAACAAGATACATCATGTGAACCCTGCTTGCATCCTAATTTTAAGAATTTTCTTAAAGATAATTGGAGAAATTTGAACACAGCTTACGTATTAGATGACATTGAGGAAATATCGATACAGGTCTTAAGAATCATAATGGCAAGATAGGCATGTTTTTTAAAAATATCTTTATCGATCTGAAGGCATACTAAACACTTGCCTATGGAATATGTACTTACACACACAATATTTACACAATATCTGGAATTTGCTCTAAAATTTTCCAGAAAACAAGGAGCTATAGGTAATTAAAAGAGGATTGGCAAATGTGGATACTGAAGGCGGATGACGGCTACATGGGGGGTTATATATTCCCTCTACTTTGTGTATGTTTAAAATTTTCTACAATACAGAATTTAAAAATAAATAAATAAAATACATTCAGCTTTAAATTTTTTTAATATACATATCCTAAGACCTGGTAATTCAACTCTTAAGAATTTATTATAGGAAAATCTGGATGTAAACTATGTTGGTATGGTGAAAGAATTGAATACAACTAAAAATCCCACAATAGAAGATCATTTTAACAAATCATGTTTAGCCATACTAAAAATACCAGAAGAATAAACAAGTACATACTTGTTGAAATAGAAAGATGTTCAAAAACTAATATTCAGTGGAAAGCCAGATTACAAACTTCCATAAACCAACAACTATATATATATATACACACACACACACAACACAAGTGCCCAATATTTCTAGGTTTGTTTTGTGTTGCTATTTTTGTATATCTATTTGCTATATTAAATATCCATTGCCTATTTAATAAAGAAATAATAAAAGATAAGGGTAAAATTTTTAATTTAATGTTAGCATTTGAAAATCATTCCTCTACCATCCTCATTTTTAGAGTAACTTTGGACATTTCACAGAGGGAAACATCAGAATACAACAAAGTTATTCCTCCCCAACCAATCCTGGCTGACATCCCAATGGAGATATGCAAAGTCCAAATAAAATCTTCACCACCATCCTCCTTCAGTCTAGTGTCTCTGTTTGCTTAATGTAGAGAAGCCTCCATAGCGCCTGATGCACTTCCTTCTTCCTCAGGGTGTAGATCACAGGATTGAAGAGAGGGGTGACCACAGTGTAGAGCAAGGCAAAGACTTTCGAGAGGAGCTGGGAGTGGACAGCAGAGGGTGCAATGTACAAGACAATGAGAGTTCCATAGAATGTGGACACTACAGCTAAGTGAGAGGAGCACGTGGAGAAAGCCTTTCGCCTACTGGCCCCAGTAGGAACTCTCAGCACAGCTACCACAATCCGAGCATAAGATGTCAGAATCAGTCGAAAGGGAACAGTGAGGCAGACCACAGAGAGAGTGAATGTTGTCATCTGGGCTATGCTGGGATCTGAGCAGGCCAGGCCCATCAAAGGCATGAAGTCACAGTAAAAGTGGTCAATGTGGTTGGGGCCACAGAATCTCAACTGGGCCATCAGGGCCACAATCAACTCACCTACCATGAAGGCAGAAAGCCAGGCTATGACTGCCAGCCCCAAGCACCATCTGGGTCCCATCAGGAGTGGGTAGCGGAGTGGGTAGCAGATTGCCAGGTAGCGATCATATGACATGACAGCTAGCTTGAAGCATTCAGCTGTGGCTAGAGAACCAAAGATAAAGAACTGGATCAAGCAACCAGCCACAGAGATGGCTGCCTCCTGCAAGAAGCCCTCCAACATTTTTGGCACTACTGTGGAGGTATAAAGGATCTCCAGGAAGGATAGATTGGCCAGGAAGAAATACATGGGTGTGTGCAGCCTCTGGGAGCTAACCACTGCCAGAATGATTAGCATATTCCCTATGATGATGGAGGTGTAGATGAGAGTGAACGCAATAAAGAAAAGGAGATGCAGCTCAGCTATGTCGTAGAAACCAAGGAGGACAAATTCAGTAATAGTTTGGTTTCCTATGGAGACAATTTCCATGTGGATCATCCAAGTCTCTGCAGGGGAGTGATTAAGGGAGAACTTTTAGTGCAGCTCTATATCTTCTCCACCAAGCTTCAGATAAGTAGGGCTAAAATAAAAAGATAAAAGTGAGTCTCCAAAACAAGTGTCACTTACACATGTCCTCATCTGCCCTCTTTTTACGTGCTAACTCCATCTCCAGCTCCTATCCTTCCCTGCATTCCTGAGTTGTGCATAATCTTCAAGGCTCAAGAGAGTTTATCCGAACTCACAATTGCAGTCTTCAGAGCCCTAAACCCCATTAGTTCAATCTAGTATCTCTATTATATAATAAATTCCATCATCCTAATCTGTATAACCAGCGGTATAACCTTCCTCATGAACAACCATGCAATATCCTCCAAATGCCTTCTATGCATGTCCCATCATCAGCTCAAAATCAGCATGATCAAAAACAAACTCTTGTATCTTCCACAACCAACTCCACTACGAGTGGTTTGGAAATTCTGCCTTGATTCCCAAGCTTACTATATCACAGTCATCTTTATCTTAATACTTTCTCTCATTCCTCATCCCTCAATCAGTGAAATCTCATCAATTTTTCCCTGAAAAATTATTATATATTCCCTCCTCACTATCCCACCAATCCATTAATCTCACAACCTCTTCACAGCTATCTTAGCACAATTACCTTCTATGTAGCCTTCTAGTCTCTATTTTCCCTCTCCCTTATCAAAATAGTCTTCTTTAAATACTAGTTTCATCAAATTATTCAAGATTTTATAGTGGAAATGTGATAAATGATAATGTCTGGGAAAGTGTAGGTGCTGTGGGAACAGAGAGAGAACAAACCCAGACCGGGAGTGGAGAGGAGTGTGAGAATCCAGGTCAAGGAAGTCTCCTTGAAGAAGGTAGTTTTTAGCCTAAGTTTTGAAGGATATTTACAAGTTGGCCAGGCAAAGGACAGGGGAGTGGGTAGAGCCTTCCAGGCAGGAGAGACATATGTGAAAGCAAAGATGTGTAGTTGAACTTCTAGAGATTGGAAAATGGGTCTTTGTACCTGCAGGGAAGATCTCATATGCTATCCCCAAGGATGTGTGTTTTTATATTGAGACATGAGAATGCATCAAATGATTAAGACCAGAGGGAAAATCTACAGAAAAAGAAAATGCATAGACATATACATAAACATATAGAGAAAGAGTTCTTTCATGTAAGCATATATACATACCAAATCCTAACAATATTATTTTCTAGGTTATGGTTTTAATAGGGATAAATTACATTTCTTATCACATAAAATATAAGTTCTCTTTAATACAAATAGCTTAGAACATCAGTTGGTTAAAAGATGGAAACTAGATGGCTGAGGGCCAAAGGTAGGTGGGAGACTTTTCACTGCATACTCTTTTGTAGTTTTGCCTGAGGCCAAAAATATCCTTTGCATAGAATCCCACTTCCCACTCCCCTGCCTATTGCCACATTGAAATATTCAAAGGCCCTGCTTCAGTTTCATCTCCATGAAGCCTCCTTGACTAACAGAGAAGAATATTCTCTATTAGAGAATAGAATAAGAATAGAGGAGCCCAGCCCTCTATTTCTTGAGCAATCACGCACTATATATCTAGCATATAGAAGACATGCCAGGTGCTGAGGATACTAGGCCAAATTAAACCAGTCCATGCTCTTAAGGAGCTTACAATCTGGTACTGAAGATGGACAGTCAACAGATAATTGCAATACACTAAAAGAGAGTTAAGGAATTCAACCTGGAAGAAGTACTACTGAAAGGAAGTGATCCTGAAGTGATCAATGATTGTTGTGGAAAATGGAAAATATGGAGCTGAGGGCATTTCAGGTAAAAGGAAAACCACAAATAGATACTGAGGCAAGAAACAGCATAGAATGTGAGGAGGGAAAGGAGGTGTCGGGGCAAAATAGCCAAGAGAAATTAAAGAAATTCACTGCTGAAGCAGCATTAGAAATGACTGAAGAATGGCAGAAGATAGGGATAGAGAGGTGGGCAAGGACCTGAGTATGTGGGCCCTTTCCTGCTACAAGGAGGAGCTAGAGCTCCATTCTGTTGGCAATGAGGCACACCTGAAGGATTTTAAACACTAGAGTGGCATGGTTCAGCCTGCATTTAAATAGTATTAAAGAAGCTAGACCCAAGGCAATAAGGATGAAAGAAGGAATGACTCCACACAGCTGAAACGTGGTGCGCAAATGTGTGCTGCCTTGAATTGATCATTCATTATTTTATTGTTCGCACTTTCTCCCCCACAAAAAGACTGCTGGTTTATTTATCACAGGGATTAAAACTTGTGTCCACCACACTCAACAAAGTCCTAAAAAAGATGAAGTCTCAAATACATAATGCTGAAAACCACCTCTCCCATAACCAAGCTCATGTGAAGTGATCAGAGAGGGGTTCTGTACTTCGTAGACCTAACAATCCCACAGGCTCTGTTACCATCTCTAACTCCTGCCTCTAGAATCTGTTCCCTTACCCTATACCCCATCTGTAGTTCCTTGTGATATGAATTTGGCACTCTTCTGTGGACCTCCTTTAACTCCTGGATTGAAAGAAGAAATGACTCCACACAGCCGGCCCAAGCCCAATCCAAGGCTTCCATTCTTTCTACAGCATTCCTTTCAGGGAGCAGAGGTAGGTGTGCAAACTAGGCTAGAACACCTCCAGTAATAAACGGCTCACCACCACCACCTCCCCAGGAATTCAGTGACAACATTAGATCATACTGACTCAGTAATTTTGTCCTATAATGAATCAAGATGTACATTCCTGGAGATTCCACTCATTCAGGCTCCAGGTCATAAATAAAGTGTAATCCTTCTTTTCTATGACAGCATTCAGCTAGCTGAAACCAGAAACAGGTAGAGCAGAGGACAGGGCATCAAGGACAAACATAAGTTTAATGATTTTGTTGTGAAACTGACATGTGCTCATTGCAATTCATTTCATGACTTTGTTCAAAGGAACAATGTTATCTTCACTCTCTTTCCAACTTTCCTGAGGCTATTTCAGGGAATGTAGAATGAGGCTAAGAGCAAGTCAGGAGGACCAAAGGAAAGGAAGTTCCATTCACCTCCAAATGCAAGAGGTTAAAGAAGGGGCAGCAGTCAGAGGTATATGTCTCTGGGTGGCAATCTGTAGGGCACCACAAAGACTTCAGTCTTGGCAAAACCCAGCCCCACACCTACACACACCATATGAGAAGAGAGAGAACAAACACATTACAATATCCCAAGGCACCATTTACCTTTACTATGCCACCAAACGATACTAAACAATGCCGCTTTATCCAGGGATATGTTAGACAATAACAGCTTAGATGAGAATGATAGCAAAGAGTGAAATACAAATATTATGGGAGTTGAGGGTATTAAGTTTTTTTCAATGAGGTCAAGGTGGTATAATCCACCTGTACATGAGCTAGTCAACCTCAAACAAACAAATTTCCACTTCCTATTCCCAAATTGAACACCTAATTTAGGTAAATGTGTATGTGCGTGGTCACAGAATCTGCTAGCAAAGTTCATGGAAATATGGTTGTATTCCACCTTCACAACCAGATTGTCCTTGAGAGTGTTCATTTATATGAAAACTATTTACATTTCATAGCATAATCCTGGCTTTTCAGACTACTGAATTCCCAACCCTATTTTTCAAAGGGTTGGGGGAGTGGAGAGAAAGAGGAAAGTAAAGAGAAGGTACTTGATGTGAGGATTATAGAAAAATGGGAAAGACATAGCAACAGCAGCGTTAAGCAGATAAGAGACCATTATCTACTTTGAAACAGAGAGATCACGGAATAGAGGAAGAAGCTGAATTTAGAGTTAGAAGACTCCAAGTAATGGAGGAAGAGTTTGAAATCAAGATGAATTTCACCATACTAACTGATAGGGAAATTAAAATATTGCACAATATCTGTCAATTTTCTGAAAACATACAATCACAGACTCAACTTTATACAGGTAAAAGTCATAGCAGGGAGCCCTCCATCAAAATTACCACAATTTCTGGAAAAAAACTTAAAGAAATTCCAATAAAAAATATTTGAAGAAATTTAGTATACCAAACTATGTATTTTAATGTATGTTTGGGAAGTGAGAAAAATTTATTCTCATATATTTTGCAATGTCTACTAAGCATGTTATTTTTATAAACAGAAAGCAAACTGTGAATAAATTTTAACTTAGTTTTAATTTTAATCTGTTAACTCTCTTCAGACCTCTTTGGCAGGTAATCTATGATAAAGCAGAAAAATATACTTAAAATTTTTTTAAAGAAAATTTCATGAATTTAAGTGTATCCCAGTTCCGGTACTCTACAAGAAAGTAGGAAGATAAATTCCCATTATGAAAAATTAATGTGAGGGTGCTGTACTCTAAAACATGCTCCAACTAAAGTTATTTTCATGAATATCTACTGTTCTCCATCTGCAGGAGAGAGTAGACAAAAGAAAGAAGCAGGGATACGATAGGAAGGATTGAAAATCAACTTCTTAAAGGTCCAATGGAAGAAGTAGCAACACTAAGATTCCAGAGGAAGACTGTGGGATTTCCTGAAACACCTTGGAAAAAGAGACTTTTTTAACTCTCTGGGTTAAATGAAATGTGTTACTGATTAGAGGAAAGAAGTTTATAAAGACCAATTCTATAGCTTTTTTAAAGAATCTATGAACTAAATCATAAAAAAGTATATAAAAATAGGAAACTCACCTGAAATAGCAATCCTACAGAAAAAACTGAAGAGGAAAACATGTGCTAAGATTTGCTGAAGACTTGAGAATATTGAAGTTTCCACCCTTCAATTTCCTCCCTCTTTGAGCTCGATCTGAAATAATGTAGGACATTGGTTAGAAATGGCATGCTTGTCACCCTCCACTCCCCAGAGCCATTCTCTCCTCTACTCTCCATCTCCTTTTCTAGCTCCCAGACTCTTCTGTCCTTTCATTGTAGATCCTTCCCTTTGTCACAAGGGAGGGCTGACAATCGCCCAGAGGGAAGAGGCCTCTGAGAACCAATGAGGGATTGCCTGGAGGGCAGCCTTAAATGAACAAGAAATATCAGCCCCCTGAGACACTTGTCTTTTGCCAGAGGAGATTCCTGAACTGTGGGCTTGACCAAAAATGGGGCAGAAACCAGGAGTCATATGGAAAGCCACCTTTCCATCCCCATGGGGATTAAGGTCTCCATCAAGCATCTCATCCTCCAATTCACAGTCTCTTTATCAGAACCTATCACAAAATTCTCCTAAGTTCTCTGCAGCATCTCTAACCTCCACCACCATCACCACCAATAGTGGTCCTCACAGAAGACTGTTCTCAATTGTTACTCCCCACTGTACAGCCTCCAGGCCCTCTCACCACCCCAGGCAACTATTTCAATAGACACAGCCCTCGGTAGTAGTGTTTTATATAGATCATCAAAGCAGGCCTGCTTTAAGAGGAAGGATGCTGGCATGTTTTCACAAAGTAACATCCAAATAGTTATGTGTCCTTTCAATATCTTCCATGCCCCAATGCCTGCCTGACAACTTGTTTCCCACTCTCCCCTTCTGTGAATGCTCCACAGAAATTAGGCTGATCCCTTGACTTCTCATCCCCAAAAGTATGTTCATGCACTTCTCTGTCATCTATCTGAGTCAGACCCTTGCTTCAGCTCCCACTTTCTCCCTGACTAATAGACCAACACAGAAAACTGCCTTCTCTGAACTACTGTACGACACACTGTCTATAGCCAACAGTAAATGCCACCCTACTTTTTTTAATTCAATAGCTTAAATCATAAATATGGTACATCTTTTTTGTGACAATTCAAATAAAATAGTGGTCTCTAAAGAAATAAGATTATTCTCTCCTTCTTCCCTCCAACCACTCCACCCAACGGACGGAACCATTGTTAGGTGTTGGTGTCTGTCTTTACATAATTTTTCCTTTACTTATACAAACATATGCAAACTTAATACCCTATGATTATTTCCATAGATGCCAAAGATCTCCGTGATATTTTGCTAATGGAAAAACTAAGGTACAAAATAGTGTGCTTCAGTATGTTCCCATTTGTGTGAAAAAACGACAAACCACTCGCTCATGTTTATACGTACATAGTCAAGAAACTATTAACTCCAGCTGCACCCGGATTCTAGGTAAGGGTACCAGGGATCTGGAGTGGTAGGAAGATATAATTTCCATTGTGTACATTTTTAACTTTTTACCATGTAAAAATTTTACCAGTTTAATTTTTTATGTTTCACAGTTTACCACGTAAACTGTTTTCTTTTTTAATTTCTTTTATATTTATCAAATTACAAAAGTATAGATGCATATTGTAACAAGTGGAAAAAGATGAAAGAAAAGTATTATCATCTCTCCCAATCATTATGCCTCTAATCTCTCCTCCCCCTCCCCCAGGATAACCAATGTAAAAGCCTGGTATGAATCTTCACATATTTTTCCTTGCACAAGCATATATATATATATATATATATATATATATATATACACACATATATATACACATATACTTATTGTAACACTGCAAATAAAATAGTAGTCTCTAAAACAAAGTGAATATTCTCTCTTTCTTCCCTACAAACATCACACCCAACTGATGGTACACATGCATACACACCATATTACACATACACACACATACACAGCAGGGGTTAGCTCTGACTGCTTGGCTGATTGGTTGATTTGAGAGTTTACATGCTTCCTTTTGCCAAAATAAACTCACAATATACACATTACTATGAAATTTGCTTTTTGCGCTAAACAATATGTATACAAATTTTTTTAACTTTTTTTGTTTATTTGTTTATTGCAGTAACATTGGTTTATAACATTGTATAAATTTAAGGTGTACATCATCTTATTTCTATTTCTTCATGGATTACATCATGTTCTCATGTTCACCACCCAAATACTAATCACAATCCATCACCACACACATGTGCCTAATTATCTCTTTCCCCCTCCTCCCTCCCCCCTTCCCCTCTGGTAACCACCAATCCAGTCTCTGTCTCTATGTGTGTGTTTGTTGTTGTTATTATCTACTACTTAATGGGTGAGATCATACAGTATTTGATGTTCTCCCTCTGACTTATACATTTATACACATCATGGATGGGTACTACTCCTTAAAAAGCAGTAGATATAGATCTCCCTATCCTGAAATGTCTTTTTTCATGTAAATATACACAACATATGATTTTATATAAGTGGCATCACATTGTGCATGGCACAGGGGGCATTTAGAGCTACCTTTTTGGTGAATCTTTCTTTGTTGTTTTCTTTTTGGCTTTCTCCTGTTCTTCTTTCCTGTTGCATATATTTTTCTTTTGCTCCCACAAACCATCCACTCATCTTCCAGCTCCTCCTCATGTAATCCATGTTCAGAATCCATTGTATATCCTTTTATACATTTCCCCATGAGTAGAAATATATACTTACAAATACACACTGACATGTGTATAGGTGCTGATATAATTAGTACATTGTTTTTAATACCTGTATTGAATCTATAACATATAATATGAATTCAATACTTTTCTAAAAATGAACACTTAGATTATTATCAATGTGTTTCATTACAAACAATGTTTCAATAAACATTCTATTCCGTATATCTTTACCTACTATTCTTTCAATTTCAGCAGATGAATTTCCAGAAGTGTGATTCCTAGCTCAAAATATGTGCACTTTTAAAATTTTAATATGTCCAAATTGCTTTCCACAGAGGCAGTTGTTATTCTCAAAAGCAAATGGAAATAAACCCACAAACTTTTCACCAGCATTAAATCTTAATGCACTTCAATATTTGCCAATATTATGTGTAAACACATTAACTTTATTGTAGTTTTAATATGCATTTCCTTGACAAGTAATGAAAAATTGAATCTCCTTTTCTATTTCTCTTTTTTTACTTCTTTTTTTGTTTTACATTTTCATACCTTTACTCATTCTCATTTCAATTAATTTTATTATTAATTGCAGGATTTCCTTCTGCATTAGGAAAACATTGTCCTTTGTCCAATCAAATATAAGCTCCTTTAGAGAACCTCATTTTTTAAAATTTCAGCACCTAGAACAGTTCTCCACACCTAAGTACATTGAGTGTGGACTTGACAAGCCTGAATTCAGTCATGACTCCAACTTAGTCCCTTGGTAAAATACAAACTAATGAAGAGTCTCATTGTCAGAGTCTGGATTGGGGAACACAACAAGTCTTGAATATTTTATACTCTCTCATCAATTTCACATATACTGTTTAATTTTATTTCTCATAGCACTGTTTGTGGCTGATATCAGAAACATTAATCTTAGTGAGCAAAACCATCTGGACACAATCTAAATTGAAGGAAGTTCAATATAGTTGGCAGTCATTTTATGATCCTAACATAGAGCAAGACTGCACCAAATATGAAACTGATAGAGAAACACCACTTCAGAAAGGAATCAAGTTTCCTGTAGAGAGTCTGAATAATCTTAATTTTGAGAGATATTTGACAAACATTTTTGTCAAAATACTTTTTATTGCCTTGTTGAGGTTGCAGGTCCAGACCACAATCCCATGGTTGGAAGCAAAGATTTTTTGTGGGCTGTAGAAGTTTGTATTGTTAATCATCCTGGTAAGAGATTAAGCCTGGGCCAGAAAATGAAGCCTTTAAAAGCAGATGAGATATTAGCATGAAAAATATATTTCCACCTTCCTTGGTCTCCTGGCGTCAGTCGGGCATAGACTGAAAGATGTGGAAAAGTCAGGAGCAGTTCCAGATGAGATGTGGTATACCCTTGGCCAGACTTATCATGGACAAAGACATTCAGGTACATATGAGACAGTATAATAGCAGATAATTACCTGCATTATATATACCTCCCATTAAACTAACCCTACCGTGATTCTCCTATAAGAACACTTAGACAATTATCTCCTATAAGATATCTATATTTTCTCCTATAAGAATCACGGCAGGAGTGATTCACGAATGAGAATTCTGGGATGACCTGTTCTTTTGCTTATGAAAAGTAGGTACAAGAGACAGTGGTCTCCAATCTCTCAGCCAGGGTAGGGAAAGCAATGTCAACCTCTGCAGAGGATGGCTAAGTAAAGGAGACAGGCAGTGTTCTCATAGAGCACAATCATGAAGACACAATGAATACACTGGGGAGGAATAGCCAGATAAGCTCATTCTAGAATACATCTTGCAAACTCTCAGAATTGAATAAGGGACACTTCAGAACAGCTAAATTCAAGATCAAGTTTGGTAACCATTTATATCACTGTGAGTTTGGTCACATATATACCCCATTTGCATCAATAATTCCACTTGGAAAAGAAAGCACACATTCCCATGGGTCCCCTCATGTTTCTAGAATATTTCACAAGCCAGAGCCTGGTAATATTATCTGATTATTAGTTCCCCACACCCCACCCTGACATCTTAGGCAGCTTGCATCAAAGGAGTCTTGGATGCAGTAGTATCTCATGGACCTAACTCAAAATATTGTTTTATTCCATATCTTCCAAAGATTCTTGAGGAATAGCAATTCATTTTCACACAAAAGAGATAGTATTCTATCCAGCAAGAATTTCCCAAGATAAATCACGGCTTTCTGTGGTTTCTATTAGAGATTTACATGGTCCTGCTGTTTAGCTTTTTCCTTTACTAGACTATCAGCTAGAAGTAAATAATATCTAGGACAGGTAGTATATCCCACTTATCTTTGTTTCCCAAGTACATTGTAGCTGTTTCATAAATGATTAGTGAAAGAATGAATAGAAATACATGAATGGATGAATGAACAAAAATGGTCATATGATTCATAATCCCTGGCCTTCTGAAAATGAAATGACTTTAAACAATGTCAAGTGCAAGGAAAACACCAAAGATCACAACAGTAGAGAAGATTCGAAGAGAGTCAATCCTTGCTATTTGTGGATCAGTATTTGCGAAACCACCTATTCTCTAAAGTGTATTTGTAACCCCAAAATCAATATTGACAGCACTTTCCTAGTCAGACATGGACATGAGCCTGTGGAGATGGCAAAAAAAAATTGAATCATGTGATGGGCTTGTTCCCAGCTGAGGTTGAACAAAATGAAGCTTTCTGCTCTCTTGTTTCAGCTCTCATACTATAAACTAATGTCCTTTCCATGGCATCTTTGGTACTATGTTTGCGACAATTTGGGTTTTTCTGTGGGTTTCTTTGGTGATTTCACGGTCTGAAATGGTCACCAAGTGTAGTGCTAAAGTGTTGTCTAATGTTCCTAAGTGCAAAAAAGCTGAGACGTGGGGACAGCCCTGCGAGATAGTGGTTAAATTCATTGCTATACTTTGGTGGCCCAGGGCTCAGGGATTGGATCCCCGGTGCAGACCTACACACTGCTCCTCAAGCCATGCTATGGAAGCATCCCACATGCAAAATAGAGAAAGATTGGCACAGATGTTAGCTCAGGGCCAATCTTCCTCACCAAAAAAAGTAAAAAAGGCTAAGATGTGCTTTATAGAGAAAATACATGTGTTAGACAAACTTTTTTCAGTCGTGAGTTATAGTGCCAATGGCTGTGCATTCACTAACATTAATGAATGAAGAAAATATATTAAATAAGGTGTGTTAAGCAGAAACACACTTAAAACAAGATTACATGTAGATCAATTGACAAAAAATGTGACCAGAGGCTTGATTAACTCTAATCCTGAATTTCACCTAGAGCAAGAGTGAGAATTCAGTATTGGCCATTTCAGTGTTCATGACAACTTTATAGAAGGAACATAACTACCCCAAATAACAATCAGCTCTTTCTCACTTAAAGATGAAGAATCTGAGCCTCATGAAAGTGAAATGACTTGTACAAAGTTATAGATAGATCAGTCATACTACCAGGATTAAAACCCTGGCCTAGTTCAGTGCTTTCATGCTATATGTCAATTCCTCAGAAAAGAAGAAACACGAAAGAGGAAAGAGGAGGAGGACAAGACATCAGAGAAGCTTTGGGGGACTTTCTCATTTCCAAAAGAGTTGGCCTTGAAGCAGCCCTCCAGTTAGTGAATAGAAAGTATTATCTTAAAAATAAAAAAAAATATAGCACATTCACTGTAATGATAGTTCTTCAGACCTGATGGAGCTCTTCATCTCCTCTCACAGATGCTGTACTAGAAAGAGTTCCTCGAGCCCCCATGTAAATTCAGGCAAATTGCTGCAATTTTTTCCATGCTTTACCTGACTCTCTTTGCTCCCACAGAGGAAGGCCTTTCTTAAAGTCTGAGAGGAAGTCTTTGTTTTCAACAACAGCAAAGGAAGTCAACATTAGACACACTTTCCATTTTAGGTCATTAGGTGATTATACAGGACCCTGTGTGAGGACGGAACTTGTTCAGCAGCTATGGATTGAGAATATGACATCTTAAGGACTTCTTTAACCCATAGCCTCAGAGCTGACCTCTCAGAGAGAAGGAGAGAAAACTTGACCCCACCTGCCTGCTCCCTACACAGACAGGCAGATTTGGTCCCTCTTCAGGGAACTGGCCACTCTGGCAGGGTTCTTTGACCCTGAAGGAATAGTGTGGTTCCTGCGCTCCTGACACCAATCATCTCTGTGTGTCATCTCTGTGTGCATAGGTCTTAGGGAGAACAGCTCCTCTGAGGAGAAGAGACTCACTCCAATAAAACTCCCCTTCCCAGGGCCACCACCTCAGAGCCTGGAGGCTGAAGGGCAGAAAAGCTAACTGGAAGTTACTTCTGAACATTCCCTGGTCTCCTGGAGTCCCTGATACCCCAGGAAGAACATGCTTCTGAAAAGAGGAATGAGAGAAGAGGACATGGGGAGCTTCTCTTCAAAACCTCCTTCCTCAGTTGGACTTTCTTACTGTTTTTTCTAAAACAAAAGCTGCATCCTACCACTTCATCCCACAGAGCCAACTGACGCATCATTCCAGTCCTCTTTCCCATTCTTGGTGAGTGCTATCTACTCCTGTCCTAATGCCATAGATGGTGGGGTCAGTATCTTTGATCATGCAAAACAGACTAAGAATAGAAAGTTGAGGTGTAATTAATGATAGTGAGACAGAATTTTCCCTCTTATGGGTCAGAATGAAGTCGTGTTTTCTCTATTTTAACAAGAGGGGAAGGAAGGAAAGAAGGAAACAAGGAAGGAAGGAATGATGGAAGAGAGAGGAGAGTTGAAGGAAGGGAGGGAAAAAGGAAAAACTGAAACTCAGAAAAGTCAATGTAGGACACCCCAAAACTAACCCGGAGCTACACCCACCAGAAGAATGATTTTGTATATTTCTCTCCCTATTGAGAAGCAGAGAGTAAATATTTGGAGTGATGGATGAGAAAAAGTCTTTCATCAACTGCTAGGTGGGTGAGAGATGGAGAAGGTGGAGGGCTTGGAGTCTTTTCTTTCTGAATTACACTCAGATAGCTTCTCAGAGACAACTGATCACCAACCCACTGTTTGATCTCCACCTTATATTTTTAAAGATTAGCTGTTTCATGTATATCACTTCTGACTCAACTTTGTCCACAGTTTCACACAGAGAAGTGACACAATCAATGGCTCTATCTCAGTGACAACTTAAAAATTATTTTTAAAAATTATTTATGTATCTACCTGTTTATAAAATTAGGTAAAAAATGAAGGTATAAACTGAAAAGTATTTATAATATTTTGACATTTTTCAAGAAGAATATAGCTAGCATCAGATCTAATGTGTCCAAAGTTTCAGAGGAAAACTTAACTCAAAGAATTAAGTGAATTCTGTAAGTGAGCACAAGACAGCTGATAAACACAGTTTCTTAACTATTAGCTCAAACTCTAGGGATAAGTATTATGGTGCAAGAAACTATAAGGGCAACCTCCTGTTGGAGCATAGACAGGGCAGGGGAGGGGACCACTAGTTATTTGACAGCAAAACTAATGAAAGCTTAGAGAGTCTTGTTGTCTCTCCCTGCCCCTTCTCGCTCACCTCCACCCTAGAAAATAAAATAAAACGAATATCACAGATTTATACAGGGAAAAGTAAAAAATAATATTTCATAACAGTAATTCCGGGATACAAAGAGAAAATACAAATATGCCTGCATCAGTTCTGTTGTTCAGATTCCAGCACAACTGAGAGGAGTTGTGATTGTTCCTTGTAGAGAAGAGAATGCCAACGGGCTGCTAACCTGAGCTCATCCAGGCAGCTGTATAAATGCCCTGAAATAACCACTGGAAGGAATGGTATTAAATTCAGGTGATGTTGATGAAACAAGATCTAGAGATCAAGAAACAAGTGAGAATAAGTCTCAGTGCAGATTTTCATGTTTGTGATATCAGTGATGTATACCTTTTCATTTATTCAGTCAAGGTGGAGAGGAACGGACAGTATAAATTCTCACATTTCCTCTCCAACCATAGAATTCTCTCTATGAGTTAGCTCAGTGGATGGAGCTGAATTTTGGTTTCTTCACCATAAAACCGCCTGGCTTCACCATTTTCACAGCTACACCACTCACTGACCAGCAGTGTCATATAAGTTTGTGGTTGGACATAAGGAGGAAAACTATTAATTGGGGAATAGCAGAAACATTCAGGTGCAAATTCATCTCTGCTATCATGAGTCTGGCAGCATACTGATAATATAGATATAGAAAAGGATATGAGATCTTATGAAACATAGATGCTGAATCCAGAGTTCTAGTGGAAAGATAAAAAGTCATTCACAAGAGATTAAAGACTAGACTGCAAACCAACGGGTGGATCTGGAAACCAGAAGGCTTCAGCTCCCACATTACCACACACACTGGTGTGAACTTCCACAAGCCTCCTCCTTTCTGGGATGCAGTCCACACATTGAAGATGAGGTTATTGGACCAGAATTTCCAGGACTAATTGCCACTCTGATGAACTTTATGGCTCTCTCTGAACAATACGAATTCAGAACTAGTTCACTAATTAGTGGAATAGAACATTTGGCTTCATAAATGAATAAAGAAAGAAGGTTGCTATTTTAAAACACACAGAGGAGGATGCCAACTATGAGCAAAGCACCAAGGCAGGAAAGAGCCTTGATTCAATGCAAAATAAGGAAAGCTGCCTAAACTGACCCTCAGCCATTAGATTCTCTAAATGTTAAATGTGCATCAGGGATAATAACAAATATAGTTTACTAACAAGTCTGAATGTGTGGAGCATAAATGTGGAAGAGTTTTATTTTTATGGTTACTGCTATAAACTGTGTCTGTTTACTCCCTCCCTTTCCACTGATAGTCCACTTCCCTGATGACTCTCAGTCAGAGTCCCTAATTTGTCAATCATGTTTAGTTTCTAATAGTTTTCTCTGGTTATTAAGACTGTTTACTCTTCATTTGCTTCCATTAAGATATAATTTTGCAAACTGACACTTGTTCACTTCTAAGTTTAAATCACATTTTCACATCAGTGTTGCTTTTTTTGTAATAACCCCAGCCAACAGCCAGCACTAGATTTGGTTGAGTAGCTTGGAGTAGAAGGGAAAGAGCCTGATCAGCTCCTCACATGAGTTCCTCTTCCCTGCTTCTACTCCTTCTGCATTGGGGAGCTGAAGGAAAGGAATAACATGCTGCTAAAGTTACATCCACATCTTGTTTGGTAGTAAGATCTGCTCTAGCTCTTTGTGTGATTAATTTAGACCGGGGTTACCAGCTAGCCTAAGCCTAGGACTCTCAATCAGCTTCATCATGAGTTGACTCCCAGCTGGTAACCTCATACTAAATTCCTGATGCCTGAAACTTTTGGCCTACTGATCCATTATAGACCCTAATATTATCTTCCCTCCATGACACTAACTCTGGGGCCTGTACCCACAGGTGGCTCCATCTCTGTGCCTATGGGAACACAGTAATTCAAGAAAGCAGTGTCTGTCTCTTCTCCACCTGGAGGCCCCACCACATCTCCTGTCCCAAGGATCCTTCCCTAACTCTGTCAGCATGCTGCTTGTCAGGAAGCCCAGTGGCTGAGCAAGCATTCAGCTAGGAAACCAGAAGTCATTCCCCATTTCTACTAATTAGACTTAAGTTCTTTGAGGTCAGGAGATGAATGTTATTCGTGTTTTTTCCTCAAAGCCCAGAATACTTCCTGGAAGAAAGAGTAGTAAAAACAGGGGACTGGAGAGAGTGGGGAGATAGCCCTGTTTCTTCTAACCTAACACATCTCAGCAATACCTGTTGGAGGAGAACAGGCTCTCTCAGAAAGTTTGGAATTAGAATGAGCTCTGGGGAAATAGGAAAAATCCCAGCAGTAAATTTAAAACTATACTTTTGTAGACAGATGGCATCAAACAGATTTTGCAGGGTCTGCAAAGGAATGCTAAGCAAGGGAATTGAAACCTGATATAATATGTTCTGTGGAGTAATTTTCTCTTAAGCAGGAGAATGATGGAATGAAAGTTTTGTTCTGGAAAATCCATCTGGCAGGGAATTTAGGACCCTTGGTGCATATAGAAACTGGATAACAATTAGGAAGCAGTTTTGATGGTGTATTCATTAATTATTCCACTTGACATTCAATTTTTACTGCTCTGTGTTCCAGGCAGTATCTTAGGCTTTGAGAATACAACCATGAACAACATAGAGCTTCTGCCTTTAAGGAGCTCAAGTTCAATAGTAGAAAGATAAATGTAAACAGATATATCATAAAACATTTTGGGAAGTGTCATTTGCATGGACTACTCAAAGTGCTTTAAGGAAGCACCACAGAGGAAGGATTTGACTGTTGAGAATCAGAAAAAGGTTTCACAGAGGAAATCAAATTCAACATGAGTATCAATGGATAAAATGTAGTTTTAGGTAGCAATGAATAGTGTTTTCAATGAAATGGAGGCATGAAATGAAAACAGTGAGGAGTTCCGTATGACCACATTACCAGAGCTTGATGTGAGGGTGATTCATGAGACTGAAAAGGTAAGTGGGTCTAGACCATGAAGGCTCTTACATACTCTACTAAGGATTTTGTACCTGGTCATCTAGATAGCTTGGTTTATTAAAAAACCAGAGGTCTCAAAGTCACAAACATCTGGGTTTGAATCATTGTTCCACTTCTCACTAAATAAGTCTCAATTCTTCATGGTGTCTTGAGGAAAATAACACCTACTTTGAAGCTTTTTTTGTGAAGAATAGAGAATGCATGGGGACTGTATATTAAAGATATTTAATGTGACGTTCCAGAAATCTCAATAAATTGTAACTATAATTTTTTAGTACTATGGAATCAATAGATAGTTTTAATCTTAGGAATTTCATGAAAAATAGGAAGACATGACTGAGTATAAATGTGATTACTTTCAGGGAGCTGTGGCATTAGTCAAGGTGAATGATGATCAGGATTTATTTCAAATTGTGGCAATAGGAGCAGAAAAGAGGGACCTAATTGAGAAAATTTTCTGGGATAAATTTCGCAGAATTTTTCAAAAGATTGATGCAGGCCAGGGAAGGAGAGAGAGGAATAAGGGGTCATTGAATATGAATCCATATTTCTAACATGGAGAACTTGATGGGTGGTGGCACCATGAACAAAGGAGATGATACTAAGGACCTGGACCAGGACGATGATGGAAGAATGGAAAGTAAAGGATGGGCAGCCAAGATGTTGCTATTTATGGTTTCAAACGTGCGTTTTTCTGTGTGTGTAAGTACATGCATGAAAACAAAATCTCCTATAAGCAAACGCTCCAATACAAATAATTTTTATCACTGAATGGAAAAAAATTCAAGTGATTCTTGTCTTCTTCTTGACATTTGTCAATTTCTAGTTTTTCTCAACTAACAGTATATTTCTGACATGAAAACAAAATAATTTAAAAGCAAAATAAAACAATCTCGTGGTATTAAATGTTTATTTATTATAAAATACTCAGAAACATAAAAATTTACATTTAAAAAGTCACTGGTGATTGGAAATCTTAGGAATAGTTACCAGATAATACTGAATATTAGATTTGGCTTCATACCTTTTCTTTATTTTACTGGTGTCAAAACAATTTCTCATGTATTTTAATGTGTAGTGTATTAACCTTATGTCTAATGATGAATATTTTGAATATTTCCATTTTTAGAGACACTTTAAAGGAAGAAACCTGCAAGAATTGGAAGTTTATGTACAACTCAGATCTTGATGATCATCTTCATCTGTCCTAATGTTAACCGTAACTCTGCAAGCTTGACTATCCTCTGAGGCTTACTTTTCTGATCAGTTTGGCTTTAAGCACAATTCGGTAACAGTTGTTTTCCTTTCAAACATCCAATCCATCCCAAAACTCCCTCCTGAATATCCAAGCCTGAATTTACTTTTCCCTCCAAATTGTATTCCCCTTATTACCCTACATTGAGCAAGATCTCTCCTACTCTGCTGATGATACTCAGAATCAAGAAGCAACATGTAGTACTTCTAACCAGTCCTGTTTTAGAACCTGTACAAAAGGAAGTACAATCACTCTCTCCTCACTTTCTGATATCTGATGGCATTCAGTTACATCTTCTCAGGAGATACTTTTTATTTCTAAATTTTAGAACCTGAGCTACAACAAAGGAACACTTTGTAATCTTCCTCTGTATGTAGGTAGACTTTTGTCTATCACAGACTCCGTCACTACAATATCATCTTTCAAGAATCCTGGCTTTACTCAAGGATGTCAATTTTAACCCACTACCATGTGGTGGACTTAAGTCTCTCTTCTATAAATAAAGTTGCCGACGGAGGAAGTCAAGATGGCGGCGTAGGCAGACTCTGAACTCACCTCCTCCCGCGGACACAGCCAATTTACAACTACTCGTGGAAAAACCACCCCTGAGACAGAAGTGAAAACTGGATAAGAGGAACTCCTGCAACAACGGACAATCCTAATTGAGGTGGAAGAGGCAGAAACTCCCTTCTGGAGAGGAAAAACGCCGCCTTCACAAGCCTCAGTGCTTCACGGCTGCCCAGGAGCAGCGCACATGTACGCAGCCTCCCTGGAGGAGCTGGGCCCTGAGCCGGGGAGCACCCCAGCGTTTTGTGGACCCAGCACAATAGAGACGAGTGGCATAATATCTGACTTTGCCTGCTACTAAAACATTGGGGAGTACCCCCAGAAAAGCTGGTTCACAAAGAAATTAAAACTGGTTCTTAAACGGCCCATGCACAAACTCACCCGTTGCAGAAAGCAACCTAAAATCACCAGAAAGAAAGGTGCACAGTGCTGTGGTGAAAAGAGACTCACCTAGTAGGCCCTGAGTGCATCTCGGTGAGGGGTGAGACCTCTCCAGAGACTGGGACATTGGCGGCGGCCATTGTTGTGGCCTGGTGTGGGCGTGCTGACACAGACGCCATTGGAGTTCTCCCTGAGGCCTGCTAGCCCAGGGTCTGCCCCACCCACTAGAGCACTGATTTAATCCAGCTCAGCCAGAGCAGGCAGCCCACCCTAGAGACTAGCCCCACACAACAACAAGCCCTCAGACAACTTATGGGCCTGCATAGATTTGTGACTGGATTCTCTGCTGCCTGGCAACTGAGCCGACTTCAGCGGGGCAGGATGTGCACAAGGAGTGGGTGGAGAGTGTGGGGCAGTGGTGCAGTGTGTGGGGCTCCCACCGTGGAGAGACTGGGTCCGCTTTGGAAGGTTGAGGCACGCACACGGGGCAGGACTGTGTTGACTGTGTGTGTGTGGACCTGTGGGTGGCAGGGCTTGTCAGCTGCAGAAGACTTGTGCTTCTCAAAGACCCACATAGGGGGTTTGCCCCACCTTCCAAAGCCTGAAACAATTGGGTGCTCCTGTGCCTGAGACCAGCCCCACCAGCTGCAATCCTAAGAGAGCTGACAAGAGACCTAAAGGCTGGAGGCTTATAGCAATTGTAAAGCCCTAACAACCTGCCATGCTGGGGGCCTACTCACTTAAAAGAAATACTGCAACACAAATGTAGTATTAGAACTGGCAGCCAACTGTGCTGGGGCTCCCCACATCTGATAAAGAGACTGAAGGGCCCACAACAACTACAAGCAGCTGAGCATTACAACAGCTGGCCAGGAGCATAACTTGGCCTCCCTGGATGCCTACAGGGAGAGCGAACAGGCCACAACAGAAGGACACACGTAGCCCACAGAAGGGTCACGCCTGGAACATTGAGAACTGAGGGAAGCACACTGCAGGCCTCCTAAGCCATCAATTACATAAGGTCACCTATCCAAAAGCAGGAGACGTAGCTGACCTACCTAACACGTAGACACAACCACAGGGAAAGAGGCAAAATGATGAGGCAAAGGAATACATTCCAAGTAAGGGAACAGGAAAAAACCCCACAGAAGGAACTAAGTGAAACAGAAATGAGCAACCTACCTGACAGAGAGTTCAAACAAAGTGTGTTAAGGATGCTCACTGATATGGGGAGAAGAATAGATGAACTCAGTGAGAACGTCAACAAAGAAATGGAAGATATAAAAAAGAACCAATCAGAAATGAAGACTACAATACTGGAAATGAGAAATTCACTAGAGGGACTCAAAAGCAGACTAGAGGATACAGAAGAACAGATCTGTGAGCTGGATGAAAGACTAGAAGAAATTACCCAAGCTGAACAGGTAAAAGAGAAAAGAATTAAAAAGAGTGAGGACAGTCTAAGGGACCTCTGGGATGACATCAAGTGCAATAACATCCATGTTATAGGTGTCCCGGAAGGAGAAGAGCGAGACAAAGGGGCAGAGAATCTATTTCAAGAAATAATAGATGAAAACTTCCCTAACCTAAGGAAGGAAACAGACATCCAGGTACAGGAAGCACAGAGAGCCCCAAACAAGATAAACCTAAAGAGGCCCACACCAAGACACATCATAATCAAAATGTCCAGAATTAAAGATAAAGAGAGAATCCTAAAAGCCACAAGAGAACGTCAAGTTAGATACAAAGGAAACTCCATAAGGCTATCAGCTGACTTCTCAGCAGAAATCTTACAGGCTAGAAGAGAGTGGCACGATATATTTAAAGTGCTAAAAGGAAAAAAACCTACAGCCAAGAATACTCTACCTGGCAAGGTTATCATTCAAAATGGAAGGAGAGATCAAAATTTTCCCAGATAAGCAAAAATTAAAGGAGTTTGTCACCAAGAAACCAGTGCTACAAGAAATGTTAAAGGGACTGATTTAAGGGGAAAAGAGAAGACCACAAACAGGAAAAATTATCTATTTCCATGATAAGAATGTAATGGATACAAATGCACAAAAAAGAGGTTAGATATGATATCAAAAACATAAAAGGAAGGAGGAGGGGAGTTAAAAAGTAGAGCTTTCAGACAGAGGTCAAACTAAAGAGACGATCAATTCTGTATAGAAGAAGAAAGGAACAGAGAAGGACTACTAAAACACTGAGAAAAAAAAGTTAAAAAATGGCAGTAAGTACATACTTATCAATAGCTAATTTAAACGTCAATGGACTAAATGCTCCAATTAAAAGGCATAGGGTGGCTGACTGGATAAAAAAACAAGACCCATATATATGCTGCATACAAGAGACATACTTCAGACCTAAAGACACTAACAAACTGAAAGTGAAGGGATGGAAAAAGATACTCCACACAAATGGCAATGAAAAGAAAGCTGGGGTAGCAGTACTCATATCAGACAAAATAGACTTTAAAACAAAAACTGTAAAAAGAGACAAAGAAGGGCACTACACAATGATCAATGGAATAATCCAACAAGAGGATATAGCACTTGTAAACATCTACACACCCAATGTAGGTGCACCTAAATATATAAAGCAATTATTAACAGACACAAAAACAGAAATAGACAGTAACTCAATAATAGTAGGGGACTTTAACACTCCACATACAGCAACGGATAGATCATCCAGACAGAAGATTAATAAGGAAACATTGGCCTTAAATGACACACTAGAACAGAAGGACCTAGTAGATATATACAGAACATTCCATCCAAAAAGCAAAGAATACACGTTCTTTTCAAATGCACATGGAACATTCTCCAGGATTGCTCACATATTAGGCCACAAGTCTCCATAAATTTAAGAAGATTGAAATAATACCAAGCATCTTTTCTGACCACAACGGTATGAAACTAGAAATCAACTACAGGAAGAAAATCAGAAAAGCCACAAATACGTGGAGATTAAACAAAATGCTACTGAACAGTGACTGGGTCAATGAAGAAATCAAAGAAGAAATCAAAAAATACCTGGAGACAAATGAAAATGAAAATACGACATGCCAGAATTTATGGGATACAGCAAAAGCAGTTCCAAGAGGGAAGTTTATAGCAATACTGGCCTATCTCAATAAACAAGAAAAATCCCAAATAAACAATCTAACCATGCACCTAAAGGAACTGGAAAAGAAGAATAAACAAAGCCCAAAATCAGTAGAAGAAGGGAAATCATAAAAATTAGAGCAGACATAAATGAAATAGAGACCAATAAAACCATAGAAAAAATTAATAAAACCAAGAGCTGGTTCTTTGAAAAGATCAACAAAATTGAAAACCTTTAGCTACACTCCCAAAGAAAAAAAGAGAGACGGCACAAATAAGTAAAATCAGAAATGAAAGAGGAGAAATTACAACAGACACCTCAGAAATACAAAAGATTATAAGAGAATACTATGAAAAGATATATGTCAACCAATTCGACAATCTGGAAGAAATGGATAAATTCTTAGAATCATACAACCTTCCAAAACTGGTTCAAGGAGAAGTAGAGAATTTGAATAGACCAATCATCAGTAAGCATATCGAAACAGTAATTAAAAACCTCCCCAAATGTGACGTCAGTGTCATGGCGGAGTGAGCTTTCCCGTGAACTCTTCCCCCGACAAGAGACAACAAAAGGGACAATCACACACCAACAACGGAATCCCAGACAGTGAAAAGCTAGAGCGGAGGGATCCACACTGCCGCACATCTGAGAGCGGAACGCGCAGGGCCCCCGAGGAAGTGGGGAGAGGTAAGGAGAACTCCGCTCCCTCCCCATCACATCAGCGATCCCGGTCCGCGCGGCTCCCAGAGAGGGGGGAGGGGAGGCCCTCGGCGGGGAATCCACGGCTCTTCTGACTCTCTTAGCCAGTGGGAAACCCCGACACAGAGGACTCAGAGGAGCCACAGGGCTACCATCAACATCTGAGCACCCCAGAGAGCGGATAAAGAGGGGCAAACAAGAAGCCTCCCACGTCAGGGACCCAGAGGGCAAAAGAGAGAGCTCCCCCCTCCCCGCAGACCAGACTCTGCAGCTCAAAGGACCAGTTCAGACCTAACAATCCGTGGCAGACCTGATCAAAAGAATGGACCCGTGGATCGCAGCGGGAAAAAAAAAACAAAAAACAAAAAATACTGCGGATCGCAGCAGAAAAACCGGGGCAGAGCGCAGGGGGCTTAGACAACACAGCCCTTTACCACCAGACAGTGGCAGCAGGTGGAAATTGCAACCAGATATTTCCAGGATGAGGAAAAACAAAACTAACACAGGAACCACAATGCAAAAATATATGAAATCACCAGACCAGAAACAAAATGATAAGCACCCAGAAATCAACCCCGAAGACACAGAAATCCATAAACTAAATGACAGAGATTTCAAAATAGCTATCATAAAAATGCTCAACGAAATACGAAACAACACAGACAAACAATTCAATGAGATTAGGAGTTTCTTCACAAAAGAGATTGAAATCATAAAGAAAAACCAATCAGTGCTGATGGAGATGAAGAACACAATGGAGGAGATAAAGAAGAATCTGGAATCTCTAAAGAACAGAGCTGACAATATGGAGGAAAGAATTAGCACCTTAGAGGATAGGAATACAGATATACTCCAGATGGAAGAGGAGAGAGAACTAAGACTAAAAAGAAATGAAGAAAGACTCCGAGAAATATCTGACTCTATTAGAAAATGTAACATAAGAATTATAGGTATTCCTGAGGGAGAGGAGAGGGAAAGAGGAACAGAGAGCCTAGTCAAGGAAATAATAGCTGAGAATTTCCCAAATCTGGGGAAGGAGCAGGAAATACCAGTAAGCGAAGCCAACAGGACACCTATATATATTAACAGACAAAGACCTCACCACAACACCTAGTGGTAAGGCTAGCCAGGGTCAACGACAAAAAAACCATATTAAGGGCAGCTAGACAAAAACAAAAAATAATGTACAAAGGAACTCCCATCAGGCTCTCAGCGGATTTCTCAACAGAAACTTTACAGGCTAGAAGAGACTGGAATGATATATTCAAAATACTGAAAGACAAAAACTTTCAGCCAAGAATACTCTATCCAGCAAAAATATCCTTCAAATATGATGGAGAAATAGTAACTCTCCCAGATAAACAGAAGCTAAGGGAGTTCATGGCCACGAGACCCCCACTACAAGAAATACTCAAGAAGGTCCTCAGGCCTGAAAAAAAGAAGAGAAAGGGAACACAAAGCTTGGAGGAAGGAGAAAAGTAGGTAGACAAACTCAGAAAAATAGTAGATCTTTACCGGAATAGGTTAGCAACCACTCAAATACTAAATTCAAAGATCAAAGGAAGAAATTCACCAAAAATAAACTTAACCTCATCACTGTAAACACACAACCACAACACAAGATAGAATAAGGTATAACAAGAAAAACTTAGAAGGGGAAGAGGAAACTGACCGAATTGACTTAGTATAAGGAAATAGGAGGCCATCAGATAATGGACTATCTCATACAGAAGATTTTTTGCCCAAACCTCAAGGTAACCACTAAACAAATAATCAAAACAAAACCACATATGATAAACAAAGAGAAAACTAGAAGAGTCATAAGACAGAACAACCAAACTGAATTGGCTGTCCAAAACAAATGGGACAAGAAACAAAGGAAATGCAAAAGAACCAGAAAATAAGTGACAAAACAGCAACATTAAGCCCTCATATATCAATAATTACCTAAATGTAAATGGATTGAACTCTCAATCAAAAGATACAGAGTGGCAGGATGGATTAAAAAGCAAGACCCAACAATATGCTGCCTTCAGGAAACACATCTTAGCACTAAAGACAAGCACAGGCTCAGAGTGAAAGGATGGAAGACAATACTCCAAGCTAATGGCAAACAAAGAAAGCAGGTGTTGCCATACTCATATCAGACAAAGTAGACTTCAAGATAAAACAGGTTAAGAAAGACAAAGAAGGGAAATATATAATGATAAAAGGACACTCCATCAAGAAGACATATCACTTATAAATATATATACCCAACATAGGAGCACCAATGTACATAAAGCAACTATTAACAAACCTAAAAGGAGAAATCAACAACAACACAATAATAGTAGGGGATCTTAACACCCCACTTACAGCAATGGATAGATCATCCAGACAAAAAGTCAATAAAGAAATAGTAGACTTAAATGAAAAACTGGACGAGATGGACCTAGTAGACATATACAGAGCACTCCATCCAAAAACAGCTGACCACACATTCTTCTCAAGCGCGCATGGAACATTCTCTAGGATAGACCATATATTGGGAAATAAAGCAAGCCTCAACAAATTTAAGAAGATTGAAATCATAACAAGCATCTTTTCAGACCATAAGGCTATGAAACTGGAAATGAATCATGAAAAAAAAACTGGGAAAATGACAAAAATGTGGAGATTAAACAACATGCTACTGAACAAGCAATGGATCATTGATGAAATTAAAGGAGAAATCAAAAACTATCTGGAAACAAACGAAAATGATAATATGCCATATCAAACCATATGGGATGCAGCAAGAGCGGTCCTGAGAGGGAAACTCATAGCGATACAAGCCCACCTTAACAAACAAGAAAAAGCCCTAATAGGCAACCTTAAATTACACCTAACAGAACTAGAAAAGAAGAACAAACAAAGCCCAAAGCCAGCAGAAGGAGAGAAATAATAAAAATCAGAGCAGAAATAAATGAAATTGAGACCAAAAAAACAGTAGAAAGGATTAATGAAACAAAGAGTTTGTTCTTCGAGAAGATAAACAAAATCGACAAGCCCTTAGGCAGGCTTACTAGAAAAAAGAAAAAGGCTCAAGTAAATAAAATTAGAAATGAAAGAGGAGAAATTACAACGGATACCATGGAAATACAGAGGATTATAAGAGAATACTATGAGAAATTATATGCCAACAAATTGGACAATCTAGAAGAAATGGATAAATTCTTAGACTCATACAACCTCCCAAAATTGAACCAAGAAGAAATGGAGAATCTGAATAGACCAATAACAAGTAAAGAAATTGAATTAGTAATCAAAAATCCCAACAAAGAAAAGTCTAAGACTAGATGGCTTCTCAGTGAATTTTACCAAACATTCAAAGAAGATTTAATACCCATCCTTCTCAAACTATTCCAAAAAATAGAGGAAGATGGAACACTTCCTAAATCATTCTACGAGGCCAACATCACCCTGATACCAAAACCAGACAAAGACAGTACAAAGAAAAGAAAATTACAGGCCAATATCGCTGATGAACATTGATGCAAAATCCTCAACAAAATATTGGCAAACCGAATACAACAATACATTAAAAAGATCATACACCATGATCAAGTGGGATTTATACCAGGGACGCAGGGATGGTTCAACATCCGCAAATCAATCAACGTGATACATCACATCAACAAAACAAAGAATAAAAACCACATGATCATCTCAATAGATGCAGAGAAGGCATTTTACAAGATACAACATCCATTTATGATAAAAACTCTCAATAAAATGGGAATAGAAGGAAAGTACCTCAACATAATAAAGGCCATATATGACAAACCCACAGCCAACATCATACTCAACGGGGAAAGACTGAAAGCCATTCCTCTGAGAACAGGAAGGAGGCAGGGATGCCCACTCTCACCACTCCTGTTCAACATAGTACTGGAGGTTTTGGCCAGAGCAATTAGGCAAGAAAAAGGAATAAAAGGAATCCAAATAGGTAACGAAGAAGTGAAACTCTCACTATTTGCAGATGACATGATTGTATATATAGAAAACCCTAAAGAATCTGTTGGAAAACTATTAGAAACAATCAACAACTACAGCAAAGTTGCAGGGTACAAAATCAATCTATAAAAATCAGTTGCATTTCTATATGCTAATAATGAACTAACAGAAAGAGAGCTCAAAAGATAATACCATTTACAATTGCATCAAAAGAATAAAATACCTAGGAATAAATCTTACCAAGGAGGTGAAGGACCTATACAATGAGAACTACAAGACATTATTGAAAGAAATCCATGATGACATAAAGAAATGGAAAGATATCCCATGCACGTGGATTGGAAGAATAAACATAGTTAAAATGTCTATATTACCTAAAGCAATCTACAGATTTAATGCAATCCCAATCAGAATCCCAATGACATTCTTCACAGAAATAGAAAAAAGAATACTAAAATTTATATGGGGCAACAAAAGACCCCGAATAGCTAAAGAAATCCTAAAAAAAAAGAACAAAGCAGGAGGCATCACAATCCCCGACTTCAAAACATACTACAAAGCAATAGTAATCAAAACAGCATGGTACTGGTACAAAAATAGACACACAGATCAATGGAACAGAATTGAAAGCCCAGAAATAAAACCACACATATATGGACAGCCAATTTTCGACAAAGGTGCTAAGAACATGCAATGGAGAAAGGAAAGTCTCTTCAACAAATGGTGTTGGGAAAACTGGACAGCCACATGCAAAAGAATGAAAGTGGACCATGTGCTATCGCCATTCACAAAAATTAACTCAAAATGGATCAAAGACCTGAAGGTGAGACCTGAAACTATAAAACCCATAGAAGAAAATATAGGCAACACACTATTTGACATTGGTTTTAAAGGAATATTTTCAGATGACATGCCCACCCAGACTAGGGAAACTAAAGAAAAAATAAACAAGTGGGACTTTATCAGATTAAAGACCTTTTATAAGACAAATGAAACCAGAATCAAGATGAACAGACAACCCATCAGCTGGGAGAGAATATTTGCAAAACATACATCTGACAAGGGGTTGATCTCCATAATATATAAAGAACTCACACAACTGAACAACAAAAAAGCAAACAACCCGATCAAAAAATGGGCAGAGGAAATGAACAGACACTTCTCCAAGGAAGATATACAGATGGCCAATAGGCACATGAAAAGATGCTCAACATCACTAATCATCAGGGAAATGAAAATCAAAACAACACTAAGATACCACCTCACGCCCGTTAGAATGGCTATAATCACCAAGACAAAAAACAACAAATGTTGGAGAGGATGTGGAGAAACAGGAACCCTCATACACAGCTGGTCGGAATGCAAATTGGTGCAGCCTCTATGGAAAACGGTATGGAGATTCCTCAGAGAATTAAAAATAGAGATCCCCTATGATCCAGCCATCCCACTACTGGGAATCTATCCAACGAACCTGAAATCAACAATCCCAAGAGGCTTATGCACCCCTATGTTCATAGCAGCGTTATTCACCATAGCCAAGAAGTGGAAGCAACCTAAGTGTCCCTCGACTGACAATTGGATTAAGAAAATGTGGTATATATATACAATGGAATACTACTCAGCCATCAAAAAAGACAAAATCGTCCCATTTGCAACAACATGGATGGGCCTGGAGCGTATTATGTTAAGTGAAATAAGCCAGAAAGAGAAAGACAAACATTGTATGATCTCACTCATATGTGGAATATAAACCAACACATGGACAGAGAAAACTGGACTGTGGTTACCAGGGGCAGTGGGGGTGGGGGGAGGGGGTGCGGGGTGGGAACAAGGGGTGAAGGGAGTCATATATATGGTGATGGAGAAACAAAAATGTACAACCCAAAATTTCACAATGTTAGAAACCATTAAAACATCAATAAAAAAAAAAAAAAACCTCCCCAAAAATAAAAGTCCAGGACCAGACGGCTTCCCTGGTGAATTCTACCAAACATTCAAAGAAGACTTAATACCTATCCCTCTCAAACTCTTCCAAAAAATTGAGGAGCGGGGGAAGCTCCCTAACTCATTCTATGAAGCCAACATTACCCTGATACCAAAACCAGACAAGGACAACACAAAAAAAGAAAACTACAGGCCAATATCACTGATGAACATCGATGCAAAAATCCTCAACAAAATACTAGCAAATCGCATACAACAATACGTTAAAAAGATTATACACCATGATCAAGTGGGATTTATTCCAGGTATGCAGGGATGGTTTAACATTTGCAAATCAATCAACGTGATACACCACATTAATAAAATGAAGAATAAAAATCACATGATCATCTCAATAGATGCAGAGAAAGCATTTCACAAGATACAGCATCCATTTATGATAATAATTCTGAATAAAATGGGTATAGAAGGAAAGTACCTCCACATAATAAAGACCATATATGACAAACCCACGGCTAATATCATCCTCAATGGTGAAAAACTGAAAGCTATCCCTCTAAGAACAGGAACCAGACAAGGACGCCCACTCTCACCACTCCTATTTAACATAGTATTGGAAGTCCTAGCCAGAGCAATCAGGCAAGAGAAAGAAATAAGAGGGATCCAAATTGGAAAGGAAGAAGTGAAACTGTCACTATTTGCAGATGACATGTTTTTATATATAGAAAACCCTAAAGAATCCACCAGAAAACTTTTAGAAGTAATAAACGTATATGGTAAAGGTGCAGGATACAAAATCAACATACAAAAATCAGTTGCATTTCTATACACTAACAATGAAGTAGCAGAAAGAGAAATTAAGAATACCATCCCATTTACAATTGCAACAAAAAGAATGAAATACCTAGGAATAAACTTAACCAAAGAGGTGAAAGAGCTGCACATGGAAAACTATAAAACATTTCCGAAAGAAATTGAAGAAAACACAAAGAAATGGAAAGATATTCCGTGCTCTTGGATTGGAAGAATTAACATAGTTAAGATGTCCATACTTCCTAAAGCAATCTATAGATTCAGTGCAATCCCTATCAAAGTTCCAACAACATTTCTCATAGAAATAGAACAAAGAATCCTAAAATTTATATGGAACAACAAAAGACCCCGAATAGCTAAAGGAATCCTGAGAAAAAAGAACAAAGCTGGAGGTATCGCACTCCCTGATTTCAAAATATACTACAAAGCTATAGTAACCAAAACAGCATGGTACTGGCACAAAAACAGACACACAGATCAATGGAATAGAATCGAAAGCCCAGAAATAAACCCACACATCTATGGACAGCTAATCTTTGACAAAGGAGCAAAGAACATACAATGGGGAAATGAAAGTCTCTTCATCAAATGGTGTTGGGAAAACTGGATAGCCACATGCAAAAAAATGAAAGTAGAACCTTACCTTACACCATACACAAAAATTAACTCCAAATGGATTAAAGACTTGAATGTAAGACCTGAAACTATGAAACTTCTAGAAGAAAACATAGGCAGTACACTCTTCAACATCAGTCTTAGCAACATATTTTCAAGCACCACATCTGACGGGGCAAGAGAAACAATAGAAAAAATAAACAAATGGGGCTACACCAAACTAAAAAGCTTCTGCACAGCAAAGGAAACCATCAACAAAACGAAAAGACAACCTAACAATTGGGAGAAGATATTTGCAAACCATACATCTGATAAGGAGTTAATCTCCAAAATATATAAAGAACTCATGCCTCTCAACAACAAAAAAACTACCAACCCAATTAAAAAATGGGCAAAAGACCTGAACAGACATTTCTCCAAGGAAGATATACAGATGGCCAACAGACACATGAAAAGGTGTTCAAAATCATTAACAATCAGGGAAATGCAAATCAAAACTACAATGAAATATCACCTCACACCTGTCAGAATGACTATAATTAACAAGACAGGAAACAACATATGTTGGAGAGGATGTGGAGAGAAGGGAACTCTCATACACTGCTGGTGGGAGTGCAAACTGGTGCAGCCACTATGGAAAACAGTATGGAGATTCCTCAAAAAATCAAGGATAGAACTACCATATGATCCAGCTATTTCACTGCTGTGTATTTATCCAAAGAACTTGAAAACACCAATGCATAAAGATACATGCACCCCTATGTTCATTGCAGTGTTATTCACAATAGCCAAGACTTAGAAGCAACCTAAGTGCCCATCAAAGGACGAATGGATAAAGAAGATGTGGTATATATACACAATGGAATACTACTCAGCCATAAGAAACGATGAAATCCAGCCATTTCTGACAACATGGATGGACATTTCGGGTATTATGCAAAGAGAAATGTCAGAGGGAGAAGGTCAAATACCTTATGATTTCCTTCATTAAGTAGTAGATAATAACAACAATAAACAAACACATAGAGACAGAGATTGGATTGGTGGTTACCAGAGGGGCAGAGGCGAGGGGGGAGGGTGAAAGCGATAATTTGGCACATGTGTGTGGTGATGGGTTGTAATTAGTATTTGGGTGGTGAACATGATGTAATCTATGCAGAAATAGAAGTATAATGATGAACACCTGAAATTTATACAATGTTATAAACCAATGTTACTGCAATAAATAAAAAATTAAATAAATATATAAATAAATAAATAAATAAAGTTACCTGTAACATTGAAATTGCGTGGGAAATGAGTTGTCAAATTCCTCAAGGCATTTTTACAAATGAAGAGTAAAGGTTGCATCCATTCTACAAGATATTAAGACCTAAAACAAAATAATACTGATTATAATGCAGTTTATTCAGTGGCTGGTCCAGTGGCATAGTGGTTAAGTTCGGCGAGCTCTTCTTCAGTGCCCCAGGTTCATTGTTTGGATCCCAGGCAAGGACTTACACTACTCATCAAGCTATGCTGTGGCAGTGACCTACATACAAAATATAGGAAGATTGGCACAGATGTTAGCTCAAGGCCAATCTTTCTCAAGCAAAAATGGGAAGATTGGCAACAGATGTTAGCTCACGGCCAATCCTTCTCACAAACACACAAAAAATTCAGTTTGTTCAAATGGAAAAAAAATGGAGGAATAGACCATGTATTGGGTGGGACTTGGAATTTTGTAGAGATGGCATCATATATCTGTGAAGAAAGAACAGGTAGTTTGTCTTTCTACACAGAGACCAAACAGAGCCAATTTTGACTGATTATCTCACAGCATGTAAACAGGAACTCTATAAGAGTATAGTTATAAATATCAAATATAAAACTCTAACTCTAATAAGCAGGAGTTACATAATTGGTCATTGACTCAGCGAAAAATTAAAAAGCAGCGTATCTTGTTCAAAAATTCTTAAGAATTTCGAGATGGTGAAACCAAAGCCTTAAATCAAGCATGGGGCCCTACTGAGCATGGAGCTCTGTGGGACTGCATAGGTCACGTGCCCATGAAGCTTGCCTTGTAAAAAAAGAATATTTAAAACAATTTTATTTTGATTTGAGGAGGAAAATAATTTATATACAAGACCTTGGAGAGACAAAACATAGGAAATTCGCTGGTGATGACTTCTTCAAAATGATAGATTGCTAGACAACTGAGAAACCGTAGATAAAATTCAGATGGGTGATTTTGAAAGAATGGAGAACACATTGCAGTTATCTCTAGAACTAGAGAGCTTCAGTTTGAATTCTAGTTTCACAATTTATTGCAAAACAGAAATTTAATTGTGACTATAGTTAATAAGATGGAATTGTATTCTTGAAAGTTACTGAGAGTAGATCTTAAGCATTCTCAACACACACACAAAAAAAAGAGTTAAGGATGTGAGGTGATAGATGTGTTAATTATACAAATGATGTTAATCATTCCACAACATATATGTAAATCAAAATATCACATTTTACACTTTAAATATGTATAACTACATTTGTCAACTATTCCTCAGTAAAGTTTGGGGGAAAAGCCAACAAAATTTACTTATGTCATTTGAGCTTCAGTCTTCTTGCTGTAAAATAGGAATGATTTTAGTACTTCCTTCACTGGATGATTGAAAGAAATAAGTAAGCTAATACATGTTAAAAAAAAAAACTCAGAACAATAACTTATAGAATGAGCACACAGTAAGTATTATTTATTTCTATTATTCTCATGACATTATATAACAAGGAATCATTAATGTGGTGAATGCATAATCCTTCAAAACAACAAGAATGGACATCAACAGAAAGATGGACAAAGTACATGGCATTTATAACTGTTATTAGAAATCTTAGATATATGTCAGATCACATACTAATATTCCTTGGATGAAGCAGATAGAATATTTTTCCTAATAGTTAGAGCAAGAAGCAAGGATACATATTTGAGAGACCAGCCTCATTTTTCCAGAAAAAAATGGGAGCTTTGGGATCCCAAAATTAAAGAAAATAATTTAGTATTATTACCAACAGTGAAAAGTCAGATTTAGAAGGAACAAAAGCAATACTACCTCTCTCTATTCCCCTCTCTTTGTTTTCCGTAGAACCACAGTAATTAGTGAGTAGAATATTAAAGATAATCATCTTTCTGGATGGATCAATAGGATGTGACTGGCCCCCATTCTTTAACTGTTATTGCCAAATTTCTTCCTCTTTTGTACACAAGAGTTTTTCCAGAGAAGTCCCCAAATGAGGATGTGTATCCATATCTCCATCCCAAGAAATAAAAGATACTTTAATAAAGAAAACATATGAAGCCATTGAGACTTGTGCTGTCCGTGGTTTTGAAACTAAGGAAGAAACATAGTAAGGAAAGAAAATAGGAACAATGAAAAAAAATATAACTCAAGATAGGAATTCCCTAAGGGGAATTGCCTCATATCACAGGTATGGAAATGTATCCTGTTTATTCTTATAACAATCCTTCTCAGACCCAGGGGACGTGCTCTCTCAGGATTTGTATGTCTAGAGATCTGTGGGTGATAAAAAGGCAGGCAGAATTTCAGAAAGAGAGGAAGAGATTTTTGAAGATGAAGAGCTTATGCTGAGATCCCAATATGAACTATCACTTCAAATACATTTTTACTATTTATAATCACTGGGAATGTAAACCTGAAAAGCTTTCTTAGACGTGAATTTGAACACTCAGTCAGGTAAGTGAATGAAATAGGACACTGGCCAAGCAGTTGCTCATAGTTTTTGTCTGCTTGCTAGTATTAAAGTTGAATACACAGGATTCCGAGCTGGTTTCCCTTTCTTATGATGGGTTCTTCACTGTGTTTGTGAATTATGAACTACATTTTTATTGACATATCTCATTCTCAATTCAACATGCCTAGTTCTCTAGAAATTCACCAAATATGTAATCTCTAAATATTGAAATTGCAGTGAAACAAATCATTTAGCACAGACAAATCTGATTGCTAATTTTCTTTCAATGTTAGGAAAAAGTTTTTTCCCCCAAATTAATTTTTGATATTATTTTGTTATGTGGGTCACAGAAATATAAATGATACTTGGAGTATCACTTGTATCTTAAACAGGAGCGATAAATTTTAACAATATACAAAATATACATGGCTGTCAGAGAAAGCTACTCTGAATTTCTTGAAGCCAGCCTTCATGGAGATATAGTGGAGATTAGACAATTTCTCAAAATTTCCTCCAGAAACCTAGAATTCCATGGGCTTCCCTAATAAAAGTGTTCCCTAATTAAACCACTTTTTTATTCTAGTCACGAGATATCCTTTTCTTTTACTCTCAGGAAGTTTCCAAATTTTGAATGATTCCCCTTCTATAGGAAGCACTCGATGCCTATATCTCTAACAGACTTCCTTATAGTTATTGTTCTCTCCTTGTCTATTTTTCTTAAGTAAGAACCCTTTAGGTGACTTCTTACTAGATCAAGAGATAGCGGTGTGGTACAGCATTTAAAAATTTGCCACCTGTTCGAGCTGACTTAGGAAGATGAAAGGAAAGTTGTATCAGAATGTAGAGGGCCGGCCCGGTGGCTTAGCGGTTAAGCGCTCGCACTCTGCTGCTGGCGACCTGGGTTCGGATCCCGGGCACACACCGATATACTGCTTCTCCGGCCATGCTGAGGCCGCGTCCCACATACAGCAACTAGAAGGATGTGCAACTATGACATACAACTATCTACTGGGGCTTTGGGGAAAAAAATAAATAAATAAAATTATAAAAAAAAAAAGATTCGAAAAAGTTTAAAAAAACTTTAAAAAAAAAAAAAGAATGTAGATGTTCACAGTCAGAGAACATGGTAGGCTGGCAACATGCTCTGAATTCCTGAAAGAAAAAAAAATATTAATGATAAATTTAATAATGAAAAAAATGGTTGTCACAGTATATAACCAACATGTAACGTTACTATTTAATAGTCTAATGGTCCAAATAATGTAAAACATCTGAGGTTTGTGCTATGTGAAACAAGAATGCCTTCTCTCAAAATAGTGTTGTTTAGGAGGAAAACTCCTAGACTGAAAGGGCTCTGATTCCCATCAGATACCATTCCATATACTCTTTTGCCTTTTCTTTTCAGTGATGCTAAATCAAACTGCAGTCACTGAATTTCTCCTCCTGGGATTAACAGATATCCAAATACTACAGCCTTTTCTCTTCGTGGTTTTCCTGGCAATTTACTTTCTCATTGTGGCTGGGAATGGAGCCATCTTGACAATGGTCATCTCTGATCCAAGACTCCATTCACCTATGTATTTCTTCCTGGGCAATCTCTCATGTCTAGATATCTGCTACTCCACAGTGACACTGCCAAAGATGCTGGAGAACTTCCTCTCTACACACAAAGCAATTTCTTTCTTGGGATGCATAAGCCAGCTTCACTTCTTCCACTTTCTGGGCAGCACTGAGGCCATGTTGTTGGCCGTAATGGCCTTTGACCGCTTTGTGGCTATCTGCAAACCACTTCGTTACCCTCTTATCATGAATCATCAGCTCTGTACGCAGATGGCTGTCACTATCTGGACCATTGGTTTTTTCCATTCCCTGCTGCACTCCATAATGACCTCTCACTTGAACTTCTGTGGTTCCAACCACATCCATCACTTCTTCTGTGATGTTAAGCCATTGTTGGAGTTGGCCTGTGGGAACACTGAGCTCAACCAGTGGCTGCTTAATACTGTCACAGGGACCATTGCCATGGGCCCATTCTTTCTAACGCTTCTCTCTTATTTCTACATTATCATGTATCTTTTCTGCAAGACCCACTCTTGCAGCATGCTTCACAAAGCACTGTCCACTTGTGCCTCCCACTTCATAGTAGTAATTCTTTTGTATGCTCCTGTTGTCTTCACTTACATTCGTCCTGCCTCAGGTAGCTCCATGGACCAGGACTGGATCACGGCCATTATGTACAGTGTGGTCACTCCTGTACTGAATCCACTGATCTATAATTTGAGGAACAAGGAAGTGAAGGGGGCCTTGAGTAGAGTGGTTAGAAGGAGGCTTTGACTTGAAGAAATCTAGAGAACTCTTTCGAGGCATAAATAAAGAGGAAACCAGAAAGTTGAGATGTGAAATTGTACTGTTTCTCAAATTGTTTACAATATGTATAATAGAGGGAAAGGAATTAAGGAAAAATAAATGAGAAAATCCAGTCCAGTTGTGTTAAACAACACATTCCTGGGTAATATATGGGAAACTTGAACAAATGGGACACTAGTCAAGGAATCCTAATGTTAAATTTGTTTTTGAAATATCAGTGATACAACTGGCTTTTTATGTATTTTTATGTGTTCAAATGAAATCAGGTATAGAAGCATGCCTATATTACCCACATATTGGGTAGCTGGATAGTACTTAAGCCTGTTAATCTGTGTGGTCCCTCTAAGTTAACATATTTTAATGTAAGTAATAAAATTATTATGCTAATATATATTAAAGATTTGAATATAGGATCATGGTTACTCAAGTGAAAAAGTACATGCTAACTCACACATGAGCAAAGGAAATTTTTAGACAGTATGTCATGATTTCTTTTTCTCCAAGCATGGAGGCAAGTAAATAATAAAAACAAATAATATTATAATCACTAGTTAACAGAGATAAAATAACTAGTGGTTTACCTGAAGAGTTTTGGAATCTCTACCTCCAGAGATATTTTTTAAGCCAACTGGGCAACTTGTCAAGGATTATTCAAAAATATTTTTAAAAGAGCAGACAGATTGAAAAAAAATCTCAGCAATCCCTTTCTAGGTCTTTAGTGTGTTCTTTTCCCCTCAATCTTTGGTCATGAAAAATGATGATTTTCAAAACACTTCCTATTTTTTTGTTTTGTTTCCCTACTTCTATATTTGTTTTCACAGAGTGTAATGTGGTGTAATACGAGGTAATACCAGTGAAATGTGAAGAATTCATCAAAATTTTGTCTTGTTTTTTTTCCATGTCACCAAACTCATACTAAGTGAAAGCTATTAAATCATAACTGCTGAGGTATTTTTGGAGCTAATACACAAGAGGTACTATATTCCTTATTTGATAAGTTCCTAGAAGTGGCTGCTGGACCTGAAAGAATAGTGGGTTCCAGCATTTATAGCTATTTAGAGAAACAGACAGACAAGTCTGTGAAAGGATATTTTAAGCTCATAGACTGATTGTTCAAAATCTCTGCATTCACTCTTGTAAAGCCAAACAATTTGGTTCTAACCTTACTCCCATGCTTCTTCTATCTTCCAACTCCACCTTCTTTGGTCTTTCAATCTAGTTTTACTTATAAAGAATACATGTGTGGAGAAGTCACTTTTACCCCAAATTGTCTCAGACCAGCATTTCTGTTGATCACAATTTTTTATGTAATCCAAACTGCATGGAGGCTGTGAACTACAGAGGGTCACGTGGGTTCTGGTTAGCTATTGCTGCATAAAACACTAACATCCTAAAGCATAGAAGCATAAAACACTTATTTAATTAAATTGCATTATTCTCTGGGTCAGAAATGGGGAAGAGTACAGCACAGAAGGATTGACTCTCCTCAATAATGTATCCGGCCTCAGCTGGAATGACTTGAACAGCTGGGCATGGAATAGCTGGGAGATGATAAAGTCTCTCTTTATTTCTCTCTTTCTTCAGTTTTTCCATGGGGCTATCTTGTGCTTTTTCAGTAGGGATGCCTCAAGATAGACTTTGTACATGGGGGCCAACAAACCAAGACAAAATCAACCAGTCTTCTCAAATAGAAAGCCAAGGACCAATATTAATATCACTTTTACTGTACTTTATTGGTGAAAATAGTCACCAGCCAACCAAGCTTCATCAAGAGAAGAAAGAAACCCTGCTTCTCATTGGAAAGAGCTTCAAAGATTTTGCAAACATCCTTAATCCACCACAGTCCCAATTCTGACTACTAATAATTTTCATTGTCCCACAAACAAAGTGCACTTACTCTCCTTCCAAATAATCCTAAAATCTCATCACATAATAGCATCAGTTCAAAATCTAGCTCTTTTCATCTAAATCATGTCAAAGTACAGATGGGGTTTCTTGGGTATGGTTCCTCACATATGATTTTTTTGACCTAAAGAACTTTGAATTAAAGAGGCAAATTATCTCCCAACACACACTCAGCACATATTGGTAAGATGGTACAGAATTACCACTGTAGAAAATCTCATTCCAAAAGGGAAAGTGTGAGGCACATAACAGAATATAGCAGTTGTGAAATCCAACTGGGGACATTTTTCTAACTCTGTCCCCTACAGCCCAAGATGATGAAATTGAAATGATGCCGATGAAATTGAAATGATGCCAATGAAATTCTCCTTAAAATATTTTAGGGTCTTATGATTCTTATTGAGGTTTCCTCAGTAGACTAACGCCGTACTCACAAATCTCCATGAGGTGGCCTCTCTCTGGCTAGGGCTGAAAGTCAGGTTATTGTGGGATGACACCCTTAAAATTCCTAGCAACATTTTCCTCTGGTTGCAAGTGTCTATAAGGCATGTCCTTAAGATTCTTAGGGTCCTTCTGGTCTAGCATGGAGAATCTAGGAAGCCTGAACTTATGATTTTTAGAAGGTACTCTAGGCGTACCCTTTATCTCTCTGAGGTTTTAACAAAGGATCATAACTTGAGATCTTTACCTAAAGCCATAATTTACTAATAACACTCTGGATTTTAATCTTTGCCAAGAAGCTATTTCTTACTTCAAGAACCTTCTGTCTCCTAGATGAACGAGGACTGGTACACAGTTTAATTTTTCAGGTCTTGTAGGACCTGGTTCCTTTAAGTTTTTTTTTATTTTGCTTTAAATTTGAATGATTTGTTTTTTCAGCTCATCTCATTCTTCTCTACTTTATAATAGTCAACTAAAAGAAGTCCCTGGAAACTTTCACCATTGTTTCTGGTAATCTAATTAGCAATATCCATGGGTTCAATAGATACACTTTCTATCATTCATATTACTGGTAGACAATACTGTATATCTTTTCTTGCTTCCATTAATAGAGTTAAATCTCTGAATAAATTAACTGAAAGTGTTGTGGGGCTGTTAAGGGGGAGAAGAGATGGAGCCCAAAGGAGTTGTAAATATTAGCCAACATGTACAAGTGGGAGTAATCATCAGATAGGATTTTGAAAGTGCTTAGTCAAGAGACTGGAACATAAAAGTGAATAAACAAAACTGCATTAACTTGAGGACATTGAATTCTTAGGCATAGACCCCAGAGGATGTGGCAAACTTGCTGCTAGAAAAGCTCTTAGGAGCCTAGAGAAGACAGTAGCATATGCTAATCAATGATGAAATGCCTGAGTTACCCTGGTATTTCATAGAGAAAGAATAAAGAAACTCAAGGAAAGTGGGAATATTGGAATGGACATATTATGTGAGGTAAAATAATCCACCATAATATTATGTTACATGAGAGAGCCTGGAGGAGATACACCAGTCACCAAGTCCATTAGGAGTGCTTTGGTAGAAAATACCAAAATTACTAATTGGTGACTCTCCTCTGTAGACCAGGGCTGATGATTGGAGAGGTGATAACAGAGCTGGGTGTTAAGGTAATGTAGAAGAAGGGGGATCTAAAGCCATAGAGGATGGATAGTAGGACTGAACCACCAGAATTGAGAAGTTTACAATTTCCATAACTAACAGTGAAATCAGAGGAGTGGCCAAGGAGTCTTGACTCACAAGGACTTGTGGAAATGGTTAGTGCAAAACAGTATCCCTAGGAGCAAAATCAAGGAGCAGCCAATGAGTGTGTTGCTTGACATCTACAGTCAAAAGAAGGCAAGAGCGGAGGAGCAGGAGGATGAGTGGTCTCCTCCAATAAAATGTCACAATTCCCTGCTCAGTTCATTGACCTAAGCCAATTTTAAGATAAAAAAACACATTGCTTGAAAATATAATCATGTCCCCTAGGAAGAACTGGCATGCAACACTATGCCAAAGATATCCCTGGTTATTCCACAAAGGGAATTACCTCCATTTATGCAGATTACTGTACGCTGGGAAAGGAGGAATTCTCAGATATTGCAGGGAACATTGGACACATGGTCTGACTTGAAATTTATACTCCCTACACAAAAGCATCATCATGGCCCTCCTGTTAAAGTGGGCATACAGAGGCCAGGTAATAAATGGAGTCATTGTTGCTGGGGCTTATAGTGAGTCACATGTTACTGCAGACATCTCCATAGTTATTCTCCAGCCACTAGGTGTATAATTGGGATTGACATAATTGGAAGGTAGAGTAGCCCTACTTCAGGTCTTTGTTCTATGCAGAAAGCCAAGTGAAAAACTTTGAATCTGCCTCATCTGGCTAGGATATTAGACCAAACAATACCACATCTTGGGAAGGATAGCCAAGATTAGTGACCTCCCTTAAATACTGAAAGACTGAAAAATCACTGCAGAGATCAAATTGTTCCTGGATAATGACTACAGACTACCCTAAGCTCATTCAAGTAGTAGTCTTGATCACAGCTGTCATGTCAGACATGGTATCATTGACATAATAGATTAACAGGATTTCAAGTACGTAGTATATGTCCATTGATTTGCAAATGCATTCTTGTTTCTTGGGAGCATCTCAAGTGTGAATGTTTCAAGAGACCCACAAAGATGTTGCAGGGTTTCTTATGACCTACCCTCAGAGTCCCAAAACATCATTTCTGCTACATTCCAATGGTCAAGTAAGTCACTGTGCCAGCACGGATTCAATGAGAAAGAACTCCAAAGGGCATCAATACTGGGAGGCATGGTTCACTGGGCATTCATGTTTTGAGACTAGCTACCACACTGACTTAAGACTCATCGTGACACTCCAATCTGAAGAGTTGTTTTTTTTTTCTACCTAGCAAAAATGCATATGGTGCCTTCTAGGTGTCAAACATTATTCTAAGGACTTTACACATATTAACTAACTTAATCAACATAATAACCTTTATATTTATTTTATACGTGAGGAAACAGAGGCACAGATATGTTAAGTAACTTGCCCAAAGTGTTGAGACAGTGATTGGCAATGATAGACTACAAATCCAGGCATTGTGGCTGCAGAGACTTTTTCTTAAACATACACTGTGCTTTCTTAGTAGTCATCTCTTCAAATATAACCCATTCTCCTTGTTGTCTTCTGGACTTCCTTTCTATTAGATGTGCTGGGATGTTTTCAAACTATTTTCCATATTTATTTAATTATTTTTCACATACTTAATGAATCCATTTATTGTCTAGGTCAGCTTTTTTATTTTTATCTCATATCTCCCGTCTTCCTTACCATTTTTCTCTCAATGTTTGTTCAATCAGCAATTTAATGTATTCATCAAGTTTTTAACTTCAATAACTCTGTGTTTTACTTATATAAGATTTTCCTGGTTATTTTCCAAACCTGCTTCTTGTTATTCTTAAGTAATGTCTTTACCTTTCTTTGGGTTTCTTTACCACTCTTTATCTCTATAATAATTGTGACATTTTTAGCTGATTTCAGAATCTTCTTTTACATCAAATACTAAAGATGCTAATCTAACTATTATTTTATCTCATAATATTCATTCATGCTACATATTTTCTGACATGTTTTGTAACATTTACTGTGCTCTATCTTTATTTCTTTGGGATTCTGTTGCAGCCCAAGTTATCACAATATCCTGCCAATATTATTTTATTTTTCCTTGTTTCTACCACAGATTCCAACAGACCAGAAAAATCTTCATGATTTTATCAGTAGATGTATGGAAAAAATTGATAAACTTCATTATGTATTTATAAATACATTATGTATGTATAAAATTCTCAGATCACTAGAAATATAAAGGCACTACCTAAACTTAAAAAACGATATCTGTAAAACTTATTAAAACATTGTCTACCAAAGCTACAGCTAACATTATATGCAATGAAGAACTTTAGAAATATTCCTTTAAGATCAGGAACAAAAATAAAAGTTTTCTACTATCACATCACCGTTACTCTAATTGAAGGCCTCAGCCAATGTAATTAAATAAGAAAAATAAATAGGAAATAAGAGGAAAGGAAGAGATGAAAATATTATTTTGTGCATAGAATACCTTTACTGACATTTTAAAAGCTATAGATTTATTGAAATAAGTTGAAAACTTATGCCCACACAAAACCAACACACAAATGTTTTTAGCAGCTTGATTCATAATTGCCAAAACTTGGAAGCAACCATTATTCTTCAATAAGTGAATGGATGAATAAACTGGTACATCCATACAATGGAATGCCATTCGGCAATTAAAAAAGAGATATCATGTCATGAAAATACATGGAGAAAACTTAAAGACATATTACTAAGTGAAAGAAGCCAATCTGAAAAGGCTACATACTGTATGATTCCAACTATATGACATTCTAGAAAACACAAAACTGAAGACCGTAAAAATATCAGTGCTTGCCACAGGTTTGGGAGAGAGAGAGACTAATAGGTTCAGCCCAGAGGATTTTTTTAAGCAATGAAACTACTCTGTATGAAACTGTATTGGTGAATACACGACATTATACATTTGTCAAAACCCATAGAACGCACAACACAAATAATGAAGCATAACGGAAACTATGGACTTTAGTAATAACGATGTGTCAATATTGGTTCATCAATTGTAACAAATGTTCCACACTAGTGTGGGATATTGATGGTGAGGAAGGCTGTGCATGTGGGGGTGAGGAAGTATGTGGGAACTCTGTACTTTCTGCTCAATTTTTCTGAACCTAAAAGTGCTCTAAAAACTAAAATCTATTAATATAAAACAAATCTATAGGATCAAGGGACAAACTGTAGAATGAATTAGAATTTTCAGTAACGTCTCTTGATACTAGACCAACATACAAATATGAAAACACAATTTTAGATGAAAATCAAATTTTTATCTACAGCAAGAATAATTTTATAAAAATTTTAATAGGATATAGGGTACAATTACAATAAAAACTAATTTTTAAAAATGCACAAGACAGATAATATCCTTGATGAACACAGATGCAAAAATTCTCAACAAAATATTAGCAAACCAAATTCAACAGCACATTTAAAGGATCATACACCATGACCAAGTGAGATTTGTTACAGAGATGCAAGGATGTTTCAAAATCGACAAATGAGTCAACATGATACACCACATTAACAAAATGAAGGAAAAAATTATATGATCATCTCAATATATGCAGAAAAAAGCATTTGACAGAATTCAACATCCATTTATGATAAAAACTCTCAACAAAGCAAGTACCTCAATATAATAAAAACTGTATGTGACAAACCCACAGCTAACATCATACTTAACAGTAAAGGTGAGAGCTTTTTCTCTCAGAGCAGGAACAAAACAAAGATGCCACTCTCACCACTTTTATTCAATATAGTATTGGAAGTCCTAGCTAGAGCAATTAGGCAAAAAAAAAAAAAGAAATAAAAGGAAATCAAATTAGAAAGGAGGAAGTAAACTGTCATTATTTGCAGAGGATATAAAATTACATATAGAAAACCCTAAAGACACCACGAAAAAACTGTTAGAACTAATAAATGAATTCAGACAAGTTGCAGTATACAAAATCAATACACAAAAATCTGTTGAATTTCTATACACTGATAAACTATCAGAAAGAGAAATTTTAAAAAATGTCCCATTATACCTGAATCAAAAAGAATAAAATACCTAGGACTAATTTAACCAAAGTGGTGAAAGACTTGGATACTGAAAACTACAAGACACTAATGAAAGAAATTGAAGAAGGCCCAAATAAATTGAAAGATATTTCATGCTCATGGGTTGTAAGAATTTATATTGGTAAAATATCCATACTACCCAAAGCAATCTACAGATTCCATGCAATGCCTATCAAAATTTCAAGGACATTTTTCACAGAAATAGAAGAAACAATCCTAAAATTTCTACGAAACCACAAAGACCCTGAATAGCCAAAGCAATCTTGAGAAAGAAGAACTAAGCTGGAGGCATCACACTCCCTGATTTCAAACTATATTACAAAACTATAGTAATCAAAACACTATGGTATTAGCATAAAAACAGACACATAGATCAATGGAACAGAATACAGAGCCCAGAAATAAACCCACCTATATGCGGTCAATTCATTTATAACAAAAGATCCAAGACTATACAATGGGGAAAGGACAGTCTCTTCAATAAATGGTATTGGGAAAACTGGACAACCATATGCAAAAGAATGAAAATGAACCACTACATTACACCATACACAAAAATAACTTAAAATGGATTAAAGACTTTAACTAAGACCTGAAACCATAAAACTCCTAGAAGAAAACATAGGCAGTAAGCTCCTTAACATAGACCTTGATGACTTTTAAAATCTGACACCAAAGGCAAAAGCAACAAAAGCAATAATAAAAAAGTGGGACTACCTCAAACTAAAAACTTCTGCACAGCAAAGAAAATTGTCAAGAAAATGAAAAGGCATCCTAATGAATTGAAGAAAATATTTGCAAATCATACATCTAGTAAGGGGTTAATATCAAAAATATATAGAGGGCCGGCCTGGTGGCATAGTGATTAAGTTCGTGCACTTTGCTATGGCGGCCTGGGGTTCATGGGTTTGGATCTCGGACACGAACCTACACACTGCTCATCAAGCCATGCTGTGGTGGCATTCCATATACAAAGTAGAGGAACACTGGCACAGATGTTAGCTCAGGGACAATCTTCCTCAACCAAAAAGAGGAAGATTGGCAACAGATGTTAGCTCAGGGTGAACCTTCCTCATCAATATATGTGTTTATATATATATACGTATATATATATAAACTTTATATATATATACACACATATATATATAAAGAACTCATACAACTCAATAGCAAGGAAACAAACAATCCGATTAAAAAATGGGCAGAAGATCTGAAAGACATTTTCCCAAACAAGTCATGCATATGGCCAAAAGGTACATGAAAAGGCGCTCAACATCATTAATTATTAGGGAAATGCAAATCAAAACCACAGTGAATGGGCCGGCCCTGTGGCTTGGTGGTTAAGTGCGCGTGCTGCGATGCTGGTGGCCCGGGTTCAGATCCCGGGTGTGCATCGAGGCACCACTTCTCCGTCCATCCTGAGGCCGAGTCCCACATACAGCAACTAGAAGGATGTGCAGCTATGACATACAACTATCTACTGGGGCTTTGGGGGGAAAAAATAAAATAAATAAAATCTTTAAAAAAAAAAAAAAAAACCACAGTGAAATATCACCTCACACCTCTTAGCATGGCTATTATCCAAAAGACAAGAAATAAAAAATGTTGGCGAGGATGTGGAGAAAAGGGAATCTGCACTGTTGGTGGGCATGTAAATTGGTTCAGCCACTATGGAAAACAGTATGGAGTTACCTCTAAAAAATAAAAATAAAACTACCATATGATCCAGCAATTCCACTTCTGGGTATTTATTTGAAGAAAACAAAAACACTAACTCAAAAACGTATGTGCACCTCCGTATTCACTGCGGCATTATTTACTATAGCCAAGAAATGGAAATATTCTAAATGTCCATCAATGAATGAATGGATAAAGAAATTGTGGTGTATATATACAATGGAATGTTTTTCAGCCATAAAAAAGAATAACATTTTGCCGTTTGTGACAACATTCATGGACCTTGAGGGCACTATGTTCAGTAAAAAAAAGTCAGACAGAACAAGACAAATACCGTATGATGTCTCTTATACGTGGAATCAGAAAAAAACAACAAAAACTTAACTCACGGATACAAAGAACATATTGATGGTTGCCAGAGGCAGGAGTGGAGAGTGGTAAAACTGAAGAAGGGGGTCAAAGGTAAAAAATTCTTTTTAAATTTTTAAAAAATTTTTAAATGCACAACATTACAAAAATATTTTAAATTCTATCTAAGGATTTAAATTAAACATGAATAAAAGTAGCAAGATACAACATGAAAATATGAGATAAACATTGTAAACATGTTATTTATATGAAAATAAAACCACAAATTCAATATACTTTAAAGAAAATTCCATAGGAATTTTGTGAGGACTGCAACAAACTGATTCTAAAATTTATATTAAAGAATAAACGTCCATAAATGGATAACATAATTTTGCAAAAGAAGATTGATTGCATTCAATCTAAAAATTAATAAACTATAATGAAGTAATATTCATGAAAAGACAGTAGTTTACTGGCACAAGAAGAAACAGATAAATCAACGGAACCTAACTGTCATGCTGCAAGAAGCCAACACACAAGGAGATGTTGTAGATGTTGCAGTTTGTAGATGTTGCAGTTGCCCAGCTGAGTTGTAGCCAAATCCAGAATCAATTGCCAATCATGTGGCTGAGCCGTTTTGGACTTCCAACTCAACTTAGTTGAGTCTTCAGATTACTGTAACCACAGCTGACACCCGCCTGTAACTACATAAATCATGTGGCTGAGCCGTTTTGGACTTCCAACTCAACTTAGTTGAGTCTTCAGATTACTGTAACCACAGCTGACACCCGCCTGTAACTACATAAGGGACCTCAAGCAAGAATCACCCATCTGCACTCACTAGAGAGAGAATAATAAAATGTCATTTTAAGCCACAAAGTTTGTTATGCAGCAATAGACAACGCAGATAGAGAAACAATGCTTAAGGGCATTATGGTCAATACCATATAAGTGTCCCATCCTGGACATACTGTCTATGAGTTCCAAATTCCTGCTGAAATTGTTGATTAATAAAATTTGTAATATTACTTAAATACTCAGGAGAGAAAGTTTTTCTTGTGTGTCTGTATCTAGAGGAAAAAAAGCCAAGTGTAGAAAAAATATAAATTTCCTTAACTTTAGAGAATCCAACTTAATTTCTCTTCCTGGCTCATTTCTATTAGAGTGATGGGAAAAAACCTCCATTTTTTCCTGAGTTACACTTGAGTTCAGGATGTCATATAATATCCAAACATTTAGGAGAACTACGTGGCTGTCAACGTTTTCTGGCTATTTTGGGGTCCACTAACATGCTCTAATTTCCCATGCAAGTAAAGTGATGCCCAAGGTGATGCAACAAAGGCTTTACATCATACGGAGCAAGAAATGCTGATGTCCAAGCTGGATTTCTAAAAGAGAGAGGCACATGAGATCTAATTACTACTATCTGTTGGCTACTGGAGTGCTCCAAAGAATTTCCGATGAAGATTAGTCTATGTTTTATAGACTACAGTAATACAATAATTGACCGAATGGATCATGAAAAGCTACAGGCTGCCTTGAAAGAAATGGGGGTGTCTCAGCCGTTGATTGTCCTGATACATAACCTGTATTGGTGAAAAGAACCCACTGTCAGGATAGAATATGGAGAGATGGAATGGTTTTCTATAGGAGAAGTGTCAGACAAGGGGGCATTATTCAATGCTTATCAAATACTGGAAACATCTCAAGTGTCCATCAGCAATAGAAAATATAGTCTATCAAAGCATAGTCATTTAAAAATTGTAATATAGTCATATAATGGCACACACTGTAGCAAAGTGAATAAGGTACACATGCATGCAGCATGTATGAATCTTAAATACATAATTTTGAAGGAAAAAATCCCAGACCCAAAATACTACATATTGCATGATTCTATTCACATAAAGTCTACAAGCCTAAAAAAAACCATTTAGTGATTAATACTTAGAACCTAAAAATTGTAAACAGCAGCATAGATACTGTTACCATATGGCAGTGTTCTATTTCTTGACTAGGTGAAGGTACATACGTGTCTGGGTTATAACAATTTGTTAAAATACATATTTATGGTTTACACACTTTCTTGTAAGTGTAATATATTTCACAAAAATTAGGCTTAATAAGTGAAAATCTCTACGTGTTGATATGAGAAGCTATCTACAACACAATGTTAAAGCATATTGTATAAAAAGGAGAAGAAATATAAGAAAAATATTTTTAATGACTTTATTCATTTATTTATTATTTTTTGGTGAGGAAGATTAGCCCTGAGCTAACATCTGTTGCCAATCTTCCTCTTTTTCCTGAGGAAGATTGACCCTGGGCCAACATCCATGCCCATCTTCCTCTACTTTATATGTGGGATGCCTGCCACAGCATGGCTTGATAAGTGGTGGATAGATAGGTCCATGCCCAGGATCCAAACCTATGAACCCCGGGCTGCTGAAGCGGAGCGCATGAACTTAACCACGATGCCACCGGGCCGGGCCCTAAGAAAAAATATTTTGCTGGCCTGTATTTGCATAAATTAACTTTGTAAGGAATAAAAACAAATTAATAATAGTGGTCATCTTTCAGTAAGAGGATGGAAATTAGGCAAATGTTGGAGAGGAGTGAAAAGAATACTTTTTACCACATATATTGTTTTTTACTATTTTTTTTTTTTTTTTTTTTGGTGAGGAAGACTATCCCTGAGCTCACATCCAAAGCCAATTCTCCTATTATTGCTGAGGAAGATTGGGCCTTGGGCTAACATCTGTGCCAATTCTTCTCTACTTTATATGTGGGATGCCTGCCAGAGCATGGCTTGATAAGGGGTATGTAGGTCCACGCCCAGGATCCAAACCTGCGAACCGTGGGCTGCTGAAGCAGAGCTCACAAACTTAACCACTACACCACTGGGAAGGCCCCTTTTGTTACTTTTAACTACATAAATGTATCAAACACCAAAAATAATCATTTCAAAGATCTCGTTACATACAGTAACAAATTTTTGTAGTTGTGGTTATCTAAATAGGTCTGTCTTTAATTTTCCTATTAATATTAAAAAGTGACATACACACCACCATTCCAGCATTACAATATTCTGTATCTGTCTAGGTATTTACCTTTATCAGTGAGTTTTAAATTTTAATATACTTTTGTATTGTTGTTTAAGTCCTTTCTCTTCAACTGGTAAAACTCCTTTTAGCACTTCTTATAAGACAGGTCTAAAGGTGACAAATTCCCTCAGCTTTTGATTGGGAAACTCTTTAGCTCTCCTTCATTTTTGAAGGACCATCTTACTAAGAATAGCATTCTTGGTTGCTAGATTTTTTTCTTTCATCACTTTGAATACATCTTCACTTTCTCTTCTTTGTAAGATTTCTGCTGAAAATTTAACTGGTAGTCTTATGTAGACTCCTGTGTACATAAAGAGTCATTTTTTCCTTGCTGTTTTAAAAATTTTACTTTTCTTTAATTTTGACAATTTGATTATAATGTGTTTTAGTGCAGACTTCTTTGGATTAACCTTATTTGATATATTTTGGGCTTCATGAATCTGGATGTCCATCTCCCTCCTAAGATTTAGGAATTTTTCAGCCATTATTTCTTTAATAAGCTTTCTGCCTCTTTTTTTCTCTGTTCCCCTTGTAGGACTCCCGTAATTTGTCTATGGCTTTGCTTGATGATTTCCAGTAAATATATTAGATCTTCTTCATTATTTTTTGTTCTCTTTTCTTTCTGCTTCTCTGACTGGATATTTTCAACTGACCTATCTTCAAGTTCACTGGTTCTTTTTTCTGTTGACCAAGTCTGCTACTGAAGTTCTCTATTGAATTTTTTAGTTCAGTTATTGAATCCTTCAGCTCCAAAATTTGTTTGGTTCTTTTCTGTTTTTTCTTTCTTTGTTGAACTTATCCTTTTGTTCATGTATTGTTTTCCTGATTTCATTTAGTTGTCTCTCTGTGTTCTCTTGTAAGTCTTTACACTTCTTTAAAATGATTATTTTTAATTATTTATCAAGGAATCCTCATTTCTTTAGAGTCAGTTACTGGAGATTCATTTTGTTACTTGGTTGTGTCATAAATCTCTGATTCTTCATGTTCATTGTAGTTTTCATTAGTGTCTGTGCATTTGCAGAAACAGCCCCATCTCCCAGTCCTTACAATGTAGTTTTGACAGAGAAAAACTTCCATTGATCAGCCAGTTCTACATTCTGGGAGCCTCTCAAAACATTTCTATGGATGTGCCTATCCAATCCTCTCAATCAATCCTAGGGGAGAGGGATCAGAGTTTTACTTTCTTTCCCAATCTGACAGAGCTGCACTAGCCATAGTAGGCCACCTGCCTGCTTTGCCTGGGGCAGTTGTCTTGAACTTGACATGTTGGATACTCATTCCACTCCTCTCCCTCTTGAGGGAAAAGTCTCAGGATTGTTTGCCTTGTCCTAATATTGCAGATCCATACTGGCCTCAATAAGCTGCCCACCCCTTTTCCCAAAGGCAGAACACTGAAACGCAGAATTATTTAACGCATGCTCCATTTTTCTCTCTCCTTTCTGGGGGACAAGTCCCAGGATTGTGAGCCTTCTCCCAGTCTCACAGAGCCGTGATGGCTGCAGTAAGTCTTCTTCCCCTTCTACGTGTTCTTACCTGCCTCTGACTGTCCAAACTATGATGGTTTGCTCAGTGCTCTGGGTTTAGTGTGACAAAAACAGGCCCCTTAGGTTGTACCTCAAAAGGCTGGCAACACTGGATACATGCTCCACTCTCTTTCTTCTGAGGGAAGAGTCAGGGACTGAGTCTAATTTCTTCAGTTGTGCCAACTTGAGGGACAGTCTGATGGATGTAAGGTGAATATGTTCTTCTAACTCATTTCAATGTGGCTATTCTCACTTTTGTGATCATCTAGGGTACTGAAAATTATTAACTGTGTTCTAGAACTCTCATAAAGATATTTAGTTTCATACATCATTTTTAAGTTGGTATTTCTGTGGGGAATGAAGTCTAGGACTAGCTATTCTGCCTTCTTGCTTATGTGACACCCCATGCATTAACTTTAAAGTTAACAGGCATCAATGACAATGAAAAATGGGAGGTAAGAAAAGTCTGTTACTTATTTACTGAATAGAAGAGGTAAGAATTGAACCAAGGTCTATTACCCTCCAAAACACATAGTTATTTCAGTAAATTCTGGGTCTTTGAAATGTCTTTCAGAGAAGTTGATGGGAGAGATTGGCCTCTCATGTGTACAACCATTCAGGGGAAGTACTGCACAGGGAAGAGGGAAACTGACCATTTAATAATTTAACAAATATTTATTTAGCACCTTTGTTTGTCAGTTACTGTTCTAGGCATTGGGACTAGAGAAAGAAAACAGATGAAGATTACATTCCAGTGGAGAAGACACAAAATAGTAGTGATTAGTGTTAAGGACAAAGTCAAGTACACTGAAGGAAATAAAGAGTCATTGGTGAAAGGTGTCACTTGAGAGGGAAAAGGTCACAAAATTTTTCTCAGGGGAGGTGACACTTGAACAGACACCTGACTGGGGGAGTGAGTCAGGGCAGAGGAAATATGAATGAGGTTGGCCTGTGAGACAAACAGCAAGAAGGTCAGAGTGGCTGGAATGAACCGAGATAAGGGGACAGTGGTAGTAGACAAAGTCAGAGAAGTGAGCAGAAGCCAGATCATATAGACTATAGAGCTGTGTAGGCTAAAGTGAGCAGTTGGGATTTTATACTGAGAATGATGGGAAAAAATTATCAGACCTTCTGATCTTTACTATTTATGGGGTTTTCTGGATTTCTCCAGGAGGAAAAACAAGATCTGTGGGAAATAACATTATTTAATAATACCAGAAGCCACTCAAGATGATTCTAAAGTAGCTTGCCTTTAATGAAACAAAGAGAGCAAGGGGAGAAAATAAAGACTAATGTAGAAAAGATCTGCTCAAGGAGATAACAATCAGTGTTGAACTTCAGAATAAGAAGGCATGATTTCTTCAGCACTACTGCTGGTACTGTTTGTGTAAAAGAAAGTTCCAAGAGGCAGTGCATGTGTGTGCATGATTTGTTTGAATTAGGGTATAGACTGGAGAGGTATGACAAGAAAGATGGTAAGAATATTGCACTCACTGCTGTCCCAATAAATATTTTTATCACTCGTGATAGGGAGGAGTAAAAGGTATTTTCATGTTCGTAATCTAGTGTGAATCACAGGAACACCTATAACGCTGCTCTTTTATTGGGTCAAAGATAGAATCCTGACACAGCACCCTGGTTGTACCACCTTTCTGTTTTATATTTCATACAAGTTTGAATCTAATTTCTTAAACTCTCTTTTCTCTACAGAAAGACCTCATGACTAAGACTTCCGCAAACAACATTACCTTGAACATGCATGTGATTCTGTTGGGATTAGGGGACCTCAAGGATTCTGGCACTCCAGAGTGAACCCTGTTCCTTAGTGTCTATGGTGCCACCTTGCTGGGAAATCAGAGTCTTGTACTTGTGGTTCGGTCCTCACCCTATCTGTGCATCCCGATGTACTTTCTCTGCCACCTTTCTCGCCTGGAGCTCATTTATACCACCAATGTTGCCCCCAATTGCTCATATACTTCCTTAAAATTGGAGGTACTATTTCTTTAAAGACTTGATTAACCCAGATTTATGCATTTCCTTCCTTGGCTACAGTGGAGTGCATCCTCTGCTGTGGTGCCCTGAGACTGCTACCTGGCCTTCTGCAGTCCCCTGCAGTATCAAATTATCGTGAGTGGACAGGCATGCATCTATATGTCTATGGGCTTCTAAATCAATGGCCTTGTCTTTGTCAGTGTCATTCTCCTCCTTCTGAACAGTTGGACCTTCTGTGGTTCACATGTCATTAACACTTCTTTTATGACTTTTTTTCTGCTGTTAAAGATGTCATGCTGAAACACCAAGATGCTGGAGAAAGTGATCTTTGCTTTTTCTTTTCTGTGCCTCTCCCCATTCTTGGGGACTCTAGCATTGTATGCCAGCATTCCAACAACTGTCCTGAGAATCTCCTCAGTTACTGGATGTCTAAAGCCTTCTCCACTTTCTCCTCCCATCTCATTTTAGTGTCAATCTTCTATGGGATACTTATCAGTGCTCACATGTTGCCACCTTTAGAAGACACCATAAACCTTAACCAAGATTTCTCCCTATTATACACCACTTTCATTCTCATGCTGAACCCTCTAGTACAGAGCTTAATACATGAAGGGGTAAAGACGTGACAGGGTAAAATGCTCAGCTACTCTTCTGACTTCTAGCTCTGGGTGGTAGCAGTGATATTGAAAGTATCACTTAAATCTTCAATGTCATCTTTTCAGGTTTGATTCATCTTGATGGGGCTATGATACTTTATATCTGATCTGTCAGTTGCAGAAGACCAGAATCTTGATAACCATATCACCTATAATCAGAATCTTAGACAACTGCTTCATATTTTTGGAACTCTGTAAACCCAGTTTGTGCCAGAATAGCAGAACACTTATTTTAATTTCATTATATACTTTTTCAGGGGCCAGAACACTCAAAAATTCTGTCAATTTCTTGCCCTTTTAAAATAAATGCAATGATAAATTAGTAATAACAAATTACAAAATAAATTGGTAGGTACAAAATCAAGTGATATAGCATTATAGAAAAGCTTATTCTTACTCCATTCTAGAATTTTCCTTTCTAGAAGCCACACTTTTTGTGTTCCCTTGATGTTTTCTCTTTCCCATGAGTCATGCTGGAGACATTGGCAAAATCTACCACTCCAGCTCTCCAAAATACAAGTACATGAAAAATACACCCAACTTGATAATTCCTGTGATCATTTTGAAAAGTTTCTGTAAGCTGTTACAATTACAAGGATGCCCTATTATATTTTCTTGATTACATCTAGGGTGGCTGCTTCCTGGTAGCCCAAAGAGTCATATTTATCACCTTAGGAAATTCTCTCCATATTCGATATCGGATGGATTATTGTTGGCCAAACTCCCTGAAGTCCAAATTTCTTGTACAGTATTTACATCCACTTAACTTTCAATCACAGAAGGTTGCTTTTCCACAATCAGTAAACTTTACAGTATGCAAGTTTTTTAATTGGCTGAGATGTCAGGTTAGACTGCAAGACAGACTGAAGACTGAGACAAATAAATCTAATTCTATGACACAACCTCACTGAAGGGGAGGAGTGGAAAAGCTGACATAAGCAATTTTGGGAAAAAGTGTTTTGACTGGATGCTGTAACACTAAAGGCAAAAATAACTGTGCAAAAACACTGCACTTCAGTTGATACAATTGTTTCTCACAGGAATATATGTTAGCAATCCAGAGATATTTTACATGTGTAATTGGATTGCATACAAAAACAAATACATTGTGGATGATGTGAGCCAAGACAGTCAGCTTTAGAGAAAGAAATTATAAATAAGCAAGGGGAGAGGGGCTAGAATAAGCCCTGTGGTGCTGGATTAAAGTCAGAGACATCGGGCCGGCCCAGTGGCGCAGCGGTTAAGTGCCCACGCTCCGCTTCAGTGGGCCAGGGTTCGCAGGCCTGGATCCCAGGAGCGCACAGACGCACCGCTTGTCAAGCCGTGCTGTGGTGATGTCCCATATAAAGTAGAGGATGATGGGCACAGATGTTAGCCCAGGGCCAGTCTTCCTCAGCAAAAAAAAAAGAAGATTGGCATCGGATGTTAGCTCAGGGCTGATCTTCCTCACACACAAAAAAAAATAAAGTCAGAGACGTCAGTATAAACTCATGTTTATATTAATATGTATACAGATATACAAATATAGAGAGATATACATGTAAATATGGGGTATTATGTGTACATATATTTCCTAGATCTGTCTGCTGAGAGGGCCTAGAAACAAGGACACAGCCAGAAGCACCCTAGGCTGTTGGGTGCTATTCTTAGCACCCAGATGTTGGCTTCTAAATACCACTCCCAAACAAAAGAAATCAGTGTTCCTTGGAGAATTGATTGATTCTAGACCTGGGGCAGGGAAAATACAGGATGTGCGTGGAGCATATTGTAGTGCCAGAAAGTAAGAAAGGGTTCAAAAGAAATGATGAGGTCATATCAAAAGTTCACAGAAGCCAACTTGAAAAAGTTCCCAATGTCCAAAACTGGAACAATTTGAGCAAGAAAATAAATAACAATATTATTGGATAACTACCTAAAGGACAACATAAATTTTGAGTCCATACTGAGCAAATAAATTACTGAATAAACAAATTGATGTGGAAGAGGAGACAAATCTTCCATAGAGAAGAATTCAAATTAATAAATGTAGAGGAAATGAGGAAAATAGAAAACCAGCATGAGAATACCAGAGTAATACTTACTGCAAGCAAGCTTCATTAATGAATGCTAAAATTAGTGGGTAAAAATTAAGACAAAACAGGATATCTACATAGCCTCAACACATTTTTCCTAGTTACCATGGCAGTTTTAACATACGTTCAAAATTTCTTTCATTCTCCCTGTTCAAGGAGATGGAACTTAATTCCATCCCCAACACGCCCTTGATTGTGGGATGGGCTTAGTGCATAATTTTCAAAAAACAGAGAACAAAAGGGAAAATAATACCTTCACAGGGGGACACCTGGCAGACACCACAGAAACCAAGTTACCAAGGTTAGCAACGCCAGTAATAAGTCATGTTTATATCATGTATTCGTGATATGATGCGGGTAGAAGAGCACCTCACTTCTGAGGCAGTCTTTCAAAGAATTCACAACCCCAGTCTAATCATGAGAAAACATCAGACCAACCAAAATTGAGGGACAATCTATGAAGTATTTGAACAGTACTCCTCAAACTTGTCAAGGAGATAAAAAAAAAAAAAAAAAAAAAGACCAAGAAGGTATCACCAAGATGAGAGGGCAAGGAGATATGACAACTAAATGCAGTTCTGTATCCTGGATTAGATCCTAGAACAAAAAAAGGATATTACTCAATAAACTAGTGCAATCTGAATAAAGTCTATAATTAATAGTATTCTAGTCATCTTAATTTTTGGTTTTAACAAATGTACCTTGGTTTTGTAAGATGTTAACTTTAGGGGAAGCCGGGTAAAGGGTATATGAGAACTCTCTACACTACCTTGGCATCTATATTATACATGTAAAATTATTTCAATGTGTAAAATTTTAAAACAATATTTTCAATAGCAGCAAAAAATATTAAATGTTTTTTAAGTACTCTTAAAATATGTGCAAAGGCTTAACATTAAAATGCAAAATATTAATCAAATCTTGGACTTCCTGGGTTAAAACACCCATCTCATATTTTCAATCTTTATTATTTTTAATAACAAATGTGTTGAGATATAATTCACATACATAAAGCTCACTGCTTAAAGTGTATAATTCACTGGTTTGTATTATATTCACAGAGTTTTGCGACCATATAACCATCTAATTCCAGAACATATTGTTACCCCCCAAAAATCCTGTACCCATTGGTGGACATTCCCCGTTCTCCTCTCCTCTCAGCCCTAGGGAACCACTTTTCGTCTTTATTGATTTGCCTATCCTGGACATTTCATATAAGCAGAATTATACAGTATATGATCTTTGTGACTGGTTTCTTTCACTTAGAATAATGTTTTGTAATTCATCTCATATTATATCAACTATCAGTATTTCATTCATTTTAATTTCCAAATAATATTTCATTGTATAGATATACCACATTGTTCAGTCTCTTCAACAATTGATGGGCATTGGGACTGTTTCCACTTTGGAACTATTGTGAATAAGACTGCTATGAACATTCCTGTACTCATCTTTATTGGGAGACCAGGGCTGTGTGGAGACTCTGCAATCCACATTTCTGCCTTGCCAACTGGTTTACTAAATTCTAGCAAAAGGGGATGATACTAGGAATTGGAAGGTTGGGGAGGGGGTGAGTGATTTTCTCCTGCCTGTTTCGTTTCCTGTGGGCTTCTTCTCTGTTTCCTGTGAGCATCACCACAGCATTGTTTCTTTACCCTGGAGGTGACAGTTCCTTCTGATAGCAGAAATTGATTTCAGTTTTTGGTTTTCCAATACTTGCAGAGATTCTAAGCTTCAACTTAGACTTCTTTGGGTTTCAACACAAAGAAGCTTTGAAAAAAAAACAGTGCATCCACTCAGCCTTTAGTTGTCCCCTCTCAAATCAATAAACTCCCCTAGAGAAAAGCAGGTCCAAGCACAATTCTTATCTCCCTGAGCCTCCAAATACTTCCAGATCTGGTCAGATAATTTTTTACTACTTGTTTCCACTCTGATGCTTCAGGCAGTTGTGTTATGTGGTCCAAAATACCTATACCATCATCCCCATCCCTTTGTTTTGAATAATGGCATTTGCTTCTCTGTGAAAATGAGGTGACCCTATGATATGTGGCTTCTGGCTGTCAGCCAGTCTTGTTTCCTACATTACACTTTCTTCCATTTGGGGGAGATTGGCCAACCCTAGCTTTAGGTAATGTCACACTGTCAGTCCACTGTTCCCTGATCAAAATAGTCTCTGATGATTTTAGATAAAGTATCTCTACCTTCAATTAAACTGGCACATAATTCATAATTTGTGTATTGTTTTCAGTATGCAGAGATGGAATTTTCAAGCTGATAAATTTAAATTCTGCATGCTCATTTGCACAAAACTCTTTCAAGGTACAGGAGGGATCCTGGAAATAAGTTTCTATGTTCATATGTTTTTGTAAAATTCACAAAATTATAATCTTTTTGTATTCTTTTTCTTAAAAGAGTCCCTAAAATTGTGTCATCTTCAGGCCCTACAAAACCTGAATCTACCCCTGACAACAGCTTAAGAAACAGATGAGACCTAGGTTCATATCTTACCTTTTCCTCTTGATAAGTATGTTAACTTGGACAGATTGCCTTACTTATTTGAGGCTTGCTTTCATTGCCTTTAAAAAGAAGAGAATAGTGTGTCATTCAAAAGGCTGCTACAGTATTAGATTAAACAATATGTGTAAAGTACCTGACAGCAGTCGTTAGAAAAAAAATTATTAATCCACTACTTCTTCCCTAGGACCCAATTTGTGAATCTCTCTACCCTCAAAGCCAATATATCTTTCCTGGTATCACATTTAATCCAATCATGCTACAATTTGATCCAATTCTCTCTTATTTTGTCTTCTAAAAGAGAAGGGGGTGTATCATTGTTTATCCAATGTCCTCTCTCCAATATATACTCAGTCTTTGTTTCCCATCACCTTCTATTCAAGGGCACCATTTCCTTCCAACATTTAACATACAGAGTGTCTATTAGAGAATCAAACCCAAAGAAATCAAGCCTAGGTGGCTAGAGAGAAAAAAGAATTAAAACGATTGTGTGTGTTTGCATTTGTGTGCAAATAATCTTTAAAACCTAGGCCCTGACTGTACACTTCTCCTTTCAACCAAAGATTATGACGAGGTGACAGGATTATCTAGAGATTTTTTTCTGTGTGAATATTTGTATTTTCTACTTTTTCTATAATGAACATGTAGACTGGAATGATTTTTTTCTTCATTTAGGAGATTTAGAGTAGACTTACTATAATTTCCTAATTTCTCTACAAATTTAAAAAATAATTAAATCTACAAAATTAAATATACATGACAAGAATATGCTCAATTGTGTAATGTGGCATATATCTGGGGCTACAGATAACCTATTCTACTTCCCATAATTGTATTTTGATTACATTATCTGGTTAAATGCCACTTACATGCAATTTTTCATTGTATTCAAGTGCATCAGCTAAACAATGTCAAGCCTTTCGATTGAATCTTTTAGGTGAATGTGGAGACCATGAAGACCTATTTTCTAATTAACAAGTTGAAACAATTTTGTGATATTTTCCCTCACGACATCTTTATAATAACAATTTATAATAACAGTTTATAATAAAACTGTATTATTTATTCTATCTTTTGAAAGGAATGACTTCAGTCCTCAACACAATAAACTTGCTTTACTTACGTAACTGCTGTTATTACTATCATCAATGGTTAGCATTTATTAAGTACTTATTTTGTATCAAATTTTATCTAAATGCTTTACACAGATTATCTAACATAATATTCACACCAATTGGAGGTAGATGTTATTGTTATTCCCACTTTAAGATAACTGATGTAAGAAAGCATTAAGTAACTTTAAATGATTTCCAGCACTTAAGTGCTGGAAACGGGTTTTGAACCCAGAAATACCTACTCCAGAGCTAACCTCTTAAGATCTCCTGCCTATATCACATGATGAAGCTCCAAAAGATATAAACTCTGTGTAACCCTGGGATGCAGACTGCTACTCATGTAACAAAGATTTAATTTCATTCATTTAAAATATTTCTTTTAGTAAGTGGGATATTTTTACTAAACTATTTAAACTTTAACAACATTAACTTTAACAACATTATAGTTCCCCAGCAAAGGATAGCAAAATACAGTTTTGACAAACATACCCTGAAACATTTTCCCAATATCCCTGAATCTAGGAACATTTTAATTGAGCATAAAGTATTTGAACTACTATTTAAATACACTTTGTAAAACTGATCAGAAGAGCGATCACCTCAATTTTTCCCAAAAACTGAGTATGTGTTTCTCAGCACCTCCTCTTTACCTCCATCTTCTGTAAAGAGATAGTTAGTGGAAGCACTTCCAATGCACAAGCATAGTTTGTTAAATTCTTTTGCGTGGAAAGATGACGTTAGCATGATGGAGGGCTAGGAGAGCCCAACACTCCTTTCCCCCACAAAAACAGCAAAAACAGTAAATAAACAACTGTAAACTGGAAAATAGCTGTGGGAGAGCTCTGTACTACAGGAAGAAGCAGCAGAATCTCTGAGAAGCTCAAAAACCCAGGATGGTGCATTTAAAAAAGAAAAAAGTGTAGGAAGCATTTCACCTGTGCCACCCCATCCCCCAGTCGAGAGCACCTCAGCACCAAGAGGGATCCCCTCAGAGAGATATCACCCCGCTGGGGAAAAGGAGAACAGGAGGACTCCAGCAAGCCTCACCTGCTATGGATGGTTCCAGTCTTTGCTGCCAAGGACCCTCACAGTCTTCACCAATGCTGATCTCAGTTGACAGAGCTGCCCAAAGTCCCACCCTGTGTCTCCTCCCTGGGGTTAGAGCTGTCACTGCAGTGAGATATACCACAGAGGCCCCATTCACAGCAGTGCTCCACTCCCCAGTCTCTGGGATAGGGACGCCACAGGCCTCCCCTCCTGACTAGAGCTGCTGCTACTCTGCGCCCCTGCCTCCATGTCTCGAGTCACGGCTTTGACCCATCCTTATCAGGGCTGCTCTGCTGCTGCTCTGCACCCTGACCTCTAAGTCCTTACAGGCGGCTTTAATGGGTCATCACTGGGCCTTTGTGCTGCTGTTCTGTGGTTGCCCCTGGGCCTTAAGTCCTGACTTTGACCTGCCATCCCCAGGACCTGCTGCTACTGCACTCTGACCCTTGGGTCAACCCGCTGCTGCACCTTGCCATCCAAGAGCCCGGGCTGCTGCTGTACTCCACTCCTCCACCCGACCCCTGGTCACTGCAGTGAGCCCCAGAAACTCAGACACCAGTTCCACAGGAGAACACCCATGCCTGCATACACCCATACCTCAGACAACCAACACCACTGCCACAGCAAGTGCACCTGTGCCCCAGGACCCAGTCCTTGTGGTAGTTCCACTTGCACCTGATCCCAAGACCCCAGCTCCGCTGCTGCTCTGAGTGCCAGTGCACCAGACCAGGCACCAAGATGGATCCCTTCTCCTAAAACTTCCTCTCATGGCAAAAAAGGAGACCAGGAAGACCCCAGCAGGTTCACCTCCTAGGACCCCAATAGCTCTAACTGCCACTGCCACCCGCAGGACGTCTGCAGTCTTGGCTACAGAAGACCCTATAATCTTCAACCACATTGACCTCAGCTGAGGGAGCTGCATTGAGACTGCGCTGCTGTGCCCTCCCAGGAACCAGAGGCGCTGCATACCACCCAGCTGAAGCCCTTGCAGCCACTTGCAGTGAAAGCCTTTCCCACCAAAGTCAATCCAAAAAGAATGCAAGAGGTAACTGCTCCCACAAATGTGCAGATATCAATGCAAAGCCTCTAGAAACACAAAAAGCAAGAAAACAAGACACCACCAGAAGAATACAATAATTTTCCAGTAACTGACTCCAAAGAAATAGAAATCTATGAGTTACCTTAAAAAGAATTTCAAAAAAAATATTTTGAGAAAGCTAAGTCAAGACATCCATGTTTGTAGTGTCGTGGAAACTAATCTTATGCCACAGATTAGATACTCATAAAGTGCTTATTACTATATTTTTTAAAGCAAATAATTTCCAAATATTATTTCAGTTCTGTCAAACTGGCAGGATATTTACTCTTTTTAGGGGGATCTTTTTCCCCAATCCCCAGCATCACACAAAATCCCAAGAGTTCTATGTTAAGTCAAAACATTTTGTGGAGCTCTCCAGTATTTAGGTCTGGCTGGTAATGACTGAAATCCACATGGATCAGATTTACTTGCCTCTATGACAACCTGTCACAGGAATCTGAGAGTCTGACAAACAGAGCCTAGTATCCAGCCTCCCTAGGTTCCACATATCACAATTTTTCCTGGGAAGTTCTCTCACCTCCCTGAAGCATTGAAGAGAGCAGACTTCTCACGTTGTAATTATTAGTGAAATCTACAGAAATGCCCTTTCTCTCTGAAATGTAGAAATATCTTTTCCTTTACTTCCTCTGTTAGCACACCTTGCATTATTTCCTCGATGCACTTAGGTTTTGGAAAATAAATATTCTCCCTAGGAAACCAGATGGAGCTTTCTCTAGTCACACTAAGGAATATAACTTCCTCATCCTGGTCAGTTTTCTGTCTCTGCCTCAGGCTATCTTATGGATTCCAAGTCAAGGAGTACAGCCATCAAATGGGGTTTCTCAGTTCTTATTGTTTTGGTCATAGTCACTAGTCTCTTGAGAATCTTTGAGGATGTTGTTTTCGTGTCTCTGTTTTAAAACCAATAAAATGGAACTGTAAACCATAACAGGTGAAACTGTTCTAACTAGCAGAGTCTGGACTGCTCCTGTAAAATCAGCTGATCTGGCCTTGGCTCAAAAGCCTTGTCTTCCATCATGAAGTTTAGTAACTTTCTCTTATTTCTCTCCTATTGTCTCTCTTTCGCTCTCTCTCTTTACAAACTTTAATAATTGAAAGAAGTTTGAAGGAGCTTGTGTTCAAAGAAGCTGAGCTTGAAGTGGTGTGTTACTTAATCTTGCTATACCATATTTTTTCACAGATTTATTGAGGTATAATTGACAAATAAAAGTATAATATATTTAAAGTATACATGTAATGATTTGACATACATACCCATTGTGAAATGAATACCACAATCAAGTTAATTACCACATCTCTCACCTCACATACTTACCTTTTTTTTTTTCTTTTGGTGATAACATTTAAGATATACTCTCTTAGCAAATTACGAGTATACAATACTGTATTATTTACTATAGTCACCATGCTGTACATTAAATCCTCAGACCTTATTCCTCTTATAACTGAAAGTTTGCACTCTCTCACCAACAATTCCCCATTTCACCATTCTCCAGCTGCTGGCAACCACCAATCCACTCATTCTATGAGTTTGACTATTTTTTTTAGATTCCACATGTAAGTGAGATCATAAATATTTTGTCTGACTTATTTCACTTAGCATAATGCCCTCAAAATTCATCCATATTGTCACAAATGACAGAATTTCTGTCTTTTTTATGACTGAATAACTTTCCATTATATATGTTATATTTTATAATATTGAGTATTACTATTATGTTATTAGTTACTAATATACAATTACATTATATATTTTATTTTACATATACCTTAATATATCATTATATCTATAGTTTCTTGATATATCTTTTATATATGTAAAGATATATATTTTAAATATGTATGTATATCTCACATCTTTATTAATTCATCTGTCAGTGGATGCTTAGGTTCTTTCCATGTCTTGGCTATTGTGAATAATGCTGCAATGAACATGGGGGTGCAGACGTCTCTTCAAGATAGTGATTCAATTTACTTCAGATATATATCCAGAAGTGGAATTGTTGGATCATATGGTAGTTCTATTTTTAATTTTCTCTGGAACCTCCATACTGTGTTCTATCGTGACTGTAACAGTTTACATTCCAACAGTGTACAAGGGTTCCCTTTTCTCCACATCTTCAGCAGCACTTATATCTTATCTTTTTTGATAATAGTTACCGTAATAGATGTGAGGTGTTATCTAATTGTGATTTTAATTTTCATTCTTCTGATGATTAGCGATGTTGAGCACTTTTTATTTACCTATTGGCCATTTGAGTATCTTCTTTGGAAAAATGTCTATTCATGGATCTTTCACCCATTTTTAAAATGGGTTATTTGTTTTTTTGCTATTGAGCTGTATGAGGTCCTTATATATTTATATCAGATGTGTGGCTTGCAAATATTTTCTCCAATTATGTAGATTGTCTTTTCATTTTGTTGAATGTTTACTTTGCTGTGCAGAAACTTTTAAGTTTGATGTTGTGCCACTTGTTTATTTTTGCTTCTGTTGCCAGATCCAAAAAATTATTACCAAGACCAATGTCAAGGAGCTTTTCCCCGATGTTTTATTCTATGAGTTTTACAGTTTCAGGTCTTATGTTTAAGTCTTTAATGTTTTGAGTTGATTTTATGTATGGTGTAAGATAAGGGTCTAATTTCATTGTTTTGCATGTGGATATCCAGTTTTCCCAACACCATTTATTTATTTTCCCATTGTTTATTCTCAGTGCTCTTGTCAAAGATTAGTTGACTATGTATGTGTGGGATTATTTCTGGGCTCCCCACTCTGTTCCATGGGTCTACGTGTCTGTTTTTATGCCAGTACCATGCTGTTGTGATTATTACACCTTTGTAATATAATTTGAAATCAGGAAGTGTGATGCCTCTAACTTTGTTCTTCTACCTCAATATTGCTTTGGTTATTTGGGATCTTTTATGGTTCATATGAATTTCATGGTTGATTTTTTTTTCTGTAAAAAGTGATACTGGTATTTTGATAGGGATAGCATTGGATCTGTAGATTGCTTTGGGTAGTATGGACATTTTAACAATATTAATTCTTTCAATCCGTGAACACAAGATATCTTTTCTTTTATTTGTGTCTTCAATTTCTTTCATCAATGTTTTATGGTTTTCAGTGAACAGATCTCATACTTCCTTTTTTAAATTTATTCCTAAGTATTTCATTGTTTTTGACACTATCATAAATCGGATTTCTTTTTTAATTTCTTTTTCAGATAGTTCATTAGTGTAGAGAAGTGCAACTGATTTTTGTATGTTGATTTTGTATCCTGCAAATTGCTGAATTCCTTTATTAGTCCCAACAGTTTTTTTGTGAAGTCTATAGTGTTTTCTATATATGAGATCATACCATCTGAAAACTGAGATCATTTCACTTTTTGCTTTCCCATTTCGCTGCCTTTATTTCTTTTCCTTGTCTCATTGCTTTTGGTAGTATTTTCAGTACTACTTTGGATAGAAGTGACAAGAGGAGGCATCTTGTCTTGTTTCTGATCTTAGAGGAAAACTTTTTAGCCTTTCACTTTTGAGTATGATATTAGGTGGGACCTTCTCATATATGGTCTTTCTTATGTTGAGCTAGATTCCTTTCGTACCTAATTGGTTGAGAGTTTTTATCATGAAAGGACATTGAATTTTGTCAAATGCTTTTTTTGCATCTATTGAAATGAACATATAATTTCATCCTTCATTCTGTTAATGTGGTGTATCACATTTATTGATTTGCATGTGTGGAACAATTCTTGCACCCCAAAGATAAATTCCATTTGGTCATTGTGAATGATTCTTTTAAGATGGTGTTGAATTTGGTTTGCTATTTTTTTGAGGAAATTTGCATCTATGTTAATCCAGAATATTGGCCTGTAATTTTCTTTTCTTGACCTTGTCTGAGTTTGGGATCAGTGTAATGCTGGTCTCATAAAATGATTTTGGTAGTGTTCCCTCTTCTTCAATTTTTTGGAATAGTTTGAGAAGGATTTGTATTAATTCTTCTTTGACTGTTTGATAGAAGTCACTGGTGAAGCCATCTGATCCTGGGCTTTCCTTTGTTGGGAGATATTTGATTACAGATTCAATCTCTTTATTAGTTATTGTTCTGTTCATATTTTCCATTTCTTCATGATTGTGTCCTGGTAGGTTGCATATTTCTAGGAATTTATCCCTTTCTTCCAGGTTATACAATTTATTGGCATATAATTGTTCACAGTAGTCTCTTTTGATCCTTTGTATTTCTGTGGTATCAGTTGTAATGTCTCCTCTCCTATTTCTGATTTTATTTATTTGAGTCTTCTCTTTTTTTTTTCTTAGTCTAGATGACAGTTTTTAATTACGTTAATCTTTCAAAAAACCAACTCTTAGTTCCATTGATCTTTTCTATTGTTTTTCTAATCTCTCTTTCATTTATTTCTCGTAAGATTGTTAATTCCTTCTTTCTACTAACTTTTGACTACGTTTGTTTTTATTTTTCTATTCCTTAAGTGTAAAGTTAGATTGTTTGAGATCTTTCTTTATTCCTAATGTAGGCATTTATCATTATAAACTTCTCTCCTAGAACAGCTTTGTTGCATTCCATAAAGTTTAGTATTTTGTGTTTCCACTTTTGTTTTTCTCAAAATATTTTTTTGATTTCCCTTTGATTCTTCTTTGGCCACTTGGTTTTTCAGGAGTGTGTTGATTAATCTCCACATATTTATAAATTTTCCAGATTTCCTCTGGTCATTGATTTCTAATTTCATTCCATTGTGGAGAGAAAAGATATTTGACATAATTTCAATATTCTTAAATTTCTTGAGACTTGTCTCAGGGAGATCTATTTTGGAGAATGCTTCACGTACACTTGAGAAGAATACGTATTGAACTGCTGTTGCATGAAATGTTCTGTTTTATGTCTGTCCACTTGGTCTTGAATGTGTAATTCAAGTCCAATATTTCATTATTGAAACATGTCTGTCTGGGTCATCTATCCATTGTTGAAAACAGAATATTGAAGTCTCCTACTATTATTATATTAGAGTGTATTTTTCCCTTCACATCTGTTAATATTTGCTTTATATATTTAGATGCTCTAATGTTGGATGCATCAATATCTACAATTGTTGTATCCTCTTGATGACGTGACCCCTTTATTATATAATGACCTTCTTTGTCTCTTACAGTTTTTGACTTAAAGTCTATTTTTTCTGATAATACGTATACTTACCGTTCCTTTCTTTCTTTTTTTTTTTTTTTGTGAGGAAGATCAGCCCTGAGGTAACATCCATGCCAATCCTCCTCTTTTTGCTGAGGCACACTGGCCCTGGGCTAACACGCATGCCCATCTTCTTCCACTTTGTATGGGATGCCGCCATATCATGGCCTGACAAGGGGTGTGTCGGTGCGTGCCCAGGATACTAACACAGGCCGCCAGCAGGAGAGTGCACGCACTTAACTGCTACACCAAGGGGCTGGCCCCACCCTTCCTTTCTTTTCACTTCCATTTACATGGAATATTTTTTCCATCCCTTCACTTTCAGTCTGTGTGTGTCCTTAAAACTGAAGTGAGTCTCTCATAGGCAGCATGTAATTGGGTCATTTTTTTTTAAGCATTCAGCCACTATTTGTCTTTTGATTGGAGAATTTAGTTCACATACATTTGAAGCGATTATGGCTAAGGAAGAGCTTACTGTTGCAATTTTATTGATTGTTTTCTGGATGTTTGTAGGAAGATCCTTTGTTTCTTTTTCCTCTCTTGCTGTGTTCCTTTATGTTTTGATGATGTTCTGCTTTGATTCCCTTCTCTATATTTTTTGTATATCTACTAGACGTTTTTGCTTGGTAGTTACCATGAGAATTACATAAAACATCTTATAGTTATAACAGTCTATTTTAGCATGGTAACAACTTAACTTCAATTTCATACTTCCTCACACGAACACCTTATGTTTTGATGTCACAATTTACATCTTTTTATGTTATGTATCAATTAACAAAATATTGTAGCTATAGTTATTTTTAATATGGTTTCTTTTAACCTTTATGCTAGAGTTATAGGTGATTTACACACCAACTTTATAATGTTAGAATATTCTGAATTTGGCTATATATTTACATTTTTCAATGAGTTTCATACTTTTATATGTTAGCGTGTTACTAATTAATGTCTTTTTATTTCAACTTCAAGAACTCTCTTTAGCATTTCTTGTAGGCCAGTCTAGTGATGATAAATTCTTTCTGCTTTTGTTTTTCTGGAAATATCTTTATCTGTCTTTCAATTGAAGGACAACTTTGCTGGGTAACGTATTCTTAGCTGCCATTGTTTTCCCTTTCAGTGCTATGAATATATCATCCCACTCCCTTCTGACCCAGAGATTTTGCTGAAATATCTGCTGATAGTTATGAGGGTTCCCTTGTATGTAACAAATTGCTTTTCTCTTGCTGTTTTCAATACTATGTCTTTCTCTTTAACTTTTGCCAATTTGATTATAATTGTCTCAGTGCAGGTCTCTTTAGATTCACATTATTTGGTAATTTCTGGGCTTCCTGGTTCTGGATCGCTTTCCCCAGGTTAGGGAAGTTTACAGCCATTTTTTTTTTGTAAGCTTTCTGTCTCTTTTTTTGTCTCTCTTGTCCTTCTGGGACTCCCATAATGCAAATATCGGTCCACTTGATGGCATCCCATAAGTCACCCAAGGTATCTTCATTCCTTTTCATTCTTTTTGCTTTTTGATCCTCTGATTAGAAGATTTCCACTGACCTGTTCCTAGGTTCACTGATTCTTTCTTCCACTTGATCTAGTCTCTATTAGAGTTCTATTGAATTTTTTTAGTTCAGTTATTGTATTCTTTAGGTCTATGATTTCTGTTTGACATTTTTTCATATTTTCTATCTCTTTGTGGAAATTTTTTATCTCACTTTGTTCAAAAACAGATGAATGTTTCTGGGCATCATTAGAACTATTATTTTGAATTCTCTGTCATGTAAATACTTATCTCCATTTAATTTGTGTTGGTTTCTTGAGATTTATCTTGTTCTCTTATTTAAAATATATATCTTTGTTTCTTCATTTTTCCTGCCTCTCTGTGTTGGTTTCTGCACATTAGATAAGACAGCCATCTCTTCCAGTCTTGACAGATTGGCCTCAAATGGGAGATGAGCCTTGCCAATTAGCCCAGCACAGATTGTGAGTGTTTCTCAAGACTTTCTTCTTGTCCAAACCACTATCTTTGCTTTTAGAGGCTCTCGGGAGAGTTGGGTGTGCCAAGTCCTATCAGTGCCCCAAAGGGATGAAAATGCCCACATACCCATTCAGGCACTCAGAGGACTGCTAATTTCCTGCCCTGTCAGCTCCCAGATGTAGGCTAATTGCAAGCCTAACATTCAGGCAGCAGCTGGGAAACTCAGGACATTAGATATGCAGTCTAGCCCCTATCCAGGAGAAACTGGCAGCTCAGTGTTTTTTTTTCCACTTGCTCTGTGGTGGGCCAGAGGGAGTAGCTGCTGGGAGTGCTTGTGCAGCAGATAGAACCACATCTTTGTACTCTGTGCTTCTGGAAAATTTGCAAATGCCAAGCCTCATCAACTTCCACAGCTAGGCAATTTAGGAGCCAGCCACTCAGATGATGGTCATAAAATTTGGGGCAGTAGAGGTGTGGATAAGATCCATCCCAGGAGATGCTGAAGACTTGGTTTTATTGTGTGGAGTGAGCTGCAAGCAGAAAGCATGGGAATTGCCCACAAGCTCTTTCAGACTCCTAGGAGGATTGCAGTCAGCACCAGGAAGCAGGATGATTAGACATCCAATCCTTAAACAGCATGTGGAAAAAGTATGCATCTAACCCTTTCCAGGGAAAAAGTGGGAGCCATGCATTTTTACCTCCTCCCTCTGTGCTGAGCTTGGTGAAATAGCCATGGGAAGTGCTCACACACCTGTTTGAAAACTGTGTCTTTGTTTAATGTGGTCCTGAGGGACTTGAGAATGCCCAGATCTGTTGCCTTTCCAGTGTAGGTGACTTGGTATCCAGTCCCTCAGGTGACAGCAGTAAAAGCTTTTTAAGAAACATTAAAATCACACTAGATTTGTAATCCTAATCCTTCACTCCTCAGGAGGAAACTGGAGTTGAGGATTTCCTCTTGATTGTAAGGCACCGTGCTGAGGGTGGGAGTCATGACGTGAGTGTGTCTCAGCTTTTCCTACCTGTTTCCATGTGCATATTTACTCAGTTACCAGATGTGTAGGAATCACTCAACTTGTTTCTGGACTTCTCTCAGAGGAACTGATCCATGTGTAGCTGTATATTCAGCTGTATATCCATGGAAGGAGGTAAAATCAATAACTTCATGTTCTGCCATCTTGCTGATGTGCCATTTTTTTTATTTTTATCAAAGTAAAATAGCTATGTACTTTTAAAAGCAAGGTAGCACTCATAGAAGAATCTACTAATTGTCCAATAGGTATTTATTATATACTTTTTGCTTAGTTATGATTTTATTTGAGGAGTCCAAGAAGATAGCTAAAATATTATATTTCCCATTTAGCCATAGGATTAAGTTCTGGCCAACCAGATGTGGAAATTTTGGGATGGAGCTTCTGGGAAAGCCTGTGAAAAGGGATCTGGGAGTTTAAACATTACATACACACATGAAGACACATACACACATTTTCTGCCTAGGAAATAGCATGATTATCAAAAGTAATGCAGCTGCAGCAAGTGACCTTGAGAATGAAAGCCATATGCTAGGAAATCAGAAAGATCTTCAGTATCTTTTAATCTCAAGGATCCACCACATCCTCTCTAGACTACCTACATCTGGACATTGCTTGCATGAGAGAAAAATAAACTTTTCTTGTTTAAACTCCATATTTCTCTTCTTTGTTATTAACGGCTACATGTGATACCTATCTAACTTCAGCAAATTGATGCATCATAAAACTTTTTATCAAAATGGTGAATACTAGATGAGAAATGACAAGGAGGAAAAGGCTTGGAATAAAAGTTCTCATTTGGACAGAATTAAGTTTGATATACCTCTCATATATCTAAGGCTTTATGGCAAATGGACAGCCTGAATATTTGAATCTGTGTTTATCTAGAAGAGACCTACCCAAAATATATCAATAAGAGTGGTCCCATCAGTGACCACGAAATGTTATGATTGTATGTGAACCTCTTCAAGCTGTTCTGACTTAAGATAGGGCAGTGACTAGAGAGAAGTTTTTAGTTTTAAGTAATTTTTCTAATTTTACTTCCAAACCAATGTTAATACTAGACTTCTGTTTAACTGTTGATTTTATTCCTGAATACCATATATAGGAAATTTTCTCAATGGAAAATACCTCCAGATTTTCCACTAATGTGTAACTCTGGGAACTGAGTCTCCAAGGCCAAAAAGATTCCTTCTACAGCTCAACCTCTGGTCCCAAGAGAGATGAAGATTGATAATGCTCAGCTCCCAAGCTACATCATCTTTACCTGGTTTCATCAATATATTCTAAGGCCCTGGATTCTCTGGTCTGTCCCACCTACCCACCAGTAGCACTGGATAAAATGGATATTTCTAAGATCATCATTTATGGGGTGGACATTAGGGAAGCCAGTAGATAATTGCTGAAGATGTCATTTGACAAGTGGAGTAATGGGATCAAATTTCAAAGTGGACCATAGAGAGCGAACATTCTGCACTTCATGGGCTAGATAAATTGAAAGTCCATTTAATTTGTGTATCTGTTTCTAAAGCAGTATGTAAATCGGTTCAGCTGTAAAAAAAAAAAAAAAAATACCTTACATGGTAAAACTGCTACCATTGAACTATCGAGAAAGAAGTTAAATATGTGAGTTTAGAGTTAAGTAAATAAGTGGGAATTGAAGATACAATTTGAGAGTTATCTGTTTGTAGATATATAAAGCATGGAACTGGAAGATAGAGAAGAAGACAGGTATAAAGTGAATAATATGGAAGAGAAGGAGGAGGAGGAGGAACTGAACAAGGAGACTGAATGGAGTAATCAGTGAGATCACTGGAAACCCAGGAGAGCATGGTTGGTACCCTGAAAGCAAGACAAAGAAAGTATTTGAAGTAAGGAAGGGAGGATCAGCTGTGTTAAGTCTTGTTGAGAGGTCAAGTAACTTAAGGGCTGAGAATTGAACTTTGACATTGACGAGAGTGATTTCAGTGGGATGATAGAGCAAAAGCTTGACTTAATTGGGTTCAAGAGACAATGCAAGGCAAAAAAAATTAGTTTAGAGAGTAATGAGCAATGAATAGTGGAGACGAGCTTTTTGAGCAGTTTGCCTTGAGGTCAGAGAAGTGGACCATTAGCTGGAGAAGACTATAGGGGGTTACTAGGGTTAGGATATGGTCCATCTGAGCCTAAAATATTAAAGATGGATAGAAAGGACCTCATAACTCGTGTTGAATAGCATTTAGATCATTTCAGTATTGAGCCACACCTGTCCTGAGATCTCATGTGAACCATTTATTTTCCAGATGAATAACCTAGAGGTGGATATCATAGCAGTGAAAGTATTCAATCACAATCAACAAGGCACAATCGAGAGAAAATTTGAAAACAAGAGAGGTATGGCACTGTCTGAGCTGAAGGAGTGTTGTTCTGAAGGAGTAGGGGAAGCCTTAATGTTGTAGCAGAAGGTGAATCTTCCAGTTCCCAATAAAAAGAATAGGGAAAAAGAAAGAGTAACAGAGGTAATAAAAAATATATTATTCTATATATTTTGAATTCTCCTTAGCAGATTAATGTCATCTACATCATCTGATGTCAGAGTATGTTAGAAAAGCAAATACTCATGTCTCACCTCAGACCTATTAAATCAGAATCTCTGGGGTGGATTTCAGAAATCTGGAAATTAACTGGCTCACTAGGTGATTCTTAAGCATGGTTTGAGAATCTCTGTTCTCAAGTACTAAAAAATGCTCTGCGTAAGAGGGAAAAAGTTGCATCTCTTTATCCTGTCAGTTAACATTGGAACTTTTTTGTGTGTTTGTGAGGAAGATCAGCCCTGAGCTAACACCCATGGCAATCCTCCTCTTTTTGTTGAGGAAGACTGGCCCTGGGCTAACATCTGTGCCCATCTTCCTCCACTTTATATGGGACGCCGCCACAGCATGGCTTGACAAGTGGTGCTTCTGTGCGCGCCTGGGATCCGAACCCGGGCCGCCAGCAGCAGAGCATGTGCCCTTAACCGCTACGCCATGGGTCCAGCCCCAGAACATTGAAAGATCTCTAACACAGGGAGGTAATGAGTGTGTAAGTGGAAAAAGAATATTTAATTGTGCCTACAACAAAATCTATTATAATACTTTGATTATAGTCACTACAGGCTGAAAATGATGTTGAAAATCATCTGTTATGCAACTTACTACTAGCAAATCCAAATGAATCTTTTATTCAAGTGTGATCAATTATTTCCAAAGAGCATAGCACAGCTCATCTCTTCACAGTAGTTGATACAAAGGGCATTTACTCCCCCACCCACATGTGTGAAAATGATAAATGTCCTCATTATTAGAGAGCAGTTATTGAACAATAATCCTTGGGACCAACCATGTGCTCAGCTTTTTGGTGGGTGCTATAAAGAAATTTTAGAAAGAAACCATGATCCCTACTATCAGGAATTTGTAGTATAATTGAGAAAAGAAGATTTATATGTCAGAATTTTTAAAAAATACCATCATACAGTAACCTATTAAGGGCTGGATAGTCAATCTATATATTTCAGAAGATATAAAATTATGAGGGATAGAATGTTCAGGGGTAGCTTCATGGTGGGGAAGAGGATAAAGTTTAGCTGATCCCTGAAGGCCTGATAATATTCGGGTGAAGAAGGAAAGACATTGAGAAAGAAAAGGAGTGGGGATTAACATTGAGAGAAAGTATATGAAGGTGGAAATGAGCACATTTGTGGACCTATGAGTGGAATAGCCCTAGGAGAGAGGAGACTGGATGCTGGTGAGTAGTGGGAAATGTTGTTTCATAGGTAGGTGGATACAGATGGAGAAGTTCTTGATAACCAGGCACAGATGTTATATGTGATGCAATTGGAAATAAGATGTTAGAGGAATTTAAACAAGGAAGAGTCAGGCCCAAGGCAGAAAGTCCTATGATTTCTGGCAGAAGCTTACAGTGTGAAGCATGGTAACTAGAGGGTAGAGTCAGTGAAACCAGTTAAGCTGCTGATGAAATAAGCTAGGAGTGAGTTGATTCAAGTCCAAAGGGGATAAGCATTAAAAAAGTGAGAAAGGGACTAAAATGAGGGACATTTTGTAGAAAATAAAAGTTACAGCCCTTAGTCTGAACTTGAGGGATGAAGGAAATGGATGAATCTATGTTTCCAACACATGTTACCAGGACAATATTTTGGACAAAAAGAAGTTTTGTTCTTGAAATGTTGAAATGGAGGAGGACTACTTGGGGAGGACGGCATATTGTCTTCTCCTGCCTTCACTATCCATTAATTAATTTATTCATTTTCTGACAAACACTTACTGTCCTTTGTATGCCAAGCACTGGAGACACTGGAGAGGAAAACCAGATGCAATTTCTGCTGTAATGACCCAATGGCCTTGTGAGGGAGACCAACACTAACTAAATAACTTAAATAAATATTTAAGCTAAATAAATGTTATTACATTCCCCATATTACAATGATGGTAATCTACCAAGGTGCTATGACAGCATGTAAAAGGAAGGTTGTTTAGTCAAACAGGCAAAAGAAGACTTTCCTAAGAAAGTCACCAATAAATTGGAGATTAGGAGAATGAGCAAGAGTTGACCTGGAATGAAGGAAATAAACATGGTGCATATGAGAACATAAAATGCATCCAATGTTGCTGAGGAGCAGAGAATGAGTGAACTGTGGTGCAAGATGAGGCTGGTGAGATACCTTGAGGTTAAAACACATTGAGCTTATTAGACGTGGTAGTAAGGACTTTCATATTTTTCATGAAAGCAATGGTTTCCCAGAGACCTATTTTCAAATGAGGAAGTGACATGATTAGATTTTTTTTAAAAAATAACTCTTGCTGCAGTGTAGAGAACATATTGGAAGGGGCAAGACCCATGTTAAACCAGTTAGGAGGAAAGCATTACTCCGGTCAATCAACTATACCTTGAACTAGAGTACTGACTGTGTAGATGGCTAGGAGCACTTTTTGAGCTCCTACTATGTGCCAAGCACTAAGTTAAGTACCAAGATGAAGCCTTTGCCTTTAAAGACTCATGATCTTGTGACGAAAATGGATTCACAAACAAGTAGTTATACCACCCCATAACTCATACAAAGTTCAATTAAGAGAACTCTTTTAAACTTTATGAACTCCAAGAAGCCTCTCTTGTTCCCCTAACTCTCTCGTCTTTGTGCCTCCTTACTTGTACCATCCTTTATGAAGTCTAACTCTTGTCCCTCCCATTGCTATTTTAGTTTTTTATCCATTCCTCATACTGGTAGTATAAGGGAAACCCATTGCCAACAGACAGCCCCCAGTTACTATCCACTCAGTTCCTGACAGTAAGTTAATCCTCTTTGTGCTGATTCCTCTCTTGCAGCACACCTAGTCCCAAAATAAACTGCAGCAAGAACCCTGACTTTGTCCTCTCAGGGCTGTCCACTGACCCAGAGAAATGGCAGTTCCTCTTTGGTCTCTTCCTGGCCCTCTACTTGCTGAGCATCCTGGGAAACTTGCTATTTCTACTGGCTATTGGTGCTGACATCTGCCTCCACACTCCCATGTACTTCCTCAGCCAGCTCTCCCTGGTAGATCTCTGCTTTACTTCCACCACAGCCCCCAAAATGCTGGAGGATTTGTGGACCAGCAGCAGATCCATCTCTTTCTCTGGATGTCTGGCTCAATTCTATTTCTTTGCTGTTTTTTGCTAATATGGACAATCTGCTTTTGACTGCCATGGCTATCGTCCGCTACACTGCCATCTGCCATCCTCTGCACTATCCACTGCTAATGACTCCTTGCAGATATGGGCTGCTAGTGGGTGGGTCATGGGGAGTAGCCTACTCCGACTCTTTGATCCAAACCATGTTGCTAACCCAACTATCCTTCTGTACTGATCAAGAGATTCCCCACTTTTTCTGTGATTTTGACCCACTCATATGGGTTCCTGCTCTGATACTCACTTCAATGAGGACCTGATGAAGGTTCTGACGGGATTTTTAGGAATCAGCCCTCTCCTCTGCATCATAAGCTCTTATATCTGTATTTTCCATGCTGTAGCTAGGATTTCATCAGCACAAGGGAAAAAGCAAGCCCTGGCCACATGCAGCCCCCACCTCTCCGTTGTCATCCTCTTCTACAGCATAGTCTTTGCCATCTACCTGAAGCCCCCATCAACTTCTTGCTCCTCTGGGGAGCTGGTTGCTCCTGTCATGTATACCCTGGTAACTCCCACTCTCAACCCCTTCATTTGTAGTCTGAGAAGTAAGGATGTGAAGAGTTCACTAAAAAGGGTTGTGGGCATGGAGAGTTCTTGGGATTAGAGATAATCCCCATAAACAAACATTTTGGGAGAAGTCTCTCCTAATTTCATCATCACATGTACAAAGTGAATCAGTTAAGACCAAGGCTGTCGTAGGGCACTATGTAATTCATTGGAAAGCACACAGAAATAGAAATCAGAATAACTCAGTTTTAGGTCCCACTACAGTGGATGTTTTGATTAGTGTTTGCCTTCTAAAACTAACATTATTGAAATTTGATCATCTATTGCAATCACTACTGCCATTTTGATCACCATTGCCATTTCTATCACTGTTTAATAGTGAAGATCTTCACCTTCAGCTTTATTATAACCAATATTACCTTTGTTGTCATCAGAATCACAATACCACCTACCATCATCGATACTTCCCCATCAATACTACCAGTATCATCACCATAAGTAAGAGAGTGGAAACTTGTCTTAGATGGTTTTTCCTCTTTTAATTCCTCATTTTTCAGGATGTTTTATATATTTGTACATTTGTGCTATGTTCGAGAATTTTGGGGGAGGTTCTGATACATATGGCTTAGAATTAAAAGATAGTTAAAAGCAGGAGAAGTTTTGAAATACTCTGTTTCGTAATAGAACAAAAAATATTTTCTGTATGTTTTATTTATTTATCTTGTTCTGCAAAAATAAAATGGTTTATGCATCGCTCAGTGAAGGGATTCTGCTTTCCGATATAGATTATCACAGGGTGGTGCAGAGAAAGAATTTGTTGCATTGCGTTATAAAGACAATGTACTCTAACTAGTTCAGTAACTATACTAGTCCTGCTTGATGATGTGTTTTAACCTCAAGGTATCTCACCAGCCTCATCTTGCACCACAGTTCACTCATTCTCTGCTCCTCAGCAACATTGGATGCATTTTATGTTCTCATATGCACCATGTTTATTTCCTTCATTCCAGGTCAACTCTTGCTCATTCTCCTAATCTCCAATTTATTGGTGACTTTCTTAGGAAAGTCTTCTTTTGCCTGTTTGACTAAACAACCTTCCTTTTACATGCTGTCATAGCACCTTGGTAGATTACCATCATTGTAATATGGGGAATGTAATAACATTTATTTAGCTTAAATATTTATTTAAGTTATTTAGTTAGTGTTGGTCTCCCTCACAAGGCCATTGGGTCATTACAGCAGAAATTGCATCTGGTTTTCCTCTCCAGTGTCTCCAGTGCTTGGCATACAAAGGACAGTAAGTGTTCCCGCTCCACCCCACCCGGGATGTGAATCATTGCTTTGTGCAGTGTATCCACACTGTATGTGCTACCCTGAGCACAATACATACAATAAGATATTCTGAGACAGAGAGAAACCACATTCACATAACTTTTATTATAGTGTATTATTATAATTGTTGTATTTTATTATTCGTTATTGCTGTTAATCTCTTACTGAGCCTAATTCATAAATTAAACTTTAACATAGGTATGTCTGTATAGGAAAAAACATAGTATATATAGAGTTCAGTACTATCCATGGTATCAAGCATCCACTGGGAGAACATATCTGCTTAGAACATATCCCCCGTGGATAAGGCAGACTACTGTATTCACCGAATAATCCAAGTTGATAGGTCCTCTGGTCCTACAAGCAGTCTATCCTATTCCCCAGGATCCAGTGAATAAAAACATTTTTCTCTTTCTCTGAACGTCCATCTTTCAGCTGGATACTGGATGCCACTGACAACAGTGCATCTAATGGAAGCCAGCCTCTGTGTGTTGTAGAGGTGAGCAACAGAGGTCAAACGTCCAATAAGGGATCAGGAACTCAGTGGTGGCAACAATAATTTAGGGCACCAGTAGCAGGTTAAGATGTAATACCAAGTTCATTTAGTGCCTCATTAGAAGATATAGTATAGAATTCCTGAGGACAGGAACCAAAGCTCAAATTTAACTAGCCTGAAAATAACAAATAAAGATAAGGGAAAGCACATAGATACAGAGATTTTCCCCATAAGGACTAGTATCTGAGAAGCAATGCAAGAACTCTCTTTCTGGAGTCTTTAGGTGAAAATTGTTATAAATACAGATGTTTAACTGATAGTAATAGTTTATAATACCTTGACCCAGGGCAACATAGGAGAGACAGACTTATGTCTTTTGAATAAATAAATAAATAAACATATATATATGTCTGTGCATCTTGCTACTTTGGTTAGCGTTTACGAAGTACCACAGTTGCAACCTGGGATTTTGGAACAAGGACTTGACAATAACTATCACTGAACACTTCTCATACCTGTCCACAATCATCACCATGACAATTCTCTCCACCACCATTCTTCTCATCATCGTTCAATATAATTTAATCCATTCTGAAAGTATATATTGAACACCTACTATAAAGAAGGAATTGTGAGAAGCACTAATGAGGATGATCAGCATTCACCAATGAAAAACTTAGATTCAGGTATATAAGGTCTTATAATAGTCTAATAATGTATTTGCCATAAGAAAATCATTTTTCAAAATATGAACCTCTCTACTTCTGGACATAACGGACTAACTGGTACTGGGCTATCCTCTCATCATAAACAGCTATAAAACAGGACAAAATATATGGGTCAACGGTTCAGGCAGTGGACAGCAGGTAATACAAGACTGTGATCCCTGTAAGAGAAAAGCTCACAAGGTGAGACATAACCACCCAGCTCTTTACCTGGGGACAGTTTCCTGACTATGGCCAAAGAAACGAAGTGCAAGCACAGAACCATGGTGTTGGAGGAGGTCATTGAGGGGATGTGACTGCCAGTTGATCTGCAAGCTGGCCCCAGGCAACTGGAGGCTCCTCACCCCCACCCATCCCTGGAATGCGCATACTGCCTACTGTTCTGCTCACACTAGGAGCTGTTTCAAGGACACAACCTGGAGAGGGTAATGTGTTATTGAGACCATCTGGACTACGTACATGACTGAACCCCATTATGCCTCTATATAAGCTTTTAAAACTCTGGCAGACAGGTGTGCAGATTACTTGTCTTGTGGCTACCCAAGACAGACCTCATGTGTAAGTTACAAAGCTTGTTAAAACTGCCACCTACCAACCTGGATTGGTCTGCCTCTTTCTTCAGTCTCTCCTTGCCCCCCGCTGCCCCATGTAAAAGCACCAGCTTTGAATTTCACGCAGGGAACTCCTGAGGTTGTGAATCAGCACGTGGGCAATCCCACTGATCTGAGAAAGCCAAAATCAAAGTTTGGGGCACCTGAAGGAACTAAAAATTGTAGGATAGAGATCAGAGAGGAAAGATCTCTCTGAGGAGGAAACCCCAAGATACATTTGAAGGGGTGAGGCGTCTGTGAGCTGTGACTGATAGTCAATCAGATTGCACATGTAAAGAGAAAGACCATTTGAGATTTATCAGAGAGAAGCTGCTGTAAGATTGAAATGAAACAGACCCTAGTAGTGGAGCAGGGATGGGAGAAGAGCAGTACCAAGAGAATGTGTTGTTCTGGCTCTGCTAAAGTGGGGAAATTCCATTAACACCTCATTAATACCTGTCATCAACCTGACACAAAGTTCAAGCCTTAAGAGTGAAAACCATATCCTTGAGTAAGGCCTACTCCACACCTGGCCCAACACAGGCTGAAACCAAACCGTGACTATGCCCACCAGGAAGAGAATTTGGAGGGGGGTCATGTCACGCTAGAGAGGCTTCCAAAGCACCTGGGGCTTTCCAGAAATCCACACCACCAAAGCATAAAACCAAGCTTGCTCCAGTTCAAGATGACCCTCTATGATTTGAAATGTTTGCTAGAAAAAAACAATATTCTTTTGTACAAGATAACAGAATTTAGAGTTTCTATAATGAGCTGTATTCAGTCAATGTCTTATACAAAGATGTGGGAAAATCTGATCAATATTCAAGGAAAAAAGAGGTCAATAAAAACTGAACTTGATGTGGCCCAGATGTAGGAATCTACAAAGATTTTAAACAGCAATTTACATATTAAAAGCATTAAAAGAAAAAATGTTAAAAGAATTAAATCACGTTGGGCATTAATCATCAACTTTCATCATGGATGCTAAAAATATTAGGTGAAAGGTTGATTGGGAACAGAAGAATACATGAATCAGACTGATGCCACCTGGACCTACTGGTCAATAATATACATAGCATCACTAAAAGTGCAAGCAGCAAACATTGTGTGCCTCACAAGACGATGCAATAGAAATAACACCAGCAACTTTGGGATAGTCTGCTGAAAAATTAGTCAAGATCCAATCTAGCTTCTAACTCAGGCAACTCAAGTTTATCAGCTTTGTAGTGTGCCTGACAATTAGTATTTTTTATTATAATGTAAGTGCACGATATTATGCTTTTGATTGCCTAGGCATCCATTTCAAAGACATCCATCTTGAAACATATTGCCAACTACACAACGAGATAAAGACGCGGGCCACCCCACCCATGAAGTTTTCCTTTTACAAAGTCCTGGGTGACTTAGATAACAGACCAAGTAAGTAACCCTGCTTTTCTTTTCTTGCACTTTAATTCCCGCTCTTATGTTTTAAATTCACCAACAAAGAGTGAACCCGCAAAACCGTAAGCACTTCACCCTTGACTCCAGTAAAGGGAGGCCCCCAGGTCCTTGCTCTCTCTCTCTCTACACAAGACCTGTCTGCGTAGCTGCAGACATGCCACCCACCCTTCAGGACTTTTGAATAATAAACTTTGTTTATTCATAGTTCCCTAATGGCTGTTGCTGAGGTGTGCCTTGCAACCATAATAAGAACCACAAGGGCCAGTACAACCATAACATTGTTTCTGGTCAGAGAAATGTCTGTGGGGGCTCATCACAAGTAGTACCAGCCCAGGTGAGCGCCCGAAGCATTCCCAGCTATAGCATCACTACTGATAGGCTGAGATTGACACAAAATAAGTTTATATAAAATACAGGACGTAGGAATAGAAGTTAAACGAAACCATAAGTAAGCAATAATTCCAATTTAGAGTACGGGACGTTCCAGAAGACAGATAACCAGATTTCTCCATTAACTCAATGATGTAAAAAAAAGAGGGGAAGAGGACTACTCTGAAATAAGGCACTAAGAAACATAACAAGATACATCATGTGAACCATGTTTGCATCCTAATTTTAAGAATTTACTTAAACATAATTGGAGAAATTTGAACATGGCTTATGTATTAGATGATATTGAGGAAATATTGATAATTGTCTTAAGTATCATAACGGCAGGGTTGGCATGTTTTTTAAAAATGTCTTTATCAGTCAGAGAGCGTACTAAATACTTGTCTATGGAATACATACTTACACAACTTACACATATGGAATTTGCTCTATAATTTTCCAGAAAAACAAGAGATATAGGTAGTTGAAATAGGATTGGCAAATGTTGATATTGAAGCCAGATGATGGCTACATGGGGGTTTATAAATTCTCTCTACCTTTGTGTATGTTTGAAATTTTATACAAAGTTAAAAATAAGTAAATAAAATGCATTCAGCTTTAAATTTTTTTTTGAGGAAGATTGGCCCTGGGCTAACATCTCTTGCCAATCTTCACTCATTTTCCCTTTTTCTCCCCAAAGCTCCAGTAGGTAGTTGTATGTCATAGTTGTACATCCTTCTAGCTGCTCTATATGGGATGCTGCCCCAGCGTGGTCCGACGAGCGGTGAACAGGTCCGTATCCAGGATCCAAACCAGCGAACCCTGGGCTGCCTAAGCGGAGCGGACGAACCCAACTGCTAAGCCACTGGGCCAGACACCAGCTTTAAATTTTTTTAATATGCATATCCTTAGACCTGGCAATTCAACTCCTAAGAATTTATTATAGGAAAATCTGGATGTAAACTATGTTTGTATGGTGAAGGAATTGAATGCAACTAAAAATCCCACAATAGAAGATCATTTAAACAAATCATATTTAGCTATACTAAAAAGCCCAGAAAAATAAATAAGTACATAACTTCTCGAAATAGAAATATGTTCAAGACATAATATTCAGTGGAAAACCAGATTATAAACTTCCATGAACCAACAAGTTTATATACATATATACACATGATGCAAGTAGCCAGTATATATGTTTGTTTTGTGTTCCTACTTTTGTATATCTATTTTCTGTATTAAATATCCATTGCCTATTTAATAAAGAAATAATAAAAGATCAAAGTAAAAATTCTTGTTAGCACTTGAAAATTATTGCTGTACCATTCTCATTTTTTAGAATAACTATAGAAGAGAAGAAGAGAAGAATAACTTTCAGAAAGGGAAACATCAGAATAGAACAAAGTTCATCCTCCCCAACCAATCCTGGCTGACATCCTGATGGAGATATGCAAAGTCCAAATAAAATCTTCACCACAATCCTCCTTCAGTCTAGTGTTTCTGTTTGCTTAACGTAGAGAAGCCTCTGAAGTGCCTCATGAACTTCCTTATTCCTCAGGGTATAGATCACAGGATTGAAGAGAGGGGTGACCACAGTGTAGAGCAGGGCAAAGACCTTCAAGAGGAGCTGGGAGTGGACAACAGAGGGTGCAATGTACAAGACAATGAGAGTTCCATAGAATGTGGACACTACAGCTAAGTGAGAGGAGCATGTGGAGAAAGCCTTTTGCCTAGTGGCCCCAGCAGGAATTCTCAGCACAGCTACCACAATCCAGGCATAAGATGTCAGAATCAGTCTAAAGGGAACAGTAAGGCAGACCACAGAGAGAATGAACGTTTCATCTGGGCTGTGCTGGGATCTGAGCAGGCCAGGCCCATCAAAGACATGAAGTCACAGTAAAAGTGGTCAGTGTAGCTGCGACCACAGAATCTCAGCTGGGCCATAAGGCTCACAACCAATCCATCTACCATGAAGCCAGAGAGCCAAGCTATGACTACCAGCCCCAAGCACCATCTGGGTCCCATGAGGAGTGGGTAGCGGAGTGGGTAGCAGATTGCCAGGTAGCGATCATATGCCATGACAGCCAGCATGAAGCATTCAGCTGTGGCTAGAGAACCAAAGATAAAGAACTGGAGCAAGCAACCAGCCAGAGAGATGGCTGCTTCCTGCAAGAAGCCCTCCAACATTTTTGGCACTACTGTGGAGGTATAAAGGATCTCCAGGAAGGATAGATTAGCCAGGAAGAAATACATGGGTGTGTGGAGCCTCTGGGAGCTAACCACTGCCACAATGATTAGCATATTCCCTATGATGATGGAGGTGTAGATGAGAGTGAACACAATAAAGAAAGGAGATACAGCTCAGCTGTTTCATAGAAAACAAGGAGGACAAATTCAGTAATAGTTTGGCTTCCTGTGGAGACAATTTCCATATGGATAATCCAAGTTTCTGTCTGGTAGTGATTAACGGAGAACTTTTAGTGCAGCTCTATATCTTCTCCAAGCTTCAGATAAGTAGGGCTAAAATGGAAATGATAAAAGTAGATCTCCAAAACAAGAATCACTTGCAGAGTCCTCATCTGTCCCCTTTTAAGTTGCTTTCTCTTCTCCAACTCCTATCATTCCCTGCATTCCTGATTTATGCATATTCTTTAAGCCTGGGGAGAGTTTATCCAAACTCATGATTTCAGTCTTCAGAGCCCTAGTAATTCAACCTACTATCTCTACGATATAATAAATTCCATCATCCTAATCTGTATGACCAGTGATATAGCCTCTCTTGTGTGCAACTGTGTAATATCCTCCAAATGCCTGCTAGACATGTCCCGTCATCAACTCAAAATCAGCATGGTCTAAAACCAACTCTCGTATCATCCCCAACCACAACTAACCCCACTACAAGTGGTTTGAAAATTCTGCCTTGATTCCCAATCTTACTGTATCACAGTCATCTTAATACCTTCTCTCATTCCCCATCTCCCAATCACTGGAATCTCATCAATTGTTGCTTAGAAAATTCTTATTTACATTCTCTCCTCACTATCCCACCATTAATCTCACAACCTCTTCACAACTATCTTAGCACGATTACCTTCTGTGTAGCATTCTAGTCTCTAGTTTTCCCTCTCCTTTACCAAATAGTCTTCTTTAAATTCAAGTTTCATCAAATTATTCAATATTTTATAGTGGAAATGAGATAAATGACAATGTCTGGGAAAGTGTAGGTGCTGGGGGAGCAGAGAGAGACCAAACCCAGACTGGGTGTAGAGGAGGGTGTGACAATCAAGGTCAGGGGAAGGCTCCCTGAAGAAGGTAGTTTGTAGGCTGAGTTTTGAAGGACAGATAACAGTTGACCAGGCAAAGGACAGGAGAGTGGGCAGAATATTCCAGGCAGGAGAGACATATATGAAAGCACAGGTGCATAATTGAGCTTCTAAAGATTGGAAAATGGGTCTTTGTACCTGCAGCAAAGATCTCATATGCTATCCAAAGGATGTGTGTGTTTATACTAAGACAGGAGAATACATCAAATGATTAAGACTAGAGGGGAAAGCTATAGAAAAAAGAAAGATATATATATATATCTGTATATATGTGGATGTATTTTCATGTATGTGTATATACATACCAAACCCTAACAATGTTATTTTCTAGGTTTGGGGATTAACAAGTATATATTACATTTATTATCACATAAAATCTGAGTTGTTTTTAATACAAATACTCTAGAACATCAGTTGTCTAAAAGACGGAAACTGGATGGCTGAGGGCCAAAGGTGGATGGGAGACTTTTCACTGTATACTATTTTGTGTTTTTGCCTGAGGCCAAAAATGTCCTTTGCATAGAATCCCATTTCCCACTCCCCTGCTTATTGCTACTATGAAATCTTCAAAGCCCCAGCTTAAGTTTCACCACCTCCATGAAGCTTCCTTTACTTACGGAGCCCTTTATTTCTTGAGCAATCGTGTACTAAGTATCTAGCATATGGAAGATATACCAGGTGCTGAGGATAGTAGGCCAACTAAAACCGGTCCATACTCTTAAGGAGATTATGATCTGGTATGGAAGATTGACAATCAACAGATAACTGAAATACACTAAAAGAGAGTTAATGAAATTAATCTGGAAGAAATATTAGTGAAAGGAAGTTATCCTGAAGTGATCAATGATTTCTGTGGAAAATGGAACATATGGAGGTGAGAGCATTTCAGGTAAAAGGATAACCATGAGTAGATACTGAGGCAAGAAACAGTATAGAATGTGAGGAAGGGATGGAATTGTCAGGGTGAAAGTAGCCAAGGGCAATTAAAAGAAATTCATATCAGATTAAGTAGTAGAATTGAGGTGAAGAGTGGTGGAAGATAGGGACAGAGAGGTGGGCCAGGACCAGAGCGTGGCGGGGGTGGGGGGGCACTTCCCCTAAAAAGCAGGAGCTAGAGCTTTAGCCTGTTGGCAAAAAGGCACAGCTGATGGCTTTTAAACACTAGGGTAGCATGGTTCAACCTGCATTTAGGTAGTTTTAAGGAAGCTAGACCCAAGGAAACAAGGATAAAGGAAGGAATGACTCCACACAGCTGAAACGTGGTGTGCAACTGTGTGCTGCCTTGAATTGATCATTCATTATTTTATGGTTTGCACTTTCTCCTCCACAAAAAGACTGCTAATTTATTTATCACAGAGATTAAAATTTATATCCACCACATTCAACGAAGTCCTAAAAAAGATGAAATCTCAAATATCCAATATTTAAAACCACCTCTCCCATAACCAAGCTCATGTGATCAGAGAGGGGTTCTGTACTTCAAAGACTTAGAAGTCCCACAGGTTCTGTTATCATCCTCCAGCTCCTGCCTCTAGAATTTATTCCCTTACCCTATACTCCATCTGTACTTCCTTGTGATATGAACTTGGCACTCCTCTGTGGACCTCCTTTAACTCCTAGATCATTTATTTGGCCCAAGCCCAAACTGAGGCTTGGATTCTTTCTACAGGATTCCTCTCCAGGAGCAGAAGTAGGCATGCAAACCAGGCTAGAACACCTCCAGTAATAAATGGCTCACCACCACCACCTCCCAGGAAGTCAGTGCCAACATTGGATCATACTGACTCTTGGTAATTTATTCCTATAATGAACCAAGATACTCCTGTAGGTTCCACTCATTCATCCTCCAGGGCATAAATAAAGCATATTCCTTCTTTCTATGACAGCACTTCAGCTAGCTGAAACCCAGAAAGACATGGAGTAGAGGACAGGGCAACAAGGACAAATATATGTTTAATAATTTTTTGGTGAAACTGGCATGTGCTCATTGCAATCCATTTCATGACTTTGTTCAAAGGAACAATAGTAACACCTCTCTCATTCTGACTCTCTTCTAAAGGCTATTTCAGGGAACGCAGAATGAGTCTAAGAGCAAGTAGAGGAACCAAAGGAAAGGAAGTTCCATTGGCCTCCAAATGCAAGAGGGTAAAGAAGGGGCAGCAGTCAGAGGTATATGTCCCTGGGTGGCAATCTGTAGGGCAACACAAAGACTTCAGTCTTGGCAAAACCAAGCCCCCAACATACACACAACATGGAAAGAGAGAGAAGAAACACATTACAATATCCCAGGCACCACTTACCTTCATTATGTCACTGAAAAATGCTAAACAATGCTGAATTATCCAGGTATGTGGTTAGAAAATAACAGCTTGGATGAGAATGAGAGCAAAGAGTGAAATATAAATATTCTGGGAGCCCAGGGTACTAAGCTGCTTTCAATGAGGCCAAGTGGTATAATCCACCTGTACATGAGCTGGTCAACCTTAAACAAAAGAAAATTTTCACTTCCTATTCCCAAATAGAACACCTAATTTAAATAAATGTGTGCATGTGGTCACAGAATCTGTTAGAAAAGTTCATGAAAATATGATCATATTCCATCTCCACAACCTGATTGTTCTTGAGAGTGTTTTAAAATTCAGTCACATGAAAAACTATTTTCATGTCATAACATAATCCTGGCTTTTCAGACGACTGCATTCCAACCTTATTTTTTCAAGGGGTTGGTGGAATGAGAGAAAAGAGGAAAGTAAAGAGCAGTTAGGAGGATATGAGGATTATAGAGAAACGACAAAGACATAGCAACAGCAGAGCTTACCGGATAAGAGACCATTATTCCCTTAGAAATAGAAAGGGATCATGGAAGAGGGGAGGGGTTGAATTTAGAGTTGGAGAGTCCAAGGAATGGAGCTAAATTTAGAGTTGGAAGACTCCAAGAAATGCTGGAAGAGTTTGAAATCAAGATGAATTTCACCATGCTAACTGATAGGAAAGTGAAAATAGTGCAAAATATCTGTTTATTGTCTGAAAAACACCCAATCACAGACTCAACTCTATATGGGTAAAAGTCATAGCAGGGAGTCCTCAATTATAACTATCACCATTTCTGGAAAGGAATTCAAAGAACATTCCAAGAAAAAATATTTGAAGAAATATACCAAACTGAATTTTAATTTATCTTTGGGAATGATAAAAAATTATTCTCATATATTTTGTAATTTCTGTTAAACATGTTATTTTTATAAACAAAAAACAGTGAATAAATCTTAATTTACGTTGAATTTTTAATCTGTTAACTCTCTTCTATCCTCTTTGGAATTACTCTATAGTAAAGCAGAAAAACACACTGAAAAAAATTTATAGAAAACTTCATTTAGATAAAGGGAGAGGAGAAGTCAAGATGGCGGGATAAGCAGACTCAGAACTCACCTCCTCCTGTGGACACAGCCAATTTACAACTACTCGTGGAAAAATTACCCCTGAGACAGAAATGAAAACTGGATGAGAGGAACTCCTGCAACAACGGACAATCCTAACTGAGGTAGAAGAGGCAGAGATTCACTTCTGGAGAGGAAAAACGCCGCCTTCACAAGCCGCCAGCTTCACGGCCGCCGCGAGCGGCTCACAGGTACTCAGCCTCCCTGGAGGCGCGGGATCTGAGCCGGGGAGCGCCCCCACTGTGGGCATTTTGTGGACCCAGCAGAATCAAGACGAGTGGCATAATATCTGACTTTGCCTGCTACTAAAGCATTGGGGAGTACCCCCGGAAAAGCTGGTTCACAAAGAAACTAAAACCGGCTCTTAAATGGCACGTGCGCAAACTCACCTGTTTCAGAAAGCATCCTAAAATCACCAGAAAGAAAGGTGCACAGTGCTTTGGTGACAAGAGACTCACCTAATAGGCCCTGAGTGCATCTCGGTGAGGGGCGAGACCTCTCCAGGGACTGGGACGTTGGCGGCGGCCATTGTTGTGGCCTGGTGTGGGCGTGCTGACACAGACGCCATTGGAGTTCTACCTGAGGCCTGCTAGCCCAGGCCTGCCGCACCGGCTAGAGCACCAATTTAATCCAGCTCAGCCAGGGCAGGCAGCCCACCCCAGAGACTGGCCCCACCAAACAGCAAGCCCTCAGGCAACTTATGGGCCTGCATAGATTGGTGACCGGATTCTCTGCAGCCTGGCAACTGAGCAGACTTTAGTGGGGCAGGGTGTGCACAAGGAGTGGGTGGAGAGTGTGGGGTGGTGGCGGAGTGTGTGGGGCTTCTGCCGTGGAGAGACTGGGTCCGCTTGGGGAGGTCAGGGCGCTCACACGGGGCAGGACTGTGTTGACTGTGTGTGTGGACCTGTGGGCAGCAGGGCTTGTCAGCTGCAGAAGACTTGTGCTTCTCAAAGACTCACATAGGGGGTTTGCCCCACCTTCCAAAGCCTGAAACAATTGGGTGCTCCTGTGCCTGAGGCCAGCTACACCCAGCTGCAATCCTCAGAGAGCTGACAAGAGAGCTAATAGGCTAGAGGCTTACAGCAATTGTAAGGCCCTGAGCCTAACAACCTGCCACGTTGGGGGCCTACTCACTTAAAATAAATACTGCAACACAACTGTGGTATTAGAACTTGCAGCCAACTGTGCTGGGGCTACCCACACTTGATAAAGAGACTGAAGGGCCCACAACAACTACAAGCAGCTGAGCATTACAACAGCTGGCCAGGAGCATAACTCGGCCAACCTGGGTGCCTACAGGGAGAGCAAACAGGCCACAACAGAAGGACACACGTAGCCCACATAGGGGTCACCCCTGGAACATTGAGAACTGCAAGCCTCCTAAGGCATCACTTACATAAGGTCACCTATCCAAGAGCAGGAGACGTAGCTGACCTACCTAAAATGTAGACACAAGCACAGGAAAAGAGGCAAAATGAGGAGGCAAAAGAATACATTCCAAGTAAGGGAACAGGACAAAACCCCAGAAAAGGAACTAAGTGAAACAGAAATGAGCAACCTACCCAAGAGAGAGTTCAAACTAAGAGTGTTAGGGATGCTCACTGATCTGGGGAGAAGAATAGATGAACTCAGTGAGAATGTCAACAAAGAAATGGAAGATATAAAAAAGAAACAATCAGAAATGAAGAATACAATACTGGAAATGAAAAATTCATTAGAGGAACTCAAAAGCAGAGTAAAGGATACAAAAGAATGGATCTGTGAGCTGGAAGAAAGATTAGAAGAAATTACCCGGATATTTGAGGAGAGGCGGAGTCAAGATGGCAGCGTAGGCAGACTCTGAACTCACCTCCTCCCGTGGACACAGCCAATTTACAACTACTCGTGGAAAAATTACCCCTGAGACAGAAATGAAAACTGGATGAGAGGAACTCCTGCAACAATGGACAATCCTAACTGGGGTAGAAGAGGCAGAGATTCACTTCTGGAGAGGAAAAACGCCGCCTTCACAAGCCGCCAGCTTCACAGCCGCCGGGAGCAGCTCACAGGTACGCACCCTCCCTGGAGGCACGGGGTCCTGAGCCTGGGAGCACCCTCGCTGTGGGCATTTTGTGGACCCAGCACAATCAACACCAGTGGCATAATATCTGACTTTGCCTGCTACTAAAGCATTGGGGAGTACCACCAGAAAACCCGGTTCACAAAGAAACTAAAACCGGCTCTTAAAGGGCCCACGCACAAACTCACCTGTTCCAGAAAGCATCCTAAAATCACCAGAAAGAAAGGTGCACAGTGCTTTGGTGACAAGAGACTCACCTAATAGGCCCTGAGTGCATCTCAGTGAGGGGTGAGACCTCTCCAGGGACTGGGACATTGGCGGCGGCCATTGTTGTGGCCTGGTGTGAGCGTGCTGACACAGACACCATTGGAGTTCTCCCTGAGACCTGCTAGCCCGGGGTATGCTCCACCTGCTAGAGCACCGATTTAATCCAGCTCAGCCAGGGCAGGCAGCCCACCCTAGAGACTGGCCCCACCCAACAACAAGCCCTCAGGCAACGTGGGCCTGCATAGATTGGTGACTGGATTCTCTGCAGCCTGGCAACTGAGCCGACTTGAGCAGGCAGGGTGTGCACAAGGAGCGGGTAGAGAGTGTGGGGCGGTGGCAGAGTGTGTGGGGCTCCCACCGTGGTGAGACTGGGTCCGCTTGGGGAGGTTGGGGCACTCACACGGGGCAGGACTGTGTTGACTGTGTGTGTGGACCTGTGGGCAACAGGGCTTGTCAGCTGCAGAAGACTTGTGCTTCTCAAAGACCCACATAGGAGGTTTGCCCCACCTTCCAAAGCCTGAAACAATTGGGTGCTCCTGTGCCTGAGGCCAACCCCACCCAGCTGCAATCCTCAGAGAGCTGACAAGAGACCTAATAGGCTAGAGGCTTACAGCAATTGTAAGGCCCTGAGCCTAACAACCTGCCACGCTGGGGGCCTACTCACTTAAAAGAAATACTGCAACACAAATGTGGTATTAGAACTTACAGCCAACTGTGCTGGGGCTCCCCACACCGAATAAGGATACAGAAGGGCCCACAACAACTACAAGCAGCGGAGCATAACAACAGATGGCCAGGAGCATAACTCAGCCTCCCTGGGCGCCTATAGGGAGAGCTAACAGGCCACAATAGAAGGACACACGTAGCCCACATAGGGGCCACCCCTGGAACATTGAGAACTGAGGGAAGCACACTGGAAGCCTCCTAAGGCTTCGCTTACATAAGGTCACCTATCCAAGAGCAGGAGACGTAGCTGACCTACCTAATACGTAGACACAAGCACAGGGAAAGAGGCAAAATGAGGAGGCAAAAGAATACATTCCAAGTAAGGGAACAGGACAAAACCCCAGAAAAGGAACTCAGTGAAACAGAAATGAGCAACCTACCCGACAGAGAGTTCAAACTAAGAGTGTTAAGGACACTCACTGATCTTGGGAGAAGAAATGAACTCAGTGAGGATGTCAACAAAGAAATGGAAGATATAAAAAAGAACCAATCTGAAATGACGAATACAATACCGGAAATGAAAAATTCATTAGAAGGACTAAAAAGCAGAGTAGAGGATACAGAAGAACGGATCTGTGAGCTGGAAGAAAGACTAGAAGAAATTACCCAAGCTGAACAGGTAAAAGAGAAAAGAATTAAAAAGAGTGAGGACAGTCTAAGGGACCTCTGGGACAACATCAAGCACACTAACATCCGTGTTATAGGTGTCCCGGAAGGAGAAGAGCGAGACAAGGGGGCAGAGAATCTATTTCAAGAAATAATAGATGAAAACTTCCCTAACCTAAGGAAGGAAACAGACATCCAGGTACAGGAAGCACAGAGCCCCAAACAAGATAAACCCAAAGAGGCCCACACCAAGACACATCATAATCAAAATGTCCAGAATTAAAGATAAAGAGAGAATCCTAAAAGCATAAGAGAATGTCAAGTTACATACAAAGGAAACCCCATAAGGCTATCAGCTGACTTCTCAGCAGAAACCTTACAGGCTAGAAGAGAATGGCACGATATATTTAAAGTGCTAAAAGGAAAAAACTTACAGCCAAGAATACTCTACCCAGCAAGGTTATCATTCAAAATGAAAGGAGAGATCAAAATTTTCCCAGATAAGCAAAAATTAAAGGAGTTTGTCACCAAGAAACCAGTGCTACAAGAAATGTTAAAGGGACTGATTTAAGGGGAAAAGAGAAGACCACAAATAGGAAAAATTATCTATTTCCATGATTAGAACGTAATGGATACAAATGCACAAAAAAGAGGTTAGATATGATATCAAAAACATAAAAGGAGGGAGGAGGGGAGTTAAAGCGTACAGCTTTCAGACAGAGGTCAAACTAAAGTGACCATCAATTCTGTATAGAAGAAGTAAGGAACAGAGAAGGACTACTAAAACACTGAGAAAAAAAAAAAGTTAAAAAATGGCAGTAAGTGCATACTTATCAATAGCTACTTTAAATGTCAATGGACTAAATGCTCCAATTAAAAGGCATAGGGTGGCTGACTGGATAAAAAAACAAGATCCATATATATGCTGCATACAAGAGACACACTTCAGACCTAAAGACATTCACAAACTGAAAGTGAAGGGATGGAAAAATATACTCCACGCAAATGGCAATGAAAAGAAAGCTGGGGTAGCAGTACTCATATCAGACAAAATAGACTTTAAAACAAAAACTGTAAAAAGAGACAAAGAAGGGCATTACATAATGATCAAGGGAACAATCCAACAAGAGGATATAACACTTGTAAATATCTACGCACCCAATGTAGGTGCACCTAAATATATAAAGCAATTATTAACAGACATAAAAACAGAAATAGACAGTAACACAATAATAGTAGGGGACTTTAACACTCCACTTACACCAACGGATAGATCATCCAAACAGAAGATCAATAAGGAAACATTGTCCTTAAATGACACCCTAGAACAGATGGACCTAGTAGATATATACAGAGCATTCCATCCAAAAACCAAGGAATACACGTTCCTTTCAAATGCACATGGAACATTCTCCAGGATTGATCACATATTAGGCCACAAAACAAGTCTCCATAAATTTAAGATTGAAATAATACCAAGCATCTTTTCTGACCACAACGATATGAAACTAGAAATCAACTATAGGAAGAAAATCAGAAAAGCCACAAATACGTCGAGATTAAACAAAATGCTACTGAACAACAACTGGGTTAACTAAGAAATGAAAGAAGAAATCAAAAAATACCTGGAGACAAATGAAAATGAAAATACGACATGCCAGAATTTATGGGATACAGCAAAAGTGGTTCTAAGAGGGAAGTTCATAGCGATACAGGCCTATCCCAACAAACAAGAAAAATCTCAAATAAACAATCTAACAATGCCCCTAAAGGAACTGGAAAAAGAAGAACAAACAAAGCCCAAAATCAGTAGAAGAAGGGAAAAAATCAGTGCAGAAATAAGTGAAATAGAGACCAAAAAACAATAGAAGAAATTAATAAAACCAAGAGCTGGTTCTTTGAAAAGATCAACAAAATTGACAAACCTTTAGCTAGACTCACCAAGAAACAAAGAGAGAAGGCACAAATAAGTAAAATCAGAAATGAAAGAGGAGAGGTTACAACAGGCACCTCAGAAATACAAAAGATTATAAGAGAATACTATGAAAAGATATATGTCAACTAATTCGACAATCTGGAAGAAATGGATAAATTCTTAGAATCATACAACCTTCCAAAACTGGATCAAGAAGAAGTAGAGAATTTGAATAGACCAATCACCAGTAAGGAGATCGAAACAGTAATCAAAAACCTTCCCAACAATAAAAGTCAAGGACCAGATGGCTTCCCTGGTGAATTCTACCAAACATTCAAAGAAGACTTAATACCTATCCTTCTCAAACTCTTCCAAAAAATTGAGGAGGGGGGGAAGCTCCCTAACTCATTCTCCGAAACTGACATTACCCTGATACCAAAACCAGACAAGGACAACACAAATAAAGAAAATTACAGGCAATATCACTGATGAACATCGATGCAAAAATCCTCAACAAAATACTAGCAAATCGCATACAACAATACGTTAAAAAGATTATACACCATGATCAAGTGGGATTTATTCCAGGTATGCAGGGATGGTTTAACATTCGCAAATCAATCAACGTAATACACCACATTAGTAAAGTGAAGAATAAAAATCACATGATCATCTCAATAGATGCAGAGAAAGCATTTGACAAGACACAGCATCCATTTATGATAAAAACTCTGAATAAAATGGGTATAGAAGGAAAGTACCTCAACATAATAAAGACCATATATGACAAACCCACAGCTAATATCATCCTCAATGGTGAAAAACTGAAACCTATCCTTCTAAGAACAGGAACCAGACAAGGATGCCCATTGTCACCACTCCTATTTAACATAGTATTGGAAGTCCTAACCAGAGCAATCAGGCAAGAAAAAGAAATAAGAGGGATCCAAATTGGAAAGGAAGAAGTGAAACTGTCACTATTTGCAGATGACATGATTTTATATATAGAAAACCCTAAAGAATCCACCAGAAAACTTTCAGAAATAATAAATGAATATGGTAAAGTTGCAGGATACAAAATCAACATACAAAAATCAGTGGCATTTCTGTACGCTAACAACGAAGTAGCAGAAAGAGAAATTAAGAATACCATCCCATTTACAATTGGAACAAAAAGAGTAAAATACCTAGGAATAAACTTAACCAAAGAGGTGAAAGACTTGTACACGGAAAACTATAAAACATTGCTGAAAGAAATTGAAGAACACACAAAGAAGTGGAAAGATATTCCGTGCTCCTGGATTGGAAGAATTAACATAGTTAAGATGTCCATACTTCCTAAAGCCATCTATAGATTCAATGCAATCCCTATCAAAGTTCCAACAACATTTTTCACAGAAATAGAACAAAGAATCCTAAAATTTATATGGAACAACAAAAGACCCCGAATAATAAAGGAATCCTGAGAAAAAAGAACAAAGCTGGAGGTATCACACTCCCTGATTTCAAAATATACTACAAAGCTATAGTAACCAAAACAGCATGGTACTGGCACAAAAACAGACACACAGATCAATGGAATAGAATTGAAAGCCCAGAAATAAACCCACACATCTATGGACAGCTAATCTTTGACAAAGGAGCCAATAACATACAATGGGGAAAAGAAAGTCTCTTCAACAAATGATGTTGGGAAAACTGGATAGCCACATGCAAAAAAATGAAAGTAGAACCTTACCTTACACCATACACATAAGTTAACTCCAAATGGATTAAAGACTTGAATGTAAGACCTGAAACTTTGAAACTTCTAGAAGAAAACATAGACAGTATGCTCTTTGACATCAGTCTTAGCAACATCTTTTCAAACACCATGTCTGACAGGACAAGAGAAACAATAGAAAAAATAAACAAATGGGACTACATCAAACTAAAAAGCTTCTGCACAGCAAAGGAAACCATCAACAAAGTGAAAAGACAACCTAACAATTGGGAGAAGATATTTGCAAACCATACATCTGATAAGGGCTTAATCTCCAAAATATATAAAGAACTCATGCATCTCAACAACAAAAAAACTACCAACCCAATTAAAAACTAGGCAAAAGACCTGAACAGACATTTCTCCATAGAAGATATGCAGATGGCCAACAGACACATGAAAAAATGTTCAAAATCACTGACTATCAGGGAAATACAAATCAAAACTACAATGAGATATCAACTCACGTCCGTCAGAATGGCTATAATTAACAAGACAGGAAACAACATGTGTTGGAGAGGATGTGGAGAGAAGGGAACTCTCATACACTGCTGGTGGGAGTGCAAACTGGTGCAGCCACTATAGAAAACTGTATGGAGATTCCTCAAAAAATCAAGGATAGAACTACCATATGATCCAGCCATTCCACTCCTGGGTATTTATCCAAAGAACTTGAAAACACCAATTTGTAAAGGTACATGCACCCCTGTGTTCATTGCAGCGTCATTCACAATAGCCAAGACTTGGAAGCAACCTAAGTGCCCAGCAAGGGACAAATGGATAAAGAAGCTGTGGTATATATACACAATGGAATACTACTCAGCCATAAGAAACGACGAAATCCAGCCATTTGTGACAACATGGATGGACATTGAGGGTATAATGCAAAGTGAAATAAGTCAGAGGGAGAAGGCCAAATACCGTATGATTTCCTTCATTAAGTAGTAGATAATAACAACAATAAACAAACACATAGGGACAGAGATTGGATTGGTGGTTACCAGAGGGGAAGGGGGGAGGGAGGAGGGTGAAAGGGATAATTCGGTACATGTGTGTGGTGATGGGTTGTAATTAGTATTTTGGTGGTGAACATGATGTAGTCCATGCAGAAATAGAAGTACAATGATGTACACCTGAAATTTATACAATGTTATAAACCAATGTTACTGCAATAAACAAAAAATTAAAAAAATAATAATAATAATTTAACTAAGAATACATCTGAGGCCAGTGTGCCCTGTGCTGGCCATGGTTCTGAAACTAAGAAAGAAATATAGTAAGGAAAATAGGAATAATGAAAAAAAATATAACTTTGAGGGATAGGAATCCCTCAAAGGGAATTCTCTCATATTGTAGGTATGGAAATGTATCCTATTTATTCTTACAACAATCCTTCTCAAACCCAGGGGACACAGTCTCTCAAGATTTATATGGCTAGTGATCTTTGTCTCATAAAAGGAAGGCAGAATTTCAGAAAAAGAGGTGAGGTTTTTGAAGATGAAGAGCTTATGCTGCAATCTCAATAAAAACTCTCACTTCAAATATTTTTCTACTATTTTTAATCACTGAGAATGTAAACCTGAAAAGCTTTCTTAGCTGTGAATTTGAACACTCAGTCAGGTAAGAGAATGAAATAGGAGACTGGCTGAGCAGTTGCCCATATTCCTTGTCTGCTTGCTAATATTAGTTTAATACTCAGGATTTAGAGCTTGTTTCCCAGTCTTATGATGGACTTCTCATTGTGTTTGTGAATTATAAATGCTCTTTACTTCGGACAATTTTATTGTCATATCTCATTCTCAATCCAACATGCCTGGTTCTACAGATATTCTCCAAAGTAATTATGTAATCCCTAAATATTGAAATTGCAGTGAAATAAGTCATTTAGTACAGATGAGTATGATTGCTAGTTTTCTTTAAATGTTAAGAAATTTTTTTCCCTCGTGTTAATTTCTGATACAATTTTTTTTTGTGGGTCAGAGAACCAAAAATGAAATTTGACATATCATTTGAGTGGTACTCAGTGGTACCAACGGGAGTGGTACATTTTTAAAATACACAAAATATACATAGCTATCAAAGAAAGCTACTCCGAATTTCTTGAAGCCAGCCTTTCGTGGAGATGTAGTAGAGGTTAGATAATTTCTCAAAATTTCCTCAAGCTATAAAGCCTAGAATCCATGGTCTGCCTAGTTTTCCCTAGTTAATTCACTTTTTTGTTCTAGCCGCATCAAAATGTTTTCTTCTCCTCTCAGGAAAAGCAGTCACCTTCCCACAGCCAGGGTACAGAAAGCAATGTCAATCTCTTCAGAGTATGCTAAGTAAAGGGAGACAGTCAGCGTTCTCACAGAACAGGATCATGAAGGCACAATGTAGACACTGGGGAGGAAGGACCAGAGGAGCTCATACTTGAACATACCTTGAAAACTCTCAGAATTGACTATGGGACGCTTCAGAGGGGCTAACGTCAAGTTTGCTAACCATTTATATCATTGTGCGTTCGGTCACATATATAACCCCACTTTGCATTAGTAATTCCACTTGGAAAAAATAAAACATACATTCCCATGTGTTCCCCACGTTGCTAGGATACTTCACAAGCCAGAGTCCAGTAATGTGATCTGATTATTAGTTCCCTACACTTGACCCTGGCATCCTAGGCAGCTTGCATCCAAGGAGTCTTTAACAACAGTGTCTCCTGGACCTAACTCAAAATATTGTTTTATTCCATATCTTCCAAAGCTTCTTGAGAATTACAAATTAATTTTTGCCAAAGGAGATAGTATTCTATCCAGCAAGATTTTACCAAGATAAATCATAGGTTTTTGTGGTTTCTAGTAGAGATTTACATAGTCCTGATGTAGCTTTTTCTTCACTAGACTACAAGCTAAAAGTAAATAATATCCAGGGCAGGTAGTTTATCTTATTCATCTTTGTTTCCCAAGTACATTGTAGCTGTTTTGTAAATGGTTACAGAAAGAAGGAATAGAAATGCATGAATGGATGAAAGAATAGAGAAAAATCGCCACTTGATTCATAATCCCCACTTTATGAAAATGTATTAAACAATGTCAAGTGGAAAGAAAACACCAAAGATCACAACAATAGAGAAGATTAGAAGAGAGTCAATCCTCATTATATGTGGATTCAGTATCTGTGGAATCATCTTCCTTAAAATTTATTTGTAACCCCAAAATCAATACTTGCAGTACTTTCCTGGTAAGTGTGGACGTGAGCATGTGCAGATGGCAAAAATATTTGAGTCATGTGATGGGCATGTTCCCAGCTGAGGATGAACAAAATGAAGCTCTGCTGTCTTGTTTTAGCTCTCATACCATAAACAAGTGTCCTTCTTGTGGCATATTTAGTACCATGTTTTTCAAAATTTGGGGGTTTTTTTTGGTGATTTCACTGTTTAAACTGGTCACCAAGTGTAGTACTGAAGTGCTGTCTAATGTTCCCAAGTGCAAAAAGATTGAGATGTGCTTTACAGAAAAAGTACTTGTATTAGATAAGGTTTTTTCAGTTAAGAGTTACGGTCCTATTGACCGTGTGTTCAATGTTAATGAATAAACAATATATATTACTAAGGTATCCTTAGGCAGAAACACACTTAACAAGATTGTATCTTGATCAGTTGACAAATATTGACCCGAGTTTTGATGGAATCTAACCGTGAATTTCACCTAGAGCAAGAGGGAGATTCGGTATTAGCCATTTCAGTGTCCGTGGCAACTTTATAGAAGGAACATAACCACAGCAAATAATGAGAGTCAGCTCTTTCTCATTTTAATGATGAGAAATCTGAGCCTCATGAAAGTGAAATGACTTATACAATGTTATAAAGGAGATCAGTCATACAACAGGGCTTAAAAACCTGACCTAGTTCAGTGCTCTTTCTGCTATATACTCAGTTCCAAGGATGCAATAAGAAAAGAAGAAACATGAAAGGAGAAAGAGGAGGAGGACACGGCATCAGACAAGCTTTTGGGGACTTTCCAATTTAGGAAAGAGTTGGACTTGAAGTAGCACTCCTGTTAGTGAATCGAAAGTATTATCTTCAAAGAAAAAAAAATAACATATTCACTGTAATGATGGTTTTTCAGATTTGGTGGGGCTCCTCGTCACAGAATCTATACTGGAAACATTTCCTCAAGCCCTCTTTGGTGAACTCAGGCAAATTGCTGCAATTTTTTCCATACTTTACCTGACTCTCCTTACTCCCCTAAAGGAAAGCCTTTCTTAGAGTCTAAGAGGAAATGTTTGTGTTCAACAACAGCAGAAGAAGTGGGCATTAGACATACTTTCCCCTAATAAAGATCATTACTGATTCTACAGGACCCTATATGAGGATGATCAGCAGTTGTGGATTGAAGAATATGACATCTTAAAGATTTCTAGAAGCCAAAGCCTCAGAGCTAACATTTCAGAGAGAAATGTAGGAGAGAAAACTTGGGCCCCACTAGCCTGCTCTCTACACAGACAGTCAGGTATGGTCCCTCTTCAGGGAACTGCCTGCTCTGGCAGGTCTCTTTGACCCTGAGGGAATAGTGTGGCTGTTGTGCTCCTGATGACAATTTATCTCTGTAAATCACTTCTGTGTGCATGGGTCTTAGGGTGGACAGTTCCCCTGAGGAGAAGAAGCTCACACCAATAAAACTGCTCTTCCCAGAGCCACCATCTCAGACCCTGGAGGCTCAAGGTCTGAAAATTAACCGGAAGATACTTCTGAAGATTCCATGGTCTCCTGGAGTCCCTGACACCTTAGGCAGGATATGCTTCTGAAAGGGAGATTGGAGAAGAGGACATGGGGAGCTTCTTTCCAAAATCTTCTTTAGTTGGACTTTCTTACTGTTTTTCCTAAGACCAGAGCTGCATCTTACCTCTTCATCCCACAGAGCCAGTTGATACATCATTCCGGTCCTCTTTCCCATCATTGGTGAGTGCTACCTACCCCTGACCTGATGCCCAAGATGCTGGGGGTCAGTGTCTTTGATCCTGAAAAACAGACTAGGAAAGGAAAGTTGGAGCCTAATTAATGAAAATGAGCCAGATTTCCCCTCCTATAGTTCAGAATAGAGTTGTATTATCCCTCTTTTTAAAATAAAGTAAGGAAGTAAGGGACAGAGGAAGAGAGAGACGGAGAGAGAAAGGAAAAACTGAAACTCAGAAAAGTCAGGGTAGGACACACTAAAGGTTTTTCTGTTGGGTGGAACTACACCCGACGGAAAAAAGGTTTGGAGTATTTCTGTACCTGTCCACGAGACGAGAATAAATGTTTGGGGTGATGGATGAGGAAAAAAATGCTTCATCAGCTGCTGAAAGAGGGAGAGAGATGGAGAAGGTGGAGCACTTGAAGTCTTTTATTTCTGAATTACATTCAGACATCTTCTTAGAGACGGCTGATCACCAACCCACTCTGTGATCTCTGCCTTATATTTTTAAAGATTAGCTGTTTTCATGTATATCTCTTCTGAGTCAACTTTGTCCACAGTTTCACTAAGGGAAGTGACACAATCAATGGCTCTAGCACAGTGATATCGTAAAATTTATCTTTAAGAATTATTCAGGGGCTGGCCCAGTGGCTTAGCGGTTAAGTGCACGTGCTCCACTGCTGGCGGCCCAGGTTCGGATCCCGCAGGCTCACTGACGCACCGCTTCTCCGGCCATGCTGAGGCTGCGTCCCACATACAGCAACTAGAAGGATGTGCAGCTATGACGTACAACAATCTACTGGGGCTTTGGGGGAAAATAAATAAATAAGTAAAATCTTAAAAAAAAAAAAAGAATTATTCATATTTAATTGTTTTTAAAATTAAATAATAAATGAAGGTATAAACTGAAAAGTATTTATAATATTTTGACATTTTTCCAGTCTTTATAGCTAGGATCAGAGCTGATTTGCCCAAAGTTTCAGAGGAAAACTTAACTCAGAGAATTAAGTGAATTCTCTAAAGAGAGCACAAGAGAGCTGATAAGTGCAACTTCTTAATTATTACCTAAAATTCTAGGCATAAATATTATGGTGCAAGGAACTATAAGCACAACCTCCTCTTGAAGAACACACAAGGCAGGGAAAGCGACCACTACTTATTTGACAGCAAAACTAATGAAAGCTAGAGAGTCTGGTTGACTCTCTTTGCCCCTTCTCACTCACCCCAACCCTGGAAAATGAAATGCAATGAAGAATATCACAGATTTATACAGGGAAAAGTAAAAATAATATTCCATAACACAAATTCCAGGATACAAAGATAAAATTTAAATATACCCCCATCAGTTCTCTTGTTCAGATTCCAGCACAGCTGAGAAGAAATTTGATTGTTTCTTGTAGAGAAGAGAATGCCAAGGGGCTACTAACCTGAGCTCATCCAGGCAGCTGTATAAATGCCCTGAAATAACCACTGGAAGGAATGGTACTAAATACAGGTGATGTTGATGGAACAAGATCTGGTGATCAAGAAAGAAGTGAGAATAAGTCTCAGTTCAGATTTTCGTGTTTATGATATCAGTAACCTGTACTTTCTCTTTTATTCAGTCAAGGTGGAGAGGAATGGACAATATAAATTCTCACATTTCTTCTCCATCCATGGAGTTCTCTATCTGAGTTAGCTCAGTGGATAAAGCTGAGTTTTGATTTCTTCACCATAAAACCACCTGGCTTCACCATTTTCATGGCTACACCACTCACGGACCAGCAGTGTCATAAAAGTTTGTGGTTGGACACAAGGAAGAAAAGTATAAATAGAGGGAAAGTGAAAATACTCAAGTGCAAATCCAACTCTAGCATCCTTATCTGGCAGCATGCTGAGAACATAGATATAGAAAAGAATATAGGATCTTCTGAGACATGGATGCTGAATCTAAAGTCCTACTGGAAAGATAAAGTCATTCACAAGAGAATTAACAACAAGGCTACGAGCCAGCAGGTGGACCTGGGAACCAGGAGACCAGAAGGTTTCAGCTCCACGTTACTGCACACACCGGGGTGACCTTCTACAAGCCCCCTCCTCTCTGGGCTACAGTCCACTTATTGTAGATGAAGTTACTCAACCAGAATATCCAGATGCCACTATTTTAATAGCGAAATTAAACAATTTCTTATGACATTAGAAATGTATTTATTACAAAATATTTGGTATTTATTACAGAAAATTATATTTAAAAAGCCACTGGTAATCTGACATCTTGGAAATATATACCACATCATGTTGAATATCAGATTGTATCTCACCTTTTCTCTACTTTACAATGTGTCAAAAACCATTTCTCATATATTTTAATGTTTAGTATATCAACCTTACTCCTAATATTGAATATATTTAATATTTTCATTTTAGAGATACTTCAAAGGAAGCACCTGCAAGAATTGGAGATTTCTGTAAAACTCAAGTCTTGATCATCATCTTCATCCGTCTCAATGTCAACTTTAACTATGCAAGCCTGAATTTCTTCTGAGACTTGGTTTTCTGATCAGTTTGGCTTTACAGATCCTAATCCATAACAAAATTCCCTCCTGGGTATCCAAGCCTGAATTCACTTTTCACTCTCAAATGTATTCCCCTCCTTACCTTCCATCAAGCAAGATCTCTCCTACTCTGCTGAGGATACTCAGAATCAAGAAGTCTCCATGAAGTGCCTCTATCTAGTCCTTTGTTGAAATCTGTACAAAGGGGAACACACTCACTCTATCCCCACCTTCTGTGATCTGACGGGATAAGACAGAGCCACTGACTCAGGATCACTTGTCCAGAACAGACAGATAGAAGAACAGTAGGCGTCCGTATCTTCTGCAAGCCTGAAGGTTAAAGAATCTTAGGAACAGAGAACTCAGGGTATACACTAAACAATCCTTAGAGACATTAGGTTAAATAAAATAAAGTTACTGGTTTCGAGGTCAAAAATTGATATCACCAATAATATATGGTTCAAACTATACTTGGGGACAGGGCAAGCTATATGTTCATTCAAGTTAGAGCCATCGAAGCTGAATCCTCTCCTCTACTTCATCTAAAAAGAATTCCTGGGAAACGTGGCATTTCAGGACAAATTTCAATGAGAGGAGAAAGAGAATCTTCAATATTCAGTATTATACTTTTTTAAAAGTACAGTACTCTCTGCTTTAGAGAAGCTGAGAGGCAGCCAAAGAGTGAATTAAAAGAAATACTGAGAGTGCGTGCAAATCCCTTTGGTGGAGTAGAGCTGGAGAGGAAACCACATAACTGAGGACATCTCAAGATCTTCATATGTCCTGCTCCTCTTCTTGCCCAGTTAACCTACAGGCTGAATGGAGAGAGCCAACCGCACGTTGGTCACTGAATTTGTCTTCCTGAGATTTTCCAACTCCCCATGTCTCCAGCTGCTCTTCTTCTCCCTCTTCCTCCTGGTCTACCTCTTGTCCCTGGTGGGCAATGCACTCATTGTGCTCATTGTGGCCCTGGATGGGCACCTCCACACTCCCATGTACTTTTTCATCTGCAATCTGTCCTTGGTAGAGCTCTGGTACACCACAGTCACTGTGCCCAAAATGTTGTCCAATTTTTTATGTACCCAAGGGGTCATCTCAGTTCCCGGCTGCATTGCCCAGTACTACTTCTTCTTCTCTTTGGCAGCCACTGAGCTCTTCATCCTCACCATCATGGCCTTTGACCGCTATGCTGCCATCTGCCGACCACTCCACTACCCACTACTGCTCAGTCCCCAAACATGTAGTACTCTGGCTGGGGTCTGTTGGTCTGTGGGATTTGTCTGCCCGATGTTCCCCTCTTTCCTCCTTGCACACATCTCCTTCTGCACCCCCAACCAGATCAATCACTTCTTCTGTGATGCTGATCAGATTTTCCGCCTTTCCTGCACAGATACATATGCCATCCAAATCCTGGGCTATGCTCTTAGCACTGCTGTTATACTAGGAGCCCTGGTCTTTACCATGGCCTCCTATGCCCAAATCCTGGTCACAATTTTAGCCATGGCCTCTGCTGCTGCCCGACACAAGGCCTTTTCCACATGCACAGCACACCTTTCTGTGGTCACTCTCTACTTTGGCACTCTCATCTTCATGTATGTCCGCCCAGCAGTAAAATATGAGTCAAACATCAACAAGATTGTGGCCATCTTCTACTCAGTCATCACCCCACTTCTCAATCCTCTCATCTATACACTCCGCAACAAGGATGTCAAGGAAGCTCTGAAGGTGTTGTTATCCCGGATCCAAAGGATCTGACGTTCAAGCAGGGAGTCTCAGTGATGGTGCCACATGAGAACCCAGACAAAGCAAAGCCAGTGGAATATCCAGGTAGTTAATAACCCTTAACCATTGCCTTTTACCTGTGCAATATAACTTTTTAAATCATTAAGTTTATAGATTTGCTTTTGCGGAGTTATCTGTGGCACATTTTAAGTGAAAGAGTTGCCTCTCCTGCCACCCAGTATGTCCCACTGCCTGTTTCTTCAGTTGTTCAGCTTCTCCGGAGGAGTGGATAATCTCATGTTAATATTGGTGCAGGGAAATGGCACAGACTTTGTAGTCCATGCATCTGGATTGGAAATTCAGCTCTCCTACTTGCTAGCATCAGTTAGGTAAGGCAATGAGAGTTTTGCATAGGTAACCAAAGAACAGGAAATCCTTTTTACTTCCCTCAGAGGGTTGTTCTTATGTTCAATTGACCTAATAACATGTAAAGCAATGAACAATTGTTGGTTTATTAGATTACATTATCCTCCATCAAGCATAATTACAAAGATCAGACTTCTGCCAAAACAGTTATTTTTTCACAATGCAATTTTTTCTGATAATAAAGACAAAACATGCTCATTACAAAGAAGTGAAATAATACAAAATTGCATGATATAGAAAGTAAGAGATGATTCCCTGGCTTAATCAAAAAGTTTAATTTTCAGTAGCATCCCTAATGGTGACTGCAGGCCCTTCAACTAAAAGAGTTTTTTCATTCCTATGGTTAAAAGTATCTGCCAGATAAGCCAAATTTAGATAAAAATCTTTATTCTAAAGTGTCCAAATGTGACAATTTTGTTAAAAAAAGAAATTAGATTTCTGAAAGCCAGACAGATTCTACATGGTAGATAAGCTCTTCATATTATGACCCCATTTCATGACAAAATCCTTTTTTTTTTTTTTTTTTAAAGATTTTATTTATTCATTTTTTCCCCCCAAAGCCCCAGTAGATAGTTGTATGTCATAGGTTCACATCCTTCCAGTTGCTGTACGTGGGACTCGGCCTCGCGTTGGACGGAGAAGTGGTGCCTCGGGGGAGCGCCCGGGATCCGAACCCAGGCCGCCAGCATCAGAGCGCGCGCACTTAACCGCTAAGCCACGGAGCCGGCCCCAAAATCCTTTTTAAATCAATGGTACAGAGCCCTGCTTCTCATTACTCCTGATGACTGTTTTGACTGTAGATTTTCAGTGTTGTTGGAAATATCTCTAATACTAGAGTATGCCTGTGTAAAGCGCAATGAATGATAAGAATTCAGGAGCTTCCTTCATCTCTAAAATATCAAAACCAGATGCATCACCAAAATCACGGATGCTTCATCTGAGCTGAGTGTGAAGCTTTTCTTTACAAAGTTTTGTTAAAAAAAAAAAAAAAAACTTTTATCATTTCCAGAATTTCAGTAACCTTAATAGTTTACACAGAAAACTCATAAAATAGGAATTATCTGATAACATCAGCTTGAGCAGAGCAAACAGAAAAAATATCTGGTACATTGAGAGACGTCTGCAGTTTCACACAATTGTTCACTGAAAAGAAAGGGCAAGGCGCTGTTCCTCAATGACCTACTTCAAAATGGTTAAAGAAATATCAACTAGTCCATAATAAATTTCATCTTTAATAAAGAAATAGCTTACAGTGTTTCCTCAGTTCCCTTCCATGAGCCACCTGCCCCATTTCCAGGGCACCTGCCTTCACTAAAGCTCTTCCATCCGGCTTCCTTTGTTTGGCAATTTGAAAGCAACTTTATAGTGTGCTCTAAGAAAAGGTTTTTGCTGAGTAGTATTCCATTGTGTATATATACCACATCTTCTTTATCCATTTGTCCCTTGATGGGCACTTAGGTTGCTTCCAAGTCTTGGCTATTGTGAATAACACTGCAACGAACACAGCCGTAAGAAATGATGAAATCCAGCCATTTGTGACAACATGGATGGACATTGAGGGTATTATGCAAAGTGAAATCAGTCAGAGGGAGAATGTCAAATACCGTATGATTTCACTCATTAAGTAGTAGATAATTACAACAACCTACAAACACATAGAGACAGAGATTGGATTGGTGGTTACCGGAGGGGAAGAGGGAGGGAGGAGGGCGAAAGGGCTAATTAGGCACATGTGTGTGGTGATGGATTGTAATTAGTATTTGGGTGGTGAATATGAGAACATGATGTAATCCATGCAGAAATAGAAGCATAATGATGTACCCTGAAATTTATACAATGTTATAAACCAATGGTACCACAATAAACAAAAAAAAAAAAAAGAAAAGGTTTTTGCAAGTTGGTAAATCCTACTTTGTAAGTGCCCCAGCTTTTATAAATTGAGTTCTCCTCACATGGAAAATATAAACACCAAAACTTGTTTTGATGCATTTTCAGAATAAACAGACCTGAAGTGCTCTTTCAATTTGGCTGACTTCATATTTTTATTCACAAGAATTTTTCCTCCCTGAAAACACTAAATTTAATAGGAAATTAAATCAATTAATTACATGAAGCATTTCACTTAACAAATTTGTGACCTCTTTAATTATAAAGATATTGAATATATAAAATTTCACACTATAAGAACTAGAAAAAATTTAATAAATTTATTTTGGGTCAGAAGAAGCTAGTAAAGGTTTCAACTGCAAAAACTGTATTGATTATGTCAAGAGAAATTCTATAGTGATTAGTCCACAAATAACTTAATGACTACTAATTTAATAGGAAATTTGTTGCTGTTCCCTGTGTCAAATTATGGAAGAAATAGAGCATCATTCACCTAGATAGTCATAAGAAACAAATGATCATGGGGGAAATTCTCTTAAATCAATGAATTATTTGGAAATTATCCAAATGATTTGAAGAATAATTTACACGTGTAATTGTATCATCCAGGAAGCAGTTCTATATTATATATTTTTGTTCAGTTAGAAGATCAGATGATACATAATAAATAAATTATTTAATATACTGGTTGTTAAATATTCTTTATGACGTCTCTAAGTGTATACCTTCAGAAGTATTTACTTCAGCCAGAAGAACCAGGGATATAACCATCCTAGGGGGAATGTTTATGCTAAATCTTGTCTTGAGAGTTCCTATAGGTATGGAGTGGTATAAATTCAAACTGTGAACATGATGAAAGGCAGGCATTGACTTACATCTTCTCAGGAGATACTTTTATTTTTAAATTTCAGAACCTAAGCTACAACAGAGGAACACGTTGTAATCTTCCTCTGTGTGTGGGTAGACTTTTCTCTGTCACACACCCCTTTGACTACAGTACCATCTTCCAAGAATCTTGGATTTACCCAAGGATCTCGATTTTAACTCACTATCATGTGCTGACCTTAGGTATCTCTTCTATAAACAATGTTGCCAATAACATTGAAATATCTTGGGAAACGAGCCATCAGGGCATGTTTACCAAAGAAGAGCAAAGATTATATCCATTCTAGAGAAAGAAGATCTGGTGTGTGTACATATATATATATATGTATATATATACACATACATACACAATGGAATACTACTCAGCCATGAGAAAGACAAAAAAAGACAAATACCACATGATTTCACTCATATGTAGAATTAAACAAACAAATAAACACGTAGATAAAGAGAACAGATTGGCAGTTACAGGACAGGAAGGGGGTGGGGGGAGAGTGAAACGGGTAAAGGGGCACATATGTATTGTGATGGATAAAAACTAGACTATTGGTGGTGAACACGATGCAGTCTACAAAGAAGCTGAAATATAATAACGTACACCTGAAATCTACAAAATGTTATAAGCCAATATGTGCTCAAATAAATAATTTTTAAAAATTTGGTTCCATTCTACAAGATATTAAAATCTAAAATAAAATAATACTAATTAAAATGCAGCTTGTTCAATGGAAAAAATGGAGGAATAGACTATGTATTATGGGGAACTTGGAATTTTATAGAAATGGCGTCATACATCTGTGAAGAAAGAGTAGCTAGTTTCTCTGTCTACACAGAGACCAAGTAGAGCCAATTCTTATTGATTATCTCACAGCGTGTAAACTTAGTTCTAAATAGCAAATATAAAACTCTAACTCTAATAAACAGGACCAGTTACATAATTGGTGGAGCTCAGGGAAAAATTAAAAAGAAAGGTCTCTTGTTCAAAAATTATTAAGAATTTCAAGAAGTTGAAAGCAAAGCATTAAATCAAGCAAGAGACCTTACTAAGAATGGACCCTGTGGGACTGCATAGGTCACATACCCATGAAGCTTACCTTGTAGTAAAAGACTATTTAAAAGAATTTTGTTTTGACTTGAGGAGAAAAATAATTTATAAACTAGAGCTCAGAGAGACAAAAGAGAGAGAAAAATCGCTGGTCATGACTTCATCAAAATGATGGATTGCTACACAAACTGAGAAACTGTAAATAAAATTCAGATAAGTGACATTTTGAAAGAATGGAGACCACGTTGCAGTTATCTCTAGAACTAGAGAGCCTCAGTTTGAATTCTACTTTCATAATTTATTGCAAAACAGGTAAATTTAATGGTGACCATAGTTAATAGTACGATATTGAATATGTGAAAGTTGCTAAGAGTAGATCCTAAGCATTCTCACCACACTTAGAAAAGAACGAGTCAACCATGTGAGTCAACGGATGTGATAGTTATTTAGATGGTGGTAATCATTTCACAATGTGGATGTAAATCAAATTACCACATTCCACACTTTAAGTATATAATACTATATTTGTCAATTATTCCTCACTAAATTTGGGGGGAAAATAGCAAAATTACTTAACTCCTTTGAGCCTCAGTTTTCTCACAGTAAAGTAGGAATGATTTTAGTACTTCCTTCACTGAGTGTTTGAAAGAATTAAATGAGCTAACAAGTGCAAAAGAAACCACAGAACAATAACACATACAATGAGCACACAATAAATGTTACTTATTTCTAATCCATTCATAACATATTATATAACAAGGAATTATTAATGCAATGAATATATAATCCTTCAAAACAACAAGAATGGACCTCAATTGAAAGATGGACAAACTACCTGGCATTTATTACTGTTATTAGAAAGCTTGAATATATGTCAGATCGTGTATTGATATTCCTTGGATGAAGCAGACAGAATATTTTTCCCTAAAGGTTACAGCAAGAAGCAAGGATACACATTGGAGAGACTAGCCTCATTCTCTCAGAGAGAAATGTGAGCTTTGGGACTCCAAAATTAAAGAAAACAATTTAGGGGGTGGCCTGGTGGCATAGCAGTTAAGTGTGCACACTCTACTTTGGCAGCCCGGGGTTCGCAGGTTGGGATCCCAGGCATGCACCGATGCACTGCTTGTCAAGCCATGCTGTGGCGGCATCCCATATAAAAAAAAAAGTAGAAGAAGATCGGCATGGATGTTAGCCCAAGGCCAATCTTCCTCAGAATAAAGAGGAGAATTGTCATCGGATGTTAGCTCAGAGCTAATCTTCCTCACAAAATAAAAAAGAAAGAAAGAAAACAATTTGGTATTATTACCAACAGTGAAGAGTCAGATTTAGAAAGAACAAAAGCAATACTACATCTCTCTATTCCTCTTTCTTTGTTTTCCACAGAACCACAGTAATAAATGAATAGAATATTAAAGATAATCATTTTCTGTACAGATCAATGGCATGTGACTGGCCCCCATTCCTTAACTGTCATTGACAAATTTCTTCTCATCTTATGCCCAGAGTTTTTCCAGGGAAGTCCCCATGATGAGAATGTGCATCCATACCTCTGTCTCAAGAAATAAAAGATCATTTAACTTGGAAAACATCTGAGACCATTGACTCTATGCTGTCCATGGCTCTGAAACTAAGGAAGAAACATAGTAAAGGAAAGAAAATAGGACCAATGAAAAAAAAATGAAACTCAAGATAGGATTTCTCCAAGGGGAATTCTCTCAGATTGCAGGTATGGAAATGTATCCTATTTACCCTTGCAGCAATCCTTCTCAGACCCAGGGGACACGCTCTCTCAAGATTTGCATGTCTAGTGATTTGTGTCTCATAAAAGGCAGGCAGAATTTCAAAAAGAGAGGAAGAGGTTTTTGAAGATGAAGAGCTCATGCTACAATGCCAATATGAACTATCACTTCAAATACTTTTCTACTATTTATATTCAAGGGGAATGTAAACCTGAAAAGCTTTCTTAGCTGTGAATTTGAACACTCAGTCAGGTAAGAGAATGAAATAGGAAACAGGTATGCCCATATTTTTTGTCTGTTTGCTAGTATTAAAGTTTAATACTCAGGATTGAGCGATGGTTTCCATGTCTTATGATGGCTTCCTCATTGTGTTTGTGAATTATGAAGGCTCTTTACTTCCTACATTTTTATTGCTGTATCTCATTCGCAATTCAACATGCCTGGTTCTCTAGATATTCTCCAAAGTAAATGTGCAATCTCTAAATGTTGAAAATGCAGTAAAATAAATCATTTAGTACAGACAAATCTGACAGCTAATTTTCTTTAAATATTAGGAAAAAAAATTTCCCCAAATTAATTTTCGATACAATTTTGTTTTGTGAGACAGAGAACCATAAATCATATTTGATATAGCGTTTGTATATTAAACAGGAGAGGTAAATTTAAACAATATAAAACATATACATGACTATCAAAAATGGCTACTCCGAATTTCTTCAAACTAGCCTTTCACGGAGGTGTAGTCGAGGTTAGATAATTTCTCAAAATTTCCTCCGGTTATAAAGCCTAAAATCTCATGGGCTCCCTAGAAGTGTTCCCTAGTTAAATCACTTTTTTATGCTAGTCACATCAAATCTTTTTCTTCTCACCTCAGGGATTTTCCAACCTTTGAATGACTCCCCTTCTATAGGAAGCACTCCAATGTCTGCACCTCTATCAGATTTCTTATAGAAGTTCTTATTATTCTCTCCTTCTCTATTTTTCTTAGGTAAAACCCCTTCAAGTGGTTTCTTAGCAGGTCAAGAGATAGCAGTGTGCTGGAGTACTTAAAACTTGCCCCTTTTAGAGCTGACTTAGGAAGCTGAAAGGAAACTTGTATCAGAGGGTAGATGTTCACAGTCAAAGAAGATAATAGGCTGGCAACAAGCCTGGAAGAAGGAAAAATATTAATGATAAATTTAATAATGAAAACAGTGGTTAAGTCACAGTCCATAACCAACATGTAACATTAAGATTTAATAGCTTAATGGTCCAAATACTTATAACCTCTGAGGTTGTGACTATATAAAACAGCAATGCTCTCCCTCAAAACACTGCTATCTAAGTAGGAAAATCCTAGACTGAAAGACTCTGATTGCCATCAGAGAGAGCCATCTCTCTTCATTTGTTATTTTGTCTTTCCTTTTAAGTGATGCTGAATCAAACATCAGTTACTGAATTTCTCCTCCTGGGAGTAACAGACATCCAAGTACTGCAACCTTTTCTCTTTGTGGTTTTCCTCACAATTTATTTTCTCAATGTGGCTGGGAATGGAGCCATCCTGATGGTTGTCATCTCTGATCCAAGACTCCATTCACCTATGTATTTCTTCCTGGGCAATCTGTCATGTCTAGATATCTGCTACTCCACAGTGACACTGCCAAAGATGCTGGAGAACTTCCTCTCTACGCACAAAGTAATTTCTTTCTTGGGATGCATAACCCAGCTTCACTTCTTCCACTTTCTGGGCAGCACGGAGGCCATGTTGTTGGCTGTAATGGCCTTTGACCGCTTTGTGGCTATCTGCAAACCACTTCATTACCCTCTTATCATGAATCATCAGCTCTGTACCCAGATGGCTGTCACTATCTGGATCATTGGTTTTTTCCATGCCCTGCTGCACTCCATAATGACCTCTCGCCTGAACTTCTGTGGTTCCAACCTTATCCATCACTTTTTCTGTGATGTTAAGCCATTGCTGGAGTTGGCCTGTGGGAACATTGAGCACAACCAGTGGCTGCTCAATACTGTTACAGGGATCATTGGCATGGGTCCATTCTTTTTAACGCTTCTCTCCTATTTCTACATTATCACCCACCTCTTCTGCAAGACTAGTTCTTGCAGCATGCTTCACACAGCATTATCTACTTGTGCCTCCCACTTCATGGTAGTTATTCTTTTCTATGCTTCTGTTGTCTTTATTTACATTCGTCCTGCCTCACATAGCTCCATGGACCAGGACCGGGTCATTGCCATCATGTACAGTGTGATCACTCCTGTGCTAAATCCAGTGATCTATACTTTGAGGAATAAGGAAGTAAGGGGAGCCTTGAGTAGAGTGATCAGAATGAGGCTCTAACTTGAAGAAATCTAGAGCACTCTTCTGAGACATAAATAAAAAGGCAATGAGAAAGTTGAGGTGTGAAATTGTACTGCTTCTCAATTGTTCTCACATTGTTTACAATACGTATAACAGAAAGAACTTAATATAGAAAAAATAAATGGAAAGTCCAGTCCATTTGTGCTAAACAATGCATTCCTATGGAAGCTTGAACAAATGGGACGCTAGCCACAGGATCCTAATGTTAAATTTGTTTTTGGAATATCAGTTGATACAATTAATTTATGTATTCTTATGTGTTTTTGAATGAAATAAGATATAGAAACATTCTTATGTTGCCCATGTATTGGGTAGTTGGTGTATACCTGGGCCTGTTTACCTAAGTTAACATATTTTAATGCAAGCAATAGAATTATTATGCTATTATATATATGTGTGTGTGCGTGTGAGGAAGATCAGCCCCGAGCTAACATCCATGCCAATCCTCCTCTTTTTGCTGAGGAAGACCGGTTCTGAGATAACATCTATTGCCAATCCTATTCCTTTTTTTCCCCAAAGCCCCAGTAGATAGTTGTATGTCCTAGTTGCACATCCTTCTAGTTGCTGTATGTGGGATGCCTCCTCAGCATGGCCAGAGAAGCGGTGCATCGGTGCGCGTCCAGGATAGGAACCTGGGCCGCCAGTAGCAGAGCGCGCACACTTAACCGCTAAGCCACAGGGCCGGCCTCTGCTATTACATATTAAAGACTTGAATTATGGCTATGGTTAATCAATTGGAAAAGTAAATGCTAACTCTTATATGAGTTAAAGGAAATTTTTAAACGGTATGACACGATTTCTTTTTCTAAAACCAGGGAGGGAAGTAAGTAATTAAACCAAATAATATTGTGATAATTAATTAACAAACATAAAATAACCAATGGTTTATCTAAAGAATATTAGAACCTCTATCTCCATATAGATGTTTTATAAGTCAACTGGACAAACTGTCACGGATTACTGTAACATATTATTAAAAGAGGAGACAGATTGAAAAAAATCTCAGGAATCCCTTTGTAGCTGATTAGTATGTTATTTTCCCCTCATGGAAAATGTCTTTGATCATGGAAAATGACGAGTGCCAAAACTTTTAGTATTTTTTTTGTTTTGTTTTCCTACTTCTATACTTTTTTTCACAGACTATAATATGATATAATACCATGTAATATCACTGAAATGTGAAGAATTCATGACAGTTTTGTCTTGTTTTTCTTACTTCTCACCAAACTCATGTTAAGTAAAAGCTATTAAATCATAATTGCTGAGGTATTTTTGGAGTTAATAGACAAGAGGTACTGTGTTGTATAGTTTCTAAGTTCCTAGAAATGGTTACTGGGCCTAAGGATGGTGAGTGTCAGCATTTATAACTATTCAGAGGTACAGACAGACAAGACTATGAAAGTATATTTTGAGTTCATAGACTGAATTTTCAGTCTCTGCATTCACTCTTGTAAACCCAAACAAGGCGGTCCTGATCTCACTCTCACGCTTCTTGCATCTTCCAACTCTGCCTTCTTTTGTCCCTCAAGTCTAGTTTTGTTTATAAAAGAATATGTGTGTGAAGAAGGTGTCTTCTACCCTAAACTATCTCAGACCAGCATTTCTGTTGATCACTCTTTTTTACATAATCCAAGCTGCACTGACACTGTGAACTATAGAGGAGCATGTGAATTCTGCTTATTTTTTGCTTTATACCCCATTAGCATCCCAAAACTGGAAGCTTAAAACACCTATTTAATTAAATTGCATTATTCTGTGGGTCAGAAATTGGGATAAACACAGCATGGAAGAGTTGACTCTGCTCAATATTATCTTGGGCCTCAGCTGGGAAGACTTGAACTGCTGGGCATGGAATAGCTGAGAGCAGACAAAATCTCTATATATATTTCTTTCTTTCTTCAGTTTCTCCATGTGGCTATCAAGTGCTTTCAGCAGTGGTGCCTCAAGGTAGACTTTTTTACATGGGGGCCAACAGACCAAGGCAAAAGCTACCAATCATCTCACAGACAAACCCACGGACCAGTATTAACATCATTTTTACCATACTCTACTGGTCAAAACAGTTACAAACCAACCAGGCTTCACAGAGAGAGGAAATAATCCCTACCTCTCATTGGAAAGAGTGTCAAAGATTTTTCAAACACCCTTAATTTACCACAGTCCCAACTCTGATTACTAATGGTTTACTTGTCGTCACATACAAAATACACTTACTCTCCCTCCATATGATCCTTAAATCTCATCTCTTAATAGCATCAGTTCAAAGTCTAAGTCATTTCATCTAAATTACATCAAAGCACAGATAGGGCTTCTTGGGTATGGTTCCTCAAGTATGGCTCTTTTGATCTGAAGAACTTTGAACTAAAGAGTCAAGTTATCTGCCCATCACACACTCAACACTTAGTGGCAAGATAGTATAGGATGACCGTAATAGAAAATACCATTTCAAAAGTGAAAACAGGAGGCACATAACAGGATGTAACAGTTGTGAAATCCAGTTGGGGACATGTTTCTAACTCTGTCCCCTACAGCGCAAGACGATGAAATGGAAAATGATGATGCTAATTAAATTCTTTTCAAAATATTTTAGGGTCTTATGATTCTTAATGAATTTTACTCAGTTAGACAAATACCATACCCACAAAACTCTATGAGGCAGGCATCTCTCTGGGTAGGGCTAAAAATCACAATTATTACGTCATGATACCCTTAAAATTCCTAGAAACAGTTTCATCTGTTTGCAAGTGTCTATATTATGTTAAGCGAAATAAACCAGAAAGAGAAAGACAAACACTACATGATTTCACTCATATGTGGAAGATAAACCAACACACAGACAGATAGAACAGTTTGGTGGTTACCAGGGGCAAGGGGGCTGGGGGATGGGCACAAGGGGTGAAGGGATGCATTTACATGGTGACTGACAAATGATAATGTACACAAAAAATTCACAATAAAATTAAAAAATAAAATAAAATAAAATGAAGATTTTTTAAAAGAAGTGAAATCACTACTTTTACTTTCCAGTCTCTTGTTTGGCTATATAAACAAGCTTCATCCAGAGGAGTTGAAAAACATATGTGATCCCTATTAGGCTTGGTATCATTCCATCAAAAGCCATTAGTAGCAATAAATTTTTTTTAAATAAAAATTGCTGTTATATATTGGCAAAAGCTGAAAGTGTATGAAAATATGTAGAAATAATAATTCAATAAAAATCTTGTTAAATGAGAAAAAAAATGAAAGTGTCTATAAAGCATGTCCTTAAGATTCTTAGGGGCTTTCTGCTCCAGCATAGAGGGTCTAGGAAGCCTGAGCTTATGATTTTTAGAAGCTATTCTAGGATTCGCTTTTATCTTTCTGAGGTTTCAACAAAGAATCTTACTCCACAACTCTGAGAATTTTATGCAAAGCCATAATTTACTAACAACATAATAGCAAATAATTATCTGCATTATATTTACTCCCATTAAAATAACTCTACAGTAGATTCTCCTATAAGCTACAATTTGATTTAAGTTGCACTGAGGAGAATTACAGGGTGGTCAGTTCCCTGGCTCTTGAAAAGCAATTACAGAGGAGAGCAGTCACCTTACCCACATCTAGGGAATGGAAAGCGATGTCAATCTCTACACAGGATGCTACGTAAACAATCAGCTTTCTCCCAGAGCAGGATCACGAAGGGATGATGAAGACAGTGGAGAGAAAGAGCCACAGAAGCTCATTCTTGGACATGGCTTGAAAATTCCCAGAATTGACTAAGGCACATTTCAGAGGGGCTAACTTCAAGCTCAAGTTGGTAACCATTTATATCACTATGGGTTTGGTCACATATACACCCCACTTTTCATCAGTAATTCAACTTGGAAAAGAAAGCACACATTCCCACGTGTCCCCCAAGTTGTAAGGATATTTCACAAGCCAGAGCCCAGTAACATTATATGATTATTAGTTCCCCACACTCTACCCTGACATCTTAGGCAGCTTACATCCAAGGAGTCTTTAACAACAGTATCTCATGAACCTAACTGGAAATATTGTTTTATTGCATATCTTTGAAAGCTTCTTGAGAATTACCAATTCATTTTCACATGGAAAAAATGGTATTATATCCAGCAAGACTTTACCAAGATAAATCATGGCTTTTTGCGGTTTCTATGAGAGAGTTACAGAGTCCTGCCATTTTACCGTTTTTCTTCACTAGACTACAAGCTAGAAGTAAAGAATATCCAAGATGGGTAGTATATCTTATTTATCTTTGTTTCCCAAGTACAGTGTAGCTGTTTCGTAAACCGTTAGAGAAAGAATGAATAGAAATGCATGAATGGATGAATAAATGAATAAAAATGGTCATTTGATTCATTATGCTTGGCTTTCTGAAAATGAAATGGCATTAAACAATGTCAGGTGGAAGAAAAGCACCAAAGATCACAACTGTAGAGAAGATTATAAGAGAGTCAATCCTCACTATGTGTGCATTCAGCATTTGTGAAATGACCTACACCCTGAAATTTGTAACCCTAAATTCAGTACTTATAGCACTTTCCTGGTCATGCATGGCCTGAGCCTGTGTAGATGGCAAAAAAATTTGAGGCATGTGATGGGTGTGTTCTCACCTGAGGTTCAAAAAAATGAACCTCTGCCCTCTTGTTTCAGCTCTCACTCTGTAAACGTGTCCCTTTTTTTTTTTTTTTTGGTGAGAAAGATTAACCCTGAGCTAACATCTATTGCCAATCCTCCTCTTTTTGCTGAGGAAGACTGGCCCTGGGCTAACATCCATGCCCATCTTCCTCTACTTTATATGTGGGATGCCTGCCACAGCATGGCTTGATAAGCGTGTGTAGGTCCACGCCTAGGATCCAAACCAGCAATCTCCAGGCCGCCAAAACAGAGTGCACGATCTTAACAACTACAGCACTGGGCCAGCCCCTGTTCTTTTTTTTTTTTCATTGAGGTAATGTTGGTTTATAACATTATATAAATTTCAGGTGTACATCATTATGTTTCAGTTTCTGGGTAGATTGCATCATGTTCACCACCCAAAGACTAATTACCATCTATCACTATACACGTGTGCAAATCACCCCTTTTGCCCTCCTCCCTCTCCCTATTCTCTTTGGTAACCACCAATCTAATCTCTGTATGTAGGTGTTTATTGTTGTTGCTGTTGTCTTTATCTTCTATTTATGAGCGAGATCACACAGTATTTGATTTTGTCCCTCTGACTTATTTCGCTTAGCATAATACCCACAAGGCCCATCCATGTTGTTGCAAATGGCAAGATTTCATCTTATTTATGGCTGAGTAGTATTCCATTGTGTATATATACCACATCTTCTTTATCCATTTGTCCCTTGATGGGCACTTAGGTTGTTTCCAATTCTTGGCTATTGTGAATAATGTTGCAATGAATATAGGGGTGCATATATCTTTACACATTCATATTTTCATGATGGTTGGGTAAATACCCAGCAGTGGAATATCTGGATCATATGGTAGTTCTATTATTAATTTTTTGAGAAATCTCCAAACTGTTTTCCATAGTGGCTGCACCAGTTTGCATCCCCACCAGCAGTGTATGAGTGTTCCCTTTTCTCCACATCCTCTCCAAAACAACAGGCGTCCTTTTCATCACATATTTAGGGCCACGTTTTTCACAATTTGGGTTTTTTGTGTATGTGATTTCACTGTTTCAAATGATTGCCGTGTGTAGTGCTGAAGTGCTGTCTATGATTCCCAAGTGCAAAAGGGCTGACGTGCTTTACATGGAAAATGCATGTGTTAGATCAGCTTTGTTCAGTCATGAGTTATAATGCTGTTGGCTGTGAGCTCAATGTTAATGAATGAACAAAATATATTAAATAACATGTCTTTAAGCAGAAACACATTTAAAACAAGATTATGTCTTCATCAGGAGATAAAAATGTAACCAAAGTCTCGATGGAATCCAACCCGGAATTTCACTTAGAGCAAGAGGGAGATTCAGTATTCACCATTTCAGTGGTCATGACAACTTTATAGAAGGAATATACCTACCGCAAGTAACAAGAATTGGCTCATCTCACTTTAAAGATGAGGAATCTGAGCCTCATGAAAGTGAAATAACTTGTACAAAGTTATAGAGTAGATCAGTCATAAAACCAGGATTAAAATCCTGGCCTAGTTCAGTGCTTCCACGCTACATGTTCCATTCCTAGGATGCAATAAGAAAAGAAGAAACAGGAAACAGGAAAGAGGAAGAGGACAAGGTATCAGATAAGCTTTGGGGGGACTTCCAATTTCAAACAGGGTTGATCTCGAAGCAGCACTCCAGTTAGTGTATTGAAAGTATTATCTTCAGAGTAGAAATAAAAACACATTCACTGTAATGATGGTTCTTCAGACTTGACCGCGCTCTTGCTCTCCTGTCACAGACTCTGTACGAGGAAGATTTCCTCAAGCCCTCATTAGTGAACTCAGGCAAATTGCTGCAATTTTTTCCATGCTTTACCTGACTCTATACTCCCACAGAGTAAGACCTTTCTGAAAGTCTGAGAGGAAATTTTTGTGTTCAACAACAGCAAAAGAAGTCAGCATTAGACACACTTTTCATCAACAAAGGTCATTACTGATTATACAGGACCCTGTGTGAGGATGAACCTTGCTTAGCAGCTACGGATTGAGAATATGATATCTTAAGTACTTCTAGAACACATAGCCTCAGAGCTGACATTTCAGAGAGCAGGAGAGAAAACTTGGCCCCCACTGGCCTGCTCCCTACACAGAGAAGAAGATGTGGTCCCTTTTCAGGAAACTTCCTGCTCTGACATGACTTTTTGATCTTGAGGGAATAATTTGGCTGCTGCACTCCTGACACTCATCATTTCTGTGAGCCACCTCTATGTGCATGGGTCTTAGGGGGTACAGTTCCCTTGAGGAGAAGAGACTCACACTAACAACACTGCTCTTCCCAAGGGGGCCGTCTCAGACCCTGGAGGCTGAAAAATAAACTGGAGGATGCTTCTGAAGATTCCCTCCTCCCTCTCCCTATTCTCTTTGGTAACCACCAATCTAATCTCTGTATGTATGTGTTTATTGCTGTTGTTGTTGTCTCCCAGGTCCCCTGACATCCTAGGCAGCATATGCTTCTGAAAGAGAGAATGGGAGAAGAGTATGTGGGGAGTTTCTCTCCAAAATCTTTTTCCTCAGTTGTACTTTCTTATTATTTTTCCTAAAACAAAACAGCATCCTACCTCTTTATTTGCCCCTCTCAGCCAACAGATGCATCATGCCAGTCCTCTTTCCCATCATTGGTGATTGCTATCTCATCCTTCCCTGATGCCCTAAGATGGTGAGGGTCAGTGTCTTTAATCATGCAAAACTGATCATGAATGGAAAGTTGGAGTGTAATTAACAATAGTGAGCAAATTTTTCCTCCTATAGGTCAGATTCAAAGTCACATTATCTCAATTTTAACAAGAAAGAGGAAAGGAAAGAAGGAAGAAAGGATGGAAGTGATAGAGAATGGGAGGGAGGAAGGAAGGAACAGAGGAAGGGAGGAAGGAAGAGAGAGAGGGAGGGAGGGTAGGAGAGAGAAAGGATAGAGGGAGGGAGGAAGAAAGGAAAAACTGAAACTCAGAAAACTCAGGGTAGGACACTCCAAAGGTAACCTTACCTACACCCAAGAAGGGAATGGTTTGGCATATTTCTCTCCCTATCTGGAATCAAAGAATAAATGTTTGGAGTGATGGATGAGAGAAAATCCTTCATCAGCTGCTGAAGGAAGGAGAGAAATGGAGAAGGTGGAGCACTTGGAGTCTTTTCTTTCTGAATTACACCCACATAGCTTCTCAGAGACAAATGATCACCAATGCATTGTTTGCTCTCTACCTTATATTTCTAAAGATTAGCTGTTTTCATGTAAATCTCCTCTGACTTGACTTTGTCCACAGCTTCACAAAGGGAAGTGACACACTCAATGGCTCTACTTCAGTGATGTCTTAAAATTTATTTTTAAAAATTATTTATATATTTACCTGGTTTAAAAACTAAATAATAGGGGCTGGCCCCATGGCATAGTGGTTAAGTTCAGCCCACTCCACTTTGGCACCCCAGGTTTTCAGGTTTGGATGCCAGGTGCGTTTCAAAGCACCACTTGTCAGCCATGCTATGATGGCAACTCACATACAAAATAGAGGAAGATTGGCACAGATGTTAGCTCAGGGTGAATCTTCCCCAAGCAAAAAGAGGAAAATTGGTGACAGATGCTAGCTCAGGGCAAACCATCCTCAGAAAAAGAAATTACTAAATAATAAATGAAGGTATAAACTGAAAAATATTTATAATATTTTGAAGTTTTTCAAGAGTCCTTGTAGCTAGGATCAGAGCTGATTTGCCCAAAGTTTCAGAGGCAAACATGACTTAGAGATTTAAGAGAATTCTTTAAGCTGAACCGAACAGAGCTTATAAATGCAATGTCTTCATTTCTAGCTAAAATTCTCAACATAATATGATGGTGTAAGCAACTATAAGCACAACTGTCTCTTGGAGAATAGACATGGCAGGGAAAGGGACAACTACTTATTTGACAGCAAAACTAATGAAAGCATAGAGAGTCTGGTTGACTCTCCCTGCCCCTTCTCACTTGCCTCAACCTTGGAAAACAAAATACAGTGAAGAATATTACAGATTTATACAACGAAAAGTAAAAATGATATTTTATAACTCCAATTCCAGAGTACAAAGATAAAATTTAAATATATCCCCATCAGTTCTATTGTTCAGATCCCAGCATAGATAGAGAAGAGGTGTGATTGTTCCTTGTCAAGAAAAGAATGCCAAGGGGCCGCTAAACTGAGCTCATCCAGCCAGCTGTGTAAACGCCCTGAAATAACATCTGGAGCAAATGGTATAAAAAACAGGTGGACTTGAAAGAACAAGACCTAGTAATCAAGAAACAAGTGAGAATAAGTCTCAGTGCAGAATATCATGTTTATGATACCAGTGACCTATACTTTCTCATTTATTTGTTCTAGGTGGAGAGGAATGGACAATATAAATTCTCACATTTCTTCTCCATTCATAGAGTTCTCTATGTGAGTTACCTCAGTGGATAGAGCTGAGTTTTGGTTTCTTCTCCATAAAACTACCTGGCCCCACCATTTTCACGGCTACACCACTCATGGACCAGCAGTGTCCTAAAAGTTTGTGACTGGACACGAGGAATAGTATACATAGAGGGAAAGGAGAAATGTTCAGGTGCAAATCCATCCCTGCCACATTGAGTCTGGCAGCATGCTGAGAACATTCATGTAGAAAAGGATATAGTATCTTATATGACATGGATACTGAATCTAGAGTCCTAGTGGAATGATAAAGTCATACACAAGAGGATTAAAGACAAGGCTACAGCCAGCAGGTGGACCTGGGAACCAGAATGTTTTAGCTCTCACGTTACCACACACAACAGGGTGACCATCTCCAAGGACCCTCCTCTCTGGGCTGCAGTCCACTCATTTTAGACGAGGTTATTGAAGCAGAATTTCCAGATCCAGTTTCCACTCTGAAAAACTATGATGCCCGCTGAACACTAAGAATTCAGGACTAGTTCACTAGCCCGTGACTACAACATATGGCTTAGGCTTCATAAATGAATAAAGAAGTATGGTTGCTATTGAAAAACACACAGAGGAGGATGCCAAGCATGAACAAAGTACTTAGACAAGAAGGAGCCTAGATTCCACGCCAAACAAGGAAAGCTGCCTAAACTGACCCCAGCCATTAGATTCTCAAAATGTTAAATGTGCATAGGGGATTAATAGCATATATAGTTTACTAAGGAGTCTAAACATATGGGGTGTAAATGTGGAATGCTTTTATGCTTACTGCCATAAACTGTGCTCTCTTTACTCCCTCCCTTTCCACTGGATAGCCAACTTTCCTAATTACTCTCAGTCAAAGTCCCTAATTTGTGAGTCATTTTTAGTTACTAAAAGTGTTCTCTGGTTATTAAGACTGTTTACTTTTCCTTTGATAGTAGTAATGTATAATTTGCACACAAATGCCCATTTAAGTTTCACTCACATATTATGTCAATGCTTTTTTTTTTGTAACCCCTGCCAACAGCCAGTGTTAGATTTGGTTGAATAGCTTAGAGTAGAAGGGAGAGATCCTGGTTGCCCCTCTAGGCCCCTCCTCTTCTCTGTCTCAACTCCTTCTAATATTGGGGAGGTAAGGAAGTAGACCAACAACGTGCTGGTAAGTTTGCAATCTCTTCTTGGTTAGTGCTAACTTCTGCTCTAGCTCTTTGTGTAATTAATTTCGATAGGAGTAACCGCTTCCCTAAGCCTTGGCCACCCACTCAGCTTCATCTTGCAGTCAACTCCTAGCGGGTGGCTTGTACTAAATTCCTGATATCCAAAACTCTTTGCCCAGTGACCTAGTATAGTCCCTAATATCATCTTTCCTCCATGACCCTATTCTGGGGCCTATACCCACAATTGGATCCATATCCATATCCCCGGGAATGCAGTAATTCAAGGAAGCAGGGTCTGTCTCTTCTCCCCCTGGAGGCCCCACCATATCTTCTCTCCTAAAGCTCCATCCCTAACTCTGTTAGCATGCTGCTGGTCAACAAGCCAAGTGGATCAGTGGACATCCCTCTAGGAAACCAAAAGTCAGTCACCTTTTCTACTAGTAGACTTGAGCTCCTTGAAGTCAGGAGCTCTATATTATTCGTGGTTTTATTCTCAAATCCTAGGATACCTACTGGAAAAAGAGCAGTAAAAACTGGGGACTAGAGAGGATGGGGAGATAGTCCTGTTTCTTTTAACGTAACACATCTCAGCTATCCTTGTTGGAGGAGAAAAGGTTCTTTCAGAAAGTTTACATTTAGAATGAGCTCTGAGTATATAGGAAAAATCCCACTGATAAACTTAAAACTATACTTTTATAGAGAGATTCTGTCAAACAGATTTTGCAGAATCTGCAAAGAAATGCTAAGCAAAGCAATTGGAACTTGATATAATACTTGTTATGAGGAGTCAATGTGCCTTAAGTAGGAGAATGATGGAGTAAAAGCTGTATCCAGGACAATCCATCTTGCAGGGAATTCAGGACACTTTGGAGGAGAGAGAAACCGGATAACAATTTGGAAGTAGCTTCAATAGTGCATCTATTAATTCCTCCACTTGACATTCAATTTTTATCACTCTTGTCTTCCAAGCAGTATCCTAGGCTTTAAGAATACAACCGTAAATAACATAGAGCTCCTCTCTTCAAGGAGCTCAGGTGTAATAGTAGAAAGACATAAACATATATATCATGAAGCATTTTGGTAAGTGTCATTAACATAGACTACTCAAAGTGCTTTAAGGAAGCACCAAGGATGAAAGATTTGACAATTGAGAAGCAGAGAAAAGTTTCACAGAGGAAGTCAAACTCAACATGAGTCTTGATGGATCAAAATGAGTTTTTAGGTAGCAATAAATAAAGTGTTTGCAAAGGCATGGAGGCATGAAATGAAAACTGTGAGGAGTTCTGTATAGCCACGTTACCAGAGCTTGGTAGGGGATGATGCATAAGACTGAAAGGGTAGGGGGGGTCCAGATTGTGAGGGATCTTACATGCTCTACTAAAGAGTTTGGACTTGGTCATCTAGAGAGCCTGGTTTATAGAAACACTAAAGGTCTCAATTCTTCATCTGTGTCTTGAAGCTAATAATATCTACTTTGCAGGTTTTTTGTCAAGAATAGATAATACATGTGAAATGTAATTTAAATATATTTATAACATAACTACTGTGAAGTTCCTGAAATCCCAGTGAATTTTAAATATTATTTTTCAGTAATATGGAATCAATAGAGAATTTTAATTTTAGAAATATCATGAAAAAATGAGAAGAGTTATAACTGAGCATAAATGTGACCGATTAGTTTCAGAGAGCTGTTGCATTAGCCAAGGTAAATGATGATCAGGATTTATTTTAAATTGTGGCAATAGGGGCAGAAAAGAGGGACCTAATCAAGAAAATTTTCTAGGATAAAATCAGAAGAATTTTTCAAAAGATTGACATGGGCCAGGGAAAGAGAGAGAGGGAGAAGGAGTCGTCAAACATGAATCCTTATTTCTAGTATGGGGAACTTGAAGAGTGATGGCATAATGAACAAAAGAGATGGTGCTGACGACCTGGACCAGGATGGCAATGGGAGAATGGAAAGTGAAAGATGAATGATTAAGAAATTTCTTTTTACAGTTTGAAATGTGCACTTCTCTGTGTATGTGTGTGTGTAAATACATGCATGAAAATAAAATTGCCAGTAAATAAACACTCCAATAGAATAATATTTATCACTGAATGGGAAAAATTCAGGTGATTCTTATTTTCTTCCTAATACTTCAATTTTTCTAGTTTTTTTCATCTAACAACATATTTCTGACCTGAAAATGAAATAAATATTTTAGTAGCAAAATAAAACAATCTCTTTTTTTTCTTTTGCTGAGGAAGATTCACGCTGAGCTAACATCCGCTGCCAATCTTCCTCTTTTTGTACGTGAGCTGCCACCACAGCATGGCCACTGACAGACAATGATGTAAGTCCATGCCCAGGAACCGAACCGAGGCTGCTGAAGTGGAACATGCCAAATTTAACCAGTAGGCCACTGGGGCTGGCCCTAAAACAATCTCTTGTGATATTAAAAGTGCATTTATTATAAAATATTTGGTGACAGACCACTCCTATTTAACATAGTATTGGAAGTCCTAGCCAGAGCAATCAGGCAAGAGAAAGAAATAAAAGGGATCCAAATTGGAAAGGAAGAAGTGAAACTGTCACTATTTGCAGATGACATGATTTTATATATAGAAAACCCTAAAGAATCCACCAGAAAACTTTTAGAAGTAATAAATGAATATGGTAAAGTTGCAGGATACAAAATCAACATACAAAAATCAGTTGCATTTCTGTACACTAACAACGAAGTAGCAGAAAGAGAAATTAAGAATACCATCCCATTTACAATTGCAACAAAAAGAATAAAATACCTAGGAATAAATTTAACCAAAGAGGTGAAAGATCTGTACACCGAAAACTATAAAACATTTCTGAAAGAAATTGAAGAAGACACAAAGAAATGGAAAGATATTCCGTGCTCTTGGATTGGAAGAATTAACATAGTTAAGATGTCCATACTTCCTAAAGCCATCTATAGATTCAATGCAATCCCTATCAAAGTTCCAACAACATTTTTCACAGAAATAGAACAAAGAATCCTAAAATTCATATGGAACAACAAAAGACCCTGAATAGCTAAAGGAATCCTGAGAAAAAAGAACAAAGCTGGAGGTATCACACTCCCTGATATCAAAATATACTACAAAGCTATAGTAACCAAAACAGCATGGTACTGGCACAAAAACAGACACACAGATCAATGGAATAGAATCGAAAGCCCAGAAATAAACCCACACATCTATGGACAGCTAATCTTTGACAAAGGAGCCAAGAACATACAATGGGAAAAGAAAGTCTCTTCAACAAATGGTGTTGGGAAAACTGGATAGCCATATGCAAAAACTGAAAGTAGACCCTTACCTTACACCATACACAAAAATTAACTCCAAATGGATTAAAGACTTGAATGTAAGACCTGAAACTGTGAAAGTTCTAGAAGAAAACATAGGCAGTACGCTCTTCGACATCGGTCTTAGCAACATCTTTTCAAACACCACATCTGACCGGGCAAGAGAAACAATAGAAAAAATAAACAAATGGGACTACATCAAACTAAAACCTTCTGCACAGCAAAGGAAACCATCAACAAAACGAAAAGACAACCTAACAATTGGGAGAAGATATTTGCAAACCATACATCTGATAAGGGCTTAATCTCCAAAATATATAAAGAACTCATGCATCTCAACAACAAAAAAACTACCAACCCAATTAAAAAATGGGCAAAAGACCTGAACAGACATTTCTCCAAAGAAGATATACAGATGGCCAACAGACACATGAAAAGATGTTCAAAATCACTAACTAGCAGGGAAATGCAAATCAAAACTACAATGAGATATCACCTCACGCCTGTCAGAATGGCTATAATTAACAAGACAGGAAACAACATGTGTTGGAGAGGATGTGGAGAGAAGGGAACTCTCATACACTGCTGGTGGGAGTGCAAACTGGTGCAGCCACTATGGAAAACAGTATGGAGATTCCTCAAAAAATCAAGGATAGAACTACCATATGATCCAGCTATTCCACTGTTGGGTATTTATCCAAAGAACTTGAAAACACCAATTTGCAAAGGTACATGCACCCCTGTGTTCATTGCAGCGTTATTCACAATAGCCAAGACTTGGAAGCAACCTAAGTGCCCATCAAGGGACGAATGGATAAAGAAGCTGTGGTATATATACACAATGGAATACTACTCAGCCATAAGAAACGACGAAATCCAGCCATTTGTGACAACATGGATGGACATTGAGGGTATAATGCAAAGTGAAATAAGTCAGAGGGAGAAGGTCAAATACCGTATGATTTCCTTCATTAAGTAGTAGATAATAACAACAATAAACAAACACATAGGGACAGAGATTGGATTGGTGGTTACCAGAGGGGAAGGGGGGAGGGTGGAGGGTGAAAGGGATAATTCGGTACACGTGTGTGGTGATGGGTTGTAATTAGTATTTTGGTGGTGAACATGATGTAGTCCATGCAGAAATAGAAGTACAATGATGTACACCTGAAATTTTTGCAATGTTATAAACCAATGTTACTGCCATAAAAAAAATAAAAAAAAAAAATAAAAAAAAAAATAATAAAATGAAAAAAAAAAAAAAAAAAAAAAAAAATAAAAAAAAATAAAAAAAAATATTTGGTGACAGAAAAATTTATATTTAAAAAGTCGTTAGTAATCTGATATCTTGGGCACATATACTAGATCATATTGAATACTAGATTTTGCATCCTACCTCTTCTTTACTTTATATTGTGTCAAAACTATTTCTCATGTATTTTAATGTGTAGTGTATTAACCTAATTCTTAATGATGAATATATTCAATATTTCCATTTTTAGATACACTTCAAAGAAAGAAACCTGCAAGAATTGGAAATTTACGTAAAATTCAAGTCTTGATCATCATCTTCATCAGTCTTAACTTTAGCTATAGAACTCTGACTATCCCCTGAAGCTTACTTTTCTGATCAGTTTAGATTGAAGCACAAATCCATAACAGTTGTTTTCCTTTCAAACATCCAATCCATCCCCAAATTTCCTCCTGAATATCCAAGCCTGAATTCACTTTTCACTCTAAATTAACTCCCCTCTTACCCTACATTGAGCAAGATCTCTCCTACTCTGTCAATGATACTCAGGATCAAGAAGTCTCCATGAAGTGTCTCTAACCAATCCTGTGCTGGAACCAGTACAAAAGGAAACATTCACTCTATCCCCACTTTCTGATAACTGATGGCACTCAGTTACATCTTCTCAGGACATATTTTTATTTTTAAATTTCAGAACCTAAGCTACAACAAAGGAACACTTTGTAATCTTCCTCACTATGTCAGTAGACTTTTGTCTATCACACACCCCTTTCACTACAATATCATCTTTCAAAGGTCCGGGCTTCACCCAAGGATCTCAATTTTAACCACTATCGTGTGCTGGCCTTACGTCTGTCTTCTATAAACAAAGTTGCCTATAACATTGAAATTCCTTGGGAAATGAGTTTTCAAAACTCCTCAAGGCATTTTTACAAAAGAAGAGTAAATATGGGATCCATTCTACAAGACATTAAGACCTAAAACAAAATAATATTAATTAAAAGGTAGCTCATTCAATTGAAAAGAATGGAGGAATAGACCATGTATTTGCGGGAACTTGGAGACCAAGTAAAACCAATTCTGGATGATTATCTCACAGCATGTAAACATGAACTCTGTAAGAATATAGGTCTAAATGGCAAATATAAAACTCTAATAAACAGGACCAGTTACATAATTTGTGGGGACCAGGGAAAAATAAAAAAGCAGGGTCTCTTATTCAATATTATTAATAATTTCAAGATGGTGAAAGCAAAACGTTAAATAAAGCATGGGGCCTTACTGAGCACACAGCCCTGCGGGACTGCATAGTTCACATGCCCATGAAGCTTGCCTTGTAATAAAAGAATATTTTAAATAATTTTATTTTGACTTGAGGACAAAATAACTTATAAACAAGACCTCAAAGAAACAAAACATAGAGAGGAAAATCTCTGGTCATGACTTCATCAAAACGATTGAGTGCTAGACAATTGAGGAAACTAGCTAAAATTGAGATGGGTGATATTTTGAAAGAATGGAGAACACAGTGCAGTTATCTCTAGAACTAGAGAGCCTCAGTTTGAATTCTAGTTTCACAATTTATTTCAAAACAGGGAAATTTAATGGTGACTATAGTTAATAATACGATACTGAATACTTGAAAGTTACTGAGAGTGGATCTTAAGCATTCTCACCACACACACACAAAAAAAAGAGTCCACAATGGGAGGTGATGGATGTGTTAATTATCTAGATGGTAGTAATCATTTCACAATGTACATGTAAATCAAAACATCAAATTGTACACTTAAATATATATAACTATATTTTCAACTATTCTTCAATAAAGTTTGGGGAGAAAAGCAGCAAGATTTAGTTAATTCCTTTGAGCTTCAGTTTGATTGTGGTAAAGCAGGTATGATTTTAGTACTTCCTCCAGTGGATGTTTGAAAGAATTAAATGAGCTAATACAAGTAAAAAGAAGCTCAGACAATAACTTATACAATGGGCACACAATAAATGCTTTTTCTTTCTGTTATATTCATAACATATTATATAACGAGGAATTAGTAATGTGATGAATATATAATCCTTCAAAACAACAAGAATAGACCTCGATAGAAAGATGGATAAAGTACATGGCATTTATAACTGTTATTAGAAAGCTTGAATAAATGTAACATCCCCATATTGATATTCCTTGCATGAAGCAGACAGAATATTTTTTCCCTAAAGGATAAAGCAAGAAGCAAGGATACACATTGGAGAGATCAGTCTCATGCTCCCAGAGAGAAATGGGAGCTTTGGGATACCAAAATTAAAGAAAATAATTTATTGTTATTACCAATGGTGAACAGTCAGATTTAGAAGGAACAAAAGCAATACTACTTCTCTCTATTCCCCTTTCTTTGTTTTTCATAGAACCACAGTAATAAATGAGTAGAATATTAAAGATGATAATCTTTCTGTGCAGATCCTTGGGATGTGACTGGCCCTCAGTCCTTAACTGCCACTGATAAATTTCTTCCCGTTTTATACACAAAGTTTTCCAGGGAAGTCCCCACAAGGAGAATGTGTATCAATACCTCTGTCCTAGGAAATAATAGATAATTTAACTAAGAAAACATATGAGACCCTTGAGACTTGTGCTGTCCATGGTTCTGAAAAAAAGGACAAATCATAGTAAGGAAAGAAAACAGGAACAATGAAAAAAATGAAACCTAGATAGGAATTCCCCAAGGGGTATTCTGTCATGTTGCAGGTATAGAAATGTATCCTGTTTATTTTTACAACAATCCCTCTCAGACCCAGGGGACACACTCCCTCAGGATTTGTATGTCTGGAGATCTCTGGCTCATAAAAGGCAGGCAGAATTTTAGAAATAGAGAAAGAAGTGTTTGAAGATGAAGAGTTTATGCTACAATCCCAATATGAACTATCACTTCAAATATTTTTCTACCATTTTTAATTATTTATATTAATCATTTAATGGTTATATATTCCCACTGGGAATATAAACCTGAAAAGCTTTCTTATCTATGAATTTGAACACTCAGTCAGGTAAGAGAATGAAATAGGAGACAGGTGGAACAGTTGCCGATATATTTTGTCTGCTTGCTAGTATTAAAGTTTAATACCCAGGATTCAGAGCTAGTTTTTTCATGTCTGATGATGGACTTCTAATTGTTTTTGCAAATTATGGATGCTCTTTACTTCCTACAATTTTATTGCCATATCCCATTCTCAATTCAATGGGATTGAACATGCTTGGTTCTCTAGATATTCTCCAAAGTAAATACATAATCTCCAAATAATGAAATTTCAGAAATTGCAGTGTAATAAATCACTTAGCGTGGACAAATCTGATTGCTAATTTTCTTTAAATGTTAGGAAAAATTTTCCCTAAATTAACATTTTTATTTTTTTATTGAGGTTATATTGGCTTATAACATTGCATAAATTTTAAGCGTAGTTTATTTTATTTCAGTTTCTGTATAGTCTGTAGTGTGTTCACCACCAATAGTAGAGTTTTATCTGTCACCATGCTTATGTGCCCCATTATCCTTTTTGCCCTCCACCTACCCACTTCTCCTCTGGTAACCTTTAATCTATTAACCTATCTATGTGCTGCTATTTTTCTTTTTTTTTTTTTTTTGATGAGGAAGATTGGCCCTGAGCTAACATCTGCCAATCCTCCTCTTTATACTGAGGAAGACTGGCCCTGGGCTAACATCCATGCCCATCTTCCTCTACTTTATATGGGACGCTGCCACAGCATGGCTTGACAAGCGGTGTGTCGGTGCACGCCCGGGATCCGAACCGGCGAACCCCGGCCCGCGGCAGCGGAGTGAGCACACTTAACCGCTTGTGCCACCGGGCCGGCCCCTCTATGTGCTTCTTAATCCCAAATTAATTGACAGTACAATTTTTTTTTGTGGGTCAGAGAACCAAAAATTCTATTTGACGTATCATTTTCATCCTGAACAGGAGTGGCAAATTTTAACAATATATAAAACACACATGGATATCAAAGAAAACTTCTCTGAATTGCTTGAAACCAGCCTTTCATGGAGGCGTAGTAGAGGCTAGATAATTTTTCAAAATTTCCTCCAACTATAAAGCTTAGAATCTCATCGGCTCCCTAGAAGTGTTCCCTAGTCAAATTACTCTTTTGTTCTTGTCATGTTGAATCTTCTTTTTCTTTTAGGGATTTTTCAAGTTTTGCATGATTCCCCTTCTATGGGAAGCACTCCAATATCTTCATCCATATCAGGTTTCCTTATACTTATTATTACTCTCTCCCTGTCTATTTTTTTTTTTAAGTAAAAGCCCTTCAGGTGGTTTCTTACTAGGTCAAGAGATAGCAGGGTGCTGGGGTACTTAAAAATTTGCCCTCTGTTAGGGGTGGCTTAGGAAGATGAAAGGAAAGTTGTATCAGAAGGTAGATGTTCACAAGTCAGAGAGACGGTATACTGGCAACGTGCTGTGAATCCCTAGGAGAAAGAAAAATATTAGTGATTAACTTAATGTAAAAAATACTTGAGCCACAGTCCATAACCAACATGTAACCCTAATATTTAATAGTTTAATGGTCCAAATACTTACAACCTCTGAGGTTGGGGCTATGTAAAACAACAATGTTCTCCCTCAAAATATTGTTATCTATGTGGGAAAATCCTAGGCTGAAAAGACTCTGATTCCCATCAGAGAGAGTATTTCATATATTATTTTGTCTTTTTTTAAGTGATGCTGAATCAAACATCAGTTACTGAATTTCTCCTCCTGGGAGTAACAGACATCCAAGTACTGCAAACTTTTCTCTTTGTGGTTTTCCTTGCAATTTACTTTGTCACTGTGGCTGGGAATGGAGCCATCCTGATGATTGTCATGTCTGATTCAAGACTCCATTCACCTATGTATTTCTTCCTGGGCAATCTGTCATGTCTAGATATCTGCTACTCCACAGTGACACTGCCAAAGATGCTGGAGAACTTCCTCTCTACACACAAAGCAATTTCTTTCTTGGGATGCATAACCCAGCTTCACTTCTTCCACTTTCTGGGCAGTACTGAGGCCATGTTGTTGGCCGTAATGGCCTTTGACCGCTTTGTGGCTATCTGCAAACCACTTCGTTACCCTCTTATCATGAATCATCAGCTCTGTACTCAGATGGCTGTCACTATCTGGACCATTGGCTTTTTCCATGCCCTGCTGCACTCCATAATGACCTCTCGCTTGGACTTCTGTGGTTCCAACCATATCCATCACTTCTTCTGTGATGTTAAGCCATTGCTGGAGTTGGCCTGTGGGAACATCGAGCTCAACCAGTCACTGCTCAATACTGTCACAGCGACACTTGGCATGGCCCCATTCTTTCTAACACTTCTCTCATATTCCTACATTATCATCTATCTTTTTTTCAAGACCCACTCTTGCAGCATGCTTCACAAAGCACTGTCCACTTGTGCCTCCCACTTCATGGTAGTTATTCTTTTCTATGCTCCTGTTGTCTTTACCTATGTTCGTCCTGCTTCAGGCAGCTCCATGGACCAGGACCAGGTCATTGCCATCACGTACAGTGTCGTCACTCCTGTGCTAAACCCACTGATCTATACTTTAAGGAATAAGGAAGTAAAGGGATCCTTGAGTAGAGTGATCAGAATGAGGCTCTAACTTGAAGAAATCTGCAGAATTCTTCTGAGGCATAAATAAACAGGCAATGAGAAAGTTGAGATGCGAAATTGTACTGCTTCTCAAATTGTTTACAATATGTATAACAGAGGGAACTGAAAAAGTGAAAAATAAATGGGAATGACCATTCCAGTTGTGTCAAACAACGCATTCCTAGGTAATATATGGAAAACTTGAACAAATGGGGAACTAGCCATGGAATCCTAATGTTAAATTTGTTTTTGGAATATCAGTTGATGAAACTTATTTGTTATGTATTTTTATGTGTTCTTGAATGAAATCAGGTATAGAAATATGGCTATAGTATCCATGTATTTGGTAGTTGGATAATACTGAGGCCTGTTTACCTGTGTGATCCCTCTAAGTTAAAATTTTAATACAAGCAATGAAATTATTATGCTTTTATATACTAAAGATTTGAATTTAAGGCTATGATTATTCAATTGGAAAAGTAAATGTTAACTCACATATGAGTTAAAGGAAATTTTTAAGCAGTATGTCATGATTTCTTTTTCTCTAAGCAGGGAGGCAAGTAAGTAATTAAACCAGATAATATAACAATCACTAATTAACAGAGATAAAATAACCAATGGTTTATATAAGAGTTTTGGAACCTCTATGTCCATAGATGTTTTATAAGTCAACTGGACAAACTTTCAAGGATTACTGGAAAATATTGTTAAAAGAAGACGCAGTTTGAAAAAAAACCTCAGGAACCCCTTTCTAGCTCTTTAGTGTGTTATTTTCTCCTCAGTCTTTGGTCATGGAAAATTATGAGTTTGAAAACACTTCCTATTTTTTTTGTTTTGTTTTTCTACTTCAATACTTATTTTCACAGAGTGTGATGTGCTATAATACAATATAACACCAATGAAATGTAAAGAATTCATCAAAATTTTGTCTTGTTTGTCTTACTCATCATCAAACTCATACTAAGTTAAAGCTATTAAATCATAATTGCTGGGGTATTTATGGAGCAAATACACAGGAATACTATGTTCCTTATTTTCTAAGATTCTAGAAATGGTTGCTGGGTCTTGAAGGACGGTAGGTGCCAGCATTATACCTATTTAGAGGTACAGACAGACAAGACTACGAAAGGATACTTTGAGTTCATAAACTGACTGTTCAAAGTCTCTGCATGCACTCTTGCAAACCCAAAAAATTTGGTTCTACGCTCACCCCCATGCTTCTTCTATCTTCTAACTCTACCCTCTTTTGTCCCTCAATTCCAGTTTTGTTTATAAAAGAATATGTGTGTGGAGAAGGCATCTTCTACCTTGAACTGTCTCAGACCAGCATTTCTGTTGATCACAATTTTTTAAGTAATCCAGGCTGTACGGATGCTGTGACCTATAGAGGAGCACATGGCTTCTGGTTATTTTTTGCTTCATAGCACCAAAACGTAGAAACTTAAAACATGTATTTAATTAAATAGCATTATTCTATGGGTTAGAAATTGGGAAGAAAACAGCCAGGAAGAGTTAACTCTGCTTGATAGTGTCTCCAACCTCAGCTGGGATGACTTGAACAGCTGGGCATGGGATAGCTGAGAGATGACAAAGTCTCTCTCTCTATTTCTCTTTCTTCAGTTTCTCCATGTGTCTATCAAGTGCTTTCAGCAGGGAGGCCTGAGGGTAAACTTTTTACATGGGGGCCAACAGACCAAGGCAAAGCTACCAGTCATCTTACAGACAAACACAAGGACCAGTATTAACATCACTTTTACCATACTCTATTGCTCAAAATAGTCACCAGCCAACCAAGCTTCATAGAGAGAGCATATAATCCCTACCTCTCATTGGAAAGAGTGTCAAAGATGTTGTGAACCTCCTTAATCCACCACTGTCCTAACTCTGACTAGTAATAGTTTACATTGTCCCCACATACAAAGTACACTTACTCTCCCTCCAAATAATCCTAAAATCTCATCCCATAATAGCATCAGTTCAAAGTCTAGGTCTTTTCATCTAAATCTGGTCAAAGTAGAGATGGGGCTTCTCGGGTATGGTTCCTCAAGTATGGTTTTTTTGATCTGAAGAACTTTGAACTAAAGAGTCAAGTTATCTGCCCATCACACACTCAACACACAATGGTAGGATAGTATAGGATGACCACAATAGAAAATCTCATTCCAAAAAGGAAAATATGAGGCACATAATGGAATGTAGGAGTTGTGAATTCCAACTAGGGACATTTTTCTAGCTCTGTCCCATGAAGCCCAAGGTGATGAAATTGAAAATGATAATGCCAATGACATTCTTTTAAAAATGTTTTAGGGTCTTAACGATTCTTATTGTGATTTACTCAGTTAGATAAATGCCATACTCAAAAATCTCTGTGAGGCAGGCCTTTCTCTGGCTGGGACTAAGAGTCAGGTTATTGTCACACAACAATCTTAAAATTCCTAGAAACAGTTTCATGTAGTTATCTATACGTATATACGAGGCAAGTCCTCAAGATTCTTAGGGGCTTTCTGCTCCAGCATAGAGCATCTAGGAAGCCTGAGCTTGTGATTTTTAGAAGCTATTCTAGGATTCCCTTTTATTTTTCTGAGGTTTCAATAAAGGATCTTACACGCACATCCTTGAGATCTTTGCCTAAAGCTATGTTTTACTAAAAAGATAAGACAAATAATGATCTACGTTATATTTACCTCCTATCAAACTAATTCTACAATAGCTTCTTCTATAAGCTACAACTTGATTTAAGTTGCACTACGGGGAATTCTGGGATGGCTTGTTTGCCTGCTTACGGAAAGGAAGTACAGGGGACATCAGTTGCCTTTCTCACAGCAAGTGTAGGGAAAGCAATGTCAGTCTCTGCAGAAGATGCTAAGAAAAGGAGATGCTCAGAGTTCTCACAAAGAAGGATCATGAAGGCATGATGAACGCACTGGGGAGGAAGGGCGAGAGGAGCTCATTCTTGAACACACTCTGCAAACTCCCAGAATTGACTAAGGGACACTTCTGGGAGGCTAACCTCAAGGTCAAGTTTGGTAACCCTTTATATCATTGTGGGTTTGGTCACATATACACTCCACTTTGCATCAGTAATTCTACTTGGAAAAGAAAACACAAATTCCCATGAGTCTCCCATGTTGCTAGGATATTTCACATGCCAGAGCCCAGTAATGTTACTGATTATCTGTTCCCCACACCCCACGCCAGCATCTTAGACTGCTTACATACAAGGAATCTTTAACAACAGTATCCCATGAACCTAACTTGGAATATTGTTTTATTGCATATCTTACAAAGCTTCTTGAGAATTACTAATTCATTTTCACACCAAAAAGATGGTATTCTAGACAGCAGGAATTCACCAAGATATATCATAGCTTTTTGTGTTTTTTATTGGAAAGTTACAGAGCCCTGCCATTTAGCTTTTTTCTTCACTAGACTATAAGCTAGAAGCAAACAATATCCAGGGCAGGTAGTATATCTTATTCATCTTTTTTTTCAAAGTACATTATAGATGTTTCATAAATGGTTAGAGAAAGAATGAATAGAAATGCAAGAATGGATGAATGAATGAACAAAAATAGTCACTTGATTCATAATCCCTGGCCTTCTGAAAATGTATTAAACAATGTCAAGTGGAAAGAAAACACCACAGTTCAAACAATAGAGAAAATTAGAAGAAAGTCGATCCTCGTTATTTGTGCATTCAGTATTTGTGAAATGACCTACTGTCTAAAATTTATTTGTAACCCCAAAATCAATACTCACAGCATCTTCCCAGTCATGCATGGACATGCGCAGGCACAAGCAGCAAAAAAATTTGAGTCATGTGACGGGTGTGTTCCTAGCTGATGTTGAACAAAATGAGGCTCTGCCCTCTTGTTTCAGCTCCCATACTGTAAACAAGTGTCCCTTTCATCACATACTTAGTGCCATGTTTCTCACAATTTGGGTTTGGGGTATTTTTAGTAATATCTCTGTTCAAAATGGTCATCACATGTAGTGCTGAAGTGCGTCTAATGTTCCCAAGTGCAAAAGGGTTGACATGTGCTTTACAGAGAAAATGCATGTGTTAGATTAGTTTTCTTCAGTCATGAGTTAGAGTGCTTTGGCTGTGAGTTCAATGTTAACGAATGAACAAAATATATTAAATAACACATCTTTATCCAGAAACACACTTAAAACAAGATTATATCTTGATCAACGGAAATGTGACCAGAGTCTCTAAGGAATCTACCCCTGAATTTCACGTAGAGCAAGAGGCAGAATTCAGTATTCCCTACTTCCATGGCAACTTTATAGAAGTAACCTACCTACCGCAAGTAATAAGAATCAGCTCTTTCTCACTTTACAATGAAAATTCTGAGGCTCATGAAAGTAAAATGACTTGTACAAAGTTATAGAGTAGATTGGTCATTCAACCAGGATTAAAACCCTGGCCTGGTTTAGTGTTTTCGTGCTATATGTTCAGTTCCTTGGATGCAATAAGAAAAGAAGAAACACAAAGGGGCAAGGAGGAGGAGGACATGGCTTGAGACAAGCTTTTGGAGACTTTCCATTTTCAAACAGAGTTGGTCTCAAAGCTGCACTCCTGTTAGAGCATTTAAAGTATTATCTTCAGAGTAAAAAAAATAACATATTCTCTGTAATGATGGTTCCTCAGACTTGAGGGGCTCTTTCTCTCTTGTCACAAACTCTATACTGGAAAGATTTCCTCAAGCCTTCATTATGAACTCAGGCAAATTGCTGCAATTTCTTCCATCTTTTGCCTGACTCTCTTTACTCTCACATAGGAAGGCCTTTCTTAAAGTCTGAGAGGAGATGTTTGTTTCCAACAACAGCAAAAGAAGTCAGCATTAGACGCACTTATATTAATAAAAGTCATTACTGATTGTACAGGACCCTGTGTGAGGATGAAACTTGTTCAGCAGCTATGGATTGAGGAATATGACATCTTAAGGACTTCTAGAAGCCATAACCTCAGAGCTGACATTTCAGAGAGAAGAGGAGAAAACTTGACCCCACCAGCCTTCTCCCTACACAAACAGGCAGATGTGGTCCCTCTTCAGGGAACCGGCCACTCTGGTACGGCTCTTCGACCCCAAGGGAATAGTGTGACTTCTGTGCTCCTGACACCAATCATTTCTGTGAGTGACCTCTGTGTGCATGGGTCTTAGGGGGTACAGTTCCCCTGAGGAGAAGAGGTTCACATCAATAACACTCTCCTTCCCAGAGTGACCATCTCAGAGCCTGGAGGCTCATGGGCTGAAAAATAAACTGGAGAATACTTCTGAAAATTCCATGGTGTCTCGGATCCCCTGACACCCTAGGCAGAATGTGCTTCCTAAAGAGAGAATGAGAGAAGAGGACATGGGGAGCTTCTCTCCAAAACCTCCTTCCCCAGTTGGACTTTCTTACTCTTTTTCCTAAGCCAAGAACTGCATCCTACCACTTCATCCCACAGAGCCAACTGACGAATCATTCCAGTCCTCTTTCCCATCATTGGTGAGTGCTACCTACTTCTGCCTGGATGCCCAAGATGGTGAGGGTCAATGTCTGATCTTGCAAAACAGATTAAGAATGGGAAGTTGGAATGTAATTAATGATAGTGAGACAGTTTTTCACTCTTATAAGTCAGAATCAAGTCTCGTCATCCCTATTTTGAAAAGGAAGGAAAGAAGGAAAGAAAGAAGGAAGGAAGGAAGGAAGGAAGGAAAGAAGGGCAGAAGGAAGAATAAAAAAGTGAAACTCAGAAAAATCAGGGTAGAACACTCCAAAGGTAACTCGGAGCTATACTCAACAGGAGAATTGTTTGGAGTATTTCTCCCCCTCTCTAGAAATGAAAATAAGTGTTTGGAGTGATGGATGAGAAAAAAATCCTTCAGCACCTGCTGAAGGAGAGAGAGAGATGGAGAAGGTGCAACACTTGGATTCTTTTATTTCTAAATACAGTCAGACGGCTTCTCAGAGACAGCTGATCACCAACCCACTGTTTGATCTCTACCTTATATTTTTTTTTTCACCCTCCTCCCTCCCCCCTTCCCCTCTGGTAACCACCAATCCAATCTCTGTCCCTATGTGTTTGTTTATTGTTGTTATTATCTACTACTTAATGAAGGAAATCATACCACCTTATATTTTTAAAGATTAGCTGTTTTCATGTATACCTCCTCTGACTCATCTGTCCACAGCTTCACAAAGGGAAGTGACACAATCAATGGCTCTTTCTCAGTGGTAACTTAAAATTCATTTTAAAAAATTATTTACCTATTTTAAAAATTAGATAATAAATGAAGACATAAAACTGAAAAATATTTATAATATTTTGACTTTTTTTTTGAGGAAGATATGCCCTGAGCTAACATCTGTTGTCAATCTTCCTGTTTTATTTTTTTCTTTTTTCTCCCCAAAGCCCCAGCACATAGTTGTAGGTCCTTCTAGTTCCTCTATGTGGCACTTGGCCTCAGCATGGCTTGATGAGTAGTGAGTAGGTCTGCACCCAGGATCCAAACCAGTGAATGCGAGCTGCCAAAGCCAAATGTGTGAACTTAACCACTATGCCACCAAGCCGGCCCCCATTTTGACATTTTTAGAGAGTGCATTTAGCTAGGATCAGACCCGATTCATCCAAATTTAAAGAGGAAAAGTTGACTGCAATAATTAAGTGAATTTTCTAAGGTGAGTACAAGAGAGCTTATAGATGCAATTTCTTAATTACTAGCTAAAATTCTAGGCGTAAATATTATGCTGCAAGCAACTATAAGCACAACATCCTGTTGGAGAATGGGCAGGGCAGGGAAAGGGGCCACTACTTATTGGAGAACAAAACTAATGAAAGCACAGAGGATCTTCTTGACTCTCTTGGTACCTTCTCACTTACCCCAATACTGGAAAAATAAAATACAATGAAAAATATCACAGATTTTATACAGAGAAAAGTAAAAATGGTATCTTATAATACCAATTCCAGGGTACAAAGATAAAATTCAAATATGCCCCCATCAGTTCTGTTGTTCAGATTCCAGCTACACGCAAAGAGATGTGATTGCTCCTTGTAGAGAAGAGAACGCCGAGGAACTGCTCACCTGAGCTCATCCAGGCAGCTGTATAAATACCCTGAAATAACCACTGGAAGGAATGGTATTAAATACAGGTGAAGCTGATGGAACAAGATCTGGTCGTCAAGGAACAAGGGAGACCAAGCCTCAGGGCAGATTTTCATGTTTATGATGTTAGTGATCTATACTTTTTCATTTATTCAGTCAAGGTGGAGAGGACTGGACAACGTAAATTCTCACACTTCCTCTACATCCATAGAGTTCTCTATGTGAGTTAGCTCAGTGGATAGAGCTTAGTTTCAATCTCTTCACATAAAACCACCTGGCTTCACCATTTTTAAGACTACACCACTCACTGACCAGCAGCACCCTAAAAGTTTGTGGTTGAACACAAGGTGGAAAAGTATAAATGGAGGGAAAGTAAAAGTTTTCAGGTGCAAGTCCATCTCCACCATTCTGATCCAGCAGCATGCTGAGAACATAGATGTAGAAAGGATATAGGATCTTATGAAATATGAATGCTGAATCTAGAGTCCTACTGGAAGGATAAAGTCATTCACAAGAAACTTAAAGGCAAGGCTGCAAGCCAGTAGGTGGACCTGGGAACCAGAAGACAAGTAGGCTTCAGCTCCCACATTACCATACACACGAAAGGGTGACCTTCCACAAGCATCCTCCTCTCTGGGCTGCAGTCAACTCGTTGTATATGAGGTTGTTGGAGCAGAATATACAGGTCCAATTGCTGCTCTAAAGAACTGCGCAATCCTTTCTGAACAATAAGAACTCAGGACTAGTTCACTAGTCAGTGACTAGAACATTTGGCTAAGGTTTCATAAATAAATCAAAAAGAGTGGTTGCCATTTTAAAAAAACACAGAGGAGGATGCTAAGTATGAGCAAAGGCACTGAAGAGTCCGCAAAGGAATACTAAGTGAAAGAACTGAAACTTGATACAATATGGTACGAGGAATCATTGTGCCTTAAGCAGGAGAAGGATGGAATGAAAGTTGTGTCCAGGAAAATCCATCTGGTAGGCAATTCAGGACACTTTGGAGGAGATAGAAACTGGATAACAATTAGAAAGCAGCTTTAATGGTGTATCTATTAATTCCTCCACTTAACATTCAGTTTTTACTGCTCTGTCTTCCAGGCAGTATCTTAGGATTTGAGAATACAACCATGAATAACATAGAGCCCCTGATTTCAAGAAGCTCAAGTCTAATAGTAGAAAGATTGACATAAACAAATATATGTGAAGCATTTTGGGAAGTGTCATTAACACAGACTACTCAAAGTGCTTTAAGGAAGCACCAAGGATGATGCACCAAGGATGATGCTGAGAAGCAGAGAAAAGTTTCCAAGAGGAGGTCAAATTCAACATGATTCTTGATGAATAAAAGGACTTTTTAGGTAGCAATGAATAGAATGTTTGCAAAGGCATGGAGGAATGAAATGAAATCTGTGGGGAGTTCTGGATAGCCATGTTACCAGAACTTGATGTGGGGGGTGATGCATAAGACTGAGAGAGGCTAGACGGGATCCAGATTGTGAAGGATCTTACGTGCTCCACTAAGGAGTTTGGACCTGGTCATCTAGACAGCCTAGTTTATATAAACACCAAAGGCCTCCGAGCCACAAACGCCTGGGTTTGAGTCATGGTTCTGCCTTTCACTAAATACTCTGCTCTAAAGAACTGCGCGATCCTTTCTGAACAATAAGAACTCAGGACTAGTTCACTAGTCAGTGACTAGAACTTCATCTGCGTGTTGAAGATAATACATACTTTGCAGGGCTTTTGGAAAGAAGAGAAAAGACATGTGGAATGTATATTAAACATAACTATTTTTGTGTACTACTTATAACTACTGTGAAGTTCCAGAAATCCCAATAAATTATAACTATTATTTTCCCTAATATGGAATAAATACAGGATATTAAGTGTAGAAATATCATGGAAAAATAGAAAGACTGATAACTGAGTCTAAATGTGAACGATTAGTTTCAGGGAGCTGTTGCATTAGCCAAAGTGAAAGATGATCAGGATTTAGTTTAAATTGTGGCAATAGGAGCAGAAAAGAGGGACCTGATTAAGAAAATTTTCTGGGTTAAAATCAGCAAAATCTTTCAAAAGATTGGCACGAGGGCAGGGAAGGAGAGAGAGGGAGAAGAAGTCGTCAAACATGAAGCCACGTCTCTAGCATGGGGAACTTGACAGGTGGAGGCATCGTGAACAAAGAAGATGGTACTGACTGCCTGGACCAGGATGGTGATGGGAGAATGGAAGGTAAAGGATGAACAATTACAGTATTTCTTTTTATGGTGCCAAATGTGTATTTCTCTGTGTATGCGTGTGTGTGTATAAATACATACATGAAAACAAAATTGCCTATAAGTAAACACTCCAATATAAATAATATTTGTCACTGAATGGGAAAAATTGAAGTGTTTCTTATTTTCTTCTTAATACTTGTCAATTTTTCTAGTTTTACTCCACTAACAATCTATTTATGACATGAAAATGAAACAAGTATTTTGATAGGAAAATGAAACAATCTCTATAATATTAAAAGTATATTTATTATAAAATGTTTGGTGACACAAAAACTTATGTTTAAAAAGTCACTAGTTTTGTGCCATCTTGGAAATATATACCAGGCCAGATTGAATATTAGACTTTGCACCATACTTTTTCTTTACTTTACATATTGTCAAAACAATGTCTCACGTATTTTAATGAATAGTATATTAACCTTACTCCTAATGATGAATATTTTTAATATTTCTATTTTAGAGACACTTTAAAGGAAGAACCTGAAAGAATTAGAAGTTTTTGTAAAACTCATGCCTTAATAATGTCACTACTTTCATCTTCATCCATCCCAATAATAACTTTGACTGTTCAAGACTGACTAGTCTCTGAGGCTTGCTTTTCTGATCAGTTTTGGTTTACAGATCCTAACCCATATCAAAATTCTCACCTGGGAATCCAAGCCTGCATTCACTTTTTACTCTGAAATGTACTCCCCTCCTTACCCTGCATTGAGCAAGATCTCTCCTTCTCTGCGGATGATACTCAGAACCAAGTAGTCTCCATAAAGTGCCTCCATCCGGTTCTGTGTTGGAGCCTGTAGAAGAGAAAACACACTCACTCCTCCCCACCTTTTGATGGCATAAAACAGTGCTACTGACTCAGAGTTGTGTGTCCAGAACAGTAAGATTCCATGTCTTCTGCAAGCCTGAAGGTTAAAGTATTTTAGAATCAGAGAGCTCAAGTGTACACACTAAAAGATCCACAGAGACATTAGGTTAAATAAAATAAAAAATTTGATGTCAACAATAATATATGGTTCAAACTATACTTGGGGACAGGGGATACTACATGTTCACTCTAGTTAGAGTCACTGAGGCTGAGTCCTCTCCTCTAATAAATCCAAAATAATTCCTGTAAAATGTGGCATTTGGGGATCTACTTCAATGAAAGGAGACAGAGAGTCTTGAATATTCAGTATTCTACTTTGTAAAAAGTAGAGTACTCCATGCTTTGGAGAAGCTTAGAGGCAGCCAAAGAGTGAATTAAAAGAAATACTAAGAGTGCGTGCAAATCCGGTTGGTGGAGTAGAGCTGGAGAGGAAACCACATAACTGAGGACATCTCAAGATCTTCATATGTCCTGCTCCTCTTCTTGCCCAGTTAACCTACAGGCTGAATGGAGAGAGCCAACCGCACGTTGGTCACTGAATTTGTCTTCCTGAGATTTTCCAACTCCCCATGTCTCCAGCTGCTCTTCTTCTCCCTCTTCCTCCTGGTCTACCTCTTGTCCCTGGTGGGCAATGCACTCATTGTGCTCATTGTGGCCCTGGATGGGCACCTCCACACTCCCATGTACTTTTTCATCTGCAATCTGTCCTTGGTAGAGCTCTGGTACACCACAGTCACTGTGCCCAAAATGTTGTCCAATTTTTTATGCACCCAAGGGGTCATCTCAGTTCCCAGCTGCATTGCCCAGTACTACTTCTTCCTCTCTTTGGCAGCCACTGAGCTCTTCATCCTCACCATCATGGCCTTTGACCGCTATGCTGCCATCTGCCGACCACTCCACTACCCACTACTGCTCAGTCCCCAAACATGTAGTACTCTGGCTGGGGTCTGTTGGTCTGTGGGATTTGTCTGCCCGATGTTCCCCTCTTTCCTCCTTGCACACATCTCCTTCTGCACCCCCAACCAGATCAATCACTTCTTCTGTGATGCTGATCAGATTTTCCGCCTTTCCTGCACAGATACATATGCCATCCAAATCCTGGGCTATGCCCTTAGCTCTGTCATTATACTAGGATCCCTGGTCTTTACCATGGCCTCCTATGCCCAAATCCTGGTCACAATTTTAGCCATGGCCTCTGCTGCTGCCCGACACAAGGCCTTTTCCACATGCACAGCACACCTTTCTGTGGTCACTCTCTACTTTGGCACTCTCATCTTCATGTATGTCCGCCCAGCAGTAAAATATGAGTCAAACATCAACAAGATTGTGGCCATCTTCTACTCAGTCATCACCCCACTTCTCAATCCTCTCATCTATACACTCCGCAACAAGGATGTCAAGGAAGCTCTGAAGGTGTTGTTATCCCGGATCCAAAGGATCTGACGTTCAAGCAGGGAGTCTCAGTGATGGTGCCACATGAGAACCCAGCCAAAGCAAAGCCAGTGGAATATCCAGGTAGTTAATAACCCCTAACCATTGCCTTTTACCTGTGCAATATCACTTTTGAAATCATTAAGTTTATAGATTTGCTTTTGCGGAGTTATCTGTGGCACATTTTAAGTGAAAGAGTTGCCTCTCCTGCCACCCAGTATGTCCCACTGCCTGTTTCTTCAGTTGTTCAGCTTCTCCAGAGGAGTGGATAATCTCATGTTAATATTGGTGCAGGGAAATGGCACAGACTTTGTAGTCCATGCATCTGGATTGGAAATTCAGCTCTCCTACTTGCTAGCATCAGTTAGGTAAGGCAATGAGAGTTCTGCATAGGTAACCAAAGAACAGGAAATCCTTTTTACTTCCCTCAGAGGGTTGTTCTTATGTTCAATTGACCTAATAACATGTAAAGCAATGAACAATTGTTGGTTTATTAGATTACATTATCCTCCATCAAGCATAATTACAAAGATCAGACTTCTGCCTAAACAGTTATTTTTTCACAATGCAATTTTTTCTGATAGTAAAGATAAAACATGCTCATTACATAGAAGTGAAATAATACAAAATTTCATGATATAGTAAGTAAGGGACCATTCTGTAGCTTAATCAAAAATCTTAATTTTCAGTAGCATCCATAATGATGACTGCAGGCCCTTCAACTAAAAGATTTTTTCATCCCTATGGTTAAAAATATCTGCCAGATAAGCCAAATCTAGATAAAAATTTTTATTCTAAATTAACGTCCAAAATATGAAACTTTCATTAAAAAAATAAATTAGACTTCTGAAAGCCAGACAGATTCTATATGGTTGATAAGCTCTTCATATTATGCCCCCATTTCGTGACAAATTTATTTTTTAAATCAATGATACAGAGCCCCGCTTCTGATTACTCCTGACGACTGTTTTGACTGTGGCTTTTCAGTGTTGTTGGAAACATCTCTATTGCTAGAGCATGCCTGTGTAAAGCGCCATGAACGATAAGAATTCAGGAGCTTCCTTCCTCTCTAAAATATCAAAACCAGATGCACCACCAAAATCACAGAAGCTCCATCTGAGCTGAGTGTGCAGCTTTTCTTTACAAAGTTTTGTTTTAACAAAAAATAAGCTTTCATCATTTCAAAACTTCAATAACCTTAATAGTTTACACAGAAAACTCATAAAATAGGAATTCTCTGATAACATCAGCTTGAACAGAGCAAACAGAAAAAGGACCTGGTACATTGAGAAATGTCTACAGCTTCACCCAGTTGTGCACTGAAGAGAAATGGCAAGGCTGCTGTTCCTTGATGATCTACTTCAAAATGTTTAAAGAAATATCAGCTACTCTGAAATAAATTTCATCTTTAACAAAGAAATAGCTTCCAGTTTTTCCTCAGTTCCCGTCCATAAACCACTCGCCCCATTTCCGGGGCACCTGCCTTCACTAAGGCTCCTCCATCAGGCTTCTTTTGTTTGGCAATTTGAAAGCAAATTTATAGTGTGCTCCAGGAAAAGGTTTTTGTGAATTAGCAAATTCTAGTTTATAAGTGTCCCAGCTTTTTCAAGTTGCGTTCTCTTCACATGAAGAACAGAAAAACTCACACCTTGTTTTGACACATTGTAAGAATGAAGAGAGCTAAGGTGCTCTTTCAATTTGGCTGACTTCATATTTCTACTTACAAGAATTTCTCCACACTAACTACACTGCGACCTTTGTATTCCATCACATTCATTAATGCAACTGAAACTCTAACATACATAGTTTTCATCAGATTTTCTTATCTTTGGCATTTCAACTTAATTGGGCCTGCAAAATATGAAATAAAGCTAAAATGAAAAATTTATTCAATTGACTTATTTGAAAATAAATTTTACATGGTTTTAAAGAAAGTTGATATAGCTATATCGAATAAGAAATTGTACATTCAAATAAAAAATACAAGATATATTAAAATATCTTATTAAATATTTAAAATTAAAATCATTGAAAATAGATATTTTTTAAACATCAGGCAAAATAAAGCTGGCTTTATAACTTGTCCAAAGTTTAAATTCTTTCTTGAATTTAAGAATTAGGCACCAGAGTTAAACACCACATTAGTTTAGGTAAAGTAGTTTAGAGAGCAGTTTAAAAGCAATGACCTGCCTGAAATTCAGCTACTGCTGCACATGCAGTCTGGTGCTTTCCTAGAAACTGTTCTCAGTCTTCTCATGAAGTATTTTTTAGATACACAGAATTTTCATGAAATAATAATGTAAGAACATCACTTGTACCAGTGGAGTACCAAATGAAGGACAATGGGAGAAGTCTGCTCCAGGTGCAGTCAATAAGGGAGTGCATTGCCTGTAGAAAGTTTTAAAACAGTAACAAAGCCAACTCAGGCTAGTCTGCTACTATATTATAACAGATATAGAAAGCACATGCACATTATTATTATCATTATTATTATTATATTATATAATATAGTGACAATGCATTGGTTATATTATTTTATTATGACCATGCATCGACAACTGTAAATAATGTCAGTAATAAAATACTCCTAAAATATTGCAAAAAAAATCTTTTGTTGGTCTATGTTGCAATTGCTGCAGTTACTGTTGAGTTTTAATAATATGTCTGTAAGCTTTAAATTAGCACATTTTTATTACTTAAACTTTCATATAAACATATTCTACCTGGAAGTTAATTCAGAGAACTCCCCATTAAACAATTGGTGCTAGACATACTCTCTTGGCTACCAGCTACTTGCCTCAGTTTAAACTAGAGTAAGTTTGTAACGATTTGGAATAATGGCAGGACTGCAGCTGGTTTCTCTAACCCCTGTGGTACTTTGAAACAATAGATTATAAATCATGACAGTATGGTGACTTTAAAGACAAATAAACAGAATTTGACTTACTTCAATTCCATTCTCTGTAGCCGCTTGGAGTTTTTATTTTTGTTCAAATTTTAAATTAGTGAAACAATGTGAACTGTGAAGTATAACTTTTTTTGCATTTGGTAAGTACAAATTTTCATTCATATGTGAAATATTTTACTGAATAATAACTTTGAAATTCATTCTTTTAAATTAATCTTTCTAAATTTTTATTAAACTGGAATGTTATTACTCATTACTACAACAGAACAACATGTAGATACAAGTTTTTCCTTTATTGCAAAAATACATTAATATAATTTTCAAATATCATTCCTTACTTTTTCCTTTTGTGTACTATAATATTCATTTTATTTTTATTATTTATCATTTCCACTTGTTTGGCATGAATGTGTAGGGGAAGAAGAGAAATCCTCTATCCTCTGGGTCCTTCTGGTTGTGCTACAAATTAAATTGACATGATACAGAATAACAGGAGAAAATCAAACAAAGCTTTATAACATGTATTCATGGGAGAGATCCAGGAAAACTGAGTAATTCATCAAACTGGTATAGGCTTTCATCTTAAATAGCACCTGCAGCTAAAGACAAAGGAGGATGTTGGGAGTAGGGGGAATCTGTTATGGGAGATTACTAAAAAAGCACAATAAACAAGAGTAAAGTTATTATGCAGATTTAAGTCCTCACCTTCTGCATTGATAAGAGTTTCTAGCCATAAAGTCATCCCCCTTCTTCCTGGTACAGAGAGGGAGATACCTTTACGAATGGAGATTTCCCTTGCAAATATAAATGTCTCTTACAAAGGATAACTTCTACTTTTACTTAGTTTTCAGAGCTTTTCCTATGTCTGCAATTTTTAAAAGTAGCCAGCCCCCAATAATCCTCACACCAGAGACACATTTTGGGGTGACCAATTCTGATCCCCAACAGTCCTGCCTTTGAAACTTTAAGAAGTTTCATAGTCCAGAAGCTGAGTGGTAGATTGTTCCATCTCATTGAACACATTCCTTAGTCCTGATAATAAATCAGTCCAGTTAAATTCATTACTGGATGTGGTGATGCAGGTGGGCTCCCAAAGTTCGGCCTATATTGAGGAAGCAAGCAATCAGGTATTTAATAAGAAATATTTCTATGGAAACAAAAAGAAAAACAAGGTTAATGGTTGGTGCAAATTATAAACCAGTCTCTGAGCTCGGAGAACATCCAGTTAAGAAGATTTCTAGATGTCAGGGTTGAAGCATCTTTTGCAGCTTGAACTGTCTCTGATGATGTCATCAGGTGTTCAGGTATCCTTTTGAGTGGCTTACATAGCAATGCTATCATGCTATCATGATAGCATGGTGATCTCTCTTAAGTTTATATCAAGTTATCCAGCTTCAGTTTGTAGGGCTTCAGGAACAGGGGTGGTTTCAGTTCTCAGTGATTCCAAATGAAAATGATGGAAAAAAATGAAAATGTTAGTTTTGAGATTTGTAGCCAGATATTTCAGGAGACTAGAAGAATTCAGGATCCAGTCGAGTTTATATGTAGAAAACAAAAACCTCAAAGACAATTAACAAAACTAAAATCTATTATCTACAAATAGTTTTTACTGAAATATAAATTTTCTCTCTAAAATCACCCTAATGTTTACCAAGGATAGCCAAATTAAAACTAACTGGTTCACAAAATAAGTCTAGGTTCAATAAATTTTGCCCAATTATTTACATAAGTACAGCAAGAATAGCAACTGAACATATAGGCTCTTTTAAACCTGTTTTGCTGAAACGTTTTATAAGGAATCTCAGATTGAACTTTAAAGGCCTCTCAAGGCCAGGAAAGCCAAGCCAAGGACTTTGTCATCAGACTTTGCCTGCAATACCTACAGATTTGGGTGAATTTCTCTCTTCTTTTGAGGTTACCCCAAATATTGAGGTTCCTTGCACCTGCCAGATAAGTGAGCTTCCTTACTTACCCAGTAAGGTTGCTGGGAAAACTGTAAATAAGGTACCAGGCCAATATTTCCAAGTGGCTTTATTCAATAAAGTCCAATCTTTGTCTCTCAAAAGCTGTCTAGTCATATTTGAGTCTATGTGTGTTTCTCTCAAATATGACATTCCAGTCAAAGCTTTGGTAATATAGCAATGTTTCCAATTGTGTCCTTTTATAAGGAGAACAGATTTTTATGGAACTTATGCAAATAACTATATTGCCATGAAATAAGAATATTCACTTACTAATATTTTCCAAATTCTGGAGGCATCAGGTACAGAGAAAAAGGTAAGTGTTTCAATTCTGTTTATAAGGGTATAATTTACCAAATTGCTATAAGTCATAGTTAGCTTAAGAGAAAAGAGAAAGTTTTCCTTAAATCTGAAAAAAAAATTTTTTTTAAATCAGAAATATTTTTAAAAGTCATAAAAATTATAACTGTCCTCATCAGTTCATTCAGTTCTGTGTAATTGATTTTTTATTTTAATCTTCTGTTAGCAGTTTTATGGGGCCATCAGTTTCTCCATTAGAGTTCTCTAATTTCTTGCCCAGGTCAGTTTTATAATCTGAAAATTTGTCACAAACCTATATTCCAGAGTAAATGTCAGAGCACTTTCTGTGTATCTTTCTGAAGATGAAAACATTTGCAAAAGCATTGGAGTGAAACAATAACTGTCTGTAAATGCCAAAAGACTTAAAAATGACAATTGACAAAGAAACTTGGTTATTTCTGTGACAGACAACACCTTAAGATAATAACTAGAATTATGACTGATAACCAGGACAGATCAGAATTCTAAGAATGTTATAAAAATTTTTAGAACACTTACATCAATACCATTTACCCACACAATACCATAGGTCCCTATGAAACAATGCTTAGTTATCCATTTAACCATGGTGAAAGTTAAAGATTTTCAGGCAAATGCAGAAAATTAAATAGCTGTAAAATGAACCTTAGCATCTGTGATTAAACACCAGATAAAAACAATACAGGAAATTTATTTTGATAAAACACAAAATCCCTACCCCACTGGTAAACTACTCAAAGAAAAAACTTTCATATCTCTTTACCAAGAGCAGACTAAAAGTTCAAGAAAATTATCCTTTTAGAGAGAAGGGAAAAAACCAAATTCTAATTTTACACTAGCTTATTTTTGATATTAAAACTTATTTACTTAAGATTACATTGTAATCTTTGCCAACTCGACTATGCACGAAACTCTTTTCAGAATTTCTCTTTCACAAACCTTCTATAACTTTCGTTTTACATTTGGAATTTGTCCCATGCCTCATTTTTTTCCTTGTAGTACTTTGGGACAAATTTATCTTTCTTAACAAAACAAAATATTTTCATTCTTTATGCCTTCTTTACTGAAAACATACATCTTACTTTCCTTGAATACAAATATGTTTTCCTTGTTAATTTCTAGTAGTTTTAATCACATTAGAATTTTTAACCCTTAGAAATCTTAATTTTTAAGTAAAAACTAAGTAAGCAATTATAAACTTTCTTTTACATTAGCATTCTGTGGCTTGGAAAATTTATAAACACTTTTCTTAATTTGTAGAAACATGTTACTTTATAGTAAAATCTTTTAATAAAATGCAAGACATGTTTACTGATAGACCCAAAACACCTTTTAGTTTTTCTGTAATGAGAAGTCAAAAGTAGATAAACTTATATTTAATAATTAATGTCTAATATCTTACTTTAATTGAAAATGATCTAAATACTCAATGAATTTTTACCATTTAATTTAACTTAGCAAAACTTCAAAGTTTCAAGTTACCAAAGAGATTTTGAAAATTATTTTAAGTACACATATCACAAACTATAATTATTGCTAAAAGTTTATAAACATTAAATCATTTGTTCCCATCAATTATGTTTAGACTACACAAGAAAAGTTCATGAGACATTAGACATAATCAGCTATTATTTTAAGCAATTATTTTTGTTAACCAGTTTTGTAATAAAGATAACATCAGCTTATTTGACCAATAAATGTAGAATAAAGGCTGCATATCTGCATCATATCCAGTGCTGATAGCTCTGAGGACATGCCTATTTTAATCAAACCAACAAACTTAAACAAGCTTTCATTCACCAAAGATTATTTCATATCATGTTAACTTGAAAGACACGTAAGCACTTACTTTAAGTCAGTTAAACAGAGCTCTTAATTTTGACCATACCATCTGGAGGTAAAATATCACGCATATATAACATACATAGAGACACACATTAACACACAGGTAGACACAGAGACATTAAATTTTGGTTATGAATCAGGTGCCATACAAAACTCACTGGTTTCTGAGAAACATTTGCATTTCAAAGAATGGTTCTCTGGTCCTAGAGAAAATGGGAGCAGAAAATCTAGATCATAAAGGCACAGGGAAGATAGTCAGGCTTTCTTCAAGGTGGAGTTTCTGGGGCATATTTGCCTTATCAGTTTCTAATGTCTTGACCTTTTGTCTCAATCAATATCTAGGAGCATTTTGAGGAACAGGGGAGGCTTTGGGATTGGCAAAAGATGGGTGAACTTTGAACTGCTTTCTAGAGCCATACTTCCAGGCTTGCAGAGATTTGTAAGACAAAGATGGTTGCTTCCAGTTCCTCAAAGAACTGGGTTACATTTTGAATAACAAAAAGAGGTTGACCCTCTCTTCCAGCTGCATTTGTTTCCAATTGCTTTTTTATATCAGGGAAAATTTTAAGAGGTGAATCAAAGGATTTGTATGTTATAAAACTTTCAGGACAATGTATCACACCTTTAAAAGTCTGCACAAAGCATTTAACAAAGCCCCTTTTTTCCTAAGTGTACAATTTAACCCTAGACCAATTTACCTTGGGAGTGGGAGGAAGCTTTTATTATCTTTTTTATTAGCACCTGATATTAGCCTCTAGTTTTATCTCATACAGTGTGGGCTCAGGCAACCCTATTGACTCCCCTTTTGTAAGTTTAATTACCACTGTCTTAAGGGCAGATTTATATGCTGTCTTACAATCAGGTAGGGAGAACTTTCCCCAATGAGACACAATGTCTATCTTCAAAATACAGTCTATAATACAAGCAGGCAAAAAAGAGACACAATCACTTCACATAAAGCCCATAAATATATCAGCTTTTCTACAAAATTTCATCAAATTCCATCAACTCTTATACCTGTAATCATAGTTTTCATTAGGACTTTATCAACAGGTCTTGGTCTTATAATTTTGGACAGGAGAAGCATTCCCCATCAGACATCTTGAAACATACATAGGCAAAGTTGATATAACCTCTTTATATAAAATTAGCTTAAACATTCCAAGCTTTATAATCTTATCAACACTTACACTTTTACATTTTCTCAATTTAATTATAACCTGAGTTAGGGTCTTAAGGCTAGTTATTGTTTTGTTTGTTTGTTTTTCTTTTTAATTTGTCCTTTTCATTGTCACCAATAAAGCAATTATGATGAGGGCTTTCACAATTTTTCCCCCCAATTTAGAAGTTTTCCCAATTTAAACAATCCATCTTCTGGCCACATTGACCAGTAGGATCTTAATGGCAACTCATACCAATAAGTTTAACCGTGGATGCAAGAGGCATCCCCAAAAGAGATCCAGAAAGTTCACTCCCAAAAATAATGTAAGAAAGCAAAAGCCATCATTGCACAACAAGCAATGAAGGTTGAGATGACAAAGGCCCCTAATGAAAGCAATTGGGACCCCTTATGACAAACTCCCCTGAAAGCTGGCACAGCAGGACAAAGAGTGTGTACTGGAACCCCAGTCTACTCAATTGGCCACCAAGATGCATGCTGGTACATGCATGTTCCAGAAGGCAGAGACCAGAAAGGTCACAAAACCAAGGTCTCAAGACACAGAACAAGACAAAAGAAAACAAACAAAAATAACATCATCTGATATGCGCATTAACAGGTTTAGCTAAGCCTTAGGTCTCTTGGAGCCAGAATAATACCTAGGAGGGAGGTGCCATGTGGTTGGGGATCATGTGTGCTTTACAGAGTACCTCATCATTGCATAGACATTTTCTTGATGTTGGCTAGGGGACCTGTGTCTTCTACCCCATTCTGTGACCAATTGATCCTTTCACAGGAGACCTCTTGAGGTGGCAAGTGCCCTAAAGGCTTTTAACTACTTGACCCACGCCCACCAAATTTTCAACCTTTTTGGCTTTGAAGATGCCCTTGTCAACAGCTTTCACTTCATGCACATATTCCCAGGCAACAGGCTTATAGAGATTCCTGTGTCTTATGACAAACAGCAAAAAATACAGATACTAGGAAAAATACTATCTCTAGGAAGGAAAAGATCTACAACCAATGAGTACTCAACCAAATTTCCTAGAGTTGCTGAGTCCAAGAAGTAAGCTTCACCAATAATTTCTCCTGCTAATCTAAATTTAGAAAAGAAAAAAAAAACTCACCACTCTCACTTCCACTGGACCCCACTGACAGAGATCTGGGAGACTGACATGGTAAGAAGTGTTACCTCCTGCTAGCTCTTTTCTAGGGATCCAGGATCTCTTAGCTGCAGTAGTCCAGGAGTGAAGAGTGCCCAGCCAGTGGAGTTTTATCCCATCCAAGTTGCCAAACTGTAGGGGAGGAAGAGAAATCCTCTACTCTCTGCATCCTTATAGCTGGGCTATGAATTAAATTGACATGAAACAGAATAACAAGAGAAAATCAAACAAAGCTTTTATAACATGTATACATGAGAGAGACCCAGGAAAACTGGGTAACTAGCCAAAATTGTGGAAAGTCTCATCTTAAATAGCATCTGCAGCTAAAGACAAAGAAGGATGTTGGCGGTGGGGGGAATCCGTTATAAGAAATTACCAGAAAAGCACAGAAAACAAGAGTAAGGTTATTACGCACATTTAAGTCCTCACCTTCTGCATTGATAAGAGTTTCTACAGGTAGGGTCATCCCCCCTTCTTCCTGGCACAGGGGGAGATGCCTTTACAAACGGAGATTTCCCTTACAAATGTAAATGTCTCTTGCAAAGGATAACTTCTACTTTTACTTGGTTTTCAGAGCTTTTCTATGTCTGCAGTTTTTAAAAGTAACCAGCCCAAAATAATTCTCATGCCAAAGACACATTTTGGGATGGCCAATTCTGACCACCAAAGAGTTAGAATTTATCTTGTACATTATAGCCCAGGTACCTATTACAAAAGGGCGTACCACCTTAACACAAAGTTAGGAATTTTCATTTAAGCTATCTCATTGTGCAAAGCTTTTTTAAATGCAATACTACTTTTTATTGTGTAAAATATATAAAACATAAAATGTTATTTTAACCGTTTTAAGTGTATAATTCAGTCGTGTTCATTACACTCACAAAGTAGTGCAACCATCACCACTATCTACTTCCAAAATTTTTAATCACCCTAAACAGAAACTCTGTACCCAGTAAGCAATAACTCTTCATTCCCTCTCTTCTTGTCCTTGAGTAGTTGGCTTTTCTTTTTGTAATGCAAGTGCCTGACTTAAGCTTGATTTCCGAGGCAACCACTTCAAAGAAGCATCACTTTAAGGAAGGCTATCTCCAATAAACCCATTACCAGCCACAGGAATAGAAAAAGAACCAGGATACATACCCCACTCCCCACCATGAGGTTACTTTGTTTTAGAGAGATTCTGCTTGATTTACATAACTGGCCATTTGGGCCACTTGTTTTTGTCCATTCTTTTCTCTCTTCTCGAACTTTAAATTCCCACCCTCATGTTTTAAATTTGCCAATAAAAAGTGAGCTTGCAAAACCCCAGACCCCCACCCTTGAACCCAATAACAGCAGAACAACAGGCCCCTGCTCTCTTTCTGCCCATGACCTCACTGTGTGTCCCCTGGGGTGCCTCCTACACTCCAGGACCTGAAAGTAGTAAACTCTTTTTTCTTTAAATTTTCATGATGGCTATTGCTGAAGGGTGTCTTGCAATCATAATAAGAACCACAAGGGTGGATCCCATCAGAACATTGGTTTGGAGAAGGGAGATGTCTGTGGGAAGCTCTCCAGCCCAGGTGAGTGCTCCCAGGTATTTCTAGCCTATAGCATTACTATCAATAGGCTCAAAACACTCTGGTAACCTCTCATCTACTTTCTGTCTCTGAATATGTCTGTTGTAGAAATTTCAAACAAATCAAATGATACAACAATTCTCCTTTTGTGTCTGGCTTATTTCACTTAACATAATGTTTTCATTACAGTTCATCCATATTGTAGCATGCATCAGAACTTCATTTTTTTTTTAATGGCTGGATAATATTCCCCATTGTAGGTATAGACTATATTTTGTTTATCCATTCATCTGTTGATGGACAGTTCACTTGTTTTCACCTTTGACTACCGTGAATAGTGCTGCTACAAACATTGGATACAGATATCTTTAAGTCTTTTTCTATTTTCAATTCTTTTGAGTTTTAAGGGAGAAAGAAGTTTCCTCTACCCTTCTAGGTTCTTCTGGCTGGTCTAAGAATTAAAATGACATGAGACAAAATAACAGGAGGAAATCAAATAAATATAATGACATGTATACTTGGAAGAAACCAGGGAAAATGGAGTAACTCTCCAAAATGGCTGAAGTTATCACCATAAATCCATCTTCAGCTAAAGACAAAAGAGGATGTTGGAAGTAGTGGTTTGGGATTTCAAAAAAAAAAATTGCCTTCTTCTGAAGGCAATTCACATGGAGATTGAAAAGCAAATGTTTGGCAAACAAATGTTTGCCATGCCTTGCAAAAAGAATAGGACATGAAGAGAACTTTCATTAAAGCGGCCTTGCTAGGTTCCTCCCACTCTACCACACCTAGTTCATATTATATTATAGTTATCTATGGTGATAGCTCCTTCCTGAAACAGGCATTCTATCTGAAAATCTTTTAGGCAGCTAGGAGGAAGGTCAAAGTTTCTTTCTGAGTCTTTTGTTCTTAAAAATAATCAAATCAAAGAGAAATATTTTGGGGTAGCAAATTCTGTTCCCCTACAGAGTATATAGCTAGGAGTGGAATATTAGGCCATATGGTAATTCTGTGTTTAACTTTTTGAAAGAACCATCAATCCATTATCCAGAGACTGCATTGTTTTACTTTTCAGCAAGCAATGCACAAGGATTCCAATTTGTCCATTTCCTCACCAACGGTTGTTACTTTATTTATTACAGCCATTTCAGTAAGTAATATGTGAAGTTGTATCTCATTGTGGTTTTGATTTACATTTCCCTAATAACTAATTTTGAGCATCTTCTTTTGTGCTTATTGTCCATTTATATACTTCCTTTGGAGAAATGTCTATTCAGGCACTTTGTCCATTTCTTATTTGGGTTGTTTGTCTTTTTGTTGTTGATTTGTAGGAGTTCTTCATATATTCTGACTATCAAACTCTTATCAGATAAATGATTTGCACATATTTTCTCCCATTCTGTGTCTTTTCACTCTCTTTGGTAGTGTCCTTTGGTGCAGAAAAGTTTTTGATGATAACGAAATTTGATTTACCTACTTTTTCTTTCATCGCCTGTGTTTTTGTTGTCATATGTATAAAACTATTGCCAAATCTAAGGACATGCAGACTTTTCTCTATGTTTTCGTCTATGAGTTTTATAGTTTTATCTCTTACATTTAGGTCTTTGATCCATTTTTAGTTAATTAGTATATGATTTAAGGTAAGGGTCTAACTTCATCCTTTTGCATGTGATTATCCAGTTGTCTCAGCACCATTTATTGAAGGGACCATTATTTTGCCCATTGAAAGTTCTTGGCACCCTTGTCAAAACTCAACTGATCATAGATGTGAGTGTTTATTTCTGAGTGCTCAAATCTATTCCATTGGTCTATCTGTCTAACTTTATGGAGGCACTACACTGTTTTGATTACTGTAGCTTTGTAGTAAGTTTTGGAATCCAGAAGTTTGAGTCCTCCAACTTTATTCTTTTTTTTTCAAGATTTCCTTGTCTATTCTGTGTCCCTTGAATTCAATATAAATTTTAGAATTTTTTTCCATTTCTGCCCAAAAATACTTTTGAGATTTTGACAAAGATTAAACTAAATCTACATATTACACTGGGTAGTATTATCATCCTAACAATATTAAACCTTCAAATCCATGAACAACGATGTCCTTCCATTTATTTAGGTCTTGTTTAATTTATCTGAGTAGTGTTTTATAGTTTTCAGTGTGTAAGTCTTGCACCTCCTTAGTTAGATCTATTCCTAAATATTTTATTCTTTTTGATGTTGTTGTAAATGAAATTTTCTTAATTTACTTTTCTGATTATTCAGTATTATGTATAGAAATATGACTTATTTTTGTGTGTTGATTTTGTATCTTCCAATTTCTGGATTCATTTATTAGCTCTGACAGGTTTTTCTATATTCTTTAGGGCTTTCTAGACATATGATCATATCATCTATGAACAGAGATAATTTTACTTCTTCCTTTTCAATACAGATGTCTTTTATTTTTTTTTTCTTGCATAATTGCTCTCACTATAACTTTCAGTACTATGTTGAATAGAGTGGTAAAAACACGCATCCATTTCTTATTCCTGATGTTAGGAAAAAAGCTTTCTGTCTTTCACAATTGAGTATGATATTAACTGGACTTTTCATGTATGGCTTTTATTACATTGAGGAAGTTTCCTTCCATTCTATTTCTAGTTTGCTGAGCATTTTTATCATGACAGGGAGTTGAATTTTGTCACATGATTTTTCTACATCAGTTCAGATGATTATGTGGTTTTTTGCTTTTATTCTTGATACTGAGCAATGGGTTCACTCGGCTCACCGTGATCTGAGCCAATTAATCACAAAGCATTAGAGACTGAGAAACAAAGTTTAATTAGATTAGCTGGCAAATCAGAAGACAGGTGACTAACGTCTCAAAGACCCATCTTCAAAGATTACAGAATCTTGAAGCAGTTATATAGGGAAAATGGGCAGTGAGGAGGGGGTCCAGGGATGATGGTCTCCAGGCATGACAGGCTCCAGGCATCACATTGTTCCATTCTTCTGTCAGCTGTGATGGATACTTTGTAGGTGTGTTCCCTGTCTGTGGTCAGCCTTTTCCTGGAGTGAAACTCATTTTTAATTTATCAGGCTATTGGGGAGTACATGCATAAGTGGAGGCCATAAATCAGGAGAGCATGTGATTTTTTAGAGTACATGCAGAGCAGGGAGTAGTCACACAGGGGCCATTTAGCTTAACAAGATGGCCTCACTTATGCTCACTTACATTCTGTTAATGTAGTGTATTATATTGATTGATCTTTGTGATGGAACCACCCTTGCATTTTTGGGATAAGTTCCACTTGGTCGTGTGTATAATCCTTTTTATATTTTGCTGTATTTGGTTTGCTAGTATTTTGTTGAGGATCTTTGTGCCTATATTCCTAAAGGACATTGGTCTGTAGTTTTCTTTTCTTGTAGTGCTGTTATGGGATAAATTGTGCCCTCCACTTAAAAAAATTCACATTTTGAATCTCTAGCCCTCATTACCTCACAATATAACTATATTTGGAGATAGGATTTTTGAAGACATAATTAAGGTTAAATGAGGCCTTGGGGTGGGGCCTAATCCAATATGACCTATGTTATTTTAAGAAGAGGTGATTAGAACACAGACACACAGAGGGAAGACCATGTGAAGACATAGGGAGAAGACGGCCTTCTACAAGCCAAGGAGAGAGCCCTCAGAAGAAACTAACCCTGTCCATAACCTGATCTCAGACTTCTAGCCTCCAGAACTGTGATTAAATGAATTTCTGTTGTTTAAGCCATCTAATCTGCAGTACTTTGTTATGGCAGCCCTTGCAAACTTATACAAGTGCTTTCATCTGGCTTTGGTATCAAGGTAATGCTGGCTTAATCGAATGAGATAGAAAGTGTTCCTCCTCTTCAATGTCTTTGGAAAACTTGAGATGATTGGTGTTAATTGTTTAAATATCTACTACAATTCACAAGTGAAGCCATCCGTTCCTGGACTTTGCTTTGTTGAGAGTATTTTGGTCATTGATTCAATCTTACCAGTTAAAGGTCTATTCACATATTCTATTTCTTCCTGATTCAGTCTTGCATTTGTGTATTTCTAGGAATTTGTCCATTTAATCTAGGTTATCCAACTTATTGGCATAGAGTTGTTAATGGTCTTCTCTTATAATCCTGTTTATTCTGTAGTTAGTAACATCTTCTCTTTAATTCCTGGTTTTAGTAATATGAGTCTTTCATTTTTCTTGGTCAAACTAGCTAAGGTTTGCCAATTTGGTCATCTTGTCAAAGAACTGATTTTTGGTTCTGTTAATTTTCTCCATTGCTTCTCTAATCTCATTTGTCTCAGCTTTAATATTTATTATTTCCTTCCTTCTGCTAGCTTGGGTTTAGTTTGCCCTTTTTTTTTACTATTTCTTTAAGGTGTACAGTTAGTCATTGATTTGAGATCTTTTCCTTTTTTTTAATGTATGCATTTACATGTATAAATTTCCCTCTGAGCACTGCTTTTGCTGTATCCCTTAAGTTTCAGTATGTTGTGGTTTTGTTTTCAGCTGTATAAAGGTATTTTCTAATTTCTCCTGTGATTTCTTCTTTGACCCATTGGTTTGTTTAATTGCCACATATTTAGGAGTTTTTCAATTTTCCTTGTGTCACTGATTTCTAGTTTCATTCCATTGTGGTCAGAAAAGATACTTTGTATAATTTCAATCTTTTAAAATTTATTAAGACTGGTTTTGTGGCCTAATATATTGCCCATCCTGGAAAATGTTCCATATGCACTTGAGAATAATATGTATTCTGCTGCTGTGGGGAGGAGAGTTTCGTATATATTTTTTATAAGTATAATTCGTTTATAGTGTTGTTCTAGTTCCCTATTTCCCTACTGACTTTTTATCTGGTTGTTCTATGCATTATTGAAGGTGAGATATTGAAGCTGCCAACTATTATTGTAAAGCTGTGTATTTCTCCCTTAAATTCTGTTTATTTTTGCTTCATATATTTTGAGACTATTGTTAGATGTGTACATGTTTATAATTATTATATCTTCTTGATGAACTCAGACTTTTACCAATATATAGTATTCTTCTTTGTATCTTGAAATCTTTTTGACTTAAAATCTGTTTGGTCTAATAATAACATAGCCACCCTAGATCTCCTTTAGTTACTATTTGCATGGAAAATCTTTTTCTACCCTTTTATTTTTAACTCCTTGTGTCTTTGTATCTAAAGTGAGTTATTTGTAGACAGCATATAATTGGATCGTGTTTTTTATCCATTCTGTCAATCTCTGCTTTTTTTTTTTTTTTTGGTGAGGAAGATTAGCCCTGAGCTAACATCTGTTGCCAATCCTCCTCTTTTTGCTGAGGAAGATTGGTAGTGAGCTAACATCTGTGCCCATCTTCCTCTATTTTATGTGGGACACCTGCCACAGCATGGGTTGATAAGCAGTGCATAGGTCTGCACCTGGGATCCAAACCTGCAAACCTCAGGCTGCCGAAGCAGAGTGTGCAGACTTAACCACTACACCACTGGGCTGCGCCCCCAATCTCTCCATTTTAATGAGAGTTTAATCCATTTACATTTAAAGTAATTACTAATAATGACAGATTACTTCTGCCATTTTTCTATTTGTGTTCAGTATGTCTTATATGCCTTTTGTTCTTAAATTCCTCCATTGCTGCCTTTTATTCTATTTAGCTGATTTTTTTAGTATACTATTTACTTAGCATTTAATAGTATTTAGTATACTATTTTATCATCCTTCTTTACTTTTGTGTATAATTTTAGAGTTTTCTTAGTGATTACCTTAGGGATTACAACTAGTGTCTTAAACTTATAGCAATGTAATTTGAATAATACTAACTTATTTTCAATAGTATACAAACACTCTTCTCCTAGACATCTCCATCCTTCTCCCTTTATAATGTTATTGTCAAAGATTACATCTTTATATGTTGTATGCTGTCTTAGTCATTTCATGATACTATAACAAATTACCACAGACATTAAACAACAAACTTTTATTTCTCACAGTTCTGAGTATGATGAAGTCCAAGATAAAGGTGTCAGCATATTCTGTGTCCACTGAGAGCTCTCTTCATGGTTTCCAGATGGCCATTTCCTCACTAGCCCTCACATGGTGGAAAGAGAATGTGAGAACTCTCTTGGGTTCTTTTATAAAAGCACTAACCTCATTCATGAAGCTATGAAAAAAGAAGAGTTACAAATCAAAAGTATGATAACACTGGCTTTTATATTTACCTATGTAGTTACCTCTACTGGGGTTCTTTATTTCTTCATGTGGCTTCAAGTTACTATCTAGTGTTCTTTCAGCCTGAAGTATCCCCTATAGCATTTCTTGTAAGACATATCTCCTAGTAACAAACTCCCTTCAGTTTTGCTTATCCCAGAATGTCTTAGTTTCTCCTTCATTTTTGAAATATCCTTTTCCCAGATATAGAATCTTGATTGACAGATTTTTCTTTCAGCTCTTTAAATATGTCATCTCACTGCCTTCTGGCCTCCACAGTTTCTACTGATAAATCAGATGTCATTCTTATTGAGAATCCCTTGTATGTGACAAGTCACTTCTATCTTGCTACTCTCAAGACTCTCTTTGTCTTTGGCTTTTGACAATCTGACCACAATGTGTTTTGGTGTGGATCACTTTGAGGTTATCCTATTTGGAATTCATTGAGTTTTTGAATGCATAAATTCATGTCTTTCATCAAATTTAGGAAGTTTTGGCAATTATTCCCTCAAATATTCTTTCTGCCACATTCTATATTTCTTCTCCTACTGATACTCCCATAATGTGTATGTTCATATGCTTGATGATATCCTACAGGTCTCTTATGCTCTGTTCACCTTTTATTCTTTTTTCTTTCTGACCCACAGGCTAGATAATTTTAATAGTCCTATCTTTAAGTTCATTAATTCTTCCTTTTCCCTGCTCAGATTTAATATTTAATCCCTCCAGTAAATTTTTCATTTCACTTATTGCATTTTTCAGCTCCAGAATTTCTATTTGGTCCTTTTTCAAATTCTATTTCTTTATTGACATTTTTATTTTGTTTTTACATTTTCTCCTGATTTCCTTTAGTTCTTTGTCAATGGTTTTCTTTAGTTCTCTAAGAATATTTAAGGCAGTTCATTTAAAATCTTTGTCTAGTATGTCTAAGGACTGGGTTTCCTTAGGTATGATTTCTGTCAATTTAATTTTTCCTTTGAATGGGCCATACTTTCCAATTTCTTTGCATGTTTTGTGATTTTTTTTTTGAAAACTGGACATTTAAATATGTGGTAAATCTAGAAATCAGATCCTTCTCCTTTATTAAGGTTTGCTATTCGTTGTGTGTGTGTGTGTGTGTGTGTGTGAGGAAGATCAGCCCTGAGCTAACATCTGATGCCAATTCTCCCCTTTTCTGCCAAGGAAGATTGGCCCTGGGCTAACATCCATGCCCATCTTCCTCTACTTTATATGGGATGCCGCCACAGCAGAGCTCGACAAGCAGTGCGTCGGTGCATGCTCGGGATCTGAACTGGCGAACCCTGAGCCGCCACAGTGGAGCATGTGCACTTAATCACTTGCGCTATCGGGCCGGCCCCTAAGGTTTGCTGTTCTTGATTGTTGAAAACATAGCTTGTGTTTAGCCAGTGTTTTGCCTGATTTCTTTGAACTCCAGGAGCTTTAGAAAACAACACACATCTCCCAGTCTTTCCAGATTGACTCTATGCTGGAGGACTCCTTCAACATTTAGCTGGGCTGCTTACAATTCTGTCTCAGCCTTCACTTTCTGCTTGCAATGAGCCTATAGATCAGTCAATGGTAAAAGCTTAGATTCTTCTCAGGTCTTTTCTGAGACCATATCCTGTCCTATGCTTGTGCATGGCATTCTTGATTCCCAGTATAAATGGACACTACTGAATGCTCTAATTTCTCAAAGAAACTTGCTCGCCAGCTTCTTCTCCCAAGTTTTAGGTGATCTATTGTATGTCTCAACTGTAGTCTTTTTTTCCCAAATGGCTGCAAGTTTTTCTACCACTTACAACATTTCAATCAATGACACAGCTTTTCCACATTGAATGGGTTCTGAGTTAGGCAAGACAGAGATAAGTGTCTTGTGTCAGTCCTTCAGGTAGCCCCCAGACAGGTTAAAACAAACACAATAATTTACAAATGATATCTGCTCTCTCCTTCTAGAATCAGGGACCAGGATCCCAAACTAGGAACACGGACTTCCATCTTCAAGACTGCTGCTGAGCTAGGAAGGAGGTAGGACAAGGGCAAGTGAAAATATCACAAAGCTTTTCCATCACATTTAAGTTTCCTTTTTCTTGATTCAGCATTCACTTGGTTGCTGTAAACCTTTGACTATTTTTAGAGTTCTGAGACAGTTGGATATAACAGCTACTGCTTGTTTTCTACACTCTTCCATGGAGAGACAGGTGTTTGGAGCTGTGTATTTTGCCATTTTTCTGATATCCACAAAACTATTACAAACAATGAAAATAACATACCTCTTTCCACATAATGATCAACAAGTAATCCTCAGCAAGGAACACTGTAAAGCAACATAGACATATGAGTCACCAACAATATGGCATCACTATTGGCTGAATGAACAACCACTAGAGGCAGGGTTGCCTGACTGTTGGCCAACTTCATCAATTATCAGAAGCAAGTCTAGTAACTACTAACATTTTTGGAGTAATAATGAGTATAAACAATATTTTGAGACATCTGAAGTAACTCTAATGTGATGTGAAAATTTTTTCTGAAAAACTCAGAAAAAAATATGTGACCATATTTTTTATTGGTGATAAAGTCACAAGTACTACCAATATCACTTTGGTTTGTTGTCAAATTCATGATTTAAGGAATTATTAAATTTAAATAATAAGCAGAGATGTAATTTTCCCCATTCAATTTCATGAACTCCTAGACCAAGGTTAAGAACTCCTGCCTTAGAACAAAGTCTCAGAGGTTAGAGAAACATTCCATGATTAACACACATGGTCTAGATAATCTGAAAAAACTGACTTCAAATTCCAAAGTTTCCAGTTATTAACTATATGAATTTCTCCAAGTGTGTTAACTTCAATCTCCTCATTTGGAAGTGGGGTTGCAGTAGTAACTTCCTACAGTTTTTGTGGGAAGTAAATAATATATAGTTTATAAAGCACATAGCACATTCTGGCTCACAGCAAACACTCAAATATTCACCACGACTATCATTTTTTGTCTAAAATTAGTAGGCAAAACACCACAGAACAAGCTTCAAAAGAGGCCTGTAGTAAAATTATTTAACACAAAGACATATCCACAGAAATAGCAGAGAACAAAACACTGGAGGTACTAGGCTCCTCTAAGCCTGAGAGGATGACTCCTCAGCTCCTGTTTGCAGCTCACCACTGCCATCCTGTGGCAGCAAGCCTGCACTGCTACAGCTTCCTGACGAACAGAACCTACAGATGTCAGCTTTGTGACATATTTTATTTTCACCTTGTAGCGCGAATTGCAGAAAAAAGGATTGAAAAATTAAAATAGAAATGGCTTTAATTAAACCTACTGAATATACTAAAGCTAATATAAATATGGTAATATCCAATTCTGGAACGAAAAATTGAGATTAGAATTCACCATGCATACACGTGGACAATTCCTTAAAATTTCAGGAAAGTGTCAGTTTATGCCACAGATGGATACTATTTTAAATAAAACACTGATTTTGTAGGGTTAAGAAGAAAGAAGGAGGTAATGTTAACTGGACATTTATTCTCTGACAAACACTTACCATATATTATTCATTCTTTTTTTTTTTTTTTTTTTTTGGTTTATTGTGGTAACTGGTTTATAACATGGTATAAATTTCAAGTGTACATCATTATACTTCTGTTTCTGCATGGATGACATCATGTTCTCATGTTCACCACCCCAATACTAATTACACTCCATCACCACACACATGTGCCTAATTATCCCTTTCACCGTCCTCCCTCCCCTCTTCCCCTCTGGTAACCACGAATTCAATCTCTGTCTCTATGTGTTTGTTTGTTGTTATTATCTACTACTTAATGAGTGAGATCATACGGTATTTGACCTTCTCCCTCTGACTTACTTCACTTTGCATAATACCCTCAATGTCCATCCATATTGTCACAAATGGCTGGATTTCATCATTTCTTATGGCTGAGTAGTATTCCATTGTGTATAAATACCACATCTTCTTGATCCATTCTTCCTTTGATAAGCACTTAGGTTGCTTCCATGTCTTGGCTACTGTGAATAATGCTGCAATGAACAGAGGGGTGCACGTATCTTTACACATTGGTGTTTTCACATTCTTTAGGTAAATACCCAGCAGTGGAATAGCTGGATCGTATGGGAGTTCTATGCTTAATTTTCTGAGGAATCTCCATACTGTTTCCCGTAGTGGCTGCACCAGTTTGCACTCCCACCAGCAGTGTATGAGAGTTCCCTTCTCTCCACACCCTCTCCAACACATGTTGTTTCCTGTCTTGTTAATTATAGTCATTCTGACGGGCGTGAGGTGATATCTCATTGTAGTTTTGATTTGCATTTCCCTGATAGTCAGTGATTTTGAACATCTTTTCATGTGCCTGTTGGCCATCTGTATATCTTCTTTGGAGAAATGTCTGTTCAAGGCTTTTGCCTATTTTTTAATTGGGTTGTTAGTTTTATTGTTGTTGAGATGTATGACTTCTTTATATATTTTTGAGATTAACCCCTTATCAGATGTATGGTTTGAAAATATCTTGTCCCAATTGTTAAGTTGTCTTTTTGTTTTGTTGATGGTTTCTTTTGCTGTGCAGAAGATTTTTAGTTTGATGTCATCTCATTTGTTTATTTTTTCTATCTTTTCTCTTGCCGGGTCAGACATGGTGTTTGAAAATATGCTGCTAAAACCCATGTCAAATAGTGTACTGCCTATGTTTTATTCTAGAAGTTTCATAGTTTCAGGTCTTACATTCAAGTCTTTAATCCATTTGGAGTTAATTTTTGTGTATGGTGTATGGTAATGGTCTGTTTTCATTTTTTGCATATGGCTGTCCAGTTTTCCCAACACAATTTGTTGAAGAGACTTTCCTTTCTCCATTGTATGTTCTTGGCTCCTTTGTCAAAGATTAGCTGTCCGTAGATGTGTGGGTTTATTTCTGGTCTTTTGATTCTAGTCCATTGACCTGTGTGTCTGTTTTTTTGCCAGGACCATGCTGTTTCGGTTACTATAGCTTTGTAGTATGTTTTGAAATCAGGGAGTGTGATACCTCCAGCTTTGTTCTTTTTTCTCAGGATTCCTTTAGCTATTCAGGGTCTTTTGTTGTTCCATATAAATTTTAGGATTCTTTGTTCTATTTCTGTGAAAAATATTGTTGGAACCTTGATAGGGATTGCATTGAATCTATAGATTGCTTTAGGAAGTATGGACATCTCACTTATATTAATTCTTCCAATCCAACAGCACAGAATATCTTTCCCTTTCTTTGTGTCTTCTTCAATTTCTTTCAGCAATGTTTTACAGTTTTCAGTGTACAGATCTTTCACCTCTTTGGTTAAGTTTATTCCTAGGTATTTTATTCTTTTTGTTGCAATTGAAAATGGGATGGTATTCTTAATTTCTCTTTCTGCTACTTTGTTGTTAGTGTATAGAAATGCAACTGATTTTTGTATGCTGATTTTGTATCTTGCAACTTTGCTGTATTCGTTTATTACTTCTAAAAGTTTTTTGGTGGATTCTTTAGGGTTTTCTATATATAAAATCATGTCATCTGCAAATAATGAGAGTTTCACTTCTTCCTTTCCAATTTGGATCCCTTTTATTTCTTTTTCTTGCCTGATTGCTCTGGCTAGGACTTCCAGTACTATGTTAAATAGGAGTGGTGACAGTGGGCATCCTTGTCTGGTTCCTGTTCTTAGAGGGATAGCTTTCAGTCTTTCACCATTGAGGATGATGTTAGCTGTGGGTTTGTCATATATGGCCTTTATTATGTTGCTTTCCTTCTATACCCATTTTATTCAGAGTTTTTATCATAAATGGATGCTGTATCTTGTCAAATGTTTCTCTGCATCTATTGAGATGATCATGTGATTTTTATTCTTCGTTTTATTAATGTGGTGTATCATGTTGATTGATTTGCTAATGTTGAACCATTCTTGCATCCTTGGAATAAATGCCACCTGATCATGGTGTATAATCTTTTTAATATATTGTTGTATGTGATTTGCTAGTATTTTGTTGAGGATTTTTGCATCAATGTTCATCAGTGATATTGGCCTGTAATTTTCTTTTTTTGTGTTGTCCTTGTCTGGTTTTGGTATCAGGGTAATATCAGCTTTGTAGAATGAGTTAGGGAGCTTCCCCCGCTCCTCAATTTTTTGGAAAAGTTTGAGAAGGATAGGTATTAAGTCTTCTTTAAATGTTCGGTAGAATTCTCCAAGGAAGCCCTCTGGTCCTGGACTTTTATTTTTGGGGAGGTTTTTGATTACAGTTTCAATCTCCTTACTGGTGATTGGTCTATTCAAATTCTCTATTTCTTCTTGGTCCAGTTTTGGAAGGTTGTATGATTCTAAGAATTTATTCATTTCTTCCAGATTGTCAAATTTGTTGGCAGATAGCTTTTCATAGTATTCTTTTATAATCTTTTGTATTTCTGAGTTGTCCGTTGTAATTTCTCCTCGTTCATTTCTGATTTTACTTATTTGAGCCTTCTCTCTTTTTTTTCTTGGTGCGTCTAGATAAAGGTTTGTCAATTTTTTTTATCATTTCAAAGAACCAGCTCTTGGTTTTGTTAATTTTTTCTGTTATTTTTTGTCTCTATTTCATTTATTTCTGCTCTGATTTTTATTAGTTCCCTTCTTCTACTGATTTGGGGCTTTGTTTGTTCTTCTTTTTCCAGTTCCTTTAGGTGCATTGTTAGATTGTTTATTTGAGATTTTTCTTGTTTGTTGAGATAGGCCTGTATTGCTATAAACTTCCCTCTTAGAACTGCTTTTGCTGTATCCCATAAATTCTGGCATGTCGTATTTTCATTTTCATTTGTCTCCAAGTATTTTTTTATTTCTCCTTTGATTTCTTCGTTTACCCAGTTGTTGTTCAGTAGCATTTTGTTTAATCTCCACGTATTTGTGGCTTTTCTGAATTTCTTCCTATAGTTGATTTCTCGTTTCATACCGGTGTGGTCAGAAAAGATGCTTGGTATTATTTCAATCTGCTTAAATTTATGGAGACTTGTTTTGTGGCCTAATATGTGATCAATCCTGGAGAATGTTCCATGTGCATTTGAAAAGAATATTTATTCTTCGGTTTTTTGGATGGAATGTTCTCTGTATATCTACTAGGTCCATCTGTTCCAGTGTGTCATTTAAGTCCAATGTTTCCTTATTGATCTTCTGTTTGGATGATCTATCCGTTGGTGTAAGGGGAGTGTTAAAGTCCCCTACTATTATAGTGCTACTGTCTATTTCTCTTTTTATGTCTGTTAATAATTGCTTTATACATTTAGGTGCTCCTGCATTGGGTGCATAGATATATACAAGTGTTATGTCCTCTTGCTGGATTGTTCCCTTGATCATTATGTAGTGCCCTTCTTTGTCTCTTTTTACAGTTTTTATTTTAAAGTCTATTTTGTCTGATATGAGTATTGCTAGCCCAGCTTTCTTTTCATTGCCATTAACATGCAGTATCTTTTTCCATGCCTTTACTTTCAGTTTGTGAGTGTCTTTAGGTCTGAAATGTGTCTCTTGTATGCAGTGTATATATGGGTCTTGTTTTTTTATCCAGTCAGCCACCCTGTGCCTTTTAATAGGAGCATTTAGTCCATTAACATTTAAAGTAGCAATTGATAAGTTTCTACTTAGTGCCATTTTTTAACTTTCTTTTCTTGGTGTTTTAGTCGTTCTTCTCTGTTCCTTTCTTCTTCACTTGCTCTTTTCCATTGTGGTTTGATGGCTTTCTTTAGTATTATGTTTGGGTTCCTTTATCTTAGTTTTTTGTGTATTTTTTACAGGTTTCTGGTTTGTGATTACCATGGGGTTCATATATAGAAACCTACATATATAGCAGTCTATATTAAGTCGGTAGTCTCTTTAACTTGACCTCTGTCTGAAAGCTCTACTCTTTAACTCCTCTCCTCCCACATTTTATGTTTTTGATACCGTATGTAACCTCTTTTTTTGCATTTGTATCCATTACCCTCTTATCATGGAAATAGATAATTTTTCCTATTTGAGGTCTTCTCTTTTCCCCTTAAATAAGTTCCCTTAGCATTTCTTGTAGTGCTGGTTTCTTGGTGACAAACTCCTTTAATTTTTGCTTGTCTGGGAAATTTTGGATCTCTCCTTCCATTTTGAATGATAACCTTGCTGGGTAGAGTATTCTTGGCTGTAGGTTTTTTCCTTTTAGCACTTTAAATATATCATGCCACTCTCTTCTAGCCTGTAAGGTTTCTGCTGAGAAGTCAGCTGATAGCCTTATGGGGCTTCCTTTGTATGTAACTTGTCTTTCTCTTGTGGCTTTTAGGATTCTCTCTTTATCTTTAATTCTGGACATTTTAATTATGATGTGTCTTGGCGTGGGCCTCTTTGGGTTTATCTTGTTTGGTACTCTGTGTGCTTCCTGTACCTGGATGTCTGTTTCCTTCTTTTGCTTAGGGAAGTTTTCAGCAATTATTTCTTCAAATAGATTCTCTTCCCCTTTGTCTCACTCTTCTCCTTCTGAGACACCTATAACACGGATGTTAGTGCTCTTGATGTTGTCCCAGAGGTCCCTTAGACTGTATTCACTCTTTTTAATTCTTTTTTCTTTTATCTGTTCAGCTTGGGTGATTTCTTCTAGTCTTTCATCCAGCTCGCAGATCTATTCTTCTGTATCCTCTACTCTGCTTTTGAGTCCCTCTAGTGAATTTTTCATTTCCAGTATTGTATTATTCATTTCTGTTTGGTTCTTTTTTATATCTTCCATTTCTTTGTTGACATTCTCACTGAGTTCATCCATTCTTCTCCCAAGATCAGTGAGCATCCTTAACACTCTTTGTTTGAACTCTCTGTTGGTCAGGTTGCTCATTTCTGTTTCACTTAGTTCCTTTTCTGGGGTTTGTCCTATTCCTTTACTTGGAACGTATTCCTTTGCCTCCTCATTTTGCCTCTTCCCTTGTGCTTGTGTCTATGTATCAGGTAGGTCAGCTACGTCTCCTGTTCTCAGAGAGGTGACCTTATATAAGTGATGCCTTAGGAGGCCTGGCAGTGTGCTTCTCTCTCCTCTCCAGTTGCAAATGTTCCAGGAGTGACCCCTGTGTGGGCTACATGTGTCCTCCTGTTGTTCTTCCCATAGCTGCCCAGGGAGGCTGAGCTATGCCCCTGGCCAGCTGTTGTAATGCTCAGCTGTGTGTAGTTGTTGTGGGCCCTTCAGTCTCTTTATTGGGTGTGGGGTGTCCCAGCATAGTTGGCTGAAAGGTCTAATAGCACATTCCTGTTGCTGTATTTCTATTAAGTGAGTAGGCCTCCAGAGTGGCAGGTTGTTAGGCTCAGGGGCTTACAATTGCTATCAGCCTCTAGCCTTTAGGTCCCTTGTCAATTTTCTGAGGATTGCAGCCTGGTGGGGCTGGCCTCAGGCATGGGAGCACCCAATTGTTTCAGGCTTTGGAAGGTGGGGCCAACCCCCTATGTCACTCTTTGAGAAGCACAACTCTTCTACAGCTGACAAGCCCCACCGCCCACAGGTCCACACACACAGTCAACACAGTCCTGCCCCATGAGCGTGCCCCAACCACCTGATGTGGACCCAGTCTCTCCAAGGTGGGAGCCCCACACTCTCCACCATCACCCCACACTCTCCACCCACTCCTTGCACACACCCTGCCCTACAGAGGCAGAGCCAGTCACCAGGCTGTGGAGAATCCAGGCAGCTCCCTTAACAGGCCCACAAGTTGCCCGAGGGCTTGTTGTTGGGTGGGGCCAGTCTCTAGGGTGGGCCACTTGCCCTGGCTGAGTTGGATTAAATCTGTGCCCTAGTGGGTGGGGCAGACTCTGGGCTAGCAGGCCCCAGGGAGATCTCTAATGGCGTCTGCCAGTGTCTGTGTCAGCACGCCCACACCAGGCCACCACAATGGCCGCTGCCAATGTCCCAGTCCCTGGAGAGGTCTCACTCTCACTAAGATGCACTCAGAGCCTATCAGGTGAGTCTCTTTTCCCCAAAGGGCTATGCACCTTTCTTTCTGTTGATTTTAGGTTGCTTTCTGAAATGGGTGAGTTTGTGCATGGGCCCTTTAAGAGCCGGTTTTAGTTTCTTTGTGAACTAGCTTTTCTGGGGGTACTCCCCAATGTTTTAGTAGAAGGCAAAGTCAGATATTATGCCACTCATCTCGATTATGCTGGGCCCAAAAAAATGCCTACAGCGGGGGCACTCCCCAGCTCAGGGCCCCACTCCTCCAGGGAGGGCTGCATACCTCTGGGCTGCTCCCGGGCGGCCGTGAAGCACTGCAGCTTGTGAAGGTGGTGTTTTTTCTCTCCAGAAGGGAATTTCTCCCTCTTTCACCTCAATTAGGAGTGTCGTTTGTTGCAGGAGGTCCCTGTATCCAGTTTTCAGTTATCTCTCTTTTTCCAAGAGTAGTTATAAATTGGCTGTGTCCGTGGGAGGAGGTGAGTTCAGAGTCTGCTTCCGCTGCCATCTTGACTTCTCTCCTATTCATTCTTAATTATTATACTTCACTTGTACACCTGAGTTTAAGTAATTTCTCAAAGTTAAAGGAGCTACTGGGTCAGAGCCAAGATCTCAAAACAGATTTGTCTCATTCCAAGTAGCAAACACTTTCCACCACCTCAAGATGCTTCTTAGTTTTCAAAAGACACCATAGCTACTGTCAAATGAATACCCAAATGTTCATGGTATGAAACATAGGCCCTGGTTTTATTCAATCCCTGACTTCCAAGTTGATTAAAATAGTTACACATTCACTGACTCTGCTTTCTCTCCTTTCAAATACTCTTCTTCAATCCCCTGAAAGCTAGCTTGGACTTTAGGAGTCATCTAAGTCAGACTGAAGACTGCATTCTTAAAATATATTGCTTACAAAATGATTCTTAGGGAACATAATAAAAGATTAAAAATAAGGAACAAAATCTCAGACAAACATAAACAAAAAGAAAGCTGTAATATTAATATCAGAAAAAGTGGAACTTTAACTTAACTGCACTAATCAGAATAAAAAGGAACATTTTGTAATATGATACAACTTAAAATAAAAAGCTATTTTGGGCCCAGCCTGGTTGCATAGTAGTTAAGTTTGCAAGCTCCGCTTCGGCGACCTGGGGTTCGCAGGTTCGGATCCCAGGCATGGACCTGTGCACCACTCATCAAGCCATGCTGTGGTGGCATCCCATATACAAAATAGAGGAAGATGGGCACAGATGTTAGCTCAGGGCTAATCTTCCTCAGCAAAAAGAGGAGGGCTGGCAATGGATGTTAGCTCAGAGCCAGTCTTCCTCACAAAAAAATAAAAATTAATTTAAAAAAAGCTATTTTAAAGACCACCATATTAATCATACATTTGATTAACATGCAGGAAAATGAAAAACATACAAGGTCATAAGTGAGAAAGAAGTCATAAACCACATATATGGAAAAGATTTAATATGATTATTAATTACTACTCGATAATTTTTGTCAGAGTTTTACCAAGTTTGAAAATGTAGAGGGAATGGATAACTTTCTGGTGAAATATAGATGGGAAAATTGATCAAGAACACTGGAAAACTTAAATCAATTTCTACTGATATGATGAAGATCTATCACCAAAAAAAAAAGAAAATCCAGCACTAGGAACAGATAACTTCACAGTGTTACCTAAGCATTAAAAAAATGGGTAACTCATATTATTCAAATTAATTAAAGGTAGAGAAAAGGGTAGAAAGCTCAACAGTTGATTCAATAAAATCAATATCATCTATATATGCAAACCTAATAAAGATGATATTTTTAAAAAAGAAAAAATGTACATAAATCTCACATAGATGTAAATTCAAAATAAAATGTTATGGAAAAAACAAGCAGGATATTAAAACAATGCATTGTGACCAAATGAATTCAGGATATCAAGAAATATTTCAATATAGTAATTACATCAACAAATTAAAGTTTCATATGATATCAATGGACGTAAAAAAGTCATGAGACAAAACTCACAAGCAGCTAATCCAATAAAAACTCGAAGTACAATAGGAATAAGAGAAATCTACTTAAATAAAATGAAGTTACTGACCTAAAAATGTGAATCTAAATGGTAAAATGTTAAAAAATATTTCCATTAGAATTAGACATTTTGCCTACAACTACTACAATATTACCAATATTGTTGAAGTTTAACAAATGCAGTAAGAAAAAATAATCAGTATGATATTTGGGGAAAATATGAAGTTATTTTTAGTCTGATCTTATTATTTTTCACTGGATTTTATACCTACAAAGCTTAAAGTTTTGTAGAAAATTCTAGAATAAAGTGACTTTGGCAGGTGTTTGGATATAAGATAATTATACAAAACTAATTGCTCTATTCTTTTCCTTAATAATACCAGGGGATAGCATTCACATTTCAAAGGAAAACATTGAAAAATTAGGGATAAGTAAAATACCTACCTAAAAGAAAAAAAAAACCCACAAAATTATGTTAAAGATCTGAACAAAAGGAAAGATATACTATGTTCCTAAGGAGAACACTTCATATAAAAAAAACATAAGGTTCCCCAAATTAAGAGAGAAATTTAACATAAAATAAAATCCCAAATTAGATACCTTAAAATTGGACAAAATGATAGTAAAATTTGTCTAATGTATTGTTCTTATAAAATTCAGGAGAATTGTGCAAAAAGAAACAGAGGGAGAGGAGAGCTTCACTTAGATTATAGGGTATACTATAAATTTATATAGTAAAGAGCACCCTATAGGCTTATGAATAAACAATAGTAAGTGAGAAAAAATAGAAGCCAAAATTTCTTAAATATATAGAGATTTAATATATTACAAAGGTGTTATCTTATTTCAATGGAAGATAATGTGAAATGATAGTTTCTTTACTAAATGACATTAGCATAAATGATGAGGCACCTGAAATAAGGCAATGCTAAACCCCAACATCACCCAAAAGTAAAATGAAGATGGGTTAAAGACATAACTGTAAAAAAAAGGAGGAGGAGAACAAAAAATTAGAGCATTTGCTTTGTATAACCAGAAATTGGGGAGACCTTTTTATTACAGAAAACAAGAAACCTAGAATCTACAAATTGATAAGAAAAAGATAAGTACTCAATAGAAAAATGGACAAAGGATATACATGGGCTTTCACATAAATATATTTTAATTGCCAATAAGCATATTAAAAGATATTCAAACATATAGGTAACAGAAGTGAATATTAGCATGACATGGATATATTGCATTTCACCTATCAGACTGGCAAAGAGTTTTAAGGTGATAACATCAAATGTCATCAAAAAAGTGAAGGAATGGGAAGCCTTATTTATTGCTGATGAAAATGTGAGTTGTCATTCTGGATATTGCTGCCACCACCAGAGCAACCACACCTGCACCCTGGACCCCAATGTCACCAGTCTCATACATACGGACCTGGATCTTGGCTCTGTGGAAGATTTACACACACCCACACCCTGGACACCACCATCACCACCACCACAAATGTGTCAGCACCCTGGAATGTGGCACCAAGACAGATTCCCTCAACTGTGACTTCCCCATATGGGGAAAAAGGGGAGCAGGAAGAGACCAGCAGACTTTGCAGCTGCTGCAGATACCCACAGCCTTGGCCTCCAAGGACCCCTGCAGTCTTCACTGACATTGACTTCAACTGACATATTTGCCCAAGGTCTATGCCATTGTGTTCCAACCCCCAGAGCAAGAGCCACCACTACAAGCCCCAGGAGCCAAAGCTGCCACACCTTACCAAGCTGGTACCCTCACACCCACTTTCCTCCCCAAAGCCAGTTCATAAAGTCCTGAAAAGGTGACTGCTCCTTCAAAGGAACAGACATCAACATAAGGCTATAAGGAACACAAAAAACTCCATGAAATATGACACCACTAAATGAGCACAACTTTCTAATAAATGACTCCAAAGAGATAGAGATATAAAATTGCCTGACAAAGAATTCAAAATAAATGTTTTAAAGAAGCTCAGGGAACTACAAGAGAACAGAAAAATAACTCAACACAATCGGAAAACAATATATGAACAAAATGATTTCAACAAAGAGATAGAAATCATTACAAAGAATGAAACAGAAATTCTGGAGCTGAAGAATACAATGAATGAAATGAAAAATGCAATAGAAAGCTCCAACAACAGATTTGATTAAGCATAAAAAAGAGTAAGAGAACTTGAAGACAATTCATTTGAAATTATCCAGACAGAGGACAAAAAAGAAAAATAATGAAAAAGAGTGAAGAAAGCCTATAGGCTATATGGGACACCATCAAGTGAACTACATTATGAGAGTCCCAAAAGGAAAAGAGGGAGAGAAAAGAATAGAAGGCATATTTAAAGAAGTAATGACTGGAAGCTTACCAAATCTTGGGAGAGGAATGGACATCCAGATTCATGAAGCTCAACTATACCCAAACAGGATCAATCCAAAGAAGACTACACCAAGACACATTGTAATCAACTTCTCAAAAGTTAAGGACAAACAGAATTTTGAAAGCAGCAAGAGAAAAGTGACTCATATAAGGAAACCCCCATAAGACTATCAGCATACTTCTTACTAAAAGTTTTGCAGTCCAGGAGACAGTGGGATGATATCTTTTACAGTACTAAAAGAAAAAAAAAACTGTCAACCAAAAGTACTATAGCTGGCAAAATTATCCTTTAAAATGAAGGAGATATAAAGTCTTTCCCAGGGGAACAAGACTGAGGAGTTCATTACTACCAGACCTGCCTTACAATAAATGTTTAGTGAAGTTCTTCAAAGGGAAATGAAACACACTAAACAGCAACATACAAGCATATAAATCTCACTATTAAAGGTAAATATTTAGGTAAATACACATTAATGTAACACCATAATGGTGGTATATAAATTACTTTTAATCTGAACATAAGATTAAAAGATAAAAATTTGTCAGTGGATGCACAATGTAAAAGGGAGTAAACTCTGACTCCAAAAACATAAAGCGTGTGAAGGGGAAAAAGGTATAGAGTTTATGCTTGCAATTGAAATTAAGTTGTTATCAATTTACAATAGATGGTTACAACTACAAAATATTTTATGCAAGCCACAAGCTAATCACAGAAAACAAAAACTATAATAGATATACAAGAGATGAAGGGAAAAGAATCAAAGCAAATCACAACAACAAAAAAAAAATCCTCAAAGGAAAACAGCAAGAGAGGGACAAAATATCTGCAAAACAGAAAGAAAATAATTAACAAAATGACAATAGTAAGTCCTCATGTATCAATAATTATTTTAAAGGTAAATGGACTAAACTCACCAATCAAAAGGCACGGAGTGGCTGAATGGATAAAAAACAAGATCCAGAGATATGCTGTCTGCAAGTCTCACTTTAGATTTAAAGATGCACCTAGCCTGAACGTAAAGTAATAAGAAAGATATTTTGTGCAACTGGTAACCAAAAAAAACAGAGGTGGCTATACTTAGACAAAATAGATTTTAAGTCAAAAACTCTCTCTATAGACAAATAAAGTCATTATATAATGATAAAAGGATCAATTTAACAGGAAGATGTAACAATTATAAATATACATGCACCCAACATCAAAGCATCTAAATATATAAAGCAAATATTGACACATCTAAAGGGAGAAATAGACAACAATACAATAATAGTAGGGGACTTCAATACCTACTTTCAACAACAGATAGATCATGCAAACAGAAAATCACTATGGAAACATTGGACTTGAACTATACCTTAGACCAAATGGACCTACAAACATGTACAAAACATTCCATTCAATAGCAGAAGAGCACACATTCTTCCCAAATGTATGTAGAATATTCTCCAGGAGAGATCACATTTTAGGTCACAAAACAAATGTTAACAAATTTAAGAAGACTGAAATTATCCCAAGTGTCTTTTCTGACCATTATGGAATGAAACTAGAAATCAAAAACCAAAAATCACAAATATATGGAAACTAAACAACACTGTCTTGAACAACATTGCATCAAAAAGGAAATCAAAAGGGAATTTAAAAAGTGTCTTGAGACAAGTGAAAAAAGAAACACAACATACCAAAACTTAAGGGATGCATCAAAAGCAGTAGTAAAAGTTTATAGCAATAAACACCTACATTAAAAAAGAAGAAAGATCTAAAACAACTTAACTTTACACCTCAAGAAACTAGCAAAAGAAGAACAAACTAAACCCCAAATTAGCAGAAGGAAGGAAATAATAAAGATTAGAGTAGAAATAGATCAGATAGAGAGTTTTAAAAAATAGAAAAATTCAATATGACTAATAGTTGTTTTTTTGAAAAGATAAACAAAATCAACAAACACTTATCTAGACAAACTAAAAAAAAAAAGAGAGAAGACTCAAGTAAATAAAATCAGAAATGAAAGAGGAGACATTACAATGGATGCCTCAGAAATAAAAAGAATTATAAAGGACTATTATGAACAATTATATGCCAACAAACTGGATAACCTAAAAGAAATAGATAAATTCCTAGAAATACACAACCTACCAAAACTGAATGAAGAATAATTAGAAAGCCTGAACAGATCAATAACCAATAAAGAGATTGAATCAGTGATCAAAAACATCCCAACAGAGAAAAGCCCAGGATCAGATGGATTCATGGGGGAATTCTACCAAATAGTCAAGGAAGAATTAAAACCAATCCTTTTCAAACTCTTCCAAAAACAGAAAAAGAGAGAATAATTTCAAACCCATTTTATGAAACCAGCATTACCATGATACCAAAACCAGAAAGACATTACAAGTAAAGAAAACTATAGGCCAATATCACTGATGAACATAAATGCAAAAACCGTCAACAAAATACTAGTAAACCAAATTCTACAGCACACTAAAAGGATGATACATCATGACCAAGTGGGACTTATCTCCTGCAAGCTAATGTTATAGAAGAACACGTGGGTGAGGAAGAATTCTTACGGATATCTTTGGAAAGTACAGTCTGCCATAAACCCTTTGAAGTTAGACATGGTTATGTGACATGATCTGTCTAGTTAAATATAATCAGAAATGATGCAGTTTAATTGCTGATGGTTAACGCTTCAGCCCACTCTTCCCACAATGGCAATTGCAGAAGCAAGTGTTGATATGGAGATGCCACAAGGTCAGAGCTGCATGGAATGTTGAGTTAACACATGGAAGACAGCTATCCTAGTGGATCATCTGAACTCACAGCAAATTCTGTATGATTGAGAATAAATCATTTTATTTTAAGCTGGTAATATTTTGGATTGCTTGCTATTGCAGCATAGCCTAGCCTGACTAATATACTCCAAAACTGAAGTAGCAGGAAGAAGAGTGTGAAATCTATGCAGCCTCCTCAGACAAGTACAAGGAGGATAATGGATGGCAACAAATATCCCACAGAGAAGAATGAAGGGCCATTCATACAAGCGTATGCATATACCTTTTTGGATGAACCACTTAAAAGAAAGTTGCAGTAAGCATGACATTTTGCCCTTAAATACTTGATTGTGTATCTTTCTAAGGACAAGGACATTCTCCTACATAACCTCAACACTAATGTGACACCCAAGAAATTTAACATTGATACAATAATATAAAGCCCATATTCAATGTTCCCAGTTGTTCCAAAAGTCTTTAAAAGCTATTTTGTTTTTGTTTGGATCCAATCAAGGATCATGTATTACATTTTTATCGTCATGCTTTTTAGTTTCATTCAATCTAGAATAGTATCACCCTCTACCTTTGTTTTTTTCTTTAAAGACACTAGTATTTGTGAAGAGTCTGTGTCAGTTGTCTGTAGAACGTGCCACAATCTGGGTTTGTCTCATTATTTTTATATAATTTTATTCAAGTTCAACATCTGTGGCGAGAATACTACATAGGATACCCTAAAAGAGTGTTTACCTGGGCACATAGCAATCCAGATTATTCTACTCCACTCTGCTCCCTGTAACGTGTATGACACCATCTTACACCATCAGAGGACCACACTCCACTCTCCAGGAACACAAGACTAACGAACTGAAAGGAAATTGGATCCCTGAGAACTTCTTGAATCAGAGAAGCCATATTGCTCTGAATTGCAAAACTTCAGACATTTGAGTGAAAGGTAAATAAATTTTCATCCTTTTTGAGCCACTGGTGTTTTCATTACTTTCAGCAAAACCTAATAAAAGGGTCAGACACAAAGGAATTGGAAGGAAGCTAAGTAGGAGATCTGTTATAAGTAAATCTTGAACTTCTAGTTATAGGAACCGATAAATGAACTTATTGTTTAAACCAGTGTAATGGTTGTTACAGGTCTTGAAAACATCCTATCTGATACACGGGCTTTATGGTGTCTATAAAAATGTGTGAGAACATAGAAGAAAATAAGTCAAACAATAAATCCAAACAATAACAGTGCAAAGAAAGTTCTTATGTAATAAACTAAAAGATCAAAACAAGAGAAATTAGGGACAATTTCCCAAGAAAATGACATTTATCAGCTCCCTAAGGTCTAAAATATGTTTATTTCTCTTTTGCATTCTTAGTGCTCTGTAGAATGACTGAAATATATACGGGACTATGAACGGTTATCAAATAAATTAATTACTGAATTATATCAATAGCAATGAGATAGAAAAAAATGCATTATTACCTTTCGTTAAGTGTATAGGACATCTACAGTAATGAAATGAAGAAAATCATGAGAAAGGAGAAGAAAATAAAAGTGGTTGACCAGAGACATTATGGGAGAGCTAAGAGAAACAACAGCCCTGGACGTTTTCTCTGCAATGTTCTTAACAGGTCACCCTACGCTTTTTGGGATCTAAGAAGCAAACTCCAAAACAACAGATTAATTGGTTATGTGAAGAGCTCTCCCCATTGGAAAGTCAAATATGCTTGGAGACTCAGGTCCCCAGAGACATTAAGAAGAGATCAAATCTAAGAGTACCTTCCCCATGAGGGATCCACTAGGTAGAGAAAGGAGAAAATAAGCAAGTCATCAAACACCATCTGCCTTTATCACTGGTTATTTCTCCAAATAGAAAGACATTATTCAGGTAATGTCTCCTGGAAAACACTGAAAGAGGCACTAAGGTGGAATGAACCAAGGACTCTTTAACTGCAAAAATACATCAGCGTATGAGCTTGTATTTTTAACATATGTTCTTGAATATGATCATATTTTTGCACAGAATTTGGATTTATGTATCTATTTAACAGTATCTCAGTGTGTTTATATTTTTATGTTAAATGTGCTTTCATTTTCATTTTTATTTGTAATGATATTTGTATGTATATACAATGCATGATTTATTTATGACCTTAGACGAACCCGGAACCTGAGGATATTGGGCTATTTATTTTTCCGTGCTTGTGTTTAGAAATGTAATGTGTTAGTGTGTGGATTTGTGGAGTTCATGTATGTTGCTTTCAGATTTGCATATGTGTTGTGGTATAAGGGGATGATGTTTGAGAGTCTATAAAATGCAGAAATAAGCAACCAAGAAAGGCGTTATCCTCTCCTTCTTGATCATCCTTAAAAACTAGAGAGATTCTGACTCCTTTGAATAACTGAACTGTTTAACTGCCTACAGGAGCTTGACGGAGATGATCTTTCAAATTTCTTCCCTCCCCCTTCTGAAAACCATGAAATGGCAAAATGATAGAAAAAGAAGAGAGTCTGAATAGATCTGGTCTGAACAGATTGGTAATAGATCTGATTTCCAATAGAGCTGGAAAAAGGCGAAAAAAAAAAAAACAGGAGAAAATTGGGTTGGAGAGGAGACACGTTGAGAGGAAAAGAAAGAGAAAACAAGTGAAAGAAGGAAAGAAAAAGATAGAAACAGAAGGACTCCAGAGGGAGAAGAATACAAGAGAAAATTCCCTTGACTTGGAATGGGATTTTCCACACCCTGAACATAGAACATATTCTGAATTTGAGCAGGAAAATGTCTGCTGGGAGGGAAAATTCTATCCCCAGCCTTGTGGGAAGGATGGGAAAGGGAGAAAAAAGTGAAAAGGGGGCCAGAACGATCCAACCCTCACCCCAGGAGAAACTGAAAACAGAATTCAACGTGTTCTTATGAAAGGTGGGCGCCATCAGGAAGAGGTCAGGTGAGGGAACTAGGTTTAGAGAGCCCAACATTCACCCCGGCTTCCAAGAGTGGGTGAGGGCCAGCATGGACTCAGGGCTGTCCTGCCTCAAAGACCATGAGATTCTAAAAGAAATGCAGTTCCAATGCTTTGATCAGATGCAGAAAGGGGTCACTTTTGCCCTCTTCACAGTTCCATATTTACAACTTTCCCTTGCCCTTTCTTTCATCCTCCAGCCAGAAGGGATGCGAGCAAGATGAGCACAAACATGTCTGTGGTGACTGACTTCATTCTTGTAGGCTTCTCCCACCTAGCTGGCCTCCAGGGCTTCCTCTTCTCTCTGTTCCTCACCATCTACCTGCTCATCGTGGCAGGCAACCTCCTCATTGTGGTGCTGGTCTCAACTGATGCTGCCCTCCGGTCCCCCATGTACTTCTTCCTTCGAATCCTCTCAGCCCTGGAGATTGGCTACACATCTGTCACCGTCCCCTTGCTGCTTCACCACCTCCTCACTGGTCAGCGCCACATCCCTCGCTCTGGCTGTGCTCTGCAGATGTTCCTCTTTCTCTTTTTTGGTGCCACAGAGTGTTGTCTCCTGGCAGCCATGGCCTATGACCGCTATGCAGCCATCTGTGAACCCCTTCACTACCCTCTTCTGCTGAGCCATCGGATGTGCCTACAGCTAGCTGGGTCAGCGTGGGCCTGTGGAGCAATGGTGGGCCTCGGCCACACCTCCTTCATCTTCTCCTTGCCCTTCTGTGGCCCCAATGCCATCCCACACTTCTTCTGTGAGATCCAGCCCATCCTACAGCTGGTATGCGGAGACACCTCACTCAACGAACTGCAGATTATCCTGGCCGCTGCCCTCATCATCCTCTGCCCCTTCGGCCTCATCCTGGGCTCCTATGGGCGTGTCTTGGCTACTATCTTCCGGATCCCATCTGCTGCTGGCCGCCACAAGGCCTTCTCCACCTGCTCCTCCCACCTGATCGTGGTCTCCCTCTTCTATGGCACTGCCATCTTTATCTACATCCGCCCTAAGGCCAGCTATGATCCAGCCACTGACCCTCTGCTTTCCCTCTTCTATGCTGTAGTCACCCCCATCTTCAATCCTATCATCTATAGCCTGCGGAACAGTGACATCAAGGCTGCCCTTAAGAGAACCATCCAGAAAATAAGGCCTGCAGAGATTTGACAAGGGGGTGACAGTGATGACTACTATTCTCAGTCAGCCCCAAATCACCAAGGATCAAAGGGAGAGGAAGCATGGTTCTCACCTTGGGGGAGGGCCATCCTGTCAAGAAGGCCTGTTACCTTCGAAGAACTACTGGAGCCAAACCCCTCCTTAGACTCCCATCACACACATACATGCTCTATGCTGCCTTCTGTTGTAAGAACAAGAAATTCAAGATGGAGGGTCAACTTTACAAACAGAGGAAGTTGACAACAAAGGAAAAGTTATAAAATGTCATCTCCACCAGACTATCAAGGTAATAAAACTTCCAGGTCCTTAAAGTTATTTGTCATTTATATATCCTAGGTAAGGTATTGGTTTCGTCAGTGATACTGCTGGCTAGTACACTAGCACCCATAATTATACCTAATTATATCCATCACCAGGCAAAGAGCGAAGTCCTTAAGAAGTAAGGAGGGGCCAGAAAATTTCAACACAGGTAAGTTCTTATGGGAACCATTAAGACACAGTGATTAAGAGAATAGATTTTAATGTCAGACTTTAATTCGTCTTAGTTCTTCCAACTGGTTAGCTGTGTGATCACAGGAGAATGATATAATCTCCCCCAGTCTTAATTTCTTTATCCATAAAGTTGGGATAATAATAGAGTCTATTTCTTTGAGTTTTTGTGAGGATTTATAGACTTGTAAATCACCCAAGCTCAATATCTAGACAAAACATTGTCTCAATAAATGTTTTTATTAGCAAGTCAGATAAGTCAGCACAGAGGATAATATCCGTATTAGGTGCCTTTTTGGAGGGAGAGAAGAGTATTTTTGGAATGTCAATGGCATTGGGAACCTAGAGACCCAAGGGAGAATGGAAGAGACTCCACACACCACTGCTACAGGAAACTGCCGCCCAGCACAGACATAAACCAAAGACAACCAGGACACTGAGAGTGAATATAATGGGGAAGTACAGGAGAGTCAAAGACATGCAGAACAAAGACACGAGATGATCTAAGTTAATCAAAAAAATGTCTCAGAGGGACAAGTATTCGTTAATAATTAAAAGTTCAATCCACATCCTTTTTTGTATTCCCAACACTTTGAGTTTTACAAGCATTTATTGAAGGCCTTGCATGTGCCCATCGTTCTACTTGGCACTGTGGTGAGTACCAAGTAACTACAGGGTGGGTATTTTGCCCAGATGGTGCTTGCTGTCTGGTTGGGAAGATAATCTTGATTCTCATACAATTGTCAGAGAACAATGAAAAGTGGGGGAGACAATAAATGGTTGCACCCTCACTCTCTACTCCATGGAGGAGTAGTATGGCCTTCCCTGGAGTCAGGTGAACTGTCTGGCTCCTTGATTTTCAGAAGAGGAATTCAACCCAGTCCCTACAGTCTATACACCTATCAATGAGTAAAATCTCAAAACTATTGCTCCTTAGTACTTACCAAGATTTTGATTGAGAGGGACAACATTTAGGAAGGGTTGCCTAAAGGATTGGTAATACAGCTTTTCTTCTGATAATCTGAAGTCTCCTCTCCAGACTAAAGCAGACGAGCAGAGAGCTGCATACCTAAATGCACTATTTTCCACCTCCTACTTATCTCTACCCACCCCATGACATCCCTCTTAGAGCTGTTCTTGCTACACGGCACTTTGGCGTTCTAGCATTGGTTTACATTGAGGAAGCTTACAAGAAGCAACATTATGAAACTCATAGAGGAAAACTTTCTCTCACATCACAGTGCCAGGAATAACTGTACTTCTGTCATATAAGCAATAACTTTTTTCTAACAGCTTTATGAGGATATAATTGGAATATAATAAAACTGCATATATTTAAGTGCACAAGTTGATAAATTTTGGCATAGGTATACACCCGGGCAACCATCTCCACAGTCATGATGTGAACATATCTGACCCCCTCCAAAGTTTCCTCACACCCCATCGCAATTTCTCTCTTCCACGCCCCCACCCCCGCATTCCCCACTCCCAAGCAACCTCTGATCAGCTTTCTGTGACTAGAGATTAGTTTGCTTTTTCTCAAGTTTTACATAAATAGAATCATAAATTATGCACTCCTTTTGGTCTGTCTTCTTTCATTCAGCATAATTATTTTGAAACTCATCCTTGTTGTGAATATCAACAGCTCGTTACTTTTTCTTGCTGAGTTGTATTCCACTGTATGGATATATCACAATTTATTTATCCATTAACCTGTTGGTGGAAATTTGGGTTGTTTCCAGTTTTTGGTTATTACAAATAAAGCCACCATGGGGGGCCAGCCCCATGGTTTAGCAGTTAAGTGCACGTGCTCTGCTATTGGCACCCGGGATTCGGATCCCTGGCACGCATCGAAGCACCGCTTGTCAGGCCATGCTGAGGTGGAGTCCCACATAGAGCAACTAGAAGGATGTGAAACTATGACATACAACTATCTACTGGGGCTTTGGGGAGAAAAAGGGAAAAAAAGGAGGAGGATTGGCAATAGATGTTAGCTCAGGACCAGTCTTCCTCAGCAAAAAGAGGAGGATTGGCATGGATGCTAGCTCAGGGCTGATCTTTCTCACACAAAAAAAAAGAAAAAAAGCCACTATGAACATTTGTGCACAACATTTGTGCTTTCATTTCTCTTGGGTAAATATCTAGGTGTGGAATGGCTCGATCATATGGAAGGTGTATGTTTAACTTTTTAAAAAACTAAGTCACCAATTTTCCCTCTTTTCATAACATCTGATGAGCTTATAGCCAAATTTGTAACTCAATCCCAGCAAGTGTACATTTCCTCACAGTACGCTTTTGGAATACTCACCTGCTTTCTGATTTCATCTTATTTTTTCTATTCTACAATTTTCTTTGTTTAGTCTACCTCATCTGTATTTTGTGCATATTATATAAGGCACATTGAAGTCTTTCTGGAACAAGGCGTAGAGCCATGAGCATGCAAAAAACAGCAGGAAGGATTGTTGAATGGGAAAAGCCCTTGGTGAAGACTGAAAAGTTGGGTTATCATCTCTACTCTGCTACTAAAGACTTACATGACCTGGTGCAAACTCCTTCCATCATCTCTCTGATTTTCAACTTGGTCAATAAACAGTATTGTTGAACTGAAATATTGTAGCCATTATCCCTGGAGCTAAAGGCTGAACCAAATGAGTTCTACATTGGGTTCAGCTCCACTATTCTGTGCCTGTTTCCCCAAGGACTTTCTGCTTCTTGTGGCTGATTCTCTTACAAAGCACCAAAAAGATTGTGGTGAATGCTCCTTCTCCACTATCGCTACCAAGAAATCTTAAACTACATTAATCCTGGCCAAATACAAGCACGTTCACCTGATTGCCACAGCCAACAACAGTCAAAATAGGTAGCAAGTTTCTAAATTCAGATCTATGACCCTGGATCTAAAAGAAGCCAAGCAGACAGGTTTCTGTTTCTTTTATTCACATGGTGATTTCCGGCAGAGAGCAGACATGCATGTGCTCATCACGGGAAAAGGAAAAGACACAGGGGGGAGCCACATACTGGAGGGATCTTTGGGAGGCCAACGGTCACCTTCCCCCAAGGTTGAGGAACAAGAGAGATCAAATGACATCTGCTCCCAAAATCCAGTGTGCTTTCTGCCCCATCTGTCTTTCTGGTGAATGCTCATCATATCTGTGAGCTGTATATAAGAGCCAGCATCTAATCTAGAAAACATCGAGGTTGCAGTGTCTCACACAGGGCCGTCAGCTCCCTGTCAAGGGGGATCTCCCAAAGAGGGGAGAGGCTTATCAGCATCTATGGTGTTAGTAGAAGGCAGTCCCCAACAACATGGGGGTTTGCAAACCAGGCACATGTACGAAAACATTAACACGACTGCCTGACAAGGTGCCTGAAATTGCACTCTTAAAGACTCATAAAAGCTCTTCCCTTCGGATCACAGATAATTTACTTCAGGAATTTCTGAGAAAGTGCATTACCTGAGTCATTTGTCATTTACAGCTTAAGGGAGAGTTCTAGAAGCAAGATGTCACAGGACTTGGAACTCAGACGGATGGAGAGGGAATGATGAGAGGCAGGCCAAAAGCAAAAAGGAAGGGTCCCGAACAGCAGAAAAGGTGGAAAGCAGCTAAGTCCGACGTTGTCCATGTCCCAGTTGTGCCACAGTCAACAATACGACTTCTCTTGGGTAAGCAGGACCTCACCTCCACTCTCACTTCCTAGCACTTCTCCGAACTTTCCCTGTTGACTTCATGGGGCAATAGACAATTTTATAGTGCGCCCCCCAGTGGTTAGGGAGCATGTAACCGACTACTTCATCTCTTTTCAATAGTTCGCAGACTGGAACACTCTGATCATCTTTTATTTGGAGTGGGACGGGAACCCGCCGTGATGGGGCTGGGAGCCTCCAAACTACTGGCCTTTCCTTACACTAGCGCAGCGGTTCTCAAAATGCAGTCCCTCGACCAGTAGCAACAGCATCATCACCCAGGAACTTAGAAATGTAAATGCTCAGGTGCTACCCCAGACGCGCTGAATCACGCATCCTGTTTGTAAAACCCAGCTTAAAGTCTGAAACTAATGCCCTAGCTTCAGCTCAAGGGATAATGGCTAGGATATTTCAGGATCAGGGCGAGCCCTCCAGAGCACTGAAGATGCGGTTACCCATCTAGGCCACACGGTGGCACAACAATCCTGATAGCCTGACATTTTCGCCCTAAAGATGGCTGTTGTATTTGCATTGCTGAAGGAAAAGGCCTCTGCCCACAAATTGGTAGGCTCCTGAAAGTTCAGGAGAATTAGAAAGCCAGGGTAAAAGTATTTGTAAACAATAACTTTAAGCCAGGGTAAAAGTATTTGTAAACAATAACTTTAAACCAATTCCAAAGACAGCACAGGAAAGTGAGGTTGATTCAAATAATTCATCTAGAAAGAGAAATGCTGGCTTCCACCAAGCAGAAGTTTAAAAATAACTTTCTTTTTCCAGTGAAAAGGCAGTTTATTGAAGGGAATAGTTGGTACACAACAAAACACATAGGCAGCCCCAACCTCCAGGAACTGAGTCCAGTGGAATGTTGTAATGACTTTCACTTCCAGAAAGTCTGATTTTCCAGATGGGGAACTGAGCAAAAGATGGTGTTTCCACCCACTTATTATCACTTCTGACACCTCTTCAACCAGGAAACACGAAGGGCTGAGAGGAAGTTGGGCCATTAACAGCCACCACCACCACCACTCTTATGTGTGTGTGACTTCCCCCCTGAGTTCTGTGGAAGACAAAAAGTGTTGTTTGGTTTTCACATTTCTACTCACCCAGACTACCACCACCTCCTGTCTTGATGAAAAAAATGGGCAGGAAATTCCACCAGAAAGGCAGAGTGCAAATCTAATGAAAATCCCATCCCCTGTACCCCCAAGTTCAGAATGTCCTGGCATCTTAATTGAAAGCTGAAGATTTGGGTGGAGGCAAGAGAGAGCAAGTTGATGGGCTGATGCAAATGAGGGCGCCTGAACTGCACAGCTCAGAAGGTCACTTCAGGGGTGGAAATATAGGGGGGACCATCTCAAAAGGGGGCCACCTTCTCCTCCCTCTTTAACGTCATCCATGAGGTAGACCAGAGGCTCCAATGAGCCACTAAGGAGTGGGGGTGAAAACCCTAGAAAATAGGATGAGGTAAGTTAAATGAGAAAACTCTACAAAGGGTTTCTCCCCCCATCCCATACCATCTGCCATCCTTGTGCTCCATAACTTCTGCTCCCAGATAATTCCTTGGGGACCCAAGCACCCAGGAATTAGCTGTCTGATGTTCTCTGGGAGTTCCCATACTTCTGGGAAGCGTGGGAGAGACTCTGAGGAGGCAAGAAGAGCAGAGGCCCAATTCCCAGAAACCCCACTTAGTCACCGTGCAACCCCAGGTATTTGCCTGAGAGCAAGTAGATCCCTGGCAATGGTGACTACGGAAAACCAACTTGAGCTGGCCTATCCACCCCCATTCTGGTGTGGCCCCAAATCTTCCCTTGATGATTCCCACTGAGGAGGGGTGGAGCCCGGGAGCGGTGAAGCCGGGGCCTAAGCTCCCTGAAGTGGCTGGCCTCTGCTTAGTCCCAGCTAAGCGCCTCAAGCGTCGGTCCCGGGTCTGGCCAGGCCTCAAAGTGTCACGCCCGGCCGCCTGTCCGTCCCGTGCAGCTTCCGGTGCGCGATGAGGTTGGTCTTCTGACTGAAGCTCTTGCCGCAGTCACGCATAGGGACGCTCGCCCGTGTGCGCCCTCTGCTAGATGATGCGGTGCGAGCTCTGGCTGAAGCTCTTCCCGCAACCCCGGGCATGTGCAGGGCTTCTCGCCGGTGTGGACCTGCCTGTGCATGATGAGGTTGGTGCGGTGGCTGAAACACTTGGTACAATCCCCGCACTTGTAAGGCCCCTCCCCGCTGTGGGTGCGCCGGTGCTTGACCAGGTCCTGGCCAAGACGGAAACTCTTGCCGCAGTGACTGCACTGATAGGGCCACTCTCAGGTGGACGCGCTGGTGCGCGGCCAAGGTCCGAGCTGCGACTGAAGCGCCGGGTGCACTGGGGACACGGGAAGGTCCGCTCACCGGTGTGCGTGTGCTGGTGACGCCCCTAGTCCGAGCTGAAGCCAAAGCGCTTCCCGCACGGCGCGCACCAGCAAGGCCATTCGCCGTTGTGTCTCCGCAGCTGGCGCGTCAGGTCTGAGCTCCAGCTCAGGCGCTGGTTGCACTGTGGACATTGGAAAGGCTTCTCGCCGCAGTGCCTGCACTTGTAGCGGTTCACGTTGAAGCGGTGGCTGAAGCCCTTGCCACACTCCAGGCACTGATACGGTTTGGGGGGTCTGGAGGAGAAAGAAGTCGCCAGGGACAGTCAGTGGCAGTGCAGGGGATCAGTTCCTTGCCCTCCGAGAGAACCTTATCAGAAGGCTCCCCAGAGACGTCGTCCCCACTGGGCTAGGCTGGGGAAAGGAATCCCTAGAGATCGCCGGCCTCGCAGCCCTCCCTGGACAGGGTAGGGGTTTCAGGCATGTCACCTGTGGGGGAAAGTAGAGGCCAGAGTTAGAGATGGGTGGAAGTGTGCTCGAGTGCAAATTAGGAGATTTGTGCCCTAGTATTGAGGCTAATATTGACCCATTGAGCGAATCACTCAGTATCTCTAAGCCTTCTTCCTCATCTGTAAAATGGGGGAAACTGGCCACACTTAACAGGTCTCTTAGGGTGATTAAGTAGTTGCTCAATAAATATTTGCTGGATGGAGCAGTTGAAAAAATAAAAAGATAAAGTGATACACACATTCATGGTGTCCACAATGCTTCAAACTCCATGATCTGGCTTCTCAGCAGAAACTCAGACAATTCAAAAACAAAATCAATATACAGTTATCTCTACTTGGTTTTAGTAGGTTTAATTTCCTGATTCTGTCTGGCTCATAGTCATTTGGGGGGGTGGAGGAGGACTTCCAGTATGGCTGAGTGAGGCACACATTTAGCAAATACTCTTACCAACAATAGAACTTGACAAATTTGTCAAAAACAGCCATGCAAGGACTCTGGAAATTGACCAAAGGCCTCCAATAAATTGAGAAGCATTTATTCAAGAATATTTCCTAAACCTCAGCAAAAACAGTGAGAAGCTGTGGCATTTTAACCTGGATCTCTCCCCATCACCCACCCAGATCTCTGGCCCCAAAGTTCTCCCAGGGAAGGGCAGGCCATGAAGATCAGCAAGAAAAGGGCTGACTTTATTTGCAGCAGAACAGAGAAAATACTACGTGCAGGGAGCTGTCAAAATAACAACAATCTCAGTAGCAAACAATCAGGGAAAGCCAACATCTTATCTACCCCAAGATCTACATACTGACTGAGGAAAGCAACCAACCTACAGACCAGCCAGCAATTTAACAGGCAGATCTGGAGAACAAGACATCCAAAGTGGTCCTTGATAAGATCCTACATTTCTTTCATGATCTGAAGGCTGTGCACATGTACAAGGCTACACATACTAGCAAACTACTCACCTCAGACTGAATGTGAGACCTTACAAACACAGAAAGTAAAAGACAAAAAAACTTACAAACTGCCTGAAATTTGAATGCATTCTCCAAGCCACACAGATCCATCAATAAAGGATACATCAATAAAAGATGGAAGACTTAATGGCTCAAGCACAACATCTACCCAAGCTTTGGCTAACCAATAAACTATGCTGACCTCTAAGAGGCAAGCATTAAAAATGAAACAAGAATTAGGAAACACTGTGGCCAACACAGAAGGAAAAGAAACCCCACAGAACTAGTCCAGGAAAGTTACCAAGCAAATAAAAAGACAGCAACAACCACCACCCTTGGAATTGGGATTCAGATTTGCTACATTATCTAAAATATCCAGTAATCAACAAAAAATTGTAAGACATGCAGAGAAATAGGAAAGTGTTACCAGTATACAAGAAAATAACAATCAACATAACTGTCTCTGAGGTAGCCCACATGTTAGATTTAACAAAGACACCAAAGCAGCTATTATAAATATGTTCAGAAAACTAAAGGAAGAATTAAAGAGTTTTTTAACTGGGATAACAATGTCTGATCACATACAGAATATCAATAAACAGATAAAAATCACGAAAAAAGAACTAAATGAAAATTCTGGAAATGAAAAGTACAATAACAGAAAGAAAAAAAAAAAGTAGATTTGAGCTGGCATAACAAATAATAAGCAAACCTGAAGATAGATCAATAGAAACTATCCATTTTCAAGAACAGTAAGAAAAATAAAAACAAAAGAAAAGTTACTCATCAAATACAAAGGATCGTCATAAAATTAACAACCAATTTTTCATCAGAAATCATGGAGACCAGAAGGCAGGAAGGTAACATATTTAAAGTGCTGAAAGAAAAAAAACGTCAACCAAGTAGTCTACATCTGGCAAAATTATCCTTCCAAAATGCTAGAGAGGGTCTGGCCCAGTGGCGTAGTGGTTAAGTTCATGAGCTCCGCTTTGGTGGCCTGGGGTTCATAGGTTCAGACCCCTGGCATGGACCTACACACTGCTCATGAAGCCATGCTGTGGCAGGCATCCTGTGTATAAAGTAGAGGAAGATGGGTACGGATGTTAGCCCAGGGCCAATCTTCCTCAGCAAAAAGAGGAGGATTGGCAACAGATGTTAGCTCAGGGCTAATCTTTGTCACACACACACACAAAAAATGATGGAGAAATTAAGACATTCTAAAATAAACAAAAACTAAAGGAGTTTGTAGCTAGAAGACCTGCTCTATAAGAAATGCTATAGGGAGTTCTTTAGACTGAAATGAAAGAACAGCAGATGGTAACTAGAAGCTATATGAAAAAATAAAGATCTCTGGTAAAAGTAACTACATAGGTAAATATAAAAGCTAGTACTATTATATTTTTTTGTTTCTAACTCCTCTTTTTGTATCCTATATGATTTAAAAGAAAAAGCCTAAAACAATCATTATGAGTCTATACATATAATGTATATTTAATTTATGACAATAACAACATAAAAGGTGGGGGGATAGAGGTGGATAGGAGCAGAGTCAATGCATGCCACTGAAGCTAAATTGTTGTCAGTTCAAATTGGATTGCTTTAAGTTTACTATGTTAATTGTAATCCCTATGGTAACCACTAAGAAAATAATTAAATACCCATGGGTCAAAGAGGAAATCACAAGAGAAATAGAGAATATTTTGAAGTGAATGAAAATGAATACATGGCATATCAAAATTTATGGCTGCAGCTAAAGAGTGCTTGGGTGTAAAATTATAGCTGTGGATGCCTATATTAGAAAAAAATTCCTATTTAATAACATAAGTTCCCACCTTATGAATCTAGAAAAAGAAGCGCACATTAAACCCAAGGCAAGATAAAGGACAGAAATAATGAAGATTGGATGAGAAATCAATAAAATACAAAAACAATAAAGAAAATTAATTAACATAAAAGTTTGTTCTTTGAAAAAGTCAACAAAATTTATAAACCTTTAGCTAAACTAACCAAGGAAAATCTGATAAGATACAAATTACCAAAATGAGGTATGAAAAAGGTAACATTACCAACCCTACAGAAATTAAAAGGATAATTAGGGACTATTATGAACAACTTTGTGCCAACAAATTAGAAAAATGAACCAATTAAATGGACAAATTTCTAAAAAGACGCAAATTACAAAAACTGACTCAAGAAGAAATAGAAAATCTGACTAGAACTGTAACAAATAAAGAAGATGAATTCATAATTTTAAATTTTCCCCAAAAGAAAAGCTGAGGCCCAGATGACTTCACTGGTCTATTGTATCAAATATGTAAAGAAAAAAATCCTTCACAAATTCTTCCACAGGAGAGTAGGAAGAAACACGGCCAAACTTTTCTATGAGGCCAGTATTATCCTGATACCCCAAAGCCAAAAAACATCACAAAGAAAGCCAACTAAATCCCAATATCCCTCATGAATACTCATACAAAGATCTTCAACAAAATATTTGCAAACCAAATCCAATAACATAGAGAAAAGATTATACACCGTGGCGGAGTGGGATTTATCCCAGGAGTGGAAATTTGGTTTAACATCCAACCATCAATATTGTAATATACCATATTAATACAATAAGGAACAAAAACTACAAGATCACCTCAACAGAGGTGGAAAAAGCATTTGTCAAAATCCTGTATCCATTCATGTCTTAAAACTCTTAACAAAGTAGAAATAGAAGAGAACAACCTCAACCTGATAAAGGAAATATAAAAAAACTATAACCAACACCATATTTCATGGTGAAAATCAGAATGTTTTCCCCTTAAGATCAGGTGTGGATGGTGAGGCTCTTCACTCTCACCACTGTCATTCAGCATGGAGGATCTAGCAGTATTATCAGGGAAGAAGAAATAAAAATTAGCCTGTCAAAAAACTGACTTTTTTCACAAATGACATAATTCTGTAAGTAGAAAATCTTACAAAATGCACAAAAATAAATACAAACTAATAAATGAGTTCAGCAAGGTCACAGAATAGAAGATAAACATACAAAAACGAATGGTATTCCTACAAATGGACAATGACCAACCTGAAATAAAAGTAAGACAGTTCTATTCACAATAACGTCAAAAAGAGTAAGAAGAGCAAAAGCTGCACACTGAAAACTAGAAAACGTTGCTGAGAGAAATTGAAGATCTGTTTATCTGACTTATTAAAGATAAATGGAGAGACACTCCATGTCTGTGGATTGAACGATTCATTATGAAGATGGCAAGTCTCCTCAAATTAATCTGTAGATTAAATGTAACCCTTATCAAAATCCCAGCAGGCTTTTTGGCAGAAATTGACAAGCTAATCTTAAAACTTATATGGAAATGCAAAGAATCCAGAATAGTCAAACAATTCTGAAAAAGAACAAAGTTGAAGAGCTTCCACTTCCCAATTTCAAAATTCACTATAAAGCTACAGTAATCAAGACAGACTGGCAGTAGCTTAAGGATACACATATAGATCAATGGAACAGAAATGAGAGTCTAGAAATAAATCCTTGTATTTACGGTCAACTTGTCACTGACTAGGTGCCCAAAGGAACTCAAGGGTGGGTTTGGAAGCACTTAACTGTTTTTCCAAATTGTTTTTTTCCCTTTTGTTATGTTAAGGACATGCAACCACCAACCACCCTGAACCAGACCAAGCCTCACCACAAGAGCTATGCCCATGACCTTTGCCTTATTTTTAATGCTAAGACCTCTCCAGGAGGAGCTTGGGCCTTATTACCATAACCTGCAGTGTACTGGAAGCATGTTTTCCAACTGAGCCTGCACAAGAGAATACCCACCGCTCCCTTTTGAATATTCATTCCCAATCTGAAATAAAAGTTCCTTGCCTCCCTTTGTTCCACGACACCATGACTTTGGAAATGATTCCTCATGGCCTCCTATTTGCTACAAATACACTTTACTTTGTAAGACAATTTCCACTGGTGTGGAGTCATATTTAACTCACCAGGAGGCGAACCCACTGGGTTTGGTAACAAACTGATTTTTGGCAAAAGTACCAAGATAATTCAATGAGAAAAGAACAGTCCTTTCAACAAATGATATTAGGAAAATTGAATATCCACATGCAAAGAGATGAATTTAGACCCTTACCTCACATCACATATAAAAATTAACTTAAAATGGATATCAGACCTAAATATAAAAGCTAAAACTAAAACTTTTAGAAGAAAATATAGGAGAAAATCTTCATGACCTTAGTTTAGGTAACAGTTTCTTGGATATGACACCAAAAGGATGAAACGGAAAAAAAAATAGAAAAAGAATTTGATAAATTCGATCTTCATCGAAATTAAAACCTTTTGCACTTCAAACGACACCATTAAGAAAATGAAAAGACAAGCCAAAGACTGGGCAAAAAATGCTTGCAAATCATGTATTTGATAAGGGATTTGTACCTAGAATATATAAAGAACTCTTACAATTCAATAATATGAATACCAATAACCCAATTTTAGAATGGGCAAAAGATTTGAATAGACACTTGACCAAAGAAGATATGCAAATGGCTAATAAGCACATGGAAAATGCTCAGCATCATTAGTCATTAGGAAAATGAAAACTGAAACCACTTCATACCACTTAACAAGTGTTGGTAAGAATGTGGAGAAACTAGAACCCGCATACATTGCTGGTGAAAATGTAAAATGATACAGCCACTATGAAAACAGTTTGGCAGTCTTTTAAAAGGTACTATTCCATTTTTATGAAATGTCCACAAAAGGCAAATCTATAGAAACAGAAAGTAAAATAGTAGTTGCCTGGGGCTGGGAGTGGGAATGAAGAGTGGTCACAAGGGATCTTTCGGGGGTGATGGAACTGTTCTAAAATTGGATTGTGGTGATGATTTACAACTCTTTCAATTTACCAGAATTCATTGAATTGTACATTTAAAATGGGTGAATTTTATGGTATGTAAGTTATACCTCAACAGAACTCTTGTTTAACAAAGAAATATTTCTAAGGTCCATTTTAGCTCCAACATTTCTACAACTTTAAGAAGTAGAATTGTTACCACCCACAAAGGGGTTCGTCTGCCCACCGCAAGACATGCTGATAGTCAAGAAGCAAGGTGGTAGGAAAGAAAGGACTTTTTATTACAGCTTGCTAGCAAGGGGGAAGATGGCTGACTCATGTTCGAAAAAACCATCTTACAGAACAAAGATTACAGGCCAGTTATATAGGAGGCTGCTCTCCAGGTGCAGGAGACATCTACTCTCTGGGTGGGGCATCCATCTGACCTCCAGATGGCGGCAGACATCTGACCTTAGTTCCTGATAGTCTTTGGTTTTACTGGATATGCATCAGAGACCAGAGCAACGCCCTCTACTCTGATCTTTCAGTTGTCCTTGGTAGTGGCTATCAGCATAGACTCTCTGCCCAGGGGTCATCACATTCCTAAGGAACTCAAGAGAACAAAGTTATCGACTTACTGCAGCTGGGAGGGGCCATAAAATCCCCAGAGCATGTCTGGTCTAGTTAACCAGAGGCCATTCAAAGTTACAATATGGTTTCTTTTCTACAATATGGCTTCCCTTATGTCAACCTTGTGTTGAGCCGGTACCAGAATAAGTTTACATTTCCAGGACACAGGGCACTGGCTTTGGATGGGTGGAGCGGCCTAGAGTGGGGTGGTGAGGAGATGCCAGATAAAGATTCAGACCACCACATAAAATCCAGGGATTGATGGATCCACACACAAACCATTGAAAGTTGATGCACTTCTCCAAATCGCCATGGTCAGAAGCAGTAATGAAGAGATCCCAAACCAGAAGCTGATGTACAATGTTTACTATCTGGCTCTGGAATTTGTTTTTCCTCTTACAGGAGTACCAGTGTAGCTGATATTTGGGGACCAATACCTTTAAAAAGCAGCAAATCCTCACCAAATGACGCCCTAACAGAGCAGCTACTAGGAAATGGTCTCATTTCCACAGGTGGCCCATCTTCATCAACACTGCCTCACACATTTCCTACACACAAGGAGATAGTTTCATCTTTTAATTTACAAGGTCTTTCCTTCTAGGTCTAAGGTCCTACTGGACCACAGGATACACAAAAATGATTCTGAAGTCAACAGATGATAGAATCATAAAAAGTAGGGGACAAATCCAATTTGAACTTGGAAGAAATATTTTTCCATGGCATATTCTTCCCTAAGAGTTAACACCACAGTCAGCTTTAGCTTATGTTTAGTGAGGGGAGAGGCAATATATCTTAGAAGATGAGAGCACAAGTTCTGGAGTCAGACCATTCATATCCCAGCTCCACCACTGACTGGCTCTGACTAGCTCATCTCTATGATGATAATAGTAATATCTAACTCGTAAATAGTTGGAAATCTAAAATGAGTTAATATGCTTAAAGTTCTTTAAACAATTCCTAGCCGATAGTAAATATTACACAAATGTTTGCTATTATTTTGACTCTAAAACATGTTGAGATAAGATATGCTAAAAAAAAAAAACCTCAGGCTGATGTGGTGAGTTTTTATTTATTTATTTATTTATTTATTATTTTTTGTGAGGAAGATCAGCCCTGAGCTAACATCCATGCTAATCCTCCTCTTTTTGCTGAGGAAGACCGGCTCTGAGCTAACATCTATTGCCAATCCTCCTCCTTTTTTTTCCCCCCAAAGCCCCAGCAGATAGTTGTATGTCATAGTTGCACATCCTTCTAGTTGCTGTATGTGGGACGCGGCCTCAGCACGGCCGGAGAAGCGGTGCGTAGGTGCACACCCGGGATCCGAACCCAGGCCACCAGTAGCGGAGCGCGTGCACTTAACCCCTAAGCCATGGGGCCGGCCCTGATGTGGTGAGTTTGTTTCAAACATAGTAATAAACCATGTTCCAAAGCCAAATAGAAACTACTTTTTTACTTTTGAACATTTTATCTTATCTATGTCTTAGGCTATCTTTGCAATAGATTAGCATGAAGACTGGGAAGGTGGCTCAATTTACTACATCTAATATGTACAATTTGGTTTTGAGTTCCTCTAAACCTATGCATGAGCTATGGGACTCCCAAACAAAAATGAGACAGAAACACACATATAACTATACAACTATAAACACATATATACACCAATAGACATGCATATACAGATGATCTCTATAAATAAGGATGAGATACTTGGAGTTCTCTCAGTAGCCTAGTGGGCAATGATAGGGCTAGGGGATGCCTGTAGAACAGTTTTTAGCTGTTTAAAAATAAGAAGTCATCAAATGCATGACCTCTCCCTTAGCATGAGGCATAAAAACATGCACAAAAAGATTCATGCATACACCGACACACTATATACAAGGATAATCTATATATTTACCACTCACTCAACATGATCTCAGATGTGTAGCAAATCAGTGAGCCTGCCACACTACTGCCAGTGACCAATGGGAGCCAAGAAGTGCTGAAGACACCAGAGTGTACCCGCTGCTGTCCCCAAGCCACATCACCTGCCAATGACACCACCAGACCTTTCTGGTTCCATATTTTCAGGATAGAAAGAACTTTGCCCCAAACTTCTCCCAACACTCAATCCAAGCTAACATATGTGGGCTTTAAAAATCTCCAAAGTGTCAAAAACATAGAGAGAGTGTGGAGTATCACCAGATGGGCCCAAGTTTAAATGAGCATGAAAATATTACTGGCCACCATTATCCAAAAAGATAAAAATACAAGAGCTGATCTTAGTAGACAGTTTGATTAAAAGAGCCTCAGAAGTTGACTGTGGGTTCACAGTACCTCCTATCACTGACATTCCCACTCTTAGAGACATTTTGGGCTACATAAAAAAGACGGACATTGTCTCTTGACTATATTAAACTAACTTTTTAAAAAGTCTGTGAGGAATACACAAAAACGTTGACAAGTTGTATTTGGGTAGTGGCATTATGGGTGTTTTAAAAATTTTTATGCTTTTTGTATTTGCCACTTTTATTCAATGAGCAGGCATCACATTTATAATTGGAAAAATACGTCTTATTTTTCAAAAATTGACAAGGTTACCTAGAAGGGCAAGGAGAAACCACTGCCTCTCCCTTATACCCCTGGAACAAATCTAAATCTACTTTACATTCCAAATGACATCTTTCTCAGGACATGCTGATAGAGCTCAGGAAGTGCACAGCTCCAGCACACAGTACATTCCATAAATGCTTGCTAAATGAACACAGCAAGAATTAGAACACAATGAGATCTGGATGTTAGGGCTGTGAGGTATCCACAGATGAGTCTCCTTTAAAGGACTCAGAGATAGCTGTAAGTTGCATACAAACCCAGCAGATGAGAAGCCATATGTGGCAGCATGGGGACCCATGCAGAATGACAATCTCAGAGTGAGAAGGTATACATGGAAAATACATTTGAGAGCAGGGACTGATGATGTGAAGAACAAGAGACAAAAGGATATGGTTGGCAAAGTAGAATTTCCCAAAAAATGAACAATTGGATGAGCAGATTGGTAAGAGGGTGTATGACAAAGGAAAAAAAAATAAAAAGTAAGTTTGCTTTGCCCCTCACCCAGTACCTTGCCCAAATACTGAAACCTTCCCTTCTGCTTTGTAACTATACTTTGGACCCAGCCCTCTCACCTGCAGGAAAGCCTGGAATAAGCCTTCTTGGGGCATCAAGAATCCATGGCTCCTCACCTTGCTCCTGCTGTGAGATTAGCTCAGGTTTAGGAAACAGGAATCCTAGTGGATCAATTAGAAGATCAAAAATTTCTTGCTAAACTATCCACAGCTATTCTGCCCTGTAGTCTCTGTACCACGCCACTCTAAAAAACAAAATTCAGATAGTCATTCTTCAACTTGAACTACCACCCCTCCACCAAGTTATGTCCACCTTTCATACGTCCAACATACATGTGGTCCATTTTACTCTCAAAATTCTAGAATGATGCTTGTGGCCCATATAACAAAGTATCATGGGTGATGAGGCTGGCTTCAAAGGTAGATTTGGGCCATGTAGTTCATTCAACTTGTCTAACAGCAATTTTTGTAACCACCTCCATCATCTCATGTTACCCTAACCTAGCCAGGCAGACTGGTCTATTTACCATCATCGAGTAAGTCCAGCTGCCTTTGAGTCTTTGGTCTCATGCTTCTTCCTGCCTGGAATACCTTCATTGCTTCTCCTCTCTCCATACCTAATTATTTCTAGTCATCTTACAGCAGCTCCCTCCCTCATGAAGCCATCCTCAACCACCCCACTTCACATAACATTTATTCTCTAGACCAGTGCTTCTCAAACTATCTGTGGGGAAGGACAAGGGGTTTGTTTTGTTTTGTTCTTTTGGTCAATGAGATGAGTCCACTGGTCCTAGGCTTGGATGCTGTGGCAATGTCAAACTGCTATAAAAGTTACTAAATGCTTTCTCTCAATTTATCTACTTATCCCATCACAAACTGATAACAAACAGTTCACAGACTGGTACTGGTTCACAGACAACACTTTGAGTAGCACTGCTCTAGAACATTCATTTGCCATTGAGCATACTCAGCCTTATGTGTACAACTGGTGGTTTTTCTGTATGGACCTCCTGTCTTACCAGCCAGAAGGTAACCTCCAGGTAGGCAGAGGCCATGTCTTATCTGTGAATGCCCCACCCCAAAATGTAATGTGTGTTGGCTAGCTGATGGCAGATCCATAGAGGATTCTGGGGGAAGTTTGGGATTTGAAGTAAAGAAAAATGTGATGGAAATCAACTAGATCCTTCTATTATAACCTTGTTATCAATATAAGAAAGATAATATTGGACTGGTAAACCAAGGATCTGATTAAAGTTGTTATAACTCTCAGCTTCCTTGATCCTCAAAGCCTCAACCTCCTCATAGCACCCACTAAAAGTTGTGCCTATAAAGGCAGTGAGATAACTACCTGAAGACTGACTGACCCAGAAGTCTCCATCTCCCCAACCAGGCTCATGTCTCCCATTCCCAGGCCTTTTTATTCTACACAGCCCATTAGTGTAGCTGGATTTCCCATCATATCCCACCAGACTATTTAGGAAACAAAAATGTGTATGTAATAAAAATGTAATGGAGAGAAAGGAGTGTTATATGCATTTGGGTGAGAGTAGAGGCTGAACGCTTCATGGCTAAGAAGGGAGTGAGGGAGACAAAGAAAAGAGAAGAAAGTGTGGAGGAAAAATGAGAAAAACAAGAAGGAAGAACATAATGGAGGACTAGAGGGAGGAAAGGAGATATAGGCAAAAAGAATAAAAGGGATTAGTATTGAAGAAAAGAGAAATATGAATGAAAGCCTTTCCTGTTTTGCAAAACAGCTGGTGACAACCCGTTTTTGCTAATGAATTTGTGGGCTCTGGTCTGAATGACAAAGGTTACTAAGTCTCCCAAAGACTTTTGTTATAATGGTCCTGACACGGCTTTCTAAATATCTTTAACAAATTAAGGACTATTGCTGCTTTAAAAGAGTCTAGATTTCTAGAAAGAGTTATACAGAGCTATTACTCATTGTTCTAAGTGCCCCCATATAAATATCTTCAGTTCCTAGAAAGTTTTTTGAGTATAATACTAACCAAAAAACTTGCTGTATTATCAGATCACTCCAACATCAATCAGTAGCCCCTGATTTGGGGTCACAGAAGCAGTGGGGATGTTCTCAATGAGTAGTGCTGAAAATCACATGCAGCTAATGAAAAAGAATTCTGAAAACGGGAAGTGAAAGGAAGTCTCACCCACAGAAGTCAGATGTCTGTAGTTCTCCCACATAACACCCCTGTAGAGGGCCCTCTGCGCAAAGTCCAGACACCCCCACTCTTCCTGGGAGAAACTCACGGCCACCTCCTCAAATGTCAGCAGCCTCTGGAATGGCATGAGAACCCAAGAATGAGACCCAAAAGAGACTGAAAGATAAGAAGAGACACTCAAACGTGGAAGGGGCAGCAAGATACAAAGACACAGAGAGGAGGACGGCATGAGAAGCAGATAAAGGCAGAGTGACCTAGAGAGAAAATGGGACCAAATGCAAAGAATATAAATTAAGTGCCCAGCATTGTTGAATAAACAGAACCATCGCATCACAGAGTTGTTAGGGCATTTGAGGAGAAAAGTGGGCTCATCTGGTCCAATCCCATGATTTTGGAAATGAGAACATAAAAGCATAGAGTGGCTTAAATGTGTCCAAAGCCACAGAGCCACCTAGCGGCAGAGTCAGAATTAGGACTTAGGTCTCCTTTGGGCCAGCCAAGTTCTCTGGCCATTGTGTTCTTGTCTCTACTTGCTGAATGAAAAATGAATGAATCCTCGCCCAGTTTCATCAAGAGACTTCAGTTGAAACTGTGGATTCAGAGAGAAATGAAGGGACCAGGCTTGTGAGATGGAGTAAAGGAATAGAGATGGCTGAGTACAGGCCCAAAGAGCAAAAAGGAAAAAGAAAACACACACACACGCACGCACACACACAGACACAGTCACCACAGAGATAGCAAAGAGGAAGAGGTGAAAAAAAAGATAGAAGGGGGAAGTAAAGAGGCCACCTTCTCACCTGAACCCCAGTTGCAAAGTGCATGGATGCCGTGGTTAGTCTGTGGAGGATGAAGATGGGGAAAGTTAAGCTAGGGGAGGCCATTAGAGAGACCTCCATGCTGAGCCCTCCACTCCCTTCTACCTCCCTAAACCTGACACCTAAGAACTATCTCCCTTACCCACATCTCTTCCCTACTGGCCTCCTGCTCTTGCCCTTGAGCAACCCCTGGCCTTCTTCAGCTCCCACCTGCCCTTTCCCTAATGCCTCCTCTTTCCAGCCTCTGTCTCCTGCCACTACCTTCCTTTACTTCCCCAGTCCCAGAGGACCCACTCTCTAAAGTGTGTCCCCAGCCCCTGGTGGTATCTGCTACCAGAGGTATCCTCCTTCCTTCCCTCTGCAGAACCGAAGTAGAAAGTGACTGGGGAGGGAGAGGTGCAGGCAGGTTGAAGCACTGAGTAGGGAAAGATTTAAAAAAAAAAAAACAGAGGAAAACTCACCGGCTCACAGGGAAAGCGTGTCTGTGCTCCCTGGGCCAGCCTTTTCCCGAGCTGGGGAGCAGATGGCCTGGCAGATCTCACTTCCCCAGCCTGCACCGGCCGGTTCCCGCCATCAGACTCTGCCGGTGGCAGCCCGGTCCCCCTGCCTCCTGTCTCCTCCCGAGCTCTCGGGGATTCACAGATCAGTGCCCCCAGGGTGCGACAGGAGAGCATAGCAAATGGGGATCTCGCATAGGGGCCAGGAAAGGAATGTAGGATGCAGGAGTGGATACTGAATAGAGACAGAGGCTCCAACTCAGTCCAGGAAGCCGGAGTGGGTGTGCGTCAGGTCGGCTGTCAACCTCTCTGCCTCTCTAGGATGTGTGCTCTCACTGGCCTTAACTCTTCCCAGTCAGGGTCGCCTAGGAAAAGGTAGGAAGATGGAAGAAGGGAGAGGACTCCTGTGCAAGGGGCTGCTGAGATACAGGGCCCCTGGGTCCTCCTAAGACATAGAGGGAAGGAGGAGGAGGGGCAGACCTGGCTTGCGGCTCCAGAGATTCCCAGGTTGGTGCGCTGGGTGCAGAGAAAAACAGGAAGTGGGAGTTAGGTGCCGACTTCCGCTTCAAAGATGCCACCCACTGCTCTATTCAACCTCCTTCCTTCTGGCTAACCGGTACCCTTCCTTCAAGTCTGCAAGTAATTATCAACGTCCCTCAGTGTGCCTCCTACTAAACATTCTTCGTGATCAGTAAACTCCCTTTGCCTTCCTTCTCCACTCAGCATCGCGTTTCTAACCTCCTAGCTCTCCCTCACCCTCCCCCAAACCCAGACCCACTCCTTCCCTCCCCTGTGGGCCTCCCTTCCTTGAGTCCCTCCTCACCACCCCCCACCATCCCACACCCTGCAGGAATGGGAAACATCAATCTGCCTCATCCGCCATGAACACCACCACCACTGCCCACCAACGGCCATGTGTAGACATTTCCTAGATATATTTACTCTCCCTGCAGCCAGGGTTGACAATGTCACCTGCCAGGGGGCTGGGAAATCAAGCCATACTCTTTTTAGAAACCACTGATGGGTAGCAGAATATGCCATCCCAAAATATACCTCTTTGGCATATGGAATTATAGAGGACTCCTAAAAGAGAAAGACAAAATGGACTCTGTGTGGCTAACCCAGACCTAAAAGAAAGCAGAGTCAAGCAGCCATGCCAGGAACGAGGTGCAGTCATGCAGTTTGTTCTCAGAAAAACCACAACTTGTACCTGAAATAGCGTTCCTTCCTGACAGATGGCCAGAAGACTGATAAGCTGATTTTAGAACGCTGGTATCTATAGGGGAACCAGCGAATCATAGGGCTTTCAAAACAATCCCTGTGGTCTATGGTTTTTGCCTTTATAAGCTCTGCCCTCCCACACCCTCCCCAGAGCATACCTTCGATTTGTCCTGGAGGCTGCAACTCCCTGGTTTGCAAACCGTATGAGCAATAAAACTTTTGTAACTAAATTCTTGTATTCCAGATATTTTTATTGACAGGCATAAGGATTATTTTGAGCTGATCGTTTTTGAGAAAGAGCAGACACAGAAGAAGCTCTGAACACTAAGTAGAAGTTACCCTTTTATAAGAGACATTTATAAGGGAAATCTCCATTTGTAATAGTGCCTCCCTCTCTGTACCAGATAGAGAAGGATGACTCTAAATCCCAAGAAACTCTTCTCAAGATACAGGGATCCAGACTTAAAATTGCATAACAACCTTACTCTTGTTACCGAACCAAGTGGACTCACCTCCTGGTGAGTTAAATAAGGCTCTACACCAGTGGAAGTTGTCTCACAAAGTAAAGTGTATTTGCAGCAAATAGGAGGCCATGAGGAATCATTTCCAAAGTCATGGTGTCCCCAAACAAATGGAAGCAGGAACTTTTATTTCAATTGGGGAATGAATATTCAAAAGGGAGAGGGGAGTATTCTCTTGCACAGGCTCAGTTGGAGAACATGCTTCCACATAATGAGGCCTAAGTTCCTCCTGGAGAGATCTTTGCATTAAAAATAAGGCAAAGGTCATGGGCGTAGCTCTTGTGGTGAGGCTTGGTCAGTTTCAGGATGGTTGGTTGTTACATCTCCTTAACAAACAAAAGGAAAAGAAACAACTTGGAAAAACAGTTAATTGTTTCCAAACCCACCTTTGAGTATCTGGAGGCACCTAGTCAGTGCCAAATCGCCCTTCTAGTTTTATCCTGCTCCTCATTCTTGAGGGGCACAGATTGAAGGTCCATCTTCTGCAACTGCTTCCTGCTGAGCATAGGCATTGCCATAGGGACCAGTAGAGGAGCAGCATTTCCAGAAAATCTCAAGTAGGTTTGTGGGTCACTGGAGGCATAGCCACAAGTTGTTCATAACAACCATCTGTAATTTTATAGCCTCAATGTGTTTAGGATCTGGGCATACTTGCCCTTCTCCCTCTAGATTCCCTCAGCTCTTTATAGTCTTGATACTGGGTTGCCCATTTCTCTGATGGACCTAGTCCTGCTGCCCAGGAACATGCAACCTCCTTGGAAGCATACTGTGCCTAAATGGTATAGGGTTGGTTAGGATCCAGGGCAGAGCCTGGGGTGGATAGCTGGTCATTACTTATCTGCATGGTGTCGTGGAAACAAGAGTTTCAAATTAGAGAGTGGTGTGCAGGAAAACTCGGAGTCATCAGTTGTCTGTCTCTCTTGATGCTCAGGTGTAGAAGCCCCTTTTTCATCTGTGTGTGGTGGATCCAAGGAGTGACTCCTTTGAATTTTAGAGACTAGGTGGTTAGTAACACCAAGCAAGGCCCTACCCAAATAGCATTTAGCTGATCTTGGCACGAACCGCTTTTCCAAGTTTTAAGATAGACCCAATCTCCCGGTTCATATGGGTGGAGTTTGACCTCCATAGACAAGGGAAGACAGAAGTTTCCATACTTATTGAATGCATCTACCACCTGCTTCAGATTGATTATGTGTTTGATTGCCATGGAAATCTCTGGGTCTGGGTTTGCGAGCAAATCTGAGTCTTTAGGGAACCTCCTCCCATAGGTCATTTCAAAGGGGCTAAGCTTCAGTTTGCCTTTTGGAGCTGTCCTTATCTGAGTGAGGGCTATTGGCAGTAGTTTTAGCCAATTTTCCTATGTCTCTTGGCACAATTTAGCCAGGGTTTTCTTTAAAGTTTTATTTGCCCACTCCGTTTTTCCAGATGATTGTGGTCTCCATGAGGCATATAACCTCCATTTAATTTTTAAAACTCTAACTACTTCAGAGGTTATTTTTGATATAAAATCTGGCCTATTGTCACTCTCAATTGATCTAGGCAACCCAAAATGGGGAATTATTTCTTTTAACAACAATTTTGTTTCTTCATTTGCCCTTTCCAACCTACAAGGGAAGGCTTCAATCCATCCAGTAAATGTATCCACAAACACCAAGATGTATTTGTAGCCTCCAGGGGCTGTGGACATAGCAGTAAAATTAACTTGCCAGAATTACCCCAGTAAAGTTCCCTGAATTTGAGTTGCTTTGGCCAGGAGAGGTACAGGAGGTCTGGTTTGTGCATTATTCTTTTGGCAATAAAGGCATTGTCCAGTTATTTTTTTTTAATAAGTTCTTTTATACCTGGGGTGCTTATGAACTTTGTCAGCCATAGGTATAAGGCCTCTTTTCCATGGTGGGTAGAATCATGAGCACTCTTAAGGAGCCCCCAAGCTGTTTGTTTGGGGACCCAAGTCTTCCCTCGTGGGTATATCATCCAGACCTTAGCTATTGAGGACCACTGACAACCCTGTGTCATGGCTTCCCTTACTTCATCACGGGAATACACTGGTGTAAACTCATAGAAGGGTAGAGTGGGAATTAATGGCAATTGGAGAAGCTCTCCTGATACAGTGGCCCTTTTTGCAGCTGCACCTACCAAGTTATTCTCTTTTATGGTCTCTGATTCCCCACTTTGAAGGCCTCTACAATGGACCCCAGCTTCTTCCTTGGGGTCCTGTACTGCTTCCAGCAGTTTAAAGATCTCTGGCCCATGTTTAATTTCTTTACTGCTGCTATTAAGGAGTCTTCTTTCTTTCCAAATGATTCCATGAGCATGAATTACAGAGAAAGCATATTTAGAGTCTGTGTATATTGTTATTGTTTTTTCTTTTTCCAATTCCAAAGCTCTGGTTAATGCAATTATTTCTGCCTTTTGGGCCGAGGTGCCTGGTGTCAGCCCCTTGGCCTCTGTGGTTGCATGCAGAGACATTACTGCATAACTTGCTCTTCTTTGTCCTTTATTCATGAAGCTGCTCCCATCTACAAATCATTCTTCCTCTGCATTAGGCAATGGTTCACTCTGGAGATCTCTGCAGCTAGAGTAAACCTGATCAATCACTTCTGGGCAAGCGTGGGTAATAGGCCCATTGGAATCAGGGATCAGGGTAGCTGGGTTTAAGGTATGACAGGGCATTAAGGAAATCTGAGAGGAATCTAGCAGCAGAGCTTGATATTGTAGTATTCTATTCTGGTATAGCCATAGATGTCCTTTAGTCTCTAGTAGGCTAGAGACTTAATGGGCTGTCCACACTGTCATAGGTTTGCCCATAGTCAGTTTTTCTGCTTTCTTGATTAAGAGGCAGGTGGCATCTACAGCTCTCAAGCATGGGGGCCATCCTTTCACCACGGTGTCTAGCTGTTTTGACAAATAGGATACCACTCTTTTTAGGGGTCCCAACATTTGGATTAGCACTCCCATAGCTATTCCCTGTCTTTCATAAACATATAGGTCAAATTCTTTGCTCAGGTCTGGTAAGGCCAGTGCAGGCACTTCCATGAGCAAGTTTTTAAGCTTATTGGAAGCTTAGTCACATAGCTTATCCCATTCAAAGGGGTCCATTTCTGGCCCTTGTAGTTTATCATAGAGAGGCTTAGCAATTAATCCAAAGTTAGGGATCCAAATGTGGCAAAAACCAGCCATCTCCAAGACTCCATGTAGCTGCCTATGAGTTTTTGGTGGAGAAAGTTGGCATATTACCATTTTCCTCTCCCAGGGAAGGCTGCATTGTCCCCTTGAAATGATGAACCCCGAATACTTTACAGTCTCTTTAGATATTTGTGCCTTCCTTTTAGACACTTTATATCCCTTACTGGCTAAAAAGTTCAACAGAATTATAGTGTTTCTATCAGAGATCTCCTTAGTAGGGTTGGCTATTAGGATGTTATCCACATACGGTAACACAGTATCCTCAGTTGGCTCTGGGCAACCAAATCCTCATCCCCCCTGAGGGGTCCCGGGTGACATTAACAGTGGGAGGAAAGCATGCTGAATTCTTGCTCGATACCGGAGCTACATCCTATTTTAATTTTAGTTCCCTTAAATCTTGGCCTAGGATTTCCCCAAAGATAGTGAGGGAGTTTTTGAACCATTGGGGTAAGACAGCCCAGCAATACTGTTGCTTCTGGTGGGAGTCTGGGTCCTCCAATTCAAAGGCAAATACCACCTGGGACTCAGGATCCAATGGGATGCAGAAAAAGCATCTTTTAAACCCAGTACTGTATAAAGCCTGCTGTCCCCAGGGAGGTTAACTAGCAGGGTGTATGGATTAGGCACTACAGGATGTATGTCTTGGACAGCCTCATTGACAGCCCTAAGGTCCTGAACAAATCTATATTCCCCTGTTCAAGGTTTTTTAATGGGTAAAATGGGAGTGTTCCATGGGGATCTACACGGCCTGATCAATCCCTGTTCTAAAAGCCTATTAATTACAGGAAGGATTCCTCTTATGGCTTCTGGCTTCAAGAGTTATTGTTTTACCCAGGGCCAGTGATCTATCTTCTTCAATTCCACCTTTACTGGTGTGGTACCTGCTGCTCACCCCACCTGTCCTGTGTCCATACTTTTGAGTTACATCAGCTTAAAACATTTAGGGGAATCTCTTCCTTTTCAGGTGCTGATGTATCCTGTAATAGGGCCATAAGCTCAACTCCCTGACTTTTGGCGACTTGGATCTCTATTTTGCCTTGTTCCCAGCTTATTGAGGCCCCTAACTTAGATAGTATAGCCCTCCCTAGAAGGGGAACAGGACATTCTGGTACATACAGAAAGGAATGCTTCAGCAATTTCGATCCCATTTTACAGGTCAAGGGCTCCAGAAACCTTTTGGTCTCTCCTTTTCCTGATACTCCTTTTATGTCACACTTACTTTTTGAAAGTTTTCCTTTTGGATATTCATCACTGAGAATGTAGCTCCAGTATCGAGCAAGAATTCAACATGCTCTCCTCCCACTGTTAGTGTCACCTGGGGCTCCCCAGGGCAGATGAAGATTTGGTTGCCCGGAGCCAACTGAGGAGCCCCACGGCCCCCATCACATCTCATCTGTAGTCAAGGGAAGTTGCCATGGCTCGGTCTTATTCAATCCCTTCCCTATATCGGGACATTTTGGACAAGCCTGCTGCCAGTGCCCTTCCAGTTTGCAGTATGCGCACTAGTTAGCCTCCAGCTTTGTTGGTGGCTTTCCAGTCCCTCGGTGGAGGCCAGGGTTACTCACCCGTGGCGTCTTCTTTCTCTCCCTCCGGTACCTTGAATAGACTGGAGGGCCACAACTAACAGGGCGGCTTGCCTTCTCATCTTTTTGTCTTCCTTTTCATCCTCAGCTTCATCCCGGTTATTGTACACCCTAAATGCAGCCTCCATTAGTTGTGCAGAATTAGCATCACGACCTATAGCCAACTTTTGGAGTTTTCTACGGATGTCTGGAGCACTTTGAGCTATGAAATAGGTATTAAGAAACACTGTACTGCCCTGGGCCTCAGAGTCCCAATTTGTATATCACCCGAGGCAGTCCTGCAGCCTCTGGAAAAAAGTGGAGGGATTTTCCTCAGGGTCTTGTTGGACCTCTCTTAATTTAGACCAGTTAAGGGGTAGCTGGCTTACTATTCTCGTGGCTTTCAAAAGCAAACCCCAGAAATATCCAGCTTTTCTTGATCATCAGGATCATTGGGATTCCACCCAGGGTCAGTCTCTAGCACAGCCTGTTTGCTAGGCTTGTGAATGTCTGATCCCGGGTGATATTCATTATCTACTTGTTCCCTAGCTTGTGACAGAACAGGTGACTTTTCCTTAGCTATGAGGAGTGTGGTTAACAGGCTTTGAATATCTGCACAGGTTGGATTATGAGTGGAGAAGATTCCCTGTATCAGGTTTATGAATTCCTCTGGGTCAGCCCTCAATCCTTTAGTGTGTGCCCTCCAATTATACAGATCAGAGGTGGAAAATGGGACATGCAAATTAACGTCTCCTTTCACCATCAGGTACCTGTCTTAGGGGATACATCCCAGGTTTGTGACTAGTTCCTAATCTAGTTGTACTATCTGGAAGAGGATGGTTAAGGGTCTTTGGTTGTTGGAGAGTCCAATTTCCTATAGAGGGATTGTTCCGGGGGCGGGGACAGTAACAGGGCCCTGTTACACTCTCCAGCTTAAACAGAGTTGAGGTAGGGGAACAAGATGGAGGTCTTTGGGGGCTCACAAGCTGGTCTAGCAGTGGGGCCAAAGCTGGAGTATCTGAGCAAGGTGGACTCTGAAGTGGGCTTTTCTTAGTCCCATGTTTCCTGCTTTGGAGGAGCAGGTCCTCCTCGTCAGAAAGATCTTTTAATATGGGAAGTATTTTCGACGTCTTAGATTCAACTTTTAATCCTTCATTTAGATATAGTGCCATGAAGCACTGGACATGCAGGATTTCTTCCCATTTCCTGGTCCTTTTGCAAAACAGATCCAATTGTAGTATGGTACTAACATTTAGGGTCCCATTTTATGGCTATTTTTCCCCATCCTCCAGTGAATATTGTGGCCAGGCTGTGTTACATAAAAAGATCATCTGCTGTCAGGTCAATGGGGAATACCCAAAGACCTTCCAATTCTGGAAGATGCAGCCCAACGGGATCTCCTCCAGGATGGAGCTTGCTTCCCCTATATTCTAGCACCTTCTCTTGTGGTCTGTTTCCAACCTCCCAAGAGCTACTTGTAACAGTTAGTGGTGGAGCAGATGCCACAAGGTTGTGCCCAGAGGATGCTTAGCACCCTAATAGCCTGAAACTAGACCAAGGATGCATAACTAAATCCTTAAAGGGGAAAAAAAAATGAGTGGACACTGGGTTTCATCCAGTGACCACTGATAGGGAGGGCAAGGAGTAAAAAAGAAAAGAAGACCTAGGAGTCCAGAAAAGCAAGACTGTGGAAAAACAGGACTGATGTCGAACATCCTTGACAAAAATGCTATGTCAAGCATCCTTGACAAAAACACAAAAATAAACAAAACAAAAAACCAGGCTCAGCAACTCCAGAAGGGTTTAACCCTATCCAAGGGGATCCCCCCTCTGATTACAGGCAAACACAAAGACAGACTCAATGACCTCAGGGGGTTTCAAACCCCTACCTCATCACTCCAGATGATATTCAATCTCCAGATGGGGTTTGACCCATGACTAGTCACCAGGGATTACTCCTGTTTTGCCAGAACTGAGCACCGGCCCTTCTGGAGTGGCCGGGTCATGCAATCCTTCCAAACAGAGGGGATTCTCACTCCCCTGAGCCAGGCTACCTCAAGGTGGGGACTCGAACCCCAAAGCCAGGCACCATCAGACAGGCTTTGTGAGGCAAATTAAGAAAATAACTCTTATAGCCATGCTGTGGGGTTGACACCACTCACCTACATCAAGAGATCCTCTGAGCAAAGCACTCAGTGCAGCTGCTGGGTCTCCTAATGTGGCAGCGACATCAAGCCAGTAGCACAGGCACCACAAAGGGGTATGTCCCCTCTGGGTCGCCAATTCTGTTACAGAACCAAGTGGGCTCACCTCCTAGTGAGTTAAATAAGACTCTACACCAGTGGAAATTGTCTCCCAAAGTAAAGTGTATTCGCAGCAAATAGGAGGCCATGAGGAATCATTTCCAAAGTTATGGCGTCCCCTACCAAAGGGAAGCAGGAACTTTTATTTCAGTTGGGGAATGAACATTCAAAAGAGAGAGGCAGGTGTTCATTTGCACAGGCTCAGTTGGAGAACATGCTTCCACATAACATGGCCTAAGCTCCTCCTGGAAAAGGTCTTTGCATTAAAAATAAGGCAAAGGTCATGGGTATAGCTCTTGTGGTGAGGCTTGGTCAGTTTCAGGATGTTTGGTGGTTACATCTCCCTTGAGTTTCTCACTTGGTCAGTTTCAGGATGGTTAGTGGTTACACCTCCTTAACATACAAAAGGAAAACAACTTAGAAAAACAGTTAATTGTTTCCAAGCCTACCTTTGAGTTTCTCAAGGCACCTAGTTGGTGACACTCTTGTTTACTGTACTTTTCCTGATAACCTCCCAAAACTGACCTCCTGTCGATGCAAATAATCCATAACCAATCTATAAATCAAAATTGGGGTGAGTTTATTATGAACCAAATTTGAGGGCCATATAGCCCAGAGAGTCCTTTCACAAAGGAAAGGAGCACTCCAAAGAAGTGAGGGTGTACAGAGTGGTCATATATCATCAAAGAGCATGTATCACATATGATGGCAATGTCCCTTTTATAATAGTCACGAGATTGCCCTGTCGGCACAGCGATTGATGGACACAGCAGGTATCAGGTCTGCTGTCTCAATGCATGCAGCAGGTAGCAGGTCTGTTGTCTCAGGTTGGGTGGTACAGGATGAGTGTAGCAATCAAATCCTAGACTAGGGAGAAATGCTTATCCTTAAGGAAATGCCAATGTGGGGAAAGTTGCATCCTTATCTTAAGGGCATTTGTTCTTGTCTTTAAAGCAGATATACAATGCATGTTCCAAGGCCACAGGCCCTTTTGGAAAAACAAGGTCAGGCCAAATTCGTTTTACACCAAATGGCTTCCTCATATGCTCCAATATATCCTATTGCTCGCCATTTATTTATCACTCCACACCACCCAACATCTTTCTTTTGTCTTTAGCTGAAGATGTTATTTAAGGTGGTGGCTTGGGCCATTTTGAGCAGTTTTACTCAGTTCCCCTGGGTTTATCCCATGTACATATACATGAGATGTACATGGTGAAACTTCTATTTGTTTTTCTCTTGTTAATATGGCTTTTGTTACAGGGGGATCTCAGCCAAGAACTAAGAAGGGTAGAAGAAAATTATTTTTTCTCCTCTACACCATTCTGGCCACCAAGCAGTTAGAGGCACTGCAGAGGAGCAACAGGGAACAGAGGACGAGCAGCCCACAAATGGTCTTGATGTATTTAGAGAAACAAGGGTAGAGGTGCAGCACATGACTGAAGTTAGACATTTAGCCACTGTAGGGAATGGGGAGACGGAAGCACAAAGGTTAAAAGCCACCTCTCTCCCTGTTTTAGGAGAGCTCAAGTTTGCTTCAGCTTCAGCATGCCCAGAATGTGATCAATAATATACCTGAGTGACCAGGCCCTAATGAAGGGACTGGCTTACCAAAACTGACTTCACCAGAGGCTGATTTAGAGCCAGAATGACGACTGACTACTTCCGAATGGACAGCACATCTGGTCTGAGTAGTGGGATCAATTTTGCAATCACCATCTTCAGGAAGCCAAATTACTGGTCAAAATGTTGTCTAGAACCCAAACAGTGAAAAGAACACAATTAAGGGCTCTATCTACCTTAGGCTTTATGATGGACCTAAACAAACGTCTCTCATTTTCCACACCAAGAATATTAACCCAAGGACTGATTCTTATAACCCAAAACAATGTTTTCTACCTTTTTTTGTTTGTTTTTCAGTTGATAACGTTCCTGTGAGCGTTCTTTACTCCTCATCTCCCACCCCAACCAACCACCAGTCTAGTCATTGCTATCTGGATCTTATTCTCTATTTGTATAAAAACACCTAGACCATAGCCATGCAAACTCTAAAACATCTTTGACTCAAAAAGTAAAAAAATTGGCATAAGCAATCACAATGCCTCTTCTCTACTGCCTTGCAATAGTTAGGACACTTTCTAAAGCAGTGATTGGAAAATAGTTCATAGAATTTTTGCATTTGGACCACAAATACACATACACATCAAGTATTTTCATTATAATCTTTATTCAACTCCCCACAAATAAGCAGCTTGAAAAATGCAGTTTGCATTGAGAGCTCTACATTAGTAATGCCAAATAGGAATTTTGAACTCAGTAACATTTGTTGAACAGAATTGAATCAGGTGGAAGATTTTGTTGGCTGGAGCATTTATAAGACCTTGCACCAGTATGGGTGTAGAGACGAACTGAAGGAGGCCTAAAGATAAATGCAGTCGTTGACCTCAAATCTGAATAGGAACTCAGGCCATAGTTTTGGAGAATAGCCATTATGGTTACCCTGGCAGTGTGGTGGGGCCATTGTAGAGTTATTCTCCTGAACTATACAAAGATAGAACCTAAAATGAAAATTATTACTGAGATAAAGATTGTAGGATTTCTCTTACACGGTCTTTTAAGTCTTCCCATTTCTGGGATGGTCTGGCTGAGTCTCTTGAGGGTCTTGGCTCTTTCCCAGTTCCTCCCCAACATTGGATATGCTTTCTTGGCATTCCTTGGCTTTCTCACAGATATTTTCTATAGGAAGTAAGCCAGTCATAACTCCCACTAGTTTCTTCCTGCCAGTCTGCAGCACTCTGTTGGTACCCAGAAAAAGATCAAAAAGCGACTAGCATGATCTTTTCTAGTGGAGCCAGGATCGTGGATATAGACTAAGAACAGAACAGAATACCTGGGGTCTTGGATGCCTCTCCTACCCTAGTGTCTCTGCAGTTCCTCTTGGAGAATCCTGGGGCCCATCAGCTGTTATTTTATCCCATGTGGATGACCTGTAATGATCAGCAGAGAAAAGCACCAAAGCTGGGAAAGAAAAGGCAGATCTGTAAAAACCCTTCCAGTGCAGGCTGATGTCTGATCACCAGGTGATTGGTTCTCCTTCAGTAGGCTACTGAACTCTTGGCAGAGGCTCAATTTTCCAATAGCCCTGTCCAGAGAATTTCCCGTGTCCATTGTAAATGCCACTCACTTCCTCTAATGAATTCGTATCCTTCTTAGTGGCATACTAGACATTTTGAGATTTGATAACCTATAACTCCTATTTCCCATGACTTCCATCTTCCAAATTCCAATGTCCACCTTCCCTTTAATTTCACAGTAATCAGCCAGTGACTCCCATCCCTATCTTCCTTTGAGATATTTCTGTTTTTCATGACCCCTTCTCCCAACATTTTTCTTGCCTTCAATGACCCCATTTCCCAAACATCTATTCCTCATTTTTGATTACTCATGACTTATTTCTCCTTCTTTTGCTTTAAACTCTACACTCCCTTGATCCGTCTTCTTAAAACTCTTTAAGAAAAGGCAAAATAATGAAGACAGTTAAAAAAAAAAGTTAGTGTTGCTGAGGGTTTTGGAGAGGGAGGAATGAACAAGTGGAGCACAGAGGTTTTTTAGGGCAGTAAAACTACTCTATATGCTACAATAGTGGATGCAAGTCATTATACATTTGTCAAAACCCATAAGATGTACACCAAGAGTGAACTCTAATGCAAAATATGGACTTTGGGTACTAATAATATATCAACGTAGGTTCATCGATTGTAACAAATGTACCACTCTAGTGTGGGATGTTGATTATGGAAAGGCTGTGCTTTGTGGGGGTAGGAGGTATATGGGACCTCTATGTACTTTCTGCTCAATTTTGCTGTGAACCTAAAACTGCTCTAAAAAAATAGTCTATTGAAAAGGAAAAAAAAAGAAAAAACTCCAAATATTTCCCCACAACCCTACACATACTAAATGACACTCTTGCAAGCTTCCCTTCTCCTAATTACCAAAACTCCCTAACCTTTCTGTATGTAAGTGTAATACAAAAAGTATTTCCAAATATTAAATATCAAAAATAAATTACTCAATTCCTCCTCCTGCAAAAATTACCTTTCTTCCCCAGTTAAGATTTTTCTATATTTTCATAATTTCCTCACAACTGGATGTTCCTTTCCAATACATACACATCCACCCACAAAGGACCATCTTTCTTACTGCTCATCCCTAATACACCACAGCCATACACATATACACAGCGAACAGAAGGAGCTGCTGCTCAAAATACTGGGATGCCCGCTGGCTGTTTAACACTCAGTGTGACCTGGAGCAAGTCACTCCCATTCCTCAGCTTTCCAACCCGGAAAATGGGCCCGCTGCAGCACGCTTTTACGGGTAGCTAACATACAAGACATGAAAGAACCTTGAAAAGTAATGAACTGCGACAACAGTCGCTATTAAAACCAGGCAGCAACGCGGGTCCTCCCCACCCCGGCGGCACACGAAACGCTGGCGGGTGAGGGGGCAGAGCCCCTCCAGCGCGCCGGCGTGAACGCAGCACCGCTGCCATGGAGACGACTGCGTTAGGCTGGGAGGCCCCGCCCCTCCCTCCGGCAGGTCGGCAGCCTGCTGCCCTGGGCCTCTCTAGGAAGCACAGGAGGTTCGACCTTGGTGATTTTAACTCCTTCTTTCCAAGTGCCCACCTGACTCCGACGTAACTGGGGGGGTCTCAGTGCCCATTTGTACTTTTAGCAGAAGTGGGTACTGAAGGGGCGGAAATAAAACAGGGAGCTCTCCGGCTCTGGTTGAGCCTCAGATCCAAGCAAAGAACCCTTTGAAAGAGTGGAAGGGACAAGGGAAAGAAGAGAAGAGGGAGCCGGGGGAAGGAAGCGAGGAGCTGAGGATGAATGGGAGTAGAAAGAAGAAAGGATGGAGTTGGGGAGGATACTTAAGGAAAGAAAGAGTGAGGGTGGTTTTTGACAGAGTACCTGTAGGGGGCGAAACTGAATGACGAGGTCCCTAGACTGTAAAAGGGAAACGGGGATCTACCGGGAACTGGAGGAGAGAAGGAATGAATTAGGAAGGGGGTTCTGGTAGGCGTGATGGGGGCCAGAGATAATGTAAGTTTAGCTTCTTTGGATACATCGCCCTCTGATTAAAATGATGATATGGTCACCAACTAGGCACTTCAAGAAACTCAAAGGTGGGTTTGGAAGCAATTAACTGTTTTTCCAAGTTGTTTTGTTTCCTTTTGTATGTTAAGGAGATGTAACCACCAACCATCCTGAAACTGTGAGAAACTCAAGAGAGATGTAACCACCAAACATCCTGAGACTGACCAAGCCTCACCACAAGAGCTATGCCCATGACTTTTGCCTCATTTTTCATTCAAAGATCTCTCCAGGGGGAGCTTAGTCCTCATTATGTGGAAGCATGTTCTCCAACTGAGCCTGTGCAAGAGAATACCCCCCTCTCCCTTTTGAATATTCATTCCCCAATCGAAATTTGTTTGGGGACACCATGACTTTGGAAATGATTCCTCATGGCCTCCTATTTGCTGCAAATATACTTTACTTTGTGAGACAACTTCCACTTGAGTAGAGTCTTATCTAACTCACCAGGAGGCGAGCCCACTTGGTTCAGTAACAGTATTAATAATAATAAAATTTTCTACACTTGAAGATATCTCCGACTACCTGCTGATATCGCTAGTGGTGATTCAGAAGAGCAGATTCTCCTCCAAAATCTGAGGTTATCATTTCTTCACTCTGCAACTGCACAGAGCATCCTTACTACCTTTCTTGTGCTAGATGAGGTTCTTAGAGCAGGACAAGCCCTCCACCACCTTCTTGCCTGTTAGCTAAGCCTTACTTGCTAAGTCAATCAAAATATAGCAGCAATTATTCATAATGGCCAAGAACTGGAAACAATCCAAAAGTCCCCCAACAGAAGAATGGATTTTATAAAACTGGTATGGCCATACAGTGGAATATTACTCAGCAATAAAAAAGAATATTGTTACACACAACAAGATGGATGAATCTCAAAAGCATAATACTAAGTGAAATAAAGGAGTCACAGAAAAGTACATAATGTATGAGTCCATTGTATGAAGTTCTAGAAAATGCAAACTAAACTGTAGTGACAGAAAGCAGATCAGTGGTTGCCTGGGATTAAAGCCCCTTAAAAGCGGGTAGAGAGAACTTTGGGGGGGTGATAGGAATATTATATATTCATTGCGGGAGTGATTTCACAGACTATACACTTGTCAGAACTCATTGAAGTGTGCCTTTAAATAGATGTAGTTTATTTTATGTAAGTTATACCACAATAAAGTTTATTTAAATTTATTAAAACAATAAAAATATATCAGCAATAATAATAATATCTCAGTCTATTTTACCAAGTACTTTCAAATGCAACAAAAATGCAGAATACTAGCAATTCTAATTTACAGACACTGACGATACAGCTATAAACAAGAAAGACCATGTACCTGCCTTCTAGTACAGGAACAGAATTGTTGGGGAGAGACAATAAACAAGTAAATGTAACCAGTACATTGAACAAATAGGAATCCAAAGAGTGGAATTCCAACAGAAAATAACTATATTCCATTCCTTCACTGCCTAGGCAAACCAGCTATGTAGGGCACTTCCCCACCCATTGGGCGAAATATTGGGCAGATCACTCAGACGATAAAAAGTCCTCTGGTCACTTTTGATCCCAAGAATGGACTTAAGTAAATAAAATAAGCAAAATCCTATAGTAATCAGTGTTCTGAACTTCTACCATATCCCATTTTCCAAGGGCCTGCCTGTAGTAGGAATTGAGAGAAGGGTCCTCTCCTACACTCCTCCTCCACTCACTAGATTATCTCTGGATCCTCCAGACTTGGAGGAGGGGATGGGGAATAAGTTAATAAGTATAAAAGGACACCTGACTAGTGTCCTATAATTTGGTGAGTTTCCTCTCAGTATGGCAAATATACAACACTAACTCCCTCTGGGCTTGCCAGATATTCTAAGCTAACACTTTTCCTTAGGAAGCACACATGGGGTCTTCATATACCTCCCACCATCCACAGGTATTTCTCCCCTGCAGATCCCTCCTGCCATGCCTTTTCTGGTTGGGCTCTCATTACCCCCTATAAACCCTAGGTTTGCGGCCTCTACCCCTATTTGAAAAGTGTTCTGAAAGATGAGAAAGGGCTCATCTTGGACAAGTGATTGGGGAAAAGGAATAAAAAACAGGTAGTACAAAGAGCTTACCATGTTTAAGGAGCAGAGAGGGAACCAGTGTGGCTGGTCCACAGTAATCAAGACGTAGAATATCAGAGGGTGAGCTTGGCCAAATACACAGGAGCCAGAACAGGCAGAGTCTGGAAGGCCTGGCCCTGTGTCCACACCATGAAGCTTTAGATATATTTGGTGAAGAAAGCTATATATACAGCTCAGATTTAAAACAAAAATATAACAGAATTAAACTTTTCATCTGTCAAATAGGGCAATATTTGAATGAGAATATTTAGTGATGGCTGGAAGTGATAGAGCAACGTCTACACTGTACATGGCTTATAGAAGTATAAATAAGCACTCATTTAAAAAAAAAAACCTGTCATATACTGAGCTCCTACTGTGTGTCAGAGGTTTTGCATACACCACCCCTAATCTTCACAGCAACCTTGCAATAAGCAGGTATTATATTCAAATTACAGATGAGGATACTGATGCTCACAGATGTCAAATGGGTTCTTCATGGCCAAGCATCATGGCCAGCATTCAAGCCCAGGTCTCTCTGTCTACAAAGTATAGACTCTTCCCACTTTGTCACTAGAGGGATAGATATACAGATAAACAATAGATAGATAGATAGATAGATAGATAGATAGATAGATAGATAGATAGACAGATGGATAGACAGACTCCAATGATTCTAAAGACATATACGATGCATTCCATTCTCACCACTCTTTCCTAAAGAAAAAGATAAAAATACAGGGGCCGGCCCAGTGGCGCAAGTGGTTAGGTGCACACGCTCTGCTTCGGCAGCCCGGGGTTCGCAGGTTTGGATCTGGGGCGTTCACCAATGCACCATGCTGTGGTGGCATCCCATATAAAGTAGAGGAAGATGGGCACGGATGTTAGCCCAGGGCCAATCTTCCTCAGCAAAAAAAAAGAGGAGGTTTGGTATCGGATGTTAGCTCAGGGCTGATGTTCCTTACAAAATATAAAAAATAAAAATACAGAAAAAGCATTCTGTTTCCTTTAATATATTTTAAGAAAATTAAAATAACCTGGATATCAAAGAAGAGGGAAACAGTTAAGTAAATTATAATAAATTGACACATTGCACACACATGTATCTGATGGATGCTATAGTGTCTGATCATTAGCAGATGATCTATAAATATATTTTTATATTCACAAGAAATATGTAATAATACACAAATTCTTTCACTATAATGTTAGATGGCTAAAACAAAGTACAAAAAATAAATTTACAGAAATCATAATGAATTTAGCTATGCAAGAATTTGAAGGAAAAAAGGGGTGGGAAAGAGAATATACTAAAACATTAATGGTGGATATTAACAGCATTGGTTGTATGAATTATGGATAGGCTTTTTTTCCTTCTTTATATATTTCTGTAGCCCTATATTTCTATCCATCTCTCTTATTTCCTAGTTTCCCATAATCAGTATGTATTATGTTTATAATCAGAAAATATGAAATGAAAAGTAGTAGGTGAAAAACGTCATGTTTGGTTATGCAAACTATAAGGGCTCTGGGGAGTGAGAAGGGGCTTGGGAAGGCTTCTTGGAGGGAGTGAAGCTTGTGCTGGACCTCGAGGGGTGGGGAGGACTGAGGTAGGTGAGAGGGGACAAGGAAGACATTTTGTTCAGGTAAAGAGAAATGCTAGTGCAAAGACATGGAGGTGGGAAAACACAGGGAGTCACCCAGTTGAACCAGTGCAGCAAATTCATGTGAGGAGAAGCAGAACACATGATGGGCTTGGAAATTTGGAGCTGGATTGTTGGAAGCCTTGAATGCCAGGCCTTGGACTTCTGGCTTTACCTTGGGAGAGGGGGCACAGGAGATAGTCCCATCCTTCTAGCCACCAAACATCCCTCTTACTAAGGCAGGAGACATTTAGGTTAAATTCAAGGCAAATACAAGGATTCTGAGCAATCCTGAGAAAAACGGAAAGAAAATGGAGAGGACCGTGGAGAAGGTCTCTAAGTGTTACTACATTATTCCAGATGTCTTCGCTATGCCCTAAACAGTTAAAAGTATGTTGAGTTCTGGCCCTTTTGTCACAGACACGATATTCATCATGCTCATTCCCATCTCAGCATATTTTTTCACAATGGCTCTCCTGGACTTTAATGGGACCCCTCCCTCCAAAGTCAGATGAAGCCCCTGCTTCCTTCCCCTACTGGAACACCTTCCCCTACTCCTAATGCATCCCTGTCTGCAATCCTCACAGCACTCAGGTGCCTTGGATGTTTACTGCCTTGTGCCCTATGCACATGTTTAAGTTATTATGTTGCTTTGTTTTTAAGGAATTTAACTTGTTTCCTCAAATAGAGTGAAAAATCTTTATAGGCAGGAACTTTTGTTGTGTTTTTTGCAACCCAAGCACCACATATCATGTTTAAATAAATAAACAATAAATAAAATTATAAATGAAAGAGAAGACATTATAACTGATGCCACACAAACACAAGGGATCATAAGAGAATACTATGAAAAATTATTTGCCCACAAATTGGATAATCTAGAAGAAATGGATAAGTTCCTAGAAACATACAATCTACCAAGTGTGAATCATGAAGAAACTGACAAGCTGAACAGACCAATAACCAATAAAGAGATTGAATCAGTAATCAAGAACCTCCCAATGAAGGAAAGCCCAGAACCAGATGGCTTCATAGGTGAATTCTACAAAACATTTAAAGAAGAATTAACACCAATTCTCAAACTCTTCCAAAAAATTAAAGAGGAAGGAATACTCCCAAACTTGTTTTATGAGGCCAGCATTAACCAGAGACCAAAGCCAGATAAGGATACTACAAGAAAACTACAGACCGATATCCCTGATGAATATACATGCAAAAATTCTCAACAAAATACTAGCAAACTGAATTCAACAGCACATTAAAAGGATCATTCACCATGATCAAGTGGGATTTATCTCTAGGATACAAGGATGGTTCAACATACACAAATCAATAAATGTGATACACCACATTAAAAGAATGAAAGATAAAAATCATATGATCATCTCAATAGATGCAGAAAAGCTATTTGACAAAATTCAACATCCTTTCGTGATAAAAACTCTCAATAAATAGGGTATACAGGAAACATATTTCAACATACTTAAGGCCATATATGACAAACACACAGCTAAGATCATACTCAATAGTAAAAGGTTGAAAGTTTCCCCACTAAGATCAGGAACAAAACAACGGTGCCCATTCTAACTACACCTATTCAACATAGCACTGGAAGTCCTAGCAAAAGCAATTAGGCAAGAAAAAGAAATAAAAGGCATCCAAATTGGAAAGGAAGAAGTATAATTGTCTCTGCTGATGACATGGTCTTTTATATAGAAAATCCTAAAGATTCCACTAAAAAACAGTTCCACCTAATAAACAAATTCTGTAAAGTTGCAGGATACCAAATCAACATAAAAAATCAGTTGCATTCCTATATATTAACAATGAACTACCTGAAAAAGAAATTTAAAAAATGATCCTATTTACAATAGCATCAAAAAAAATACTTAGGAGTAGGGGCAGGCCCCGTGGCATAGCGGTAAAGTTCGGCACACTCTGCTTAGCTGGGCTGGTTTCATGGGTTCAGATTCTGGGCATGGACCTACACCACTCATCAGCCATACTGTGGCGGCAACCCACATACAAAATAGAGGAAGACTGGTACAGATGTTAGTTCAGAGATAATCTTTCTCAAGCAAAAAAAAAAAGAGAGAGAGGAAGATTGGCAACAGATGTTAGCTCAGGGTCAATCTTCCTCAGGAAAAAAAAAAAAACTTAGGAATAAATTTAACCATTGAAGTAAAAGATCTATACACCAAAAACTATAAGATATTGATGAAAGAAACTGAATAAGACACAAATAAATGGGAATATATCTTGTGATCTTGTTAAAATGTCCATACTACCCAAAGCCATCTATAGATTCAATGCAATCCTTATCAAAATTCCAGTGGCATTTGTCACAAACAAATAGAAAAAATAATCCTAAAATTCATATAGAACCACAAAACACCCCAAACAGCCAAAGCAAACTTGAGAAAGAACAAAGCTGGAGGCATCACACGTCTTGATTTCAAACTATATAACAAAGCTATAGTAATCAAAACAGTATGATATTGGCATAAAAACAGACACATAGACCAAGGGAATAGAATTGAGAGCCCAGAAATAAACCCACACTTATAGGTCAACTAATATTTGACAAGGGAGCCAAGAATACTCAACGAGGAAAGGATAGTCTCTTCAATAAATAGTGTTGGGAAAACTGAATATCCACATGCAGAAAAATGAAATTAAACCCCTATCTCACACTGCTCACAAAAATTAACTCAAAATGGATTAAGGATTTAAATGTAAGACCTGAAACCATAAAACTCTTAGAAGAAAACATAGGGGAAAAGCTCCTTGACATTGGTCTTGGCTATGATTTTTTAGATATGACAAAAAACCACAAGCAACAAAAGCAAAAATTAATAAGTGGGATTACATCAAACTAAAGAGCTTCTGTACAGCAAAAGAAACAATAACAAAATGAAAAGGCAACCTAAAGAATGGGAGAAAATACTTGTGAACCATACATCTGATAAGGAGTTAATATCCAAAATACATAAAGAACTCATATAACTCAATAGCAAAAAAACAAACAATCTGATTTAAAAATGGGCAAAGGACTTGACTAGACATTTTTCCAAAGAAGACATACAAATGGCCAACAAGTGCATGGAAAGGTACTCAACACCACTAATCATCAGGGAAATGCAGATCAAAACCACAATGAGATATCACCCACAGCTGTTAGAATGACTAGCATCATAAAGACAAGAGAAAACAAGTGTTGGTGAGGATGTGGAGAAAAGGCAAGCACAGTATACTGTTGGTGGGAATGTGAACTGATACAGGCACTATGGAAAACAGTATAGAAGTTCCTCAAAAAATTAAAAATAGAACTACCATATGATTCAACAATCCCAGTTCTGGGTATATATCTGAGGGAGATGAAGTCACTATCTCAAAGAGATATCTGCACTCCCATGTTCACTCAAGGATTATTCACAATAGCCAAGACATGGAAACAACCTAAGTGTCCATAGACAGATAAATGGATGATGAAAATGTGGTGTATATATTTACAATGGACCATTATTCAGCCATAATAAAGAAGGAAATCCTGCCATTTGCTACAACATGGATGTATCTTGAGGGCATTATGCTTAGCGAAATAAGTCATACAGAGAAGGACAAACACTGTATGAACTCATTTTTATGTGGAATCTAAAAATATTGAACTCATAGAAACAGAGAGTAGAATGGTGGTTGCCAGGGGCTGAGGAGTGGGGGAAATGGGGAGATGTTGGTGGAGGGTACAAACTTTCAGTTATAAATTGAATAAGTTCTTGGATGTAATGTACAGCAACGGGGAGTATAGTTAACAATACTGTATTGTATACTTGAAAGTTGTTATGACAGTAGAGTTTTAATGTTCTCACTATAACAACAACAACAAAATGGTAATTATGTGAGATAAAGGATGTGTTAACTAACTTTAGTATGGTAAACATTTTGCAATATATAGGTGTATCAAATCATCACAATGTACACCTTAAACTTACACAATGTTATATGTCATTTATATCTTAATAAAGCTGAAAAAAAATAAAAAACAAAGTTAATGGTCATGAACGTAAAATGAAACTTCTCAGCATGGCTATGGCCTTTTCTCCAGCCACAACTGGCTGAACAAATGTAGAGAGTGGGTAGGATTAGAGTTAGATTTAAATAGGATAGTGATTTAGCCAAGGGAGTATAACAAAATGAAAAGAGTCAGGAATGTTGAGAGCATGTGTGCAAAGCAGTAATTACAATGATTGACCAGGGAATCTAAGCTGGATAGAGAAAGAAGTGAAGCCATGAGGGAGGTGAAAGACAGTAATACATTCCCAGATGCCTACTGAGGACGGAACTGAGAGGAGGGACTATAGAAGTATAATCTATGTGGATAGTGAATTCATCAAGGATTAGGACAGTAGCAGAACTGGAAAGGGAGAGAGAGTGAGGCAGGGACAAAAATCTTCCAAGAATAAAGGGGAGCAAAGGGGGTGAGGAGAGGGATGACAGCAACACGGAGGGCAAAAGCTGATGACATGCATTCAAAACTGCATTCAAAACTGAGGATGACTTCATCAAATCTACATCTTCTCTCACAGATAAGGGTTGTTTTCCATGTTTTACAGATGATGACCCTGAGAATCACTGAGGTTAAACAGCTAGCTTAAGGTCACTCAATCAGAGAATGAAATCCTAAACCAGTTAAAAATTGGGAGTGGAAATAGCAGTGAGAGGGAATTATGCTGCCTCTGGCCTCCACACACTGCCAGGAACACACTACCCTAAATAACCTTTCCTTCTAGAATTTTCCCTGCTTCACCCAGGGGGACTCCTCTCTGGACACCTGCATACAAGGTACTAATTATGGGAGTGGGACATAGATTCCCCAGAGCTCCATCCTTTCTTCTAAATAACAGGGAACGTTGATTTCCGTTTCCTCTCCAGTGAGAGGTCTCGTCATCATCCTTCCTCCTCCTCTACAGCTGCTATGCCCTTTAGAATCAGGAAGAATATTTCTGCTACCATCTCCAGCTAATGCTGATTTGCTACAAGGATCAAGTCCTTGCCTTGTCTATGCCCCCTTACAGGGCCCTCCAGAAACAGACACCACCACCTCTGCCTGGATCTGGATGCTTCACAGGATGTGGGTGGCCTCTTGTCCAAAGACATTCTATTCATTCCTCTACTGACACCAAGAGGGCACTCACTCCACATCTTCTTCCTGAAATACCTACCTCTGATCTCAAGCATCCTTTCCAGAAATCAACGGTCATGCAACTGGGTCTTTCTTTCATCTCCCCAACTGCCATTTCAAACCCAGAGAATCCAGAGAAGAAGCAAGAGACCAGCTTATCTGGAAACTGAAAGCCTAAATTCAGTGCCAGAGAATAAGACATGAAGGTAGGCTTGTTATTACATTGCCCTAGGAAAAAATGGTCTTGAAGATGAGGGGCACATTCTAGAATACCAAATTAGGCTTGGGGACACATTGTAGAATATTTTTTGCAGCAGAACTGCCTTCTGGATGCTTGAGGGAAATTATGGGTGTGTGTGTACGTGTACACACGTGTCTGAGCTATGTATTTGAGAATTTGTGTGGACATGTAGTAAGGATGTTGTCTGTGCAATTTGATTATTGTGTGCCTGTTTTCAGGGTTTGGCATGTTTGGAGTGGAAGGCTTACTGGCTGAACTGGTGTGTGTCTATGTAATCACAGAATTAGAAAATTCGACTTTTTATAACTTACATCTAGCACCATGAATGTTAAGCCTAAATGTCATCTCTTGTACTTTATTCGTCTCCAGTATGACCCCAATGCTATAAAATTATCTAGAAATAAAGGTCAGGCTTTGCACGTACTTTCATCCTCCACGGTCCCTAGCATATTAGAGCCTGGTTTATAAAAAGAGCAAGGATCTCAGAATTAGTCAGATTTGGCTTGAAAGAGCACTGATTTGGAAATCAGACAGGCCTGCATACAAGCCCCACACAGTCACTAACTAGCTATGACCTTGGGACAATTTAGCCTTTCTGAGACTAAGTTTACTCATCTATAAAATGGAGATTCTATCTTCCTCATAGAATCTGGTAAATAGATAACCTAAGGTATACTAATATATGGCTATCTTCCTAAACTAAGAGTTCAGATCTGTAAATGAGATGACAATCGATACGTAAGCGTTGTCTGTGCTTCTATCCCTTCCCCCACCCTACTTCCACATGCCCGGGTTTTCCTTTGCTTGTAACAGATAATGACACCCTTTTGTATTTCGTCCTTCCAAACATTCTGGGAGTTTTCCTTCTTTAGGCCAACCACAGCACAGAGGAGCGCTTCCTCCTGCTGGGTTTCTCCGACTGGCGCTCCCTGCAGCCTGTCCTCCTCGCCCTTGTCCTCCCCTGCTACCTCGTGACTCTGACGGGCAACTCGCCTCTTGTGCTGCTGGCAGTGCGCGACCCGCGCCTGCACACGCCCATGTACTACTTCCTCTGCCACCTGGCCCTGGTGGACGCGGGCTTCACCACCAGCGTGGTGCCGCCGCTGCTGGCCAGCCTGCGCGGCCCGGCGCTGTCGCTGCAGCGCCGCGGCTGCAAGTCCCTGGCGCTGGGCTCGGCCGAGTGCGTCCTCCTGGCGGTGATGGCGCTGGACCCCGCCCAGGGGCAGGGCAAGTTCTGCCGCGCGCTGGCCGGCGCCTCCTGGCTCGGCGGCCTCACCAACTCTGCGGCGCAAACGGCGCTCTTGGCGGCGCGGCCGCTGTGCGCGCCCCTCGGGGTGGACCACTTCATCTGCGAGCTGCCCGCGCTGCTCAAGCTGGCCTGCGCCGGCGGCCGACACGCCACCGAGCGCCAGATGTTCGCCGCCCGCGTGCTCATCTTGCTGGTGCCGTCCGCCGTCATCCTGGCCTCGTATGGCGCCGTGGCCCTCGGTGTATGGGGCATGCGGTCCGGCGGGGGCCAGAGGAAAGCGATGGGCACCTGTGGGTCTCACCTGACAGCCGTCTGCCTGTTCTACGGCTCGGCCATCTATACCTACCTGCAACCCACGCACAGCTACAACCAGGGGCAGGGCAAGTTCGTTTCGCTTTTCTACACTGTAGTCACACCGGCCCTCAACCCACTCATCTACACGCTCAGCAATAAAGTGAAGGGGGCAGCGAGGAGGCTCCTGGGGAGTCTGGGGAGAGGGCAAGCTGGGCAGTGAGTAGGTCGGGGAGGGACGAAAGTGTTAGACGAGGGACCAAGGATGGGAATGCCCATTGGAAAGTCAGTCAGTGTGGCCTTCAGGCTGTTCATTTCTTTATGAGAAACTGCAAGATTTGTCCTCAGGGAGTCCAAGGTTCATGGGGGAAAGCCCTTCCTCCTGTCAGGAAATGTTCCTGTGCTGGAGGGAAAATCAGTATATCCTCCATTCATACAGGTTTAGGGAGGGGGAAATGACCCTTGGGCTTTCTCCTCAGCTGATGAAAAGAGAAAGTATGATTTGGGGAAGATCTTCATTCTCAGGGGATACTGTGTCACCACCCCTCAAGAGTCTGTATGCTGGTAAGATCATGTATGATGTGATGCTTAACTTTAGCTCTCTTGGAGTCTAATGGAAGAGACCATAGAAGACCCCATGATGTCTGCCATCAGGAGGCTCTCAAGTTGACAAGGAAATCATAGACTCTCCCCTGCAGAAGACCCCAACCAGAAAAAGGAGCCATGGTCACTCATCTCAGGAAATCAGTCCAAGCTAATACCCACCTAGCCAGGTGACTAGTGCCCACCACAGAGCACTTGCCCCATAAGTGTAATGAGGAGCACCCATAGTGTGGGTTGTGCTGAGTAGGGCTAAGTTGGGAAACTCTTCTGCAGGAGGTGGTTCTTGAGCAAGTTTTAAAGAAGAGAAGGGACTGGTATAGTGGAGAAGAAGGTGGACATGTGTCAGCCTGTAAGAAAAACATGCAGGTGACCAGTAACGAGACATGAAAGAGGGACAGTGAGACAAAGGAGTAAATGAAGGCAGTAAGACGGAAGAAGGGTCTGGAGTTCCCAAGAGAGGAACAGGTCCCTGGTGGTGAAGGAGGCAGAGAGGAAAGCAGAGGTGGTGAAGGAAGCAGAGAGCTCTATCAGCCAGAACCTGGGCAGAGTGTTGAGGTCAAGCCAGAGACCAACCCCTCCTCCCCTCACCCAAACTGATACCTCCAACCTAGAGAAGACCTGCTAGACCCTGAGGAAGGCACGACAGAGACTGGTCCACAATCCCCCATCCTTCAGGAAGTCTGTTCCCTCCTGAAGCACATCTGCTCCCAAGGAGCCTCCACTAGAGACACAAAATCTCTAGATCCCCAGGGATGTATCTTTCCATGCCCACCATCATCCCCAGAAATAAGAGGATTTTAATTGGGTTTAATTAGAGAGTAAGAGGGGGCACGGTGCCTGGTTTTATTTCATACCAAATAGCTTTAAATAAGGAGAAGAGTAGTTGAATTGAATTTCTAAATTCTTTATTAATTTGATTGTAATCATGTCAGAGTAATTAATTCACTTCATAATAAATCAGTTCACTGTTCTCTATAAGTAAAAATTCAATTTGCTGCAACAATTATTGAGCAATATAATAGATGAAGCACTGGGCTAAACACAGATGGAAGCATAGAAATTAGGAGAACATGAATCCCAACCTAAAACTCACTATCTTGTTGGATGGGAAAGGAAACAGGAGTTTTTTAATAAACCAGAAGGAACCAAGAAAGGATTAAACTGCAAGCTGGCTTTGAATGCTATCTCTAATGTGCCTTAAAAATGTATTTTGTCTTAAGTAATATATTATATGCAATCCTACCACTTAATCAATTGTTAGCATCAAAGAATCATAGAGTTAGAAAGTATTCTGCAGTCTCCCTCCCCACTTCACCCCAAATCTTATCCTTCTATTTATCTCTCTCTCATTAGTTTTGGGAAATAATCAAAGGATGTGATTGGTGAGTAAGAGCCAAAAGGAAATAAACTCTTTTGCTCCTGGCATTACCCCATCCCCAGGGTGGTCACCCCCCAATGCAGTGTCGTGTCAGGAAGAGTAAATTGCCCTTTCTGATGCCATAATCTGCCATGATCTTCCCGTCTTCCAATTTCTTTCCATTGCAAGTCACGATCTGTTTCTCAGGAGTTATAGCGGTCTTGGCCTTGATCATCTCTTTCACCTGGGCCACTGAGCTGGACCTTCGCACCTGGAGGAGGTGCCTTTGGCCCTCATCACCTGACTCCACCAGAGTCATGTTCAGCTCCTCATCACTGGGCTTCACCACCTTCAGGGTGAGGTGGATGGTCGTCTCCTTGTCAATGCCATAAGATGATAGCTTCCTCATGGGCTTTAGGGTCTTCGAACCCAGCAGAAGGATCTGGTCATGCACGGGAACCTTGGTCTTAGACCGGACATGTTCATTGATCTTCTTCACTCTGTCTTCCAAGTAGGCAGTGAAGGTCATTAATTTCCATTGCTGAGAATGGACATTCACCTGCACAATGAAGGCCAACAGACAGTTGCCTAGATTGCCTGCCACCTTTTACACTTCTTGCTCCCCCTCCTTAATTGCTTCTGCCCTTCACTGCCCATCTGATCCTCTAGCTTCTTTACAACAAGCTGTGTCCCTTCCTTCCTTGGAACTTCTCTTTTGGAATTTTCAGGTTATAACACAAACAATAAAATCAGTCTTATTCCTTTATAACCATACTTCTTATCCATTTCACAATGTCATTAACGATTTCCCACTTTATTTACCTGCCTCCTATCTGGATAAATTTTGTCAAATGTCAAAAACTAAATACAACTACAAAGCATCCAAAGATGTATATCAGACTCTGGGGAAGCTCACCCCTGTGTTGTCACTTGAAAGCCTGGGAGGACCTCCCTCACATTCTGTTCAAAAATATCTTCCCAATCTAGATGTCACAGACATTTCTTCACTGGAGTCTGTGCAAAGCACTGCCCTCATTCCAGGTTCTCTTTATAGTGCATATATTCTTGCATAAGTAATATCAGATCATTAACAACTTAGGATAAATGAGTTTTGTGAACCTCTCTTTTGAGAGGAGAAGGAAGCTTAAGTTTAAGAGCTCTGGGCCTTGAACAGGATAAGGGGAAAAGGGGTCAAGACAGTATTTCCACAGTTTCAAATCTCATCAGCCCTGTTAAGAACAAAGCCCACTCCCACTTCCTACCATTTATCCCTAACAGTGGCCAGTCCAAGGTCTGACATAAAAGAGAACTCAGGAGCCAAATGGCCAGCTTCTCTTCACAAAAGCTTCCTTTACCTTCTGTAGCTATCAATGCCTATCTCATCCCCTTCAAGATGCTCTCCCAGTCACGCTACCTCCCTGAACACTGTCCCTCATCCATTCCTGAGCTCTCTCCCCCATCTCTTGAAGGTGCTTTCCCTTTCCCCATCCCCATTATCAAACCCAAACTTACATAGAGGCAGGTAGCCATCTCAGCAACCAAGGGAGTAGAAACAGGAGCCTGAGGAGACTGCGAGTGCACCCAGCTTATATATGAACAGCTGAGTTGGAAATCCCCTGCCTGATTTGTTGTGTTTGTCTAGATTTCCTGTGCTCTCTGTTCTTGTATAACTTCATAAATTTTCTTTCACTTTTGCTTACAGTGACTCAATAAACAAAGAATACTTTCTGTTCAAGCCCTTCTCCCCTCAGCCAATACATCTGCCCTCCTTAATCCAAGCATGGGTTGGTGCTTCTCTGTTGAGAATTTTTCCCTGATTAACAACCCACCACTCCCAGTCCTAACTTATGACTGTCCAGTCTGCAACCCTGGGCCCTCACTGGCTTGAAGACCTTTAAACTTGGTGGTCCTCTCTTGCTGCTTTTAAGAACCTCCCATCAGTCAGGGGCCTTCCTGAGAGCACGTACACCCAGGAGAGGACAGAGGTGTGGAGTGATGTGATTGTGAGCAGCCTCTCACACTAGCCTGGCAGGATGTGTGAAGCAGCCTCGAGAAGACATAGAATAAATAACCCTGGACTGAGAAGTGACATGACGGTGCCACTTGCTACATTACCTTGGGCAAGTCTGTTCACCTTTTTAGGTGTTGGTTTTCTGATCTATAAAATGAGATGATTGAGAGAATTCCTAAGTGTCTTCCAGGCTCAGAAAACTTTGTTTATAAAATGTCCTTTACAAAGAACTTCAGATTCCTGGGTCTTGAGGTCTCCAACTCACTTCTTCCCCTGTCCCAGAACCTGCAAACCAAATCCACTACTTGAGAACAATCCAAAGCCAACAGTCAAATGCTGACTCCCCCCTTCCACACACTAAAGCCATCACACATCCACTCTCTCACCTCAGTGCCTCTACTTTCCCAGCTGTACTCCTGGACTCTCCTCACACTGCCATCTCAGATGCCTATGGTGCTCTCTGCCTGGCCCTTGAGATTGGGATTGGGACAAAGAGAGAGTACATGAGCTGTGTGCCCTCAGGGAACTGACTCGATATCACTCTGATCCTCCTAACACTCCAAATTACTCACTCCCCTCTCCCAGACTCTCAGGACATTGCCACAAAACCCATTTTTTTTTTAAAAAAAGCATTTATTTCAAAGTAAAAAGCTCATAAAAATGCCAAGTTATCATCTTTGTTGGCTGTATTTTCAGTGGCCATTTACTGTATCTTCACTCAGTGATAGATTTCAAATGATCCCATTTTATTCCAGGGGTTTCCATCATGGAGAACTTGGATTTACAGAAGTGCCTGCATAGAGTAATGGGATCTAAGAGGTCATTCCAATATTTCAAAAATCTTAACATAAATCATGTTCTTCTATTTGAAGCTCTTAGTTAATAAAACTGAAAAAACTAATTATTATCTCAATGTATTTTTGTGGGGTAGACATACTTTTTTTAAATACATAGGGTGAATATGAAGAGGGAAGAGTGTGTGATGGAATAGACTGGAAACATGGGCACCTGCTAGTCTCCCTTCAGATATCTCTCCAGGTTCCTATTGTCCTCTGTGTTTAGAAACCAGGATTGTGACCTTTAGCTGATGCACAGCAGAAAAGGCTGCCTTGCATCTGCTATCCAATAGAATTTGGGTATTCTGAAACATCACCAGTGGCCAGGCAGAAAATGTCAGATCAGGTTGAGGGTGATAGAGAAAGAGAAAGCCCTGCAGTGGGGTAGTGATGGGAAGCGTGGAAAAAGAGAGAGGAAAATCTATAAAAAACCCAGATTGAATAAACTGCTTTCACTTTTCAAATTTATTTGCACCCATTATCTTCTTAGATCTTCACATCATTTCTGTAAAGGGAAGAGGGAGAGTAAATGTTTAAGGCTGCTTAAAATTAAATTACTCTCTTCTCATACATTTTCCCTCTTTGCCCTTCTTGTTCCAGTAGCCTACACCATCTTGATGCCAATGTCTGCATTCTCAGGGGAAGCAGGAAACCTTAGCCGGAAACTCCAGGAGGGGGAGTCCTGGAATGACATTCCCCAGGAAAGATATTTGTCTGCTGATGCCCCTCAGATATATAACCACCACCCAAACTGAGCTGCAGATACGTAGGTCTAGCTGCTTCTCTGCACAGTTCCCTGAGTTCCCTGCATATCCTTAAACATGCCAAGCTCTCTGCCACCAGATCATTGAGCATGCATTTCCCTCCAACTCTACCCCCAACATCATGAATTTATAAGAATATGCACTATAAGCAGCATCTCCTCCAGGAAGCCTTCCCTAACTCTCTTCCTTCCTATTTTGTGTTATGTGCCCATCTTCTGTCCTCTCATACTCCCTCCACAAGCCTCTCAGAGCACATTTGTTCAGCAATAAGATCATCTGCTTACTTGTCTGTTGCCCCAGTAAACAGTAGGCATCTTGAGGGTCATGACTATGTCTTAATTAGCTTGTATCTTCAGCACTTCCCGGGCATGCTGTCTAGCATAGTAAATAATAAATATTTACTAAATCCACGAATGAATTTCTAAATGAATAAGTAAGTGAATAACTAAAAATGGAAAATAACATTTAGTGAGTACTTATTATATTTCAGGAACTGCACGAGACATTATTAAATGGTACCTCATTAACTGTTTCAGCATTCTAATGAGGTAAATATTAGTATCTTTATTGATAAGCAAGCTAATCCACAGTCATATTAGTAGTAGCTCGTGAGCAAGAGTTCAAATGCTAATCTCTACTTCTATAGTCCTTATCTTCTTCTTATCATATTGTGCTTCAGTGGAAAGAGAAGGGGAGAGTGCATGCACACATAGGCCTGTTTATTACAGGAAAGGTACAAGTTGGGGGAAGGAATACAGAGAGACAAAGGAAAGCAGAGGATGCAAGGAGCCTTGGGATGAGTGACAGCAAGAAGAGTTTTGGGGCCCATATGTAGGTAGGAATAGTCCTAGGTGGCAGGCTCTGCCCAGACCACTCTATCCTCCCCGACTCGGCGGAAGTAAGCAAAGAGCCTGTGAGCGCAGGTGTCAGAGCCTGGAGGAAAATTGCAGCCTGGTGCAAGGTAGATGAGAACTGCTCTCCCGGGACTGTGAGTATTAAAGAGTGCCACTGTCATGCAACTCCAGGTGGCAGTACAGGAACCTCCCACTGGAGCTGGGGATTTCAGAGGATTCCCTACGTAGACAGGATCTGGATTCTGCGAAACAGTGTCCTTTTAAGGAATGAGAATAACAAATCTGGGCTCTGATCTTCTCTCTCTTCTCCCTCTTCCCTTCCTCTGTGAAATTCCCCTCCCACCCAAGGCCAGGGCGAGCTCTTTCCCAGACACCCTGGTGCCACTTTGCTGACCACAGGTAGGAATTCTTTTTGGGACCTGACCTCCTCCTTGCTTGTTACCACATGTCAATCTGACTTATTTTTTTCTCTATGCCACAATAAATTTTTTCAGAGACAGAAAGGTCTCTTTTCATTTGCCCCTCTAACAAATTCAGAAGATCAGCCAACATGAACGATCATGCTATAGAGATCTTGCTAGGTTATAAAACAAATGTATCCTGTATCTACAAACCTCCTAGCTTGGCCCTAGCTGATGGGTGGTCTTAGGCTAGTCACTGCTTCCAATGAGGCCTCTTTCCTGTCTCTTTACTAATACCCATGAAAGAGTTCGTAAAACTGCTTTGAGATCTAGAATATTGCTTCTGTAATGCCAGCTAAACTCAGTGAAAAAGCCACTGGGAATTCTCGTTTATTGATGGATGGAAAAAAAATTTGTTCACTCTCAAAGAGGGACAATTTGGAAATACTATAAAAATTAAAAATGGACATGCCAAACTAAAACAACCCAAATATCTTTCAGTAATAGGGAAATAGATAACTGAATTGTGGAATATCATCAGCAGTGAAAACGGATGGATTATACCTGCAAGCAACAATATGGATGAATATGCCAGAAAGCTCCTGAGTAAAAAATACAAGACCAAGGAAACTACATAAAGTATGGTACTCTTTATAAATCTTAAAAACAAGCAAAACTACATAGAGAAACAGAGAGATAAGCTACTTTGAAATTCAGAGTGTGTTCTCTTTTTAACAGAAACGAAGCCCAATCTAAATGCTAATGTGAGTTACTTGAAGATTTTCAACAGGGAATGATTCACTTAGGATCCCTCTGATATGATCTCGTCTTGTCATATTCAGAGCCTAAAGTTTAACTGTGAGAACTTAATGTTAGATAAAAGCAATTTATTGAATGGCACTAATGTGTGTTACGTTAATACTTAAGAGATGCAATGTGTATTCACTCTATTAGAGATAAAGTAATGTTATGGTCTAAAACATAAATGTTCTAAAAGGAAATAAACACAAGCAAAACTGAACATTACAGTATTGAGGACCACATATGTATGAAATAAAGCTGTTATAAAAATGTAAAAACTGTAAATGTTCATTATGACATTATTACGCTTTAGAGTTTACATATGTTACGTATATTCATTTGTGGTATCAAAGTTTGTGATAAAAAAATTTTCATCTACATATCCTCTAATCCAGCAATTTCACTTCTAGGAATTTATCCTAGTAATGTATGAAATAAGGTATGTACCAGAATATTCATGTGGCATTATTTGTAATAAAAAAAACGAAAAAAACATTTACCAATAAGGAACTAAATAAATGAAGGTGTAAACAAAGTTGCAAAGTGTGTGTATAATATTCTAGTGTTCAAAAAAGAAGAAAATATACATGTATGCTGAACTATGCATACAGTTTCACTGGGAGAAGATATTTCCTTTGGGGAGGGAAACTGAATTGCTTGAGGAATAGGAATGGGAAAGAGACTTACTTTTTATTGTATGCCTTGTCCTATTGTTATTTTTTTGGTTTTGAACCCTGTGTGTGTTCTATCTATTCAATAGCTAGAGATAGATGATATAAATAGATTGATAGATAGATAGATAGATAGATAGATAGATAGATAGATAGATAGATAGACAGATAGACAGATAGATAGTGTGGGAAGGGGTATGTATCTTTTTTATGCTATTGTTGGCTCAGGACAGAATTGGCTATAAGTTATGCACCAATGAGAACTACTTTTAGTGCTCATCACTAGTTGCTGGGCAAATGGCCATGAAAAGCTGGTGGCTATAGTAAGTTAATTGTCGTAATCTTGTGCCTTCCCTATTCCCAAACATGCACCATCCACTAGTATTTTACATACTACAAAACTTGGAAAGATTGATAATAAATCCTACAATATTATCTGAATTTGAGGACAATCACTGAGCCTGGTTCATGGGTCTAATGGCAACGTGCGAAAATCGACTAAACCAACAAGGTAACTGGAATAGCTAATGCACTCATGGGTGTAGAATGGTGTGTGGGCCAGTGCCCACATCCACTTTGCAGTAGTCAGATCATCATGGAGTGAATCCAGGCTCTGCGTTCTACTTCCCATACAAGATATTTAACCACCCTGAAGCTTAGTACTTTCTTCTGTAAGTTGAAGGTTTCACTTAGGATTTAGGCTCTGCTACCATTAACTAACACCTAAAAATATGTGGCTTTAAAAAGATAATAGCATATTTCACTCCACATCAAAATCCAGAGGTAGAAGATTCAGAGCCAGTATAGTAGTTCTGTTCCACAAAAAAACTCAGGGCCAGCCTCCTTTGAACTCTGCTATTCTGAAAATATGGCCTACATTTTTGTGGTCCAAAATAGCAGCTAGTGTTCTACCATTACATCATCATTCCAGGAAGCAGGATGGCAGAAGTGATGAAAGAAGATACCAAAGAGAGGGCTTCAACTGTATTTTAAGAAAGGCTCCAGGAAACAGCCAGAGGAGATTTCTCTTACATCCCATTGCCTGGCATCTCATGGCCACATGAAGCTGCAAGGGAGGTTGTGAAATATAGTTTTTATTCTGAGCAAGCATAACCTAACTGAAATAGTATGGGAGGGGGAAAGAACTACTACTGGGTAATAATGAGCAGTCTATGATACAAAAGGTAAAACAGTATCTACATCACATGACTGTCGTTATGATTAAATGAGATTTCATATGTGGTTAGGCTTTTGCTAATCTACAGAAGTAAGACCAGAAAGTGGATGTAGAAATGAGGCAAATTTTAACACAGAATAACATAATAAAAAAAAGTATGGAAAAAATGGAATGGGAAAAAAATGGCCTGATATGATTCAAAAGGTAGTGAGTTATAAGGGAATTTTGAGGCATCGAATGAAGATTAAACAATGTCTCAAGGGCTCTTCCAGCCTTAGGATTCTAGAATTCACTGTTCCTACACTGTAGTCCAACACAGAGGGAATGATAAAAGAATCTGAGAATTTACAACAAAGAGAGTAGCCTGCATTGGAGTAACTCTTCTGCTAGTAACAATGATAAATTCTGTAAAAATAAAATATATATTTAAAAAAAACAACTGTTTGAAGTCAGTGGGGAATGACCAAAAGCAAGGAGAAACTAGAGGGCCCTCGACTCATGCAAAAAGGGAACCATCCTAGGTAAGATCTCCATTTATACAGCTTTTCTCTGAGAGAACTCCTCAGTCCATGCATGGTGGATAGAGTTCAAACAGAAAGCTGCTGTCTTATTAGCTAAAGGACGCCAGAGTATCTGGAAATTAAGGAGAAATCTCAGAAAAGAGGGAGCTATAAAGAGACAAACCCAAAAATTAGATGAGAACTCCTCTCACATTCCTGGCTGACTACTGACCTACAGATGTACAAGGCAAGCTTTTAAAGAGTACAGGAACAAAACAACATCTGGAAGGCTGAAAGAGCCAAGCAGAAATTTCTGCCGCTTCCCACTGCAAGGGAGATAGACAAGTTAGAGGGGCATGGTAAACACCTTGGGCTTTCCACTGAAACCCTAAAAGGACCAGACCTTACACATAATTCTCAAGTACATATGGAATATTCATCAGTATATGCTAGGTAATAAAACAAGTCTCTAAGTATGTCTTTTCACCAAAATGTAATTAAATTAGAAGTCAGTAATATAAAGAAATATGGGGAATCCACAAATATTTAGAAATCACAGAATATAATTTTAAATAGCCCAAGGATCGAAAAAGAAAACCTGAAAGAAGTTAGCACATAATTAAAACTGAATGAAAACAAAACATATCAAAATTTATGGGCTGCGCATAAAAGAGTACTTAAGGGAAATTTTATAGCCTTAAAAAAAAGTCTCAAATCAATCATTTAAGCTTCCAGCCTAAGAATTTACAAAAGGAAGTGCAAACTTAATCAAACTCAAACATAAGGAGAATCAGAGCAGAAATCAATGACCAGAAAAAATAAACCCACAACATAATAAATCAATCAAAACAAAAGTTGGTTCTTAAAAACAGATCAATAATGGGGCTGGCCCAGTGGCGTAGTGGTTAAGTCCACACGCTCCCTTCAGCAGTCCAGGGTTTGCAGGTTCAGATCCTGGGTGCAGACCTACTCACCGCTTATCAAGCCATGCTGAAGCGGTGTCCCATATAGAAGAGCTACAACTCTACAACTATTATACACAATTATGAAGTGGGGCTTTGGGGACTAAAAAGAAAAAAAAAAGAGGAATATTGGCAACAGATGTTAGCACAGGGCCAATCTTCCTCAAACAAAAAAGAAAGAAAAAATCAATAAGAAAAAACTTAAGCTACACAGATCAAGAAAGAGGTAGAGAAGAAGAAAATTAACAACATCAGGAATGAAATAGAATATATCTCTATGAAACCTACAGAAATAAAAAAAGATTATAAGGGAATATTAGGAACAAATTAGACAACTTGGATGAAATTTTAAAATTCCTAGAAAGCAGAAATCATCAAAATTGAAATAGAAAATCTGATTATACCTATGACAAGTTAAAAAATGGAATTAGTAATTTAAGATATTCTCACACACAGAAGAAATTCCAGGCTCAGAAAGTTTCACTCGTGGCCTCTATCAAATATTCATGGAAAAAACAATACCAATCCTATACAAACTTTTTCAAAAAATAGTGAAGGAGGTAACATTTCCAAACTTATTCTACAATGCCAGTATTACCTTGATGCCAAAGCCAGGTTAAAAACATCACAAGAAAAATACAGAAAAATATCCCTCATGAACATAGATGCAAAAAAAAAAACCTCTTAACATAGTATTAGTAAACCACATCGTTTAACATATAAAAAGAATTATACACAGTGACCAAGTGGAATTTATGCCAAGAATATAAATCTGGCTTAGTATCCAACAAATGTTTAATATAATATACCATATTAATAACATAAAGGCCAAAAAACATGAGATCATCCCAAAATACACAGAGAAAGCAGTTGAAAAATTTCAATACCCACACATGTATCCAGAATATATAAATAACTCTTACAACCCAAAAAAATAAGACAAACTACCCAATTTGAAAATGGGAAAAGATATGGATAGACATTTCACCAAAGAATATATGAAAATTAATAACCTCAATATCATTGGTTATTAGGTACATGCAAATTAAACACAAGATGACACTACAAATCCACTAGAATGGCTATAATGAAAAAGACTGACAATATCAGGTATTGACGAGGGTATGAAATGCTGGTACAAGTGTTGGTAAAGACATGTCAAAGCTGGTAGAGCCACTTTGGAAGAAAATTCAGCAGTTTCTTTAAAAGTTAAACATAAATTTCATATAATCCAGCATTTCCACTTTCAAGTACTACTCAAGAGAAATGAAATCAAATGTCCTCACGAAGACTATTACTGGCTCTTCATAGCGATGTTATTCATAATAGACAAAAAGTGGAGACAATTCAAATGTCTATGAACTAGGGATATAAGTGGGACTGAATAAAAATTCTAAAAACAAAGCCACTTGTATAAGATCAATTGATTTTACGCAAAGATACCAAGGTCTACATCACAACATATACAAAAAATTAATTTGACATGGGTCATATAAATGAACATCAAAACCGTCAATAGAAAGTTCTAAAAAAAAAGAAGAGAAAATATTTATGACTTTAGAATAAAAAAAGATTTCTCAGGACACAAAAAGCACTAACCACAAAAATGTAATTGATAAATTTTCAGTTAATCAAAATTGAAAGCTGCTTCTCTTTAGAACACACCTTTTAAAATGAAACATCAAGCCATAGACGGAAAGAAAATACTCACAGTTCATTTACCTAAACTATATAAAGAACTCCTACAATTCTATCATAAAAAGACAAACACAATAAAATACAGGCAAATGAATGGAACAGATGCTTCATGAAAGAAGATAATATAAGCAGCCAAAAAAAAAAGATGCGCAACAACTTAGGTATCAGAGAAATGTAAGTTAAAACTGCAATGAGATATCACTTCATACCCACTAGCATGGCTAAACTCAAAAAAATAATAGTACTAAGTTCTGGCAAGAATATAGAGTAACTGGAAATCTCAAAATTACTGTGGGAGTACAACCACTTTGCAATACAGTTTGAAGCCTTCTTATAAAGTTTAACATATGCCTATCACATGACCCAGAAATTCCACTTGTAGGTACTTACCAAAGAGAAATGAAAATATATGTCCACAAAAGACTTGTACGTGAAAATTCATAGCAGATTTATTCATAACAGCAAAAACGGGAAACAACTCTACATTGGTTATTTATTGCTGCATAACAAATTACCACGAAACTGAGTGGTTTCAAACAATGAGTAATTATCATCTCACAGTTCTGTGAATCAGAATGCAGAAGCTACTTAGCTGATGGTTCTAGCTTAGGGTCTCTCATGAGGTTGCAGCTGTCAGCTAAACTGCAGTCCTTAGAAGACGTGGCGGAAGCTGGAGGTTCAACTTACAAGATGTCTCTGTTTTTTGTCAGCAAGAAGCCTTAGTTTCTCCTCGTATGTGCCTCTCCACTGCTTGAACCCTTTCATGACAGGGTGGATGGCATGAACAATCCAAAAGAAAGAACAAGAAGGAAGTCAGAATGTCACTTATGACCTAATCTTGGATGTCACAGACCGTTATTTCTGTCACATTCTATTTGTTAGAAGTGACTCACTAAGTACAGCTCACACTGAAGAGGAGGAAAAGTAGGCTCTACCTTATGAAGGGAGGAATATCAAAGAATTGGGGGACAGATTGAAAATCACCACAAACCCAAATGTCTATCATTTTGGTTTATGAATGGATGGACAAATTGTGCCGTATTTATACAGTGGAATACAATGGAATAATACACAGTAATTAAAAAGGAATGGACTGTTGATACACAAAATAGCATGGATGAATCACAATGTTGTGCAGAGTATAAGCAGCCCAACGCAAAAGAGTGTGCACTGAATGAATCTTTTATGTGAAGTTCTAGAACAAGCATAACAATCTAAAATGATAGAAATCAGATCAGTGATTACCTAAAGCATGGAGAGGGGAGAATTATTGTCAATGGGCATGAGGAACTTCTGAGGTAATGGAAATGTTCTATATCTTCGCTAGGGTGGTGTTCACCTGGATGTATACATTTACCAAAACTCAGTGAACTATGCATTAAAATTTGTGCATTCTATTATATAAATTATACTTCTATTTAAAAGAAGGAAGGAAATAAACCAAAGTAAGGAGGTATTGATTAAGCACATGAGAGGCTTGAGAGGAAAGGCTAGAAATATGGGACACTCAGGAGGTGGTGGCAAAAAGAAAACAAATACCCTTGTACTCCCCATGACACGGAGGAGCAGAGGTTGACCTTTTTATTTACCAAAGGGAGCGCCACTGCTGGCACGTTTCCTGTAGATCCTCCCCTCTCTTCTTAACTATCATTAGTGGCAGTGGCTAACTAATTGTGAGTTATGAGGCCCCTATTCTTGGCAGAATTAATGAGCTGTTTCTCTCCACGGAATGAGAGTCCTGGGATCCCTCCCTCCATCACCCTATCATGCTTCCTTTTCTACTTCCAGTACCACTAAAAGAGAAGGTAATTCCCTGGATTGAGGAGGAGAGGTTGTTAGCAAAAAGCTCCGTAGTGAAGAGCTACCTCTGACTTCACATGTTGAGCAGGGCGATGGTGGGATGTGGTTGGTACATTACCTCCTCAGCCAGCCCACCTGGGTTCGAATCTCAGCACTGGTGCTTACCTGCCACACTTGCCAGAACAAGTATTTTATCCTCTGTGTGTTTTCATTTCTTTATCTGAAAAGGAAGATAATAAGAGTAACCTCCTCTTAAAGTTGTTACAAGGAGCAATATGTTGTGAAGTGCTTTGAAAAATGGCTGGGGAAGTAGGTACCAGCAATCATTACTCTTACCTGAAATCTAAGCTCTAATCAATTTCAAGGGTACGTTTCTCCAGAGTTTGCTTTTAGTTCTCAGTGGATCTCAGAGGATCAAGTGGATGCTCCAATCAGTCCAGAAGCTCCTAGTCATGGGGAAGCTCTGGCAGCAAGGCAATTGGGAGATTCTGACTTGATTGTGGGTAAGTTACAAGTTTATTCTTCTCCCACAGCCCATCCATTTCCACATGTTCTCAATAGTGTTTGAATCAAACAAGGTCTAGAAACCTGGCCCTGACACTTATCGGCTGGATAACCTTGGGCAACTTACTTAACCTCTTTAAGACTGTTTCCTCTGTAAACGAAGGATAATATGAACTATTTTTCAGGGTTGTTGTGAGATCCAGATATTCAGGAAGTTTTTTAACATAGTACCTGATACATAGGAAGCACTCAACAGATTGTAACTGCTAAGGCAATAGGTGGTTATCATTAGTGGGTTGTAGAGCAGAGTTCGTATCACATAACCTTGTAGCACCTAGTAAATGACTGGCTCTTTGGTGACCAAGAAAGGAATAAATGCGTATGTGAATACGGAATTAATGAGAAGTGGGGAAAGTAGTGCTTGCCTTCTGTTGGAGTAAGAGAAAAGAAAGATGAAGAGAAAGAGGATGAGGAAGATACACTTTGAGAGAGAACAGGAGAGAACAGACAGCTGAAGGAAGACATAAACTGCAGAGATTCAGAAGTAACATACAGGGGCCGGCCCCGTGGGGTAGTGGTTAAGTGCTTGCCCTCCGCTGCTGGCGGCCTGAGTTGGATCCTGGGTGCGTACTGATGTACCGCTTGTCAGGCCATGCTGTGATGTCATCCCATACAAAGTGGAGGAAGATGGGTACAGACGTTAGCCCAGGGCCAGTCTTCCTCAGCAAAAAGAGGAGGATTGGCATGGATGTTAGCTCAGGGCTGATCTTCCTCACACACACAAAAAAAGAAATAACATACAAAAGTGAGACAATACATAGCCAAGAGAATAAAAACATGAGAAATTCTAAAGTTGATGGCTGAATAAAATATGGTGGGCAATTGCTGAGATATAAAATGTATGAGAACTATAAAGTTTAAAAGGGATGCAGAATTCAAAAAAATCAGCATAGCGTTTACTTCTTCTAGGAGAATGAAGGAGATGTGATGAGGGAGGGACACATGGAAGGCTGCTAAGATATTGGCAACATTCTTTCCATTCTTAGATTGGAGGAGGGGCAGTTACACCATGTGTTCATTTTATTATTCTTTAAAATCCATAGACATATTTTATATACTCTTTTGTTTGAATAATTAACAATTTTTTTTTAATTTTATTTATTTTTTCCCCCAAAGCCCCAGTAGATAGTTGTATGTCATAGCTGCACTTCCTTCTAGTTGCTGTATGTGGGACACGGCCTCAGCATGGCCGGAGAAGCAGTGCGTCGGTGCGCGCCCGGATCCGAACCCAGGCCACCAGCAGCGGAGCACGCGCACTTAACCGCTAAGCCATGGGGCGGCCCTAACAATTTTTTAAAAAGGAAACAAATCCTATCCTAAAGGTGTAGGATTTCTCCTCAATCCCAGAGAAAGGAATATAGAAGAAAACAAAAAAGAGGGAGGCCTGACAAAAAGAGAATAAGATGTAGCTTTTAACACAAAATGGAGCCCCTGTGATGGAGAGATGATCACGCCATCCCATAAACTCCCAGGGCACTTTCTGCCAACAAGGCCACCAAGTTGCTTGCCACCTCATCCCCTAAAACGCCTTCCTAAGATTGTCTGTTTTCAGAAGACCCCCAGTTCCTACCTCTTAACTACCAGGGGGGCTGCCGCATCCCACACCCATCTTTGAGTTCACCTTCTGTGTCTCAACACAGTCTTTCATAGCAAAGATCCAGGTCATCTTAAAAATCTTAAAAAAAAAACACCTCCCGAAGGTTTTCCTTGACTCACTCACTCAGATTCATCCTTTGATATTCAGACTTCCTTCTCTCACCTACCCATTATCTTTGCTTTATTTACCTTCAGTTTCTTGGGGTCTTGACAATTTTCCATGTATTTCCCAATGTTTATCATATGCGTGAGGCCACGCTTCCTCCATCCTCTCAGCTTCTCCTGGTGAGGCCTGAACCCACCACCCTATAATTTAAGGCTTGTTGTTTCAGTGACAAAGGGAAGGCTATTACAGAGGCCAAGGTCAGCCATAAGAAATCCAGACTGGATCTTCTATGGGAAAAATTACGATAAAGGTCATTATTAGCAAAATTATGAGTATGGACTAGAGTCAATAACAATATTATATCAATGTTGGATTTCCTATATTTAGTAACTGTACTGTGTTTACCTAAAAAAATTTCCTTTTGCTTAGAAAATACATGCTACGATACAAAGGCGTGAAGAAGCATTATGTATGCAACCCACTCTCCAATAGCTCAGAATAAGTATAATTGCATGTAAAATGAAAATGATGGGATAATAAAAAGTAGCAAATATTAAGAATTTGTTAATATGGATAAAGTTTATACAGGAGTTTTTTAGACTACTCTTGGAAATTTTCTGCAAGTTTGAAATTTATATATTAATTTTTTTTAAATCTCAACTAGTGAATAGAATTAAGGAAGCATTAAACAAATTCTAAGTTTTTTTTTTTTTTGAGTAGGAGGAATAATCTTTAATCTGGTGCTTAAGGAAAATTTATGTAATTTTTTTTAAATTTTTTGTTTATTGCAGTAACATTGGTTTATAACATTGTAAAAATTTCAGGTGTACATCATTGTACTTCTATTTCTGCATAGATTACATCATGTTCACCACCAAAATACTAATTACAACCCATCACCACACACATGTACCGAATTATCCCTTTCACCCTCCTCCCTCCCCCCTTCCCCTCTGGTAACCACCAATCCAATCTCTGTCCCTATGTATTTGTTTATTGTTATTATTATCTACTACTTAATGAAGGAAATCATGCGGTATTTGACCTTCTCCCTCTGACTTATTTCACTTTGCATTATACCCTCAATGTCCATCCGTGATGTCACAAATGACTGGATTTCATCGTTTCTTATGGCTGAGTAGTATTCCATTGTGTATATATACCACATCTTCTTTATCCATTCGTCCCTTGATGGGCACTTAGGTTGCTTCCAAGTCTTGGCTATTGTGAATAACGCTGCAATGAACACATGGGTGCATGTACCTTTACAAATTGGTGTTTTCAAGTTCTTTGGATAAATACCCAGCAGTGGGATGGCTGGATCATATGGTATTTCTATCGTTGATTTTTTTGAGGAATCTCCATACTGTTTTCCATAGTGGCTGCACCAGTTTGCACTCCCACCAGCAGTGTATGAGAGTTCCCTTCTCTCCACATCCTCTCCAACACATATTGTTTTCCGTCTTGTTAGTTATAGCCATTCTGACGGGCGTGAGGTGATATCTCATTGTAGTTTTGATTTGCATTTCCCTGATAGTTAATGATTTTGAACATCTTTTCATGTGTCTGTTGGCCATCTGTATATCTTCTTTGGAGAAATGTCTGTTCAGGTCCTTTGCCCATTTTTTAATTGGGTTGGTAGTTTTTTTGTTGGTAAGATGCATGAGTTCTTTATATATTTTGGAGATTAAGCCCTTATCAGAAGTATGGTTTGCAAATGTTTTCTCCCAATTGTTAGGTTGTCTTTTCGTTTTGTTGATGGTTTCCTTTGCTGTGCAGAAGCTTTTTAGTTTGATGTAGTCCCATTTGTTTATTTTTTCTATTGTTTCTCTTGCCCGGTCAGACGTGGTGTTTGAGAAGATGTTGCTAAGACTGATGTCGAAGAGCGTACTGCCTATGTTTTCTTCTAGAAGTTTCATAGTTTCAGGTCTTACATTCAAGTCTTTAATCCATTTGGAGTTAATTTTTGTGTATGGTGTAAGGTAAGGGTCTACTTTCATTTTTTTGCATATGGCTATCCAGTTTTCCCAACACCATTTGTTGAAGAGACTTTCTTTTCCCCAATCTATGTTCTTGGCTCCTTTGTCAAAGATTAGCTGTCCATAGATGTGTGTGTTTATTTCTGGGCTTTCGATTCTATTCCATTGATCTGTGTGTCTGTTTTTGTGCCAGTACCATGCTGTTTTGGTTACTACAGCTTTGTAGTATATTTTGAAATCAGGGAGTGTGATACCTCCAGCTTTGTTCTTTTTTCTCAGGATTCCTTTAGCTATTCAGGGTCTTTTGTTGTTCCATATAAATTTTAGGATTCTTTATTCTATTTCTGTGAAAAATGTTGTTGGAACTTTGATAGGGATTGCATTGAATCTATAGATGGCTTTAGGAAGTATGGACATCTTAACTATGTTAATTCTTCCAATCCAAGAGCACGGAATATCTTTCCATTTCTTTATGTCTTCTTCAATTTCTTTCAGAAATGTTTTATAGTTTTCGGTGTACAGATCTTTCACCTCTTTGGTTAAGTTTATTCCTAGGTATTTTATTCTTTTTGTTGCAATTGTAAATGAGATGGTATTCTTAATTTCTCTTTCTGCTGCTTCGTTGTTAGTGTACAGAAATGCAACTGATTTTTGTATGTTGATTTTGTATCCTGCAACTTTACCATATTCGTTCATTACTTCTAAAAGTTTTCTGGTGGATTCTTTGGGGTTTTCTATATATAAAATCATGTCATCTGCGAATAGTGACAGTTTCACTTCTTCCTTTCCAATTTGTATCCCTTTTATTTCTTTCTCTTGCCTGATTGCTCTGGCTAGGACTTCCAGTACTATGTTAAATAGGAGTGGTGACAGTGGGCATCCTTGTCTGGGTCCTGTTCTTAGAGGGATGGCTTTCAGTTTTTCACCGTTGAGGATGATATTAGCTGTGGGTTTCTCATATATGGTCTTTATTATGTTGAGGTACTTTCCTTCTATACCCATTTTATTCAGAGTTTTTATCATAAATGGATGCTGTATCTTGTCAAATGCTTTCTCTGCATCTATTGAGATGATCATGTGATTTTTGTTCCTTAAATAGCTCAATCTCAACTCATTGTATTTTGCTATTGATGTAATCTTATCTGAAAGGGAAAATATTGAAAAATTGTATCCTCTTTCTTATTTCTAAGCCCCAATATTGTAGATTTTTGCAGCTACAGAACAAAACAAGTTTCAGCATTTTGGGTCTTATTTTGCCATACCGCACATAATGTTAAGTTGAGGTTAGGGCTTTCCATTTGTGGACAATGCTCTTGTGAATAAAATGCAATTTTTTTTAAGGGGACAAGATCATCTAATTAATGTCTCTGTCGGGGGGTCACATCACAAAGAGGAGAACTCTACTTAATTCATACATGGCTCTGGTGGCTCCCCTCCAAATAAGGGTAATATAAATAAAACATGAATGACTCTAGGAAATGTATGCCCCAGAGTAGGAAAAAACCCTGCATAGATATTTATGAAAGTGAAATTTAGTCAAAAGGATTTCTTTGCTAATTCTTCCTGGATATATTGTAAAAGAATATTGAGAACTACCACAGTATTCAGAACAAAATAATTGATTGGAGCTCAATAATCGATTCTTGAATTAATAAAAAATAATTAATTAACCCGTATTTCACAGCGGTTTTTTTTTTTTGCCTTCAACCAGTAAGACTGAGGTACCAGTGTGAGGCTCCACCTGTTTTCCAGCACATTCGTGGTTTCCTACTTCCACCAGACAACGTCTGACCAGGAGAAACAGGGGAAGAGAAGGAGCTATGGGACTGTGATGTGCCTGGAGAGAGAGGTTGAGTGAGAGGGAGGGAAGAGAAACGTCCACTTGGTGTGACGCAACAAGTACCCAAGTATCCAGAGAGAATTTTGCTAAGACAGGTTGGAACACACTGATCTGACAGCTCTCATCCCTCTAGGTCCAAACAGGAACAAGCCATGGTCAACCAAAGCTCCCCAGTGGGCTTCCTCCTTCTGGGCTTCTTTGAATACCCAGGGCTTGAAAGAATCCTCTTCATGGTTGTCTTAACTTCCTACCTCCTGACTCTGGTGGGCAACACACTCATCATCCTGCTGTCTGTGCTGGACCCCAGGCTCCACTCTCCTATGTACTTTTTCCTCTCCAATCTTTCCTTCTTGGACCTCTGCTTCACCACAAGTTGTGTCCCCCAGATGCTGGTCAACCTGTGGGGCCCAAAGAAGACCATCAGCTTCCTTGGCTGCTCTGTCCAGCTCTTCATCTTCATGTCCTTGGGGACCACTGAGTGCATCCTCCTGACAATGATGGCCTTTGACTGCTACGTGGCTGTCTGCCAGCCCCTCCACTATGCCACCATCATCCACCCTCGCCTGTGCCAGCAGCTGGCAGCTGTAGCGTGGGTTATGGGTCTTGTCCAGTCAATAGTCCAGACACCACCCACCCTCCGCCTGCCATTTTGCCCCCACAGGAAGATAGATGACATTATATGTGAAGTCCCTTCTCTAATTAGACTCTCCTGTGGAGATACCACCTTTAATGAGATCCAGTTAGCTGTGTCCAGTGTCATCATTGTGGTTGTGCCCCTCAGCTTGGTCCTTGTCTCTTACTGTGCCATTACCCAAGCAGTACTAAGGATTAACTCTGCAAAAGGGAGGAAGAAGGCTTTTGGGACCTGCTCCTCCCATGTCATGGTTGTCACTATCTTCTACAGCTCAGTTATTGCTGTCTACCTCCAGCCCAAAAATCCCTATGCCCAAAAGAGGGGAAAATTCTTTGGTCTCTTCTATGCAGTGGGCACTCCTTCACTTAACCCTCTGATATACACCCTGAGGAACAAGGAAGTAAAGAGGGCATTCAGAATGTTGTTGGGGAAGGATGAGGACTCCAGAGAGAGCTAAGGAAGAAAGCTGGTTAATGTGCTTTCTAAATTCTGAAGAGTTTCTTCATGATTTATAAGAATGGTGAGTTCGGGCCGGCCCTGTGGCTTGGTGGTTAAGTGCGCGCGCTGCAATGCTGGTGGCCCGGGTTCGGATCCCGGGTGTGCATCGAGGCACCACTTCTCCGTCCATCCTGGGGCCGAGTCCCACATACAGCGACTGGAAGGATGTGCAGCTATGACATACAACTGTCTACTGGGGCTTTGGGGGGAAAAAATAAAATAAATAAAATCTTTAAAAAAAAAAAAAAAAAAAAAAAAAAGAATGGTGAGTTCCCCAGTCCACTACTTTTTCTATACACACCCGAGCCACTGCAGTGTGTCACTGTGTAATAATGTGGTATCTAAGAGAGAGAGACAGAGAGAAACTGGGTTAAGAGGAAGTAGGTATCTCTATAACACACCTTAAACCCAAACAAGCCTGCCAATTCTCATTATTTCTTCTCTTATCCTCCCTGTTTTTACTGTCTTCCCTTCTATAGATTCTGCCATGTCCGTTTTTGGCTATATAGTCTCTCACCAACCATCATGTCAATATAGGGAGACAGCTCCACCATGACACTCTAGGGTCCTTACACACATCCACACACATCACACAGCAAAGGCTTGAACCACAGCTAGTCTGAGACTTGGCAGGATACCTTTTGATCGTCCTGGGACATGAAAGGATGGGAGACTTGTTAGGACCTACCTCAAAGCCATCTCTTACTCTCCTTCTTATATCCTCCAGGAGGTTGTCATGAGACAACATATTGCCTCCCAGGTTTTGATGGGTTATGAGGCTTCTACCTTACATCCCTTAGGATATTAATGCAGAATATACTAGCGTACCAAATCTAGGAACATGAAAAAAAATTATACTATGACCAAGTAGGATTTATCCCGGGGATGCAAGGTTGGCCTAATATCTGGAAATCAATTAATGTAATTCATCTTATCAATAGAATGAAAAATAAAAATCACATGATTACCTCAATAGGTGCAAAGAAAACATTTGACAAAATCCAAACACTTTCATGAGAAAAACATTCAAAATAAAACTAGGAATAGAAGAGAACTTCAGCTTGATAGAGGGCATCTTCAAAAACCCCACATGCAGCTAACATCATATTTAATAGTGAAAGATTAGATGCTTTCCCCTAAGATCAGGAACAAAACAAGGATTTCTATTTTTGCTACTTCTATTCAACATTGTACTGCAGGTTTTAGCCAGGAAAATTAGATAAGAAAAAGAAATAAAAAGTATCTAGGTTGGAAAGGAAGAAGTTAAAATATCTCTATTTGCAGATGATATGATCTTGTATACAGAAAACCTTAAATAACTATCTTAGAAACTATTAGAACTAATAAATGAGTTCAGCAAGGTTGCAAGATACAAAATCAATGTACAATTATCAACTGTATTTCTATACATTTGCAATGAAGAATCCAAAAATAAAATTAAGAAGAAATTTTATTCATGATAGCATCAAAAAGAATGAAATACTTAAGAATAAATTTAACAAAATAAGTGCAAAACTTGTACCCCAAAAGTTAACAAATATTGTCAAAAGAATTGAAGATCTAAATAAATGGAAAAACATCCTATGTTGATGGATCAAAAGACTTACTATTGTTAAGATGACAATATACCCCAAACTGATCTATAGATTCAATACAATCTATATCAGAAAACCAGCTGACTTCTTTGTAAAAATTAACAAGCTGATTCTAAACATACATGGAATTGCAAGGGACCCAAAAGAAGAACAATGTAAGATTCATATGTCCCAATTTTAAAACATACTACAAACCAACAACAATCAAGACAGAGTGGTTCTGGCACAAGGATAGACACATAGGTCAGTGGAATAGAATTGAGAGTCCAAAATTAAACCCATATGTCTATAGGCAGTGACAAGGTTGCCAACAAGGTGGCCAATACCAAGGGTACCAAGATCATTCAATGGGGAAAGAAAAGTGTATTCAACAAATGGTGCTGTGACAACTAGATAGCCACACGCAAAAGAATGAAATTGGACCCTTACCTCACACCATATACAAAAATTACTCAAAATGGATCAAAGATCTAAATACAAAAAAAAAAAAAACCCATAAAACTTGTAGAAGAAAACACAAAGGTACGTTTTCATAACCTGAATTTGGCAAATGTTTATTAGGTATGACACCAAAATCATGAGCAACAAAAGAAAAATAGATAAATAACATTTCGTCAAAATTTAAAACTTTTGTACTTTAAAGGACACCATCAAGAAAATTAAAAGAGAACACAGAATGAGAGAAAATATTTGCAAATCAAATCTTTAATAAGGGACTTGTATCTAAAACATATAAAGAACTCTTACAACCCAATAACAAAAAGACAAATAACCCAATTTTTTTAAATGGTCAATAAGCATGTGAAAAGATGCTCAATATGATTAGTCATCAAGGAAGTGAAAATGAAAACCACATGAGATGCCACTCACAATGACTAACTTAAAAAAGGTAAGAAGAAAGGAAGGAACAAAGGAGGGAGGGAGGCAAGGAGGGAGGGAAGGGAAGGAAGGAAGGAAAAGAAGGAAGGTAGGAAAGAAAAGTGCTGGCAAGGATGTGAAGAATGTAAAATGGTACAGCTGCTTGGAAAACAGTTTGGCACTTCCTCAAAATGATAAACAGAGTTACCATATATCTAGCAGTTTCATTCCTAGGTTTATACGCAAGAGAATTAAAAATATATGTTCATACAAAAACTTATACATGAATGTTCATAGCAGCATTATTCATAACAGTCAAAAAGTGGAAACAACCCAAAAGTCCATCAACTGAGGGGATGGATAAACAAAATGTGTTATATCCATAAAATGGATTATTATTCAGCCATAAAAGGAATGAACCTCTGATACATGCTACAACATGAATAAATCTTGAAAACATTATACTAAATGAAAAAAGCCAGACACAAAAGGCCACATATTGTATGATTCCATTTATATGAAATAGCCAGAATAGGCAAATCCATAAAGACAGAAAGTAAGTCATTGGTTGTCAGGTACTGGAGGTTGGAGGAGAAGAGGAATGACTGCTAATGACAATGAGGTTTTTCTTTGGACTAACAAAAGTATTCTGGATTTATACAGTCATGTTGATTGCGCAACTTTGTAAATACACGCAAAACCAAAAGATTGTACAGTTTAAATGGGTGAATTTTATAGCATGCAAAATAAGAATGTTCTAGAGATCTGTTGCACAACAATGTGAATATAGTTATCACCACTGACCAAAATACTTAAAAATGGTTGAGATGGTAAATTTTGTTATGTGTTTTTTACCACAAAAATAAATAAATAAATAGATAAGGTTCAGACTCACATGGTTTCACAGTGGTTTCGCACTGACAAAGGACTTGTACCCAAAATTTATAAAGAACTCTCAAAACTCAACAGTAAGAAAACAAACTTCTGAATAAAAAAACTGGGCAAAAAATTTTAACTGACAATTCACCAAAGAGGATACAGGGATGGCAAGAAGAACATGAAAAAATAAAAAGAAGAACATGAAAAGATGCTCAACATCATTAGCTATTAGGGAAATGCAAATTAAAACCAAGAGATACCATTACACACCTATTACAACAGCTAATATTTTAAAATATAAAAAACCTGATATTGTCAAGTGTGAGCAAGGATGCAGAGCAACTGGAACTCTCACCCATTGTTGGTGGGAATGCAAAATGGTGCAGCCATTCTGGAACACAATGTGGCAGTTTCTTATAAGTTTAAACATATCCTTACAATATGTTTGCAATCCCACACACTAGAGAAATGAAAACTTAAGTTCACACAAAAATCTGTACACAAATGTTTATGGTATCTCTATTCATAATTACCAAAAACTAAAACCAACCCAAACATCTTTCAATAGGTAAATAGACAAACCAGTTGTGGTGTATCCAATACAATCAAATACTACTCAGTAACAAAGAGAAACAAACTGCTGATACAGTCATTGAGTATTTAATGAATACTCAATATTCATTGACTATAACATGGATGAGTCTCAAAAGCATTACAGTGAGTGAAAGTAGCCAGACATAAAAAGTTACATACTGTATGATTCCATTTGTATGACATTCTGTAAAAGGCAACATTATAGTGATGGAGGACAGTTTTGTGACTGCCAGGAGTTAGTCGTGGAAGAAGAATGTGACCACAAAGGGAGTGTTTGGGAACAGGATGGAAAGAATGAGGGAATGGGAACAGGGTATTGGGGATGAAGGGGGGTGACATTTCCCTGCACATACATTTTTGCATAGTTCTGTCTCTTCAAACCATAGTAATGTTTTACATACTCCAAAAACAAACAAATTAATTAGTTAATTAATTAAATCAAAAAGGTGTGTGGAAATTCCAGGAGACTAAAATGAATCTAACTATATTACAATAGCCAAGACTTGGAAGCAACCTAAGTGCCCATCAAGGGACGAATGGATAAAGAAGATGTGGTATATATACACAATGGAATACTACTCAGCCATAAGAAACGATGAAATCCAGCCATTTGTGACAACGTGGATGGACCTTGAGGGTATAATGCAAAGTGAAATAAGTCAGAGGGAGAAGGTCAAATACCATATGATTTCCTTCATTAAGTAGTAGATAATAACAACAATAAACAAACACATAGGGACAGAAATTAGATTGGTGGTTACCAGAGGGGAAGGGGGGAGGGAGGAGGGTGAAAGGGATAATTCGGTACATGTGTGTGGTGATGGGTTGTAATTAGTATTTTGGTGGTGAACATGATGTAATCTATGCAGAAATAGAAGTACAATGATGTACACCTGAAATTTTTACAATGTTATAAACCAATGTTACTGCAATAAACAAAAAAAAAAATAACTATATTACAAATGAACATAGCCACACTGAATAGGATGAAGAAATGAACTAACCTAAGTAACTTTGGAAAACAGTATTTTGACTGGATACCAGAAGGCCAAAGACAAAAAGTACTGTTCACAAACATTGCAATCTAATTAGAAAATTTGTTTTTCAAAGAATATGGGTTAGCAATTCTGAAATTACTTTATTTGCATCCTAGAATTTATCAAATAATTAAATATATTGTGAATAATGAGAGCCAGGTTTCTCGCTGTTAGAGAAGAGTTATGAATATAAATCAATAAGACTAGAATGAAGCCTGTGGTGTTAAACTGGAATTGGAGGCATCAGTATGAGCTCATAGTTTTTAATATGCAAAAAGATGGATATAGATATAGATACGTGATAATATATACACAGATGGATAAAATATATATATATATGTGATGTATGTATACATTCTAGCTGTCCACTGAAAGGGCCTAGAAGCAATGACACCCCAGTAGCAATGAGCATACCTAGCACCCAGATCTTGCTTTCTAAATGCCATTCTCCAATAAAAGGAACCAAGAGTCCTTGGAGGGATGGTTGACTTCAGAGGTAGGAAAGAGAAAATACAAAATAAGTCTGGAATATGGTATGGTGCCAGAAAGTAAGGAAGTGCTCAAAAAATGATGGAGATATGTCCAAAATTCACAGAAATCAACTTAAAGGAGTTCCCAACAATCAAATATCAGATAATGTGTGTAACAAAATAAACAATGAGATTAATGAAAGCAGAATAAATGAATATCCAAGAGTCATTACCGATATGAATTAGAAAAATAAACAATAAATTAATAAATAAAAAGAAAGGAAAAGTTTTTCCCTACAGTGGAATTCAAAATAATAAATGTAGAAGGAATAATGTAAATAGAAATTTATCATTAGGCAAATATCCAAGAAATAATTGTTGCAGTCAAGAAGCACCTGTGGATGCTAAAATTAGTGGGCAAAAGTAAAAATGAAAATAAGATTTGCATAATCTCAACATGTCTCCCACAGGATACTTATTTATTACAAATAGTAACTTTACAGTGGAGAAATCTGACAGGCACCACCTAACTCAGTGACCAAAGTGATCATCACCAGTTATAAGATGTATCAACATCATGTATATCCTGATTTGACATACTGAGAAGGGCAGAACTAGTAATAGAAAGGAACTCCTCAATCTGATACAATGTATCTACAAAAAACCCACAAGCCAACATCATACTTAATGGAGAAATATTGGAAGACTGCCTCATAAGATCAGGAAGAAATCAAGGTCTTAGCCAGTGAAATAAAAGAAGAAGAAATAAGACACATAAAGATTTGAAAGAAGAAAGCAAAAGTGTCTTATTCATAGATGAAATGACTGTTTAAATAGAAAATCATAATTGTTTGCAGAGAACATCCTAATGAATCTACAAAATACCTGTTAGCATAATAAGTACATTTAGCAAGATCGTAAGATACAAGGTCAAAATACCAAAGAAAAAAAATTAGTTGTATTTTATATACCAGTGATGAACAATTGGAAAATGAAATATTTCAATGCAATATGCAATAATATAAAAAATAAAGCTTATGAATAAATTTAATCAAGACGTGCAAACCCATTCCACTGAAAACTATAAAATGTTGGTGAGAGAAATTAAAGAAGCAGTTTTAAAAAATGGAAAGATAAACTTGTTCAGGATTAGAAGTCTTAATACTAAAATGTCAATTCTCCCCCAAATTCATCTATAGAGTCATTGCCATACTAATAAAATTACAGCAGGCTTTTTGTAGAAATGTGTAAGCTGATTCTAAAATTTATATGGAAATTCAAAAGCCTAAGAGGGGCCAAACAATCTTGAAAGGGAAGAACAAAGAATTCAGACCACCTCTTTTCAAGACTTCCTATAAGGCTATTGTTTTCAAGACGATGGTACTGGCCTATGAATAGACAAAAAGAACAGCAAAGAGGGGCCTAGGACTTGGGTGAGGTGAGTGAGATGCCTGCCTCAGGTGTAAAATTTAGAGGAATGTCAAAAAAACAGTAATCGAGATAAATAATAATTTAACACAATACCTTAACTGAAATCAATGCAAAAAAAAAATCTATGATGAGCAAGATAGCAAAATTTTAAATAAAAACAGAATCTTGCATTTACACAACCCTACTTCACATGCCTCACCCTAACCCCACACTGTGGGAACAGACTAAAGAGTCCAAAAATAGATCTACACATTCAATAGTCCATTGAATTTCATTAAAAGTGTCAAGATAATTTAGTAAGAAAATCAAAGTCTTTCCAACAAATGCTGCTGCAGCTACTAGATATGTGTATAAAACAAAAAATAAGCCTCGACTCATATTACAACATACACAAAAATTAATTTGATGTAGATTATAGAAATAAACCTAGATAAATATAAAAATTTAAAAGAAAACACAAGAATATCTTGTGACCATAAGGTAGGGGAAGATTTCTTAGGTAAGACAAGAAAAGCACTACCCCTCGATAAACAAGTTCATCAAAATTGAAAATGTCTTCTCTTGGAGCCGGCCTGGTGATGTAGCCATTAAGTTCAAGCACTCCACTTTGGCAGCCCAGGGTTCGCTGATTTGGATCCTGGACATGGACCTACTCATCACTCATCAAACCATGCTGAGGCGGCGTCCCATACAGAAGAGCTACAACTCTACAACTATGATACACAACTATGTACTGAGGCTTTGGGGAGAAAAAAGAAAAAAAAAAAAAGATGAAGATTGGCAACAGATGTTAGCGCAGGGCCAATCTTCCTCAAAAAAAAAAAAGTTTTCTCTTTAAAAGACACTGCTGAGAAAATGAAAGTGCAAGGCACAGTCTGAGAGAAAATTATACATATTTATGTTTCTATATGTGCAGGTATGTGCATATATGCATCTATCCCACAAATTAATGAGACAAATAACAGTAAAAAAATGACAAAAGGTTTGAATTAAAAACATGTAAGGACCAATAGACACATAACAAGATGCTCAACATCATTGGTCATCACAGAGCAACTCAAAACTACTATGAGGGAACACTTCATACCCAACAGAATGCCTGAAGTCAAAATATGGGCAATACCAAGTATTACCGAGGATACGGAACAACTGGAACTCGCATACATTGCTGAGAGTTCAAATGGCACGGCCACTTTGAGAAACAGTTTAACAGTTTCTTATAAACAGGCGCGTATCATATGATCCTAAAATTCCACTCGTAAGTGTCCACACAAAGAACCGTGTGAAAATGTTCATAGCAGCGTTTTTCACAGCAGCCAAAAACTGGAAACAACCTAGATGTCCATCAACAGGTGAACGGGATAAACAATTGTGGTGTATTCACACAATGGAAGACTATTAGCAATAAAATGGAACAGACTACTAATATTTGAAACACTATGGATAAATCTCAGCAACAAACTGAGCAAAAGAAGCCAGAAACAAAGAGTACATATTATCTGATTACATTTACAAAAAGTTTCCACAACAGGAAAAACTAACCTAGCATGATAGAAATCAGATAATTGGTTGCCTGGGAGGGGGTGTGGGTGAGCTTTCTAGGGTAATGGAAATGCTCTGTATCTTCTATGGAGTGGTGGTTAGCCAGGCGCCTGCCAAAATTTATTGAGCTATGTACTTAAAATGTGTGCATTTTATTGTGTTAACTGTACTTCAATTAAGTTGATTTTTAAAAAAGAAATGAGCTACTGATACATGAAAAGACAATGGATGAATCTCAAAACAGTTATGCTGAGTGAAAGAAGCCTGACCCAAAGGAGTACATATTATATTATTCCATTTGCATGAAGTCTTAGAAGAAGCAAAATTGGACTATGGTGATGGAAATCGTAATAGTGGTTACCTCTGGGCAGGGGTGGCTGGAAAGGTATCAAGGAAAGAGGCCAGGGGAAGGCTGTAGCGTGAAGGAAATATTCTGTATCTTGATTGAGGTCATCAAAATTCGTCAAACTCTTCACTTAAAATTTGTGTATTTTATTGCACGTAAATTATATCTCAACTTTAAGGAGGAAAGAAGAGACAAAAAATAATGGGATATTGAACTGGTTCAAAAGAGGCTTGAGGGGAAGGGATGGGACACTCAAGAGGTTTCTTGGCAACAAGAATACAATACCCTCATACTCCCGAATGACACAGAGGAGCAGAGGGTGACCTTTCATTTAACACAAGGAGCACTGTTGCCGGCACATTTCCTCTGTATCCTCCTCTCCGTTCTTAACCATCAGTAGTGCCATTGGCTAATTAATTGTCTGTGGGCTGTGGGGCCCCAGAGTCTTGGCAGAATTAATGAGCTGTTTCTCTCCGTGGGATGGGAGTCTTGGGATCCCTCCCTCCATCACCTCACCATGTCTCCCTTTCTACATCCAGTGCTGCTAATAGAGAGGCTAACCTCCTGGACTGAGGAGGGAAGGTTGTTGGCAAAGAGCTACCTCTGGCCTCACATGTCCAGCAGAATGATAGAGGTGGATATGGTTAGTGCACAGTGCTAGTGCCAGCCCACCTAGGTTCAAGTCTGGGCTCTGGCTATATTATTCTGAGCAAGTTATTTAACCTGTTGGTGTTCCAGATTCTTCATCTGAAAACTAAGATAGAATATAGTAACAGTATCCAGGTCATATGGTTGTTGTGAAGTGCTTTGAAAAGTGGCAGCAGCAGCAGCAATCACCATCATTACCCGAGACCTGGCCTCCAGTCCGTTCAGGAGTGCCATCTCTCCTTAGCTAACTTTCAGTTCTCAGGGTGAGGATCAAGTAGAGGCTCCAACCAGTCCAGAAACTCCTAGTCCTGGGGGAACTCAACCAGCAAGGCAATGAGGAGATTCTGACATGATTGCGGGTAAGTTACAAGTTTGTTCTTCTCCCACAGCCCATCCATTTCCACATGTCCTCAATAGTGGAGCCACCAGGAGCACCACACTGGGAATCAGAGTCTAGAATCCTGGCCCTGGTCCTTGTTAGCTGTGCAACCTTGGGCAAGTTACTTAACCTCTCTGAGACTGTTCTTCCTCTGTAAGGGGAGGATAATACTAACTATCTTGAAGGTAGTGAAAATACTTGTGAGAACCAGGTATTCAGGAAATGTTTAACACAGTGCCTGATATACAGGAAGCACTCAATAGATGGTAACTGCTAAAGGAATAGCATGGTTACCATATTAGAGAGCAGAATTTATATCTCTTTCCCCTGTAGCACCTAGTACACAACTAGCTCTTTGGTGATCAATAAAGAAATAAATGCATCCATGAATATGGAATTAATGGGAAGTGAGTAAAGTAGGGCTTGAATTTTGTTAGTGTCAGGACAAAAAAACAGGCGAGAACAAAGAGAAAAGGTGTTCTGAAACACCGAGAACAAGAGAGAACAAAAAGAGAGTTAAAGGGCAATGTACACTGAAAAGACTGAGAAATAGCATAGATTGAGATTAAAATTTACCAAGAGAATAAGACAGTAAGGAATGCAGAAAGGGTATTAGGATGATAGTTGACAGATGAATAAGAAGCAGTTGACTATTTTTTAGCGACACAAAGAATGCGATGCTATATAACAACACAGGAATGAGTTATGAAAAATAATAATAATCAGAATAATAGTGATTGCCTCTTCAGGGGAAGAAAGTGGGTGTGATCAGGGAGGGGCACACAGAAGCCTTCTAAGATTTAAATAGTCCTTTGTTCATATATTTAATAAAAAAAAATAAAGAAAAAAATAGTTATCCCTCAAAACGAAAAGGAGCAATGAGAGGAAGTAAAGGAAAACAGAGAGACAAAAAGAGGTGGTCTGGACAAATGAGATGCTGCCGTCTTATAGTCTTTCCGGTCACCTCCCCATCAACTTGCCTAGATCCTGCCTCTCAACTGCCAGAGTGGTTGCCACCACTGAGCTGGCCTCCTGTGCCCCTCTTCTCTTTCACAACAAGGCAGTCACCTCCTCCAGGAAGCATTCCCAGGTTCACCCACCCACATTTCTCCTTTTCTCTACAGCTCTCTGTCTCTCACCCACCCAATATTTTGCTTTATTTGCCTTCAGTTCTTAGGATCTTCTGATAATGTTCGTGTACTCTCCAGGGTTTTTCAAGAGCATCAACCCACTTTCCCTTCTAGCCTAGGAGCTCCTCGGGCATGGACTGACGACATTGTCCAATATTTTGAGCAGATACTTTAGTTCAGTGGCTTAAATAAACTGCTAAAGAGACAGAGCTAGACCTGAAACCTAAGTACAATATGTGAATCTTGACTGGATCCTATATGAAAAAAATACTTTCACAAAGGTCATTATTTGGACAGCTGACAAAATTAGAATATAGACTGTGCGTTAGATAATAGTATTGTATCAATGTTAAGTTTCCTGAATTGGATTACTGTATGAGGTCTATTTAAGAGATCATCTTGTCTTAGGAAATATACATACTGAAATATTAAGGAGTTAAGAGGCATGATGTATACAATCTACTTTGAAATTTCTCTGAATAAAAATTATTATATGTAAATACATTGAAGGAGACTGATAATGCAAATGAATAAAAATACTAAAAATTGGTGAATTTTGATAAAGATTACATAGGAGACCTTTAAACGACTCTTGAAATTTTTCTGTAAGTTTAAACTTATTTTAAAATAAAAAGTTTTTCTAGACTTTGGTGGTGAACACTATGCCGTCTATGCAGAAGTCAAAATATAATGATGTCCACCCAAAATTTATATCATGATATAAACCAATGTGACCTCAATAAAATTTTGAGTCCCCCAATAAATAAATAAATAAACAAAAAAGAAAAAGAAACTAGGGTGTGGTGGTTCCCAGCCTCTGCCTGGTGGCCACTCCCCTCCTTCCTTCCTGGAATTCAATTCCTACAAATGATAAAGTCCTATTTTTTAAAAAATAAAAATAAAAAGTTTTTAGTCACATATGAGTGAAATTAACCAAGCATTGTGCAAAACCAAAATTCTGTTTAAACGTCCCAAACTCAACATGATATACTTTTTACTACTAATTTCATCTTATACGAAAAGGTAAGGCTGAAATAGACTTATTTCTGTCTTTCATTTCCAAGCCTCAATTCTTAGGGAATTTTTGCTGTTATAGAACCAGACAAAAATTATTTTTTGACTGACACTATATTTTTTCTTTTTTTCCACATTACACGTAACGGAAAGTTGAGGTTAGGGATTTTCATTTGCAGTATGTTTTTAGTTTAATAAATCATAATGATTTTTTTAAAGACCAAGATCACCCAGTTGATATCTCTGGGGATTTGGTCACTACATATAGAGAATAAATCTCCTCCACAGTCCACAATTCTGTCTCTAGTCGAATCCCCTGCAAAAGTGTAAAGTAGATAGAACGTGAATGATTCTAGGAAATTCATGCCAACCACTAGAAAGAAAGATCAACTCTACAGAAATGTTTATGATCAGGAAATTCACTCAACACACATTCCTTCGTTATTGCTCCCCACATAACAAAGGGAACATTCAACAGTAGCACAGCACTCAGAGTATAATAGGCACTCAGTGAATGTTTGCTGAATAATCAAAACTAATTAGTCAATCCATGTTTCACATCAGCCTCCTTTACACTCAACCAGTAAGTATGGGGTACCAGTGTATGGCTCAATCTATATTCTAGCACATCCATGGTTTCCTCACTCCCACTAGACAACATCTGACCAGGAGGAACTGAAGGGAAGGAGCTACCAGACTGTGATGTGCCTGGGGAGAGAGGCTGAGTGAGAGGAAAGGGAAGAAAAATGTCCATCTGCTGTGACCTGACAAGTTCCAGGGAGAGTTTTGATAAGCCATGTTGGAACACACTGATCTGACAGATCTCATCCCTCCAAGTCCAAACAGGAACAGGCCATGGTCAACCAAAGCTCCCCAGTGAGCTTCCTCCTTCTGGGCTTCTCTGAACACCCAGGACTTGAAAGAATTCTCTTTATGATTGCCTTGATTTCTTACTTCCTGACTCTGATGGGCAACACACTCATCATCCTGCTGTCCGTGCTGGACCCCAGGCTCCACTCTCCTATGTACTTTTTCCTCTCCAACCTCTCCTTCCTGGACCTCTGCATCACTACCAGTTTTGTCCCCCAGATACTGGGCAACCTGTGGGGCCCAAAGAAGACCATCAGCTTCCTTGGCTGCTCTGTCCAGCTCTTCATCTTCCTGTTCCTGGGGACCACTGAGTGCATCCTCCTGACAATGATGGCCTTTGACCGCTACGTGGCTGTCTGCCAGCCCCTCCACTATGCCACCATCATCCATCCTCACCTGTGCTGGCAACTGGCATCTGTGGTCTGGGTAATGGGTCTGGTCCAATCAATAGTCCAGACACCACACACCCTCCGCCTGCCCTTCTGCCCCCACCGGCAGATAGATGACTTTGTATGTGAAGTCCCTTCTCTAATTCGACTTTCTTGTGGAGATACCACCTTTAATGAGATCCAGTTAGCTGTGTCCAGTGTCATCTTTCTGGTCATGCCACTCACCCTCATTCTTGTTTCTTATGGTGCCATTGCCAGGGCAGTGCTGAGGATTAACTCTGCCGTAGCATGGAGAAAGGCTTTTGGGACCTGCTCCTCCCATCTCATTGTGGTCACCCTCTTCTATAGCTTAGTCATTGCTGTCTACCTCCAGCCCAAATGTCCCCATGCCCAGAAGAGGGGCAAGTTCTTTGGTCTCTTCTATGCAGTGGGCACTCCTTCACTTAACCCTCTCATATACACCCTGAGGAACAAGGAAGTAAAGAGGGCATTCAGGAGGTTGCTGGGAAGGACGGGGACACCAGGGAGAGCTGAGGGACAGCTGTTTGATGTGCTCAAATTGAATGGAGATTCTTCATGCTTTTGTTAACAAGTTTGAGCTCTCTAGTCCACTGCCTTCCCTACACCCATCTAAGCCACTAAAGTAGGTAGGTCACAGTGTGTGTGTGTGTGTGTGTGTGTGTGTGTGTGTGTGTGTGTGTGAGAGAGAGAGAGAGAGAGAGAGAAAGACAGAGAGACAGAGACAGAGAGACTAAGACTCAGATAAGAGGAGGTAAGTATCTAATTCATAGCTGATACTCAAAAACATTATTATAACTGTCAATTTTTAGTATTTAATTTCTATATGTTTACTTTCTTTTTTTTTTTTTTTTTTTCTGTTTTTAACTATCTTCACCTCCATTATAGATTCCCCAACTCCAATATGCTATATGGTTATATAATCTCTCTCCAACTGGTCATATTATCACCATCTCTTTATCGTTATTTCTGGTTCCTACCATGCCTTGTTTTTTTCTTCATGAAGGTGCTTTCTCTACACTTGCCTGAGGAGGGTTGAGAGGGAGCTGAAGCTCAGAGAATCTAATGATTTCACCCCAGAACACACAGAAATTTGTTAGACCAAATCTGAGATGCTTAATCTGGCAACTCTTGAAGTGCACACTGTTGCTTTCACACCATCATCAAATATACATCATTAGAATTTATATCCAAATTGGTTATCAGGCAGAAAGCTTTACTGCTTCAGTCCTAGTATTTCCCTACCATACAGCTTTCCAGGGATCATAGCACTAATCCCCTCTCAATTCATGAAGACCTGTTTCCATTTCTGAAGTTGATTTTCCTCACTCACTCTCCACCTCTTCATAGATGGTAACCATTAGGAATCACAGGTCTGCTCTTCAGCTGCTACATAGTGAATAAGAGCTGTCCTGCACCCATCTTCCAATGAGATTCTGGGATCTGACCAACCTTCAATGGCCAGGAACAAAAATGAAATCGGGTTCCAGGTGACAAAATGCTGCAGCAGAGTGTGGATGGAGGAAGAGCCTAGAATGGAAAAAAAGGAGGAGCAGTACAAGCCTCAACTTCTATGAACTCTTATTCCCTTCTCAACATTTTTCTACACTCACTATCTTCTTAGATCCTCATGTGAATGGAACGGAGAATTAATGCAGAATAGAAAGGAAATCTTCTTAGAATTGAACCATTGTCTCCTCTTTCCTCTTCCCATTGCCCTCTCCCTTCAGTAGCCCACACAGTCTTGATAACAATGCTGGCTTCATGGGGGGAGAGCAGAGAATCTTGACCTTGAGGCCCATTGGAAGAGGAACTCAGGAATGATGTTTATCTACTGATGCTTCACTAATCTTTATCTCCACCTGAACCTGCTTCTTCCCCTGCATTCCAGTCACCATGTCTGGTCAATTTATCTCCTTAACAGCTCTTACATCTATCCGCTTCTCTCCATCCCCACTGCTTCTACCTTACTTGGGTACTGAATGTTACTCATTTTTAATGTAATAGCCTCATCACTGGTGTATCAATCGGGATAGAGTAGTTTATGCTGCAATAACAATATCAAAATCTCAGTGACTTGACATAAGTTTATTTCCTGCTGGTGCAATATGCCACATTGCCAGACATCCAGGTGACACTGCCATTTCATTCTCACTCCAGTATGCGGACTGACAGAACAGCCACCATCTTGAACATTGCTAGTTGCTGGGGCAGAAGGAAAGATTAAGTGTGACAAGTGGCAAACTAGCACTTAAAGCTTCCAATCAGAAGTGACAGGACACTTCGATTCACCTTTCATTTGCCAAAGATAGTCTCATGGCCACATCTAATTTCAACAGGAAAAAGAAACCTACAATGAGCCAAGAGAGAGAACCAGAAATATTTGATGGATGATATGAATGACTACTAATCAACTCCCTGCCTCCAGTCTTGCCCAGTTCCAAGTGATTCTCCATACTGCCATGAGCGTAATCATTCCAAAATACAAATTTGACCATGTTAGTTCCTTAGCAAAAATAATAAATGAATCTCCCTGTTATTAAACATAGATCCCAAACTCCTAGATCAGGCCCCTGCTTTCCTGACTTTACCAGCCCCACCTCCCATGACTCAGTCACCTGGAATCCTGCAAGTTCATGGAACCACCTGCAAGTCCTTGAACCACATCAAGCTCTCTGTCACCTCTAGCCCTTAAACATGCTATTCCTTCTGCTTGGGAGACTCTTCGTTCCAACTCCCCACCACCACCAAAGAAAGAAACAACATGGATTTCTAAGAAGTCAGCATGAACATCACCTCCTCCAAGGAGCCATCCCTAACCCTCTTCCACCCAACTCTGGGGTAGGTGCTCCTCTCTGTTCTCCCAAGAGCTCCCTTGCAAGCACTTCTCATGAAGTAATAGAATCATATTTTACTTTCCTATCTCCCCAGCAGACAGTAGGATCTTAAGTGTTGGGAATTTGTTTAGCTTATCTTTGTATTCTTAGTGCTTGGCACCATGTCTGGTATAGTAGGTACTTAATGAATATTTATTGTATGTATAAATGAATTAATGAGTGAGTAAACAACTAAATGAAGACAGAAAAATGAAAGTAACAGTTAGTGAGTATCTGTTCCATCCTACTGTTGAAGACATTTTCAAATATGTCTCATTTAATCCTTCCATTATTCTTATGGGGTAAGTATCAACATCCATGTTTGTGTGTGTGTGTGTGTGTTACAGGAGAGGTGTATGTTAGAAGAAGGCAGGCAGCAAGACAAAGAAAAGCAGAGTAGAGGGAACTTCAAGGAGTCTTGGTATATGTGAGAGCAAGGAGAGGTTTGGGGCCTAGATATAGGCGGGAGTACCCCTGGATGGCAGGCTTTACATGGACCCATCACCCATGCACTCTTCCTCAACTTTGCAGAGGTGAGAAAACAGCCCATGAGTGCAGGAGTCAGAGCCTGAAAGAAGATTGCAGCCTGACGGAAATATAGACAAGAGCTATTCCCTCAGAACTCTGAATGTTCAAGGACCCCACCATCATGTATCTCCAGATGACGCTAACACCCATCAGCTGATGCCCACCATATCCTGCAGCCTTCCTCTGGACTTCCAGGGTCTCAACAGTTGGGCAAAGCAAAGACCAAACCACTGAGGGCTCTACTCCCAGGCAGAATGTATTAACTAAGTCTTTTATTTCCTGTATTCTGATGCTTGGACACCTGGGGTCTTGCTGACCCTGGAGGGACTACCCCCTTACCCAGGGCTAGCTTATTCCTAGAGATAATAAGCAGATCACTCTGAGCACACCTTTCAAATACCAACCAACCAATTCAGAGCTCATACTGCCAACAACCTCCTTTTTCAAGCCCTCACACTCCAGGCTACCATCCAACTACCCTAATTTCCTTGGGCCAAGTACCAGACAACTAGAGACAGTCCCTATGCCTCAGAGTCCACTGAAAGTATTCACACTAGACAATCTTAAACCTGTTTACCCTGCTTTGCCCATTCCTTCCTGCAGAAACCACAATAAAAGCTCTTGCCCACAATTCCCCCCTCCTCTCTCTGCCTGTGACCAACTTTGGTGATTTCTCCTGTGGCTTTGCATGGCATGGTGTGCCACCTCCTCTTAGGATCTGTGGATAGTAAACTATCTTTTCAAGGGCAATCATTTTCTGATCTGTTGGTTTTACTGAAGCTCAAATTTTTCGTTATTATTAATACACTATATTTTAAAACACCAAGTTTTAGACGTTGGTCAGTTACCACTTCTGGTCAGTTAAAGTAAGCTTCCTTCTCCCTTACAAGCTCCACAAATCAGGAATAGAAGTCCTCACCCCCAAACTCACTGAACATCATGTTACTCCTGACTGGTCAGACACGGGGGTGGCAACAGAGAATCCACCCACTGGAGTTGGGGATTTCCGGCATGTGGCTACTACAAAAGGAAGCCTGGGGTCCTGCTAGGAAAAAATCACTCAGGGGATTCCCTACGCAGTGAGGACCTGAGTTCAGAGAAAAGGTTCCCTTTCTAGGAACATGAACAGCAAATCTGGACTCTGATCATTTCTCTCTTTTCTGCTCCCTTCTTATGGGAAATTACCTCCTTGCTCAAGGCCAGGGAAAGAACTGTCCCACACTACCTAGGTACCCTCATTCTTGACCAAAAAAAGGATTTTTTTTTTCTTGGGAGTTTCACATTCTTGCCTCCCAAGGTAACAATCAGAATGGATTCTCTTGCTCTATGTCATAACAAATTTTCTCAGAGACAGACTGTTCTCACCTCATTTGTACTCTAGCAAAATCAGGAAATCAGACGAGGAACAGAATTAGGCTGTGGGAATTCTGAAAGGTTAAGGAGATGGAGTTATGGCCCAGAAGTCCACGAACCTCCCATCTTGCCCCAGGCTCCTGGGGTGGCCCTCATCAAGTCAATCCACCCATTGAGTCCTGCCTGGTGAAGAGGACTCCTTCCTTCTAGGATTAAAATCTCATGAGAGAATGTGTGAAAGTGCTTTGAGAATGAATAATGCTTTGGAAATGCAAGCCAAACTCAATCCAAAACCTATTTTGGATTCTTATTTACTGGTGGTTAGAGTAGAAATTTAATGGAGGCACAATGACTGAGTGAGAAGTTTGGCAAATCTTCTTCCCAAAAGTAATCGATATATCCAGGCAAGACTAAAACAACCATTTCAGAACTCTAGGAATTAACTAAAGGCATACAAGAAATTGAGAAAAGTTTATTCAAGATAATCTACTGAACCTCAGTAGCAACAGTGGGAATCTGAGGCATTTTAGCCTAAGGCTGTTCCCACTCACCCTCCAGCTCCATGGGGTGGAAGTACTGACAGGGCAAGCCCCAAGGATCAGTAGCTCTGCTGGGGAGAGGGCTGGCTTTATTTGGAGTAGAGCACAGAAAATTCCATATCTGGAGCATTATCAAGAACAGTAACAATCTCAGTGGCAAACAATTAGGAAAAGCCAACATCACAGCTAGGCTGAGGTTACAATATTTGTTGGGGCAAGCAATAGACCAGCAGACCAGTCAGTAATTTAACAGGGAGCTCCAAGTAACAACACAACGAAAGTGAGCCGCAGTAAGACTCTCCATATTTCTAGTGGTCTGGAAAGCCATGCACACGTGCAATGCTGCACATGTACAGAAGGACCTAGTGTGCTATTTGTCCCTGAATAAACATTATGCTTTGAAAATGCAGAAAATAAAAGCTAATGCAGACTTATAAACTGAAATTTAAAACAATTCCCCAAGTCACACACAAATCCGTCAACAAAGGGTGGAAACCTTATTAGCTCAAAATATTTAAGCACACCTTCTTACCAATCACTGGCTTACCAGTAAGCTAGCTTTCCCAGGAGAAGTCCCTAGAAAGTCGAGCTCAAAAGTAAAAACAAGAATTTTTTTTTTTAAAAAAGGCTGAGTCATCTCTGAGCTAAGACGTTAGCGGTCACATACTTCAAGGGAAATAGATGTCACAGAATTTGTCCATGAAAGTAACTAAGCAGGGCCGGCTCTGTGGCTTAGCGGTTAAGTGCGCGCGCTCTGATGCTGGCGGCCCGGGTTCGGATCCCGGGAGCACCCGGAGGCACCACTTCTCCGTCCAACGCGAGGCCGAGTCCCGCGTACAGCAACTAGAAGGATGTGAACCTATGACATACAACTATCTACTGGGGCTTTGGGGGGAAAAAGCTGAATAAATAAAATCTTTAAAAAAGAAAGTAACTAAGCAAATAAGAAACAGCAATAATCACATCACTTACGGGAAGGGGGGTCAATATTGAGAGTTGCAAAAATAACTTTTTAATGAATTATCTTTTTAACAAACAATTATGAAATATGCAAAGAAACAGAAAAGTGTGACCCGTACACGATGGGGGGTGGGGTGAGGAGAAGCTATCAATACAAACTGTCTCTGAAGGGTCCAAGATGTTGGACTTAGCAGAAAAGACTTCAATCTAAAGTTCAACTATAAGAACCTAAATGTTTGTACAAAACAAGTTACTGAAAGAAATTGAGTTCCATTACTCAGTACTTTCGTTACCACAAAGACTATTACTTCATTACTTAGTAAAGATAAAATCTGGCATACTATTACTAACCTGCAACACATTGATTATAAAGGATAGAAAAAAGCTGAATAATGTGCTTTTCATATATCTCTATATATGTGATAAAACTGGTATAATAAAAACTAAGAAAATGATAAACCCAAGGCAGTGAATATCTTTAGTGGGGAAGCAGTTGAATGGGATGGAGACAAGGACACAGGAAGATGTAAGTTAGTGGTGATGTTGTAGTTCTTGGATTAGGTGGTGGGTTAATGAGTATGTATTGGGTTAACTATATTATAATTTACATCTATGTAATATTTATTTCATGTATCAAATTTTGTTTAAAATATAATTTTAAAAATATTCATTTGCATATCACTGACCCAGCAATTACACTTGCAGAATTTTATCTCAACATATTCATGTGGACGTAAAATAATATATATCCAAGGGTCCAGTCATTGCACTGTCAGTCCATGAAGCAGGTGTGAGGACATCTGGTGGTGCTCTGCCTCAGCTCTATGCCTAGAATACGTGGTCCCTTTGCAGTCTCACAGCCCACCCAACATGGATACTCCACACTCTAGATCTCCCACCGACACTGACACCCTAACTCCCTCTGATCACCAGCCCCCACAAAAGCTTTTCTCCTGCAGCTCTCCCAACTCAGACACTGAGCCCATGAGTCCTCTTGCTTACAGTGACACCCTGACTCCCTCTGAACACCCACATATCCGTTCACCAGCTGTGCCTTGCCTGTGCCCCAAAGAGTCGCTTCAGCAGTTGTGGACCAGCTCTGGATGAGGCAAACCAGTGAACTTCTCTGCCATCCAGTGGGCTACAACCACCACTTCTCCAATGAGGCTTGAATCCCAGACTTGAGGGAGGGGCCCAACTTCCTTCTTCCTTGGGTACTCTACAGAGTTCTCTTCACATCTTATAGCTACGCTTTAATCATAGCTCAATAATGCTTTACATTGAACTTCCCCTCTTTGAATCACTGTGTGGTTTCTGTCTCCTGATTGAAGTCACACCAATATCATATGCATACAATATTGCTGGAAAGAAACATAAGAAACTGGTCACAACTGTTACCTCTGGGAAGAGGTAACTTGAAGAAGAACAGACATGACAGGGAAATCTGATTTTCACTATTTATTTTTGCCTGTCTTTTAAATGTTACAGCTCTGCATGCTTTACCTATTCAAACAAATAAATTGTGTATTGTTGTTCTAGTTGTTTGTGTATGTGTGTATTTTAAGCTGATATAGGCTCAGGACAGAGGTAGCTACAAATTTATGCCCCAGCAGGGATTAGTTCCAGTGCTCATCAATAGTTTCCAGGAAAAAGGGCCATAAGGAAGCGGTAGCTAGAATAAAAATTAAACTAGATTAATTATAAACACGCTGCTCCTTATTCACTCCCAAGCTGACTCATCCATGAACAGCTTATATGCCAGAAAGCTATCAGAGATTGCAAATATATCCCATAATATAATCTGAAACCAAAAGAACTTCAAAAAGCTAAACTTGGAAGAGGATCATAGGAAAATGACACATAATTCTGAGATCATCACTGAGCTTTGTACCTGGGTCTGTGGCCACATGTGAAAAGCATCTGAGTATAATCAGAAAAGCTGATCCAGTTGTGGGCCACAGGATACTGTGGTGGTCAAGGGCCCTTATCCATTTTGCACAGTCAGATTATCTTGGATTTGAATCCTGGATCTGCAAACTCATAGCCAGAGCATGGTGCCGTATAAGACATACCACGTCTGTATATTTCTGGCAGGCTGAACATTCAGCAGCAGCAGTAGTTACGTGGCTCTTGGTGAGTGGAAGCCCACGCTGTTAGACCCACACATACCTCCATCCTACCACCATAGCTACTGCTTTCATAACCCATTGTGCTAGCACCAGAGTGGCCTATGGCAGAGACTGGCTGATGTGAACTGCCTGGTAGTCATTCTGTTAACTTGGTTGTTTGGTACCTCTCCTATTGTTGGTGCTCTTTGGTAGATGTTAACATGCAATACAAAAATATTCACACTTCTTTCCCATTCCCACAGAGCCATCTACCTGCCTTTTCCTCAGATTTCATGGTCTTTGCTCTTCTAAACTTTCTCCTTCCAGGCCCTTAACCAACCAGCCAAGTCATCTGCCACCACCTGTGTGTTTATACATATTCTTCCATTGGGCCACTTTTCTTTCCACACAAAATGGATGACCAGGTACAACACTCAAAGCTCTGCCCATTGGAAGGATTTACTATCACTACTGTCTTCTAGGGCCGCTCTTGAAAGGAGCTATAGCGGAGCAGCAGTCCATTTTCAGCTCTCACCCATGTATTGAGTTGACCCATCATGGACCAAGGTCAGTCTTTTTTTTCCTCCATCAGCTTGTCATAAGGTATCCCACCTCCCAGATCCCTCCCAGATTAAAGATGACTATAAACTCTTCGACATTCCTCCCATCAGAAGGGGGTCTATTTCCCCTCCCCTTGAATCTGGGTTTGTCCATGATTGTGTTGACCAAAACACTGTGTTAGAAGTGACACCAGGGGCTGACCCGGTGGCACAGCGGTTAAGTACGCGAGCTCAGCTTCGGCGGCCTAGGGTTCGCAGGTTCGGATCCCGGGCGCACACCCACGCACCGCTTGTGAAGCCATGCTGTGGCAGCATCCCATATAAAGTAGAGGAAGATGGGCAGGGATGTTAGCCTAGGGCCGACCTTCCTCAGCAAAAAAAAGAGGAGGGTTAGCATCAGATGTTAGCTCAGGGCTAATCTTTCTTACAAAGAAAAAAAAAAAAAAAGAAGTGACACCATGCCGGCTCTGGGCCTAGATTGTAAGAGAACTGGCTGTTCCACATCCCTTATAGCCCTGAGTTACTCATGTAAGAAGTTTGACTACCATGTTGGAGAGACCATGTAGAAAGGCCCTAAGATAATGTAGAAGGAAAAGGATCCAGAAGGACCCAGACTTATAGTTGAAAAAACCAAGGTGCAGAGCTTGGGAGTGAAGCTGTCTTTGACCCTTTGGAGCAGTCCGTCTACCAGCTGAATACCTCCAAGTCACCCCCGCTGATGCCACATGGAACATAAGAATCTCCCAGCCAAGCTCTTCCCGAATTCCTGGCCCACAACATTGTGAGATGCAATTAAATGATGATTGGTTTAAGCCACCAAGTTTGAGGTATTTGGTTACATAGCAATAGATAACTGAAACACCCCAATACAGCCACCGGTGTGAGCAAGGGGAGAGGCACTGAGCAATAGTGTGGGTGATATGGATGATATGAGCCACCTGCTCATGCACCTTGTTTCTACACTCTAGTTCTGCTCATGCTCAATCCAGGATGTACTACCTCAATCTTACAATTGATTGATGCTATAACTACCTGACCTTATCACATTATTGGTTTGACAGAACCCAGTCATGATGGGCAGTTCTAGCCTCATTGTCATTTGATGTCCCATGTCGGGAGTTCTGTCTCTAATAAGGCCCAGTAGTAGGCTAGGAGCTATTTCCTAAGAGGACATACTTCTCTGCAGCAGACAACATGGCCCTGATCAAGAACCCCAGGGGTCTGCGTTGTCATTCTCCTTTTGCAGCTTACCAGAAACACCACACTGCATCTTTTCCCACCACTGAGACCTCTGTTGCCTGAGGGTCAGCTGGGTCAGATGGCCAAAGCAGCAAGGCTGCTGGTACAACAGCCTGGAACTGCTGCAGAGCCCTTTTCTGCTGTGGGCTCTGCTCAGTCACTAAAAAAAATGGTCCCATGCAGTATTCCCATGAGTGTGGAATATGCTGCCTCTAGAACTGAAAGAGAACAGCCAAGCAGTAGGGGTGTTACCATTAGTGGTGTTAAATGTAAAATGCAATAAATTTGTCCTTTACTCTAGAGAGATGCCCTGGTATGATCCAGAACACTGGACCTCTGAAAAATTCAATGCTGTGGAGGGCCCTGAATCCTCATAGAGTATATCTCCCATCTCTGGAGTACCTTTGTCTTACCAGTGCGGCCTGTTTGATTAATAGGTGGCACATCTTGTTTAATTAATAAGATATCATTAATATAGTGGAACAATGTGGAATGTTTTGTGGAATGTCCAGAAGATCCACATCCAGGGGTATGCTGGACCTAACTCATGAGAGCTGATTGTTAAAATTTTAGGAATTTTGCAAACCAGTTGTTAGACACAGCCATTATTAAAAAGTAATTTATATAAACTTATAATAAAAAAATTATATTAAAAGCAGAGGTAATAAATACTTGAAACTGATCTTTGCTAGTTATTCTACTATATTTTATTATCTCTGCTCTTGTTTACATCTATTGTGTCTGTATGATAAAAATACTATAAAATGTGTTGCATAATGGTTTGTTATTATATCTCTTCCCAACTCTGTATTTTCAGCGATGTCACACTGGCAGCTTAAAATTGGCTGTGGTGGGAATATGTACACTACGGAAATCAGCAAATTGATAGCAAGCACTATAAATCAAGGCTTTTTTGCCTGGAGTACCAGCACATCACTGTCCACACCCTTTTGGATCATACTATGAAACGAGATAAATCACAGTCCTGGGGCAAAGCTGTAAATGTATACTTGTATCCATACCATGTAAATGCAAACTGCTTCTTATCCTCCTTCTTGACAGTATTGGAAAAGAACACATTCACCAGTAGCCAATAGCCACATAACATGGACTTGAAGCCATAGTAATGGAGCACAGCAGCTGCAATTTGGCTACTACATGCCTGAGTTTGTGGTAGTCCACTGTCATCTTCTAAGATCCATCTGGTTTTTGCAGTGACCATATTGGTGAATTAAGTGGGGGATATGATAGAGACAACCACATCTGCATCCCTTAAAGGTGGCATCAATCTCTGCCATTTCCTCTGGATTGTGATATTGTTCTCGACTTACTGTCGTTGTGGGGAAGGGGATGAAGATTCAGGGCTTTTACTTGGCCTCTGCCTACCATGTCTCTTACTCCATAGACCAAAGAACCAAAGTGGGGATTCCACCAACTACCAAGTATGTGCATTCCAATTATACATTTGGGGACTGCAGAAATGACTACTGGGTAGGTCCATGGACCTAGTAGATCTGCTGTGATCTGGTCCTGGGCCAGGATGCCATTTATTAGCTGACTCCATGTGCCCCCACTTTAACGGGGGAGGGGCATGATAATGATTCAGCTACATCATATAAGGATTAGACTAAATGCCCTAAATGCTCATCTAACCCTAGGGTTTTATAATTCTGTGTTACTACAGTGTGGGCCAACTCAGAGAGAAAAATTAAATGGAAAAGGAGGAAGTTGAGAATTTTTAAAATTGAGGTCCTAGGGGCTGCAGGGTGGGCAAAATGGGTGAAGGAGGTCAAAAGGTATAAACTTTCAGTTACAGAATAAATAAGTCCTGGGGATGTACAGCATGTACAGCATGGTGACTATAGTTAATAATACCACATTGTATATTTGAAAGTCGCTCAGACAAGAGATCTTCAAATCTCTCACCACAAGAAAAAAGATTTGTAACTATGTGTGGTGATGGATGTTAACTGGATTCATTGTGGTGATCATCTCACAATAATACACGTATCAAATCATCATGTACATAATTACAATACATTAGTTGAAACTAATATAACATTATATGTCAATTATCTCTCAGTTTTTAAAAATAAAATAAAGAAATAAAAATAAATGTTAGTAATGTCTTTATTCTTAGGAAAACAGTTTGAAGACAAAATCGAGACACTTGGGCCACTGAATGTCTTGGAATTCTAACATATAAACCTCAAAGCGCCCTCTGCTGGCAGCCAGTATTAAGTACCACTAGTCAATAATCACAAATTAATGCAGACTTCATTGGTACATATTAAGTTTTAAGCTGGTTATATTTATACTTACTATCAGGTTCTCCAACTGTAAAAATGCAATTCAAACACCATAAGTTAAAATGGCTTTAAATTATACAGAATCTACGGTTAAAAGACCTTCTTTTTTTACCACAAGTTTTCAAGTATTACAAAACAAATCTAAACACTATTTGAAAATGAAATGGACTAGTTATTTATAATTATTGAGACTGATTGTTATATTAAATAACTTTTTGGGGGCCGGCCCTGTGGCTTAGCGGTTAAGTGCGCACGCTCCGCTACTGGCAGCCCAGGTTCGGTAGGATCCCAGGCGCGCACCCACACACCGCTTCTCTGGCCATGCTGAGGCCTCGTCCCACATACAGCAACTAGTAGGATGTGCAACTATGACATACAACAATCTACTGGGGCTTTGGGGAAGAAAAAGGAGGAGGATTGGCAATAGATGTTAGCTCAGAGCCGGTCTTCCTCAGCAAAAAGAGGAGGATTAGCACGGACGTTAGCTCAGGGCTGATCTTCCTCACAAAAAATAAATAAATAAATAAATAACTTTTTTGGAAATTTTGTATTATAAACAGTGTCAATATTTCTGGAATAAATATATGTCAAAAGTCTATGCTTCCAACTACTTTTTGCCCTGGTCAAGACCAAACAAACCCATGACTATCCTCTTTCAGTCACTATGTAAAACTTTGAACTGCCTAAAAAAGATGGCCATAAAAAAGAATAAAAAATAAGTGTTATAGAATTACGACATTTTTTAAAAATAATAATAATTAGAAGTGGGGTCCTGAATGGATGAATCAGAGGCTTGAGAGGATTATTAGGAAGCCTGGGGGGACTCTCTGACCATGATGGGGAGGAGGAACAACCTTATTCGTCCTAATGACAGAGAGAAGCAGTAGGTGACGTTTTTACCTACCACAGGGATGACAGTTGCTGGCATGTTTCCTCTAGAATTCCCCTGCCCCCTCTACAACAATTAGTGTCTAATTAATTGTCTGTGTGCTGTAGGACCCCAGGGTCTTAACAGAATTAATGAGCTCTTCCTCTCCATGGGATGAGAGTCCTGGGATCCCTCCCTCCACCACCACAGCATGTCAAATTTTCTACCTCCAATGCCACTAAAACAGGCTAACTTCTCTCCAGGCTGACGGGGAAAGCTGTTCTCAAGGAGCTCCATAGCAAAGAGGGACCTCTGACCTCCCTTGGCCTCATCTTCCCTGTGGAGATATGGCAGGCTATGGTTGGTGCACAGCCTCTGCAGTCAGCCCACTTGGGTTCAATATCAGCTCTGCTGCTTCCTAACTATATTGTCTTGGGCAAGTTATTTAAATTTTCTTTGCCTTAATTTCTTCACATGAAAAGGAAGATACCACAGAGCTGTTGGGAGGGATAATCAGAGATGTGCTAATGAATGTTTAACAACCAGTTCAGTTGGAGGGAGGCAGAGCCCTAATCCAAAGTGTTTGCCAATTTCCATACTGTAAATACTCCAGCCATGGCTGATTCAAGCTACCAATGGTTTAATGCTTATCTCACAAAATTCCTGAAAATTTAACAGTTAAGAGCTAATATGAGCCAGCTCCAGCTCATCACATGTACATGTGCCTAGAAAAGTACCTGGTAGGAAGTATTGGCAGTCCCGATTATGACTAGAGACCTAACTACCATTCCTCTTGGTTTTGTTGTTTTCCTCTTGACGTCCCCTAGGCACTAGTTAAGAGCTTCATCATCACTGGCAGCAGAAGAGATTTTTATTTGATTGAGGGTAAATAGAAAGCTTGTTCTTCTCCTATGAGACATCAGTTTCCACATGTCCTCAATAGTGGAGCACCAGATTTGGAGTTAAACAGGCTCTAGAATCCTGACCCTAGCACATACTGGCTGGGTGACCTTAGCCAAGTTACTTAACCTCTCTGAGATTGTTTTACTTCTTTGTTAAATTGATATAATAATATCTTTTTTGCAGGGTTGCTACGAGAACCAGATGATCCGGGAGCTACTTGGCACATAGGAAGCACTCAACAAATGGTAACTACTGATAGCAATAGCAAGTAAAGATCACTGAATTACAATAAATGCTTTTAATTATCATAAACACCTCCCCAATCCCTGGCCCCGCTCCTAGCACAATGTTGGCACTTTTGAGGCTCAAGAAATGAATAAATGAATAAACTGATGAATGAATGTGTCAGAGGGAAAAGGACTGGGAGAATAATGGTAAATGAAAGAAAGAGTGGAAAAGACAGAGAGCAAAAGAGAGAAAAGGGGGAGAGTCACTAAGGAGGATGTAATCTAAAGAGATTCAAAATTAAGGCAGAGAAAGAAAGAGAATGAAATGCCAAGAGAATGAGAAAGCTAGATATGCAAAAAATTGATTAGGATGAGAGTTGGAGAATGAATAAAAAGACAGTTGGCTGTTGTTCAGAGTTACAAAGAATTTTACGTTAAAGAAAAAAAGAAGGGGTAACTGCTAAGGGGCATGAGGTTTCTTTTTGTGATGAAATGTTCTGGAAGTTTATAGTGTTGGTTGCACAACTTGTGAATATACTAAAAACTACTAAATTACACACTTTAAAAGACTGAATAAAAAAGAGTGCTATGGTATGTGAAATATATCTCAAAAAAAGAAGACAAATGAATAATTAATTAAAAATTCAGAATGGGGGGTGGGAAATGGAGCAGTCAGGGCGGGGCACCCAAAGATTCTAAGATAGTTGAAACATTTGCTCAGTTCCTCAACCTGGTTGGTGGGCATACTGGAGGTTGACTTTATTATGCTTTAAACTATAGAAATTTGCTTTACTCATATTTTTTTTAATACATAACAATATGAAAAAATTTTAAAAATATATCCCATAAGGTAGAAAAAAACAATGGGAGAATAAGAAAGAACAAACCAAGAGAGATACAAAAGCAGAAATCTCTGGCAAAAAGGAGATGCAATGGAGCTTCAACACAAGATGGGGATCCCGTGATGGGAGATGCTCGTGTCACCCTACAAGCTGCCCGGGCACTTTGGCCAGCTGTCCCACCATCTCGCCTACCACTGCCCCCAATGGCCTTCCGAAGGTCTTCTAGGACCACGGAACCTAAGTACTTTTCTCTCAACTGCCAGAGAGGCTGCAGCCTCACACCTCATCTCTGTGTTGGCCTTCTATGCCCCAATATCTCTCTCCTTGATAGAAAAAATCCGGTCACCTCCTCTAGGAAGCTTTCCCTGATATACCCACCCAAATTGGTCCTTCACCTGACAGACTGCTTTCTCTCCTTCACTCAGTATGTTGGCATTACTAACCTTTAAACCTTGGAGTCTTTGATGTTCCTGTGAATTCTTCAGTGATTTTAATGCACATGGGGCCACACTCACCACCAGCCTGTAAGATGCTCATGGCAGGGACTGAGCATGTGGAGCAATTCCCCCAAACAGGACAGCTGGTTCAGTGACTTAGAAAGCTCATTCTTCTCCTATGAGACATCAGTTTCCACATATCCTCAATAGTGGAGCACCAGATTTGGAGTTAAACAGGGTCTAGAATCCTGACCCTGGCACCTACTGGCTGGGTGACCTTAGCCAAGTTACTTAACTTCTCTGTGAACAGGGTTGCTAGACACAAAGGGAAAACCTCTCTCATAGATGTAACATTCTGCCTCTGATAAGCTCCCTTGTAAATAAAGAAGCATAAAATACATGGAATATAAATAACTCTACAAAATTCATCTGACCAATAGATAAATGATCAAATCTACAGAGATAATTTATAATCAGAAGATTCATTCAAAATATATTAGTTTGCTAGTTCTTCCAACAAATACATAGGGACAATGCAACACGTAGAACAGTGCTCAGAACATAGCGGCACTCAATAAATGTGTACTGAATTAGTTAATTAGTTAATTAATCCATGTTTCACATCAGCCTCCTTTACACTCAACCAGTAACTATGGGGTACCAGTGTGTGGCTCCAACTGTTTTCCAGCACATCCGTGGTTTCCTCATTCCCACTAGACAATACCTGACCAGGAAGAATGGGGAAGAGAAGGAGCTGCTTAACTGTCATGTGTCTGGACAAAGAGGCTGAGTGAGAGAAAGGGGAAGAGAAATGTCCACCTGCTATGATCTGACAAGTACCCAAGGTGAGGTTGTTTTTTGTTTTGGGTTTTTTTTTTTTTTTTTGGTGAAGAAGATTGGTCCGAGCTAACATCTGTGCCCATCTTCTTCTATTTTGTGTGTGGGATGCCGCCACAGCATGGCTTGATGAGTGGTGCATAGGTCCACACCTGGGATCCGAACCCGCAATCCCAGGGCTGTGGAAGTGGAGCACACGAACCCAACCACTACGCCACCGGGCCGGCTCCAGGGTGAGTTTTGCTAAGACAGGTTGGAACACACTGCTCTGACAGCTCTCATCCCTCTGGGTCTGGACAGGAACAGGCCATGGTCAACCAAAGCTCCCCAGTGGGCTTCCTCCTTCTGGGCTTCTCTGAATACCCAAGGCTTGAAAGAATCCTCTTCGTGGTTGTCTTAACTTCCTACCTCCTGACTCTGGTAGGCAACACACTCATCATCCTGCTGTCTGTGCTGGACCCCAGGCTCCACTCTCCTATGCACTTTTTCCTCTCCAACTTCTCCTTCCTGGACCTCTGCTTCACCACAAGTTGTGTCCCCCAGATGCTGGTCAACCTGTGGGGCCCAAAGAAGACCATCAGCTTCCTTGGCTGCTCTGTCCAGCTCTTCATCTTCCTGTTCCTGGGGACCACTGAGTGCATCCTCCTGACAATGATGGCCTTTGACCACTACGTGGCTGTCTGCCAGCCTCTCCACTATGCCACCATCATCCACCCCCGCCTGTGCTGGCAGCTGGCGGCTGTGGCCTGGGTCATTGGGTTGGTGGAGTCAGTAGTCCAGATACCACCCACCCTCCGCCTGCCCTTCTGCCCCCACTGGCAGGTAGATGATTTTGTGTGTGAGGTCCCAGCTCTAATTAGACTTTCCTGTGGGGACACCAGCTACAATGAGATCCAGATGACTGTCGCCAGTGTCTTCATCTTAGTTGTGCCCCTCAGCCTCATCCTTGTTTCTTATGGTGCCATTGCCAGGGCAGTGCTGAGGATTAACTCTGCCATAGCATGGAGAAAGGCTTTTGGGACCTGCTCCTCCCATCTCATTGTGGTCACCCTCGTCTACAGCTCAGTCATTGCTGTCTACCTCCAGCCCAAAAGTCCTCATGCCCAGAAGAGGGGAAAGTTCTTTGGTCTCTTCTACGCAGTGGGCACTCCTTCACTTAACCCTCTCATATACACCCTGAGGAACAAGGAGGTAAAGAGGGCATTCAGGAGGTTTCTGGGGAAGGATGGGGACTCCAGGGAGAGCTGAGGGACAGCTGCTTGATATGCTTTCAAATTGAGAGGAGATTTTTCATGCTTTTGTCAGGACGTTTGTGTTCCCCACACCCCTGCCCTCCTCACGTCCATCATGCCACAGTAATGGATAATAGCCACATGTGTGCATATGTGTGAGTGTGTGCATGTGTAAGAGACAGAAACTGAAAATGTGGTGAGGGGAGGCACGTATCTCCATGTGAAACATTATACGAATCAAATTTAATATTTTCTCTTTTCTCTGTTTTATTATTAACAGTCTTTGCCTCTTTGATGTCCCTAATTTTATCATTTCCTTTTTTAACTCATCTCCCTGGTCATACATCATTATTTCTTCACCTCCGTTTCTAATTCCTACCATATCTTCTTTGCTTCTCCCTCAAGTTTTTTTCCACTTCCTTATGTGTCTGTTTTGCATTCTCATTCCCCGAATGACAGCAAATTGTCCCCCAAATGACAGCAAAGGAGATGGGAAGCTGAAACTCAGGTAGGTTCAGAAACTCACACAAGAACCCACAGTATTAAAACTAAAATCCAGGACCCAGGACTTCCAGTCAGACAGTCTCTCAAATATAGGCTGTTGCTTTCATACTGTAATCAAATATCCCAGCATCCTCAGGCTTGAAGCCACAAAAGAGCCTCAGGGAGAAAGCTTAACTTCTTTGGTCCTAGTATTTCTTGTTTTACAGTGCCCACAAATCACAGGCAAACAAACAGCTCAGAGCGGAACATCTTAACATTTCGGCTGTCAGGACAATTTTGACAATGCAGCCTTTGTTGGCATCTACTGGCAAAATGTGGGATTGCTAATCTGGCACCCCAGACTCCTGACCTAAGATCTCTCTAAAGGTCATTAGTCCTGTACTCTGCTCAGAAAGATAATAATTATTAAATTGATATTATTAAGTATTTATATAGTGATTATGATATTCCAGGTACCAATTAAAGTAATTTACACATATTGACTCATTTAATCCCTATAACACCACTATGAACAGATATTATTATCCTTTTTCAGATACAGAAACCAAGGCACATAGTTTAAGTAGCAGCTTAAACATGTCAGAGATTTTGGGGCCAGCCCGGTAGCATAGTGGTTAAGTTCAGCACGCTCTCCTTTGGCAGCCCGGGTTCACAGGTTTGGATCCCGGGTGCGGACCTACACCATTCATCAAGCCATGCTGTGGCGGTGACCCACATACAAAACAGAGGAAGATTGGCACAGATGTTAGCTCAAGGTGAATCTTCCTCACCAAAAAAAAAAGTCAGAGATTTGGACCCAAGAGGGCTGGCTCGAGTCTCTATGCTCTTATCCTGCCTTTTGGTACAAACAGTGCCTCCCCAGCCCAGGTGAGAAGCCTCAATCTCTCAGTGAACTTTGAGGAAATCACCCGAATCTAGGAATACATCTAACTCGATCCCCCAGCTGGAGGTTTGCATCCCTGGAATAAGAGCTTATCAAGTGCCTCACAGCATCCCATGGGAACAAGAAACAATAGCCCGCTCGGAAGAAGTTTTTTTACAGCTGCTCATGTGTGTTCCTGGCTTAGTTCCCCCACTAGATTTCAGAGTCTCAGAAGGCAAGGACCAGAATATTGCAGAAAATTGGCAACCATTTAATTCTATAAATCAACGAATGAGTGAATGAATCAATCTCTCCAAAGACTATGTAAAGGGCTCTGGAGGCACCTAATCACACAGATGCTGTTTCCAGCTTTTCCATGGCAATGGCAAAAATATCAAATTCTCTTTAGGTACATGCTGATAAAATAAGAAAAAGGAAAATCCCAGCTTTATTCTAGTTCCAACACAAAAGGACTTGGACTCAACATTTACCCTGGCATCAGCGCAGAACAGCAGCATTAACCCTATTTTAGTCCTGATCTTCATTTTAACCATCCGTGTACTAATTTTATTGTCTCCTCGGCCTCATTATTAACATGTGTCCTAATCTTAATGTAGATCCCTCATTCTATATTTAATAATTCTATTCTCAGCCCTACAAGTAATGCTAATCTTAATTCCACTTTTCAGATCACTTACGTAATTTTTTTTCTCATGACCACCTCAATCCTTTCTCTCACCGGCACCTGGAAACCTCTACTCTTGTTGCCTGTTTATCAGCTCTCTCTGCCCAGAGGCCCTAATGTTCATGTATGGTAAAGTCCTCTCTAGGCAAAATACAGCCCAGAATTAAACAAAGCAGTCTAAAAGAATCTGTTTTAATGAAATCTGATTTGTAGAATAAATGGTTTAACACAGGCTTTAGAATCAACATCTTATTCTGAATTAACTCTGTGTGGACAGTTATCTATTGGATACTCCAGGAGAAAATCCAAAATAAATTTATTCAATCACAACCCACAATGTGTCCAACGATAGAGGTGGCCAGAGACATATTTCCAGCATAAGTAACCGTTACACAATTGAGTTGGGGGCAAAGTGGAGGCCAAAGGGATACAAAAAGAATGAAGTGTAGAAGGGCTTGGGTGTGTGGGGATCCGAGAATTCTTCCTAGAGGTTTGAATGACAGCAAAGGGAACAAAATTAATATGAAATGTTTGCTGCTTTACTGTATGGAAAGAGTTAAAGCATGTTGTGCATTAAGATGGGAAGATGTGGGGGAAGCAGTTACGCCAAGGAGAGAAATGATTAAGGGGGAAGGTACAGATTATTTTAGAAATATATAGAAGCTACTGAATTGGATAGAACTGGAAAAAGGGATCTCTTACAGACACTGTAAGACTATAAGATTTAGGGCCCATGAGGGCAGCCACTTACCTATCCACCTAATACAATACATCATCTGAGTTGAAAGCATTTAATGGACATTATTCAAGAACCTCAGGGTTTCAGTTGCCTATTCAACTACGGTCACCAGTTCACATCTGAAGGTCTCATTGAATCGTGAATAGGTACTGGTGCATAGGGCCCAGCTCCTGTTGCATCCTTCCAGCCCCCAGTGAAGCCAGCCTTCCTGGTTTCCCCTTGGTAGAATTAATCACTCAACCTTGAAGGGTACCAGAATATACCACTCCAAAATAGGCCTCTTTGGCATATGAATTATTTTGAGCTAAAGGCCATTCAGAACCAGCAGGTGCAGGAAAAGCTCTAAAAACAGGACAAAAGTTTTCCATTTGTAAAGGAAATTTACATTTATAAAGGTGCACCCCTCTCCTGTACCAGGAAGAGAAGGACTCAACAATTTTTATCAAAGGAGAAGGCATAGACTTAAACCTGCAAAACAAACCTTACTAAACAACACTTGTTTACACTTTTCCTGATCATCTTCCCATAACCTGCCTCCCCCAGGCAGAAGCCCAAACTCCTTTTCCTTTGTTTAGCCTAAGATGGGATATAAGCCCCAGTTCTAACCACTCCTGGATTCCTCATCACTGGGTGCCCCCATGTATATGAGCAATGCAGATGTTAATAAACTTGTTTTTCTCTTGTTCATCTGTTTTTTTCCCATCTAATTTACAGGGCCTCAGCTGGAGAATCTAAGATGAGTAGAGGAAAAAGATTATTTTTCCTCCCCTCCACCCCTCTACACACACCTGGAGGGGGCACACCGCACACTGCCTGTTACTCCCGCATATGTCTCCCTCCCTCCCGTGTATCAGTCCCCAGCACAGCCCCTGGTCCACGTAGACCTGAATGTGTTACACCACAATGCCCACTGGTGCTGGGGCTCATCTTCTGTGAGAGTCTCCAGTGTTTCCTTCCTTGCTCCAGGGGGTCATATAAGTGGTTGCCATATTGGTGAAGTATTTTGAATATCACCTCTGTTCGGGGGGGCAAGGGGTGGGAAGCCATCACCTGATGAAGCCCAACCTCTGATTCCCCTTAAGTTCATGGACCGTGAAGTACAAAGGAACAGAATTCCCTGCTTCAAAAGCCTGAGTGAATAAACAAACAGGTGCCTCTCCAGAGTGGCTAAAATTACAGAGGACGAGGCGAGGAACCACAATTGGCAGAAAGGCTTAGGTGTGGGACTGTTGCTGGCCCCCAGGCATCCAGAAAGAACCAAAGGCCTGATCAGAAACTGAAAGCCCGCAAATAGACAGGACTGAGTGATCAGCTTGGGAGGGTAGACGGTGTGCGAGGTGGAGTGAACACTTGCTTTGGAGTCCGCAGACCAGATGCAGTGGATCGCTTTCCAAAGAAGTCTGCAACAGCATATTTATCCCATCCCTTTTTGTGCTCTTTTTACAACGTGACTGATGCTCATCTCACCAAGAGGTGGGGACTATGTTTGCTCCCCTTGAATCCGGGCAAGGCCTCGTCTGCCCGGACGCATGGGATACGGCAGAAGTGATGCTGTGTGACTTCCAAGTCTACGTCACAAAAAAGATACAGCTTCAACATAGCTGGCTCTCTCTTTCCATCTCTCTCTCAGGACACTCACCTTTGGAACCCAGTCACCATGTCATCAGGAATCCTAGCCCACACGGAAAGGCCATGTGTAGGGGTTCCTGCTGACAGCCCACACCCACCTTAGACCCTTCAGATGACTCCAGCCCCCAGCCTTCAAATCTTCCAGGTAGCTTCCCACTGTCTCCTGTCTGAGTTCCTAACCCAAAGAAACCATGATATAATAAATGATTATTGTGTTGTTTTAAGCCACTGTTTTAAGGTAACAGTTTATGCAACAATAAATAACAATAATACAGGCAGCTTGAATGCTGGCTTTACTACTTATTAGCTGTGTGACCCTGGACAAATCCTCCTCTCCCCGAGCTGCAGTCTCCTTGCCAGACAATGGATATGAGCACACAACACCTTCCCTACAGGGCTGTCCTGAGTATCAGAGCTAATAACTGAGATGCCTATCACCCCCGGTTGCTCTCTCAAGCTCCCTTGTTTGTTTGTTTCCCCTGCTTACTTACTAACTTCATCTTCCCACTTTGAGAATGTACATCCCATGAAAGCCCATCCTGCTCACTGCTTTACCCCCAGTGCCTAGAGGAACACCTGCCACAGCAACTTTCCCAATCAGAACTTGTTGACTGAAAAGATAACAAAACTAACACAGCAGCAAACTGTTGACAAAATGTTCTGTTAGTAAGTGACTAAGGCAGGGAAGCAAGAGGCCGTCAGGGCAGAGCAGGGACCGCCCAGGCCTGGTAGGCAGTCTAGAGCCCAGCGCACTCCAAAGTCAGAGAGATCTGAAGTCCTTCCCCACAGAGGCAGGGCTGGAGACGCCAAGGGAGTGACTCCTCCCAGAAGTGCCGAGTGGTGGTCTCACCACCTGGCAACACATCCCCTTTCCACCAGGAGCCTCTGCTAGCCCTAGCATTTGGCTTGTTTCCTGCAGTCCCACTAGCAAAGGATGGCTGGCTCACCCTTGGCCACAGTAGAACTTCTGACTCCTTTGTTTGTAATTTACATCCCACCTAAGTGCAAAGAAAGTTTAAGGTGGTAATTCTTGTCTTTTAGGTTCTACCTGGGACTGGTACATAGCTCCTGCTGCTCCTTCTGAAGCCAACTGTTCATTTTCCACACTGCAGGCTTACCTACTACATAGACTTCTTCCCACTTCCTTGAGAATAGTCCACTGTGGGAAGAGGGGAAACTGAAATTAAGTGCAATTGGTCCAAGGTGGATAATCACAGTGGACTGGTTTTCAAGTACTGGTCTCAGGTTTAAGCCACCCATGCTGTCATGGAACTTCAGAAACTGGCTCTTAAACAGGATGATGAAATGACAGGGTCCAGCTAACCCTTGCTGTTCTTTGGCAAAAATGTAAGAATTGCTTAAAAATCAGTGCCAAAGGGAAAGAGAAAAGTTGAGCTTCAAAAAAGCACTTCCCAGGGCTTGCCCGGTAGTATAGGGGTTAAGTTCTCGCACTCCGCTTCGGTGGCCAGGGGTTTGCGGGTTCGGATCCCAGGCGCGGATCTACGCACCGCTCACCAAGCCATGCTGTGGTGGCACCCTATACACAAAATAGAGGAAGATGGGCACAGATGTTAGCTCAGGGCCAATCTTCCTCATCAAAAAAAAACAAAAAAAAAACACTTCTCCAAGAGGACACAAAAGTACTAGGCAAGTTTTTTTGTTTTTGTTTTTGTTTCCTGTTGGCCATTCAATACTTTCTTTCACTGGGATAGCAATTTCCTTTCAAGATGTTCATGGTTCTTAGACAAAGACTTTTAAAGCTGTAAGCACTCAGGGGCCATCTCATCCACTATCTCCTAGCAGGCATCAGTTTTTGCTTGTTCTTAGTTCCTAGGAAGGTGAGTCCTCACATCTGTTCAGCCACATGCTCCAGACTCCCAGTACGTGCCCATCACTGTCAGAGAATTCTTTAAACAGCAGTGATAATGGCTAGCATTTACCCAACATACTCCATGGACCAAGAACCATCCTAAGCACTAGTCCTTGCATCCATCCTATGGAGGAATGTAGGATGATGATGATGACAGTGATGATGACGATCTTCACAAATGAGGACATGGAGACTAGAGATTAAGGAACTCTTTGGCATGTGGTGGAAACTGATGCTCTCGTAGTCTGACTCCAGAACTTACACTTTTGATGGATAATGTCATCACTTACTAATCTCAGCTCTTATCCCGTCCTGCTTTGCTCTGCTAAGCCCTCATTGGATCAATAAAACACCTCTTTCCACCCCTCCACTTCAATGCCTTTTCATTAACGTGGAGTCCTCTGAGCCTCCCTCCTTGGACTGAAGTCCACTGTGTTCACAGTAAGGGACAAGGTGCTGAGTCACATTGTTCACTGCTTTATTGAGATTTGGGGCGATCCTTTCCCAAGAGACACCACAGTGTGAAAGGGATGCCACCTCCCGCTCCATAGGTCCATCTGTCCATCTCAGCAATGAGGGGTGCCTTCCTTTGGTCAGGATTCTCACCAACTATCCACTGGAAGCAGCTCTCCAAACCTGCTCCCATTTCTTCTCCCTTAATCATCCTCCCAGATAAACACAAAGCCAAAGGGAGCAATTTTGGGAGAGGAAGATTGTGAGTGTGGACTGAGGGTGGTACATGAGCGCAAAGGAGACGGGGGCAAGTTTGAGCAGAAACCGAGTGTGATGAGGAGAGGGTGTGGATGGCCCCACTAACATGAATTGGGGGAAAGTGCATAACAATGTGTAGGGTGGGTGCATACTCTGTTGGAAGAATACAACGATTTTAAGGTGCAAAGGGCAAGGATACACAAGGTGCCATGAGTACACACAGGGAAAATGTGTGGGTAAATGTGGATGTATGCAAGTAAGGAAGACACAACTCAGCATGCCAGACAAATGGCACACGCCTACCCACACACTCAGAAGGGCACACCCATGACCACAAGAAGGGCACGCATAGCTATGAGTGAAGGGAATACAGAGGAGCACATGTGACCACAGGAAGGGGGAAGAAAGCACATGTGAGAAGCATGCGTGCACATGAGCATGTCCAGTTGGAACAAAGAGGGGAGGGGAAGATACATATGTGTTGGGCAGCATGAGCACACACAGAGCAGAGGCAAGGAGCATGTGAGCCTTGGCAAGAATGAGTGCCCCGAAGAAGCAAAATTCAGAAGGGGCAAAATTTGTGGATGGAAGGAGATTACCATGGTGAGAGAAATGGAGAGGCCCCTGTTGGGGCGGAAAGGGCACTGTGGGGAGACCCCTGCTGGATGGGAGTAGAGCACAAAAGCAAGGGAGCTGCAGGGTTGCCATGGCAACAAGACAGAGGGTGTTGTAGAGAAGGGAAAGGTGTATGTGGTGAGGCTGCTGAGGAGCCAGTGAGTGAGAAGCTTCAAGCGAGGTACAAACTAGAGTATGAAGTAGTGATATAAAATTGTATGAACAAATAAGAGAGAAAAGGGTCTGGTTTCCAGAGTATCAGAGACCCAGATAACCCCAGACTCACAGGGGGGGCCCGTATTTACAAGAGATGGGATAGGGTAGCATGTTCTTCCCATCTCGGGATAGGGATCCCCTGCTTCCTCCCAAGCTCCCCCTTCCCCTCCTTCCCTTCCCTTCCCCTCCTTGCCTGTCCTCCCTCACACCCCCTCACTTGTAAAGCAAATGGACTCGACTCCCATCACAGCTAAGCCGGTCGGGGGGCTCAGCAGGCCCCCTGGGCAGGCCCCCGGAGGGGTCTGGGGGTGTCGGAGGGTGGCGCCGCGAGCGGAGCTGCTGCCGAGACTGGAGCTGATGGCGCAGTTCAGAGACACGCTCCTCTTTCTGGAGAAAGAACAATAATTGGAAGAGTGGGTGGAGAGGAGGGAAAGGGAAGAAAGGCAGAGAAAAATGTGGGGGGATTAAAATGAGGACTCAGGAAAAGAACAAGGGAAGCCAAAAGGGTATAGTGGGGCACCAGTGGAAGAAGAGAGATCGGGGAAATAAAGAAGGGGGAGAGGGGAGAAGTCAGCACACACGGCTTCCAATACCTCACACAGATTGTTAACCCAGTTTGCATATTCCCTGCTCTGGCTCCCCACCAGCCCCTAACTATAGCCTGGGGCACAGAGAGCACCGTGGGTACCTGGCCAGATCCCTTTCACTGGGGGTATGCTCAACATCCAGCTGCCCCCACAGCACATGGCTGCGCCCATCTCCTCCGGGGGGTCAAGTCCACAGTGCAGTTCATGCCCCACAGCCCCCTCCACCTGATGAGACCCACTGTTGATTTGACCTGAGGTGGAATCCTTGCTCAGCCTTTCCCCTTCCCTAGCCCCTCCACTCACTCCCTGCAGCTCTTCTCCTGAGACCCTCCCTCAATAGATCACACACACCTGAACCCCTATCTCAGGCTCTGCTTCAGAAAACCCGACCTGAGACGTGGACTTCCTGGACCCCGCCACCAGCCCTGCCACCACCACCTACCTCAGCAATGATCTTCTCCAGTTCGCGGTTCTCCTTCTCCAACAGCCGGGATTTCTCCTCCTCGTTGTTGTTGGTAGATGACCCTGTCTTCATGGTGTCCTGTGCCTCTGACTGCCATTCGCCTCGGGTGATCAGCCTGCGCATCTGGGGACAAATGTTTGGGGCATGGGACGCCGAGCAGGGGCTGTGTCAGCGATTAGCTGATGGTGGGTTGGAGTTGGAAGGAATGAAAATAAGAGAGACAAGCTGGGCCCCAAACAAGGGAAGAGGTGGGAGGACGGGGCAGGGAAGGGAAGGGGAGAGGCCTGGGAAGAAGGGCTGGAGGGCATGGGGTAGAGATGGTGGGACAAGACCCCAAACCTCACCTTGGGCACAAACAGCACAACCAGAGTGATATAGGAGGAGAAAACTATAGCAAGAGAGGCAAAGGCAAAGGCCGCATCCTGCTGGCTGGACAGGATCATGGTGACGGGTGCAGTGATGAGGCACAGGACCTGGAGGCAGAACGTGTTTTGGGGTTTCAGATCTGCAGGCTCAGAAAAGACCCAGGGTTTTCTTCCCCCCAGGAGAGAGTCTATGAGGACAGGTTCCTGGTGAACTTCCCATTTGAAAAGGATCATCCTCAACTCTACACTGAAAAGAATCTCAAACAAACTGTCCCAAACCAGTTCCATCTCTAGGTCAACCCCTCCCTCAAGGCAGGAACTCCCATGATCTCTATACACACATTCAGGGTCCTTGAAAGCCAGTCCCTGGGCAAACCTGGCAGGAAATCTCGATTCAGACTCAGGCTGTGAACTATACTCAAGCAATTTAACCTCTCTCTTTCTGCTTCTGCATCTAAATAGTGGGGATATTACTTCATTGGGTGGTTGCATGAACATTAATAAGATAGTGTCTATAGTGTGCTTTATAAACTGTAAAGTGCTTTACAAATCTGAGGCATTAAAAAACTTTTTAAGACTTCCACCCAACTAATCCCAGATCTAGCGCCTGAGTCTTCCCATGCTACCCTATCCGGGTTGCTGTAGTCAGCCCCCGGGGTCAATGTCAGGTATCCAGGGAGCTCACCGCCACATTGTAGATGGCCATGCCCACAGCCCGGTGGTCATTGATCTTCTCAGTGGACACACTCTTGGTCTCATAAGCAAGAAAGATACCCAGTAGCAGCAGCAGCCCCTTGTAACCATAGAAAATGCCTAGGACGGCAGGAAAGGGTCACCTGGGCAACAAGACCTCCACGTTCCCATGCATCCCTATCCTCTTGATACCTTTCACCTACTGCTGCTCCTTCTTACAGCTCCACAATGAGAAGGGGGCCTCCTCTCCAATCCAGACCCTCTGACTTAGCACATCCCTTCCCCTAGTGGCCACCCACCTTGGCCAGACCTCAGCACATCCTCCTGAGACTAGAAGCCATGTCACACAGGAAGATGACAGTCATGAGCAGCTGTCAGTCAGGCAAGGGTCTGGACAACACACAGTGTCTCACCCTCTTACCCTCCCGGTGAGAAGACAGCTTTCCAGGCTGAGAGTAGGTTAGCCATTTGTGGTCACAGACCAGAGCAACGTTAAAAAGGCCAAGGGGGGCCTAAACCCTCACAGCCACGGTCTTACTCTAGGGAGCTGACCAGACACAAATGGTGTCAGATCTGGAGATGAGGATGAGCCATCCCCACTGGTCCCTCTGCTGAACACAAGTGCTACCTCATCCCTGCTTTAGAGCCTAAGCTCCTCACAGAAAAAGACCAGCTCTCCTCCATCCTCAGAAAGATTAGTGCAATGACAAAGAGGAGGACATTCAAATTGGGTTGACATAAGCTCTCTGCTTCTTTTTCCAAAGACCCTTCTCCCTCCAAATTGTCCTTGCCCCATCCCCCTGCCTTTGCTGCATCATTCCCCTCCTTCCCCCACATCCCACACACCAAGCCACGTGTTCATCTTCCTGGAGCTGCAGTGCTCCAGCTGGGGCAGAATCGACACGTCAATATCTTCCTTCGGTTCCTCCTTGGCAAAAGTCTAAGCCGGAAATAGGGCCACAGGAAAGATGGTTGCCATCCACCCCTCCCCTCCCCACCTCTGCTCAGTCCCTGACTCCCAACTCTGCCCCCTCTTTCCTATGAGACCCTCAATAGTGAGGCCACATCCCACACAGCCCAAGTGGTGTTTGCATAAACACCTTAGAAATGCTTGTCTCCTGCTTTCCATGATGGCTGGAAAGTCTACACATGCTTCCCAGATCCCCACCACTTCCTTTCTTCAGATGAACCCAGAGGCCTCTGATGGAGGTCCTTCTAGGAAGGAGAGGAAAAGCTGCTGACACGCAGACGGCTGGAGAGCACTCTCCCACTGGGTGGCTCTGCACCTCAAGACCACAAGCAGCCCTGGAGGCCCTGAGCACCAGTGAGCCCTGCTCAGCCTCCTGACCCCAGTGCCTCCTTTCATGCTGTACCTCAATGGTCCGGTGCAAGGGGTCCACAATCTGCCAGATGGCAAGAGTGAGGACATCCATGCCCACCAGCAGGCCCACTGTGGCATACAGCTTCCAGGGCTCCAGGGTCTGGGTAAACAAGGACCACAGGCATGTCAGAGAAAGTCTTCTAAGCCCAGAGAGCCAAGGAGCTAGGGGCTGAGGGATAGGAAGCAGCTCACCTTCCTCCACTCCTTCTTTTCCTCCTTCTTTGTGAAGACCGTGTGGACCCACCAGATCTTGGTGAACATGGAGCCGTAGCCCAGACTAAAGCCCAGACCCAGGAGCCAGAGGCGGGCCTAGGAAAGGAGAGAGGGCAGGGCAGAATAGGGCAGGGCAGTAGATGGGACTGTGGTGAGGATGGGGCAGGGCTGTAGCAGGGAACAGATGACAAGGCAGGCAGAATGCAGCCAGTAGGGGACAGTAGGGAGAGGGAAGGGCCAGGAGGGGATGGTCTCTCTATCTTCAACAAATCCCTCCCATTCATCTTCTACTTTGCTACCAAGGTGATCTTGCCAAAAACTTCTGGTTTTAATGGCCAATAACATCTGATTGCTCCCCAGTGCCTACAGGTTGCAGCTTGAACACCAGATGTGGCACAAGGCCCTTCACAACACAGTCCCATTCACCTTTCCAGGCTCATCTCCCAGGCCCTCACCTACGCCACTCTCTAGCCATGCTGAACTGCTCGCTATCCCTTGATCTCTCTCTTCCATGTCTTTGCTAGCCACATGATGTTCCTTCTGCCTCTGGAGTAACCATCCTTTATTTCGCCAGCTGACAAAATCCCATGCATTCTTCAATATTCAAATGCCACCTCTTGTGAGGTCCGCCTAGCTACTCCGTGAGCTGCTTTCTCTTCTTTGCTCCCACGGCACTTTGCACAGATCCCTACTCTGATACCTCTCATACTGCATAGCAGCTAATTGTCTGCCTCTCCCACTGCACTGAGATCTCCCTGGGAACAGACAGTTCCTGATGAAATGCATGTGCATGTATGTGCAAATGCCATGTGCACAGATGCATGATCAGGACAGGTACAGGGCAGAGGAAAGAAAAAGAGTGAGGATGGGCAGGAAAAAGGGTGGGAGTTTCCCACCAGCATGACAGATAACCATACAAATACTGCAGCTGAAGCCAGTCTTTCCCCACAATCCCAGAATCTTCCAAGTACCAAGAGTCCCATAGGCCCTCCTGCTGTGTAACAGGAGTCCCTTCCCCCAACTCTCCCGGCTATTGGTTCAGATCTCTGCCTCCGTCCTTCCAAACCCCAACTGAGGCTCACATGGGAAGTCCACAGTTCTTGTTCTCAGCCCCCACACTACACACAAGCCACCATTGTTCAGAGTTCTTTGTGTAGACCCCCTTCCTTTGCCTTCACTGCCTCCCTCTTCTTCTCTGCAAGGCCTGCCATGGCAACCTTGGAACTGACAAGTGAACCACAAAGCAAAAAAGTCTGGAGGCGCAGAAAGAAGGGAGAGGGCCAGACAGAGACCAGAGGGGTGATGCTAGGAGAAGGAACAGGGACAAGAGTCAGGGAAAGATGAGCAAAGGGAAAGGCAGGAACTATATACATCACAGAAGGTGCTCCTGAGGGGGTGGGAGAGCCACGTTCTGCAAGGGATCTGCCCCCGACTCCTCACCTGGCAGACGAAGGGGAACTGGTTTCTCCCGATGTGGTACCCATCCAGCCCCAGGGGGAAGACGGCAGCTAACGCCAGCGAGCAGCCCACAGCAGTCAGGTTATTCAGGTTGGGCTGTGAGTTCTGGATGTAACTAGGGCAGAGGTGGGAAGGGTGGGAAAGGAAGAGCAGGGTTATTCCTCTACTCCAGGAAGGCTCAGCTCTCCAAATGCCACACAATGGCCTGACCCAACCTCTGGGCCGTAGGACAAAGGAGCACAGGCTTGGAGCAGGCTGCCGAGCCTTGAGAGACAAAGCTGATGGGTCATGGGGCTGGAGATGGGGCAGCAGGGGTTTCCCCTGCACAGGATCCCTGGCACACACTCTATTTAGAGCCCCACACCATGTTACCTGGCCCCAAAGGCTCTTTTATTTTCAGTTAGCTGCTTTGGAGCAGGGATGGGAGCTACATCTGGTTCCCCACCTTTCATTCTCAGTGGTCACTGGGAAGCAGTAAGTCAGAGTAGAAACCTCAATGAATCAAGAGGAGTTACACAGGTTTATTCTCACACCCCTCAAGGGGCGAGACTGATCATTATCTTGAGAGGCAGAAAGGACAAGGAAAATGTCAGAAGAGAAACTTACCGGACATGGGAGTTGTAGATGTTAAAGGACAGACAGACAACAGCTAGGACAATGCCCAGGCTGGAGAGAACCGAGACGGAGATAAAGAGTTTCTGTGACAGGAAGCGGAACGTCTTGATGACCAGGGTCTGGTCAGCTGGGGGGGACCCTCCTGCATGACACAGGGGAGGGTGAGGAGAGGGAGAAGAGAAGGGAAGGAGGACAAAGGATGAAGGTGGGACAGGAGAAGGGGCGAAGGACAAGGGTGCTGACAGACAGTCAGTCTTTGGCTCTGAGAAGAGGAGGTCCTAACTGCCCTGAGTAGCGGTTGTTGCAGGTGGAGTGTTCACTGATGCTGGGGCTTAGGGAGCAATCAGAAATGAGAAACGGAGCGAATGTCCTGTCTAGAGGCTGAGAAAGGCTGAAGTCTATCACCAAAGTTGTAGAGTCTTTTTCTGTATTATTTGTTCTTTGCGTTTTTCTGTCTTTCTTGCAGCAAAGGAAAATGGGAGGGGAAAGAAGGGGGTAACTAGAAATAATTTTTATGAGGTCTCTCAAAACTCACATCAAGGGGGCCGGCCCGGTGGCGCAAGCAGTTAAGTGCACACGCTCCGCTGCGGCGGCCCCGGGGTTCGCCGGTTCGGATCCAGGGCGCGCACTGACGCACCGCTTGTCAAGCCATGCTGTGGCGGCATCCCATATAAAGTGGAGGAAGATGGGCATGGATGTTAGCCCAGGGCCAGTCTTCCTCGGCAAAAAAAAAAAGAGGAGGATTGGCAGATGTTAGCACAGGGCTGATCTTCCTCACAAAAAAAAAAAAAGTAAAAAAAAAACCTCACATCAAAAAGTGCAAAAAGACAGTTGTAGAATCATAAAGCTACGGAGCCTCAGAGTATCTAGTCTGGCCTCCTAACCTCAGGGAGAAAAAAAGAAAACACCTAATCTGTGAGTTTAACCTTGGTAGGGTGATAGTCCCACAGGGAAGCTCAAATTTGTCAGAGTTCACCAAAAAAAAAAAAATTAATTTCAATTTGCTTAGCTTAAAAAAAAAAGTGTAATTTAGGCCATGCAGCATTTATAGCAGCACAGAACACTGTCCTAAATTCAAATTGAAAAAAAGAATGTCAATTTGAGCAGTGCTGGGAACTACTAGACTTCAGCTGGGAGGGCAGATGGCAGCTATCATCGATGGCTGTGCCTCTCCTCCAAGCTTAAGATGCTGAGCTGTTATGTTATCAGTCAGTCCTTCCTTTTGCCCGCCTTCAGTATCTTTCCTATTCCCTATTATTTAGCCCACCAATATATGAAGAAATAATCGCTTACCTTCCCTCTTTTTAAGCACATTTTAGCAGAAGACAGTTACATGAGCCAAAGCTCATCACCTCTTATTGTTTAAGCAACCATTTTCCGGACAGATGAAAAGGCAACTCTAGGCTTGAAGTAGCTGATTCAGATATATCAAGGCACCAGAACATCTGGGAAACTCAAATGCAGTTTCCCTTTCCCGCCCTCTGCCCACCCCCTGCCTCTAATCCCCAGTTACCCAGCAATGTGCTACTTTTAATAGTACATTGCTACCAACCACCTATTCCCTCTCCAAATACACCAGTCTCCCCTACCCACGTCTTGGAGGTTTTATTCCCTTTCTCTAAACCCCGGCCCCCGGCCCACCTCCCTGGCACTTTTCAACCTCATGGCACCTACCACCCCACCCTCATTCAAATGCATGACCCTTTTTCTTGATTGTTCAGAGGGGTTGAAGGAAAATATAAACAAGATCCACTTACCAATCCACTTATCTGTTTTGGACCAGGAGAGATCATCCTTGGTGCTGTCATAGTAGCCAATCTTCTTGTAGCTGCCACCTGGGCAGATGGCAATAGAAAGAGTGACCATGGGTAGGTGAAAAGCCAATCCTGGGCATTTTCAACTTCCTACTTCCCTAAAGTAGATTTCTACGGTTGTATCTGATTTTCCCTTCACCTGAGCCCCTGAAGGAAACTTGGAGGGACCTGAGGAGTCACTTGAATCAGCAATCTGACTTAAAAGCAATATAAGGTGGATCCCAAGGCAATGCAAATAAATAAGAATATCATATGTTTCAAGCCCTTCAGTGAAGAAGGCTCTCCACAGCATGTCTGCCACCCCTTCCACAGCCTCACACCTCTCTCAGCAAAATGTCTCTCACTTTGATTCTGGCTTTAAAAACTTTAAACATATTTCCGCTTATTCTCCCTCTCATGATAGATAGAATCACAGGATCTATTTTCCCAGTGGCTTTCATTTTAATTTTAGAAGTTTCTCTTCCGTTGGCTTGGGTTCTAATTTCTTAGATAAGTTGCATCTGCCTCTTAAAGAGCCACAAAGTGAAATTCAGTCACTCTTAAGATTTCTGTTCTAGAACTGCCCCAGTTACCATAACTTTTCCTTCAAAAGCCAACTCACACCCCTTTAACCATGGCTGAAGTCCATTTCTCTTGTCCTGGTTACAAAGAAGATCTGAGAGGATGTGGGAGGTAGAGAGAAGGAAAGAAAGAAACTTTTCACAGAAGGCCAAGAAATGGCTCTTTTGGCCATCCTGTAAGAGGGTGAGAGTATGGTGGAGTCAAAAAATTAACTCACAGAAGCTTTGCAAATACATTAGTGTGCTAAGTTATAAGGAAATATAGTCTAGAAAAGCCACACTATACATACTACAAAAAATTAGGAACGCTTATTTACATCACAAGGAAATTCAAATGGATTGCCTTTAAAAATAGCAGTTTTCCGAGGAAGATGGGCACGGATGTTAGCTCAGGGCCAGTCTTCCTCAGCAAAAAAAGAGGAGGATTGGCAGATGTTAGCACAGGGCTGATCTTCCTCACAAAATAAATAAATAAATAAGTAAATAAAAATAGCAGTTTTCCTGGATTCAGCTTTCTTTGAGGCCATGAGTATGCAAGTGACAGGCCATTAACCCCCAACCCAAGCCCCCCAAGGGGAATTTCTGAAATTAAAATGGAAGCCAATGGGAAAGAGTGGCTGTTTTTAATTTGCATGCCCCTTTTTAAGAACACAACCACTGCAACCCAAGGAAACCCACCCACACCTAACCTTTTTATTCTTATTATTGTTATTTAACAGCTTGATGAACACAGTGAAATGAGAAGGGGAGGAGGTGGGGAGGCGCCAAGGCAATCTTGTGATGTCTCCTGGTGTTCTTCTCCCAGACAGTGTCCTAGCTCAGACCCAGCCTGGCCTCCCTCACATCCCCATCCCCTCCTGCCCCTGTGCTCACCCTGTAGCTGCTCGATCAGTGTCCATGCCATCCTAGAGCCGCTGGCATCAAACACCACATGGCCCTGAGGGAGAGAAACATGTGGAGGAAGGTAAAGGGGATAAAAGCAAGAGTGAATAGAGAACATCAGGGACTCTTTGAATCCTTATGTTTTTGATGTAATTGAGCTTCTGAATGAACTCTATTTATGGCATTTGCCTGCATATAGGACGTACCCCAGATGCCCATACCCTAGATTTTAGAAACATTATTCTTTTGGGAAGAAGCTTCACCCATGAGATTTGAATGGGAAAAATCCCCAGATCGAGCACCAGGAGACCTGGCTTCTGGCTGTGTGACCTGAGCAAGTCAACAAATCCCTCTGGACACTAATTTCTCCACTTTAAAAAGAATAAGGAGATGATCTTTCACACTGTTTCTTCTTTTAAAATTCTATGATTCTCATCTGACTCATAAATATCCGAATTGAAAAGAAATGAGGGGAGGGGTTAAAAGAAATGGAATATACTATTTTTCCCTTCTAGTCTCTTGTGGGTTTTTCTGCTTTGGGGGTCCCTACTTCCCTGATCTGTGACAGATTATGGCAGAGAAGTAACTGAGAGAGAGAATGCATGTTTCCAGGAGAAGCCTCTGAGAGGTCTCTCTCACAATGGGAGGACAGAGGAATATGGAGGAGGTTGCTGTAACTCACGGAGACACCCTCAAAGGATGAGGAGTTCATTGCCCGGTAGATTTGGTCAGTAATGGTCTGGTTGTTGTAGTTGAAGTCTTCCAGGCGCACACCCGAACGGCTGCCCCCTCCAGATGTCTTGTTCAGGGCCAATGCCAAGGCCCAGATGGCATCATAGGCCAGGGGTGCCTCCTGGAAGCCACCTGTCTCCTCAGGGTGTCTTTTTAGTCGCTTGGTCAGCTTCTCCACAAACTCCTGGGATGTCTGAGAAGGGAAGAACAGAAGGAAGGATTGGAGTGGGGAGGAGGAGGGACGGGCATCTGATTCTGTCTCTGACACTTCAACTTGAATGGATGGTTTGTGTTCATGTTGTCAGATTGAACATATGTACATTCAAAATCTTTAACTATATCCATGTGTCTGTCTCAGATCAGAAGCTACCAGACTGGAGTAGAGATTAACTGGGTCCAACGGTCTTAGTGTGTATAGCTGCTAGCTCAGAACTACAAACAGAGAACTTTAATGAATAAACACTGCATAATGAATGGCAAAGGATAGAAAGTAGAGAGATAGCAAAGCAAGAGACATGGATAATCCAATGAAGAGCTGCAAAGCTGATGTCCTCTCATCCTTCAGACTCTCAATAGAATTGATCTAGGACCTAACAGCTCCTCCAATTCTGAAAGATTCTAGAAAAGGTGACACCACAGCCTTCCTCACCCTGCTTGTCAATCAGGAATATTTTTCTTTAGTGTGCTAACTTCTTGTCATCCTCCTCTGCTGTCATTTCACTGCATCTTAGAGGGGTTTCAGAAGACTGAGGACTGCAGAAATACCCTTCACATTTTTGAAGTCCATTATTCAATCCCTACCCAAACCCCTCTCAACTCTCAATCTTCTTTTTCCAAGAAAGCGAAAAAGAATGAAATGAGTGGAGAGACGCGAATTTCTATACCTGGCAGCAACCTTGTTTGGCTAAATAACCATAGATAAATTGCTTCAGTTTTTGGAAATGATTTGCATGTAATGGAGAAAATCACATCTGCCCTTCCTTACCTCCCAGAAACCATACACGAGAAGGCTCAGTGGCCACCTCCTGGCAAGGCACAAGTAATAGACAAGGGCACTACACAACTCTGTGTAGATTTGGAATGTATTAACATACACACACTCTAACAAAGGAATGAACAGATGAATGAAGAATAAATAAAAATCTTTGTTCCCCATGCCCTGCCACTTTTCTTTATATTCGACTCTCTGGAGACAGGGGGGAGTGGGAAATGCAAAGAATGCAGGCAGTGTGGTGCAGTAGAAACAGCCTGAGCTTTGAAGACAGACAGGCCTGGGCTCTACTACCCTTGAGATCAAAACCAGCTTCCATCCTGCTCTTAATCCTTAGCATCCAGCACTGTGTCCACCCCATAATGGACAAATGATAAATGTCCATTGAATTAGGGCAGTGAAAATACTCTGTATGATAGTATAATGATGGATACACGTCATTATACATTTGTCCGAACCCAGAGAATCAAGAGTGAGCCCTCATGTACACTATGGACGTTGGGTGATAATGATGTGTCAGTGTAGGTTCATAGTTGTAACTACTCTAGTGGGGGATGTTGTTAATGGCGGAGGCTATGCACGTGTGGGGGCAGGGGGCGTATGGGAAATCGCTGTACTCTCCTCTCAATTTTGTCGTGAACCTAAAACTGCTCTAAAAAAATTAAGTCTTTAAAAAAAATGTCCATTGGATGAATAAATAGCTGGATGGATGGATTCCAATTCTAACTAATCCACCTATCTGCTATGTAATTTCAAACAAGTTATTAAACCTTTATAAAGGTATTCAGCTTTAAAATGGGAATAATACTAACTACCTTGAAAAGTTATTATAAGGATGAAATAACATGCATAAGATGCTGGGTTTAAAGTAAGTTACGTTTTCTCTTTGTGAATTTCCCTGTCTCTCAACCTCATCTTTATTACTGATACTCAGATCTATAATTCCAGCTTAACAGTTCAAGTCCTGTATCTCCAACTGTCTCTGAGGCATTTGTAACTATATGATCAATGACCTTAAATTCAAAATATCTAAGACTGGGCTCTATCTTTCCTCACTCCCTAACACTCCCCCGTAAATGAGATGGAAACATTGGAATCACCTTAGACTCTTTCAAATCACTAAATCCTCTTAATTCTTTTGTTGAAATGTTTCATTAACATCATCCCTTCCTACACAAAATAATGTTAATAATAATAATAATAGCTAACATTTATATTGTCCTTACTACGTAACCAGGTACTTTTCTAAGGTACACATATCAATTTATTTAATTCTCAAATAATCCAATGAGTAGATACTATTATTATACCCATTTTAGAGACAAGAAAACTAAGGCACAGAAAAGCTTAACTTGTCTAAAGTTATACTGCTAGTGCATGGCAGAGCTGGGATTCAAACCTAGGCAGCCTGGCCTCAAAGTCCATACCCTTCCCTGCTACCCTACACTGCCTCTGTAAGTTGAAATGCCTTTCTCCAAGAGCACCTGCTCGGCAGACAGCGACGCTGACATTTTTCTGAGTAGTCCTTCAGCCTCTAAGTCTATCCAATCTTCAGTTCAAAGTAAATACTGCATCAGAAAATCACCCAAACGGGAAGGGAATCATCTGCTTTGCATGATGCCATCTCCTGCCCAAAGCCGCATGTCTCTGCTGGCTCCTGGTGACTACCACTAACGCGCTTGGCCACTGGGGGCACCAATGCCCCCCCATGACTAAAGTTACAAAAAAAATCTTTCCCCCTTGAGTCAGCAAAGATATGGTTAAAAATTTTCAAATGGAAATGTTACTAGGCAGCTTAAGGAAAACTGAACAACAACAAAAATTCCACAACCTACAGAAATTAGTGAAGTAACCAAGTGCAAATTTATGATCCTAATTTTTTAACAGCTCTATCTGGCTGTCTCTATATGTGAGAACTGATGCTCGACAGTGATCTAAAATGCGTATCCTCAGGTAGCTTTTTATTTTGTATTGTACCCAGGTCTGATGGGGCCTCTATCTCAATCAGAATTTACTCACAATCTTTTCCCCAGATATGCAATCTCCTATCTTCCCCTCTAGCCCAGAGCTATAATGTTTCTCCAAACCACTCTAACCCACTCTCCCATAACTAGCTCCTAAAGACTCTCTTTCTAAACCAGGGTTTCTCAATCTCTGTGCTACTGACACCGTGAGCAGGATAATTCTTTGTTGTGTGGGACTGTCCAGTGTATTGTAAGATGTTTAGAAGTGACCCTGGCCTACCCATTAGATACCAGAAATGACAATCAAAATTGTCCCCAGACATTGTAACCTCTGATTGAAAACCACTGTCCTCAAAATGAGGTCCATAGACCATAGCTTCAACATTCCCAGGAAACTTCTTAGAACTATAAATTTCCAGGCCCCACCCCAGACCTACTGAATCAGAACTTCCAAGGCAAGAGCCCAGAAATCTGTGTACTAACTAACCTTCCAGGTGGTTCTGAAGGAAGCTAAAGTTTGAGAACTACTAACCTAAACTTAATGCCATCCTTACAGAGTGAAGGCAACTCTGCTTCTTCTGTAAGTCTCTGTGGCTCTAGGGCCCTAGGCCCAACCCTTGTTTCTGATCCACTTCTCTTGGTCCTGTTTGAGTCTGCCATAATCTCTTCCCTAGTCAGTTTTAGAGACTGTTTCTACCTTATGGAAAATCTTGGCTTCTCTACCATGCATTTTAGGCTACCAAATGGGCCTAGTGACACCTCTTAGCCTCGAAGGCAGGCACGATCTTTCTCTAGAGACCAAGAGCCAGAAAGAGACCCTCCAACTCACCCTGCTCCAAAGCCCAGATGTCCCTCTACACCCCAAACCAAATCCTCGCTTCCTGTCAGGGGCTCCTCTAGTTCCTTGCTATGGGACAGAAGCCACAATTGGCTGGTCCTGGTCTCAGGGCATCATAAGCCTTTCTGGCTTCAGTTACCAGCTCCACTACGTCCCCAGGTTCTCAAGGACGACTCTCTTCTCAGGTGCTCTGACTTTGCAGAATTTTTCCATCATATTTTTCAACCAAGATACCTTAAATATAGAAGCCCTTAGAACATCCCAGGACAGTATCCATGACCAGAATCCATATGGCAACTGACCTTTTCATCACAATCCACTGCCAGAATAAACGTCCTGAATCTTCTTTCTCCCTTGCTCAAAAACTGCCATCAGCTAAACAGTGTTAGCCAATTAAAGTACAAACATTTAGTCAGAGTTCATGATTTTCCATGGGAGGTGATGGAGCAGAATGGTTTGAAGTTAGATTCAAGTAGGACTCAAATCCAGCTTGACCACTCAGTAGCTGCATGACCGGGGACAAGTCACTTAACCTCTCTGAGTTTCAATTTCCTGGTCCATAAAATGGAAATGATAAATCTACACCAGAGTATTGCTGTGAGGATCACTGAAATCATGTATCTAAGCTCCTGGTTTACTAAAGAAACAACTCTTATTACAACTTTTTTTTTAAATAAGATATTTGGGGGCTTTACAACTATTAACTCGCCCCTGGCATGCTCTCCCAAGCAAGTATTCCAGACCTGCAGCTACCCTGGGTGTAATAAGCAGACACATAGGTTGCCCAAGATTCTTGTAGATGCCCACTACATCTTGAAGATGTAGTGCTGACGCTCCGCTTTGGCGGCCCAGGTTCAGTTCCCAGGACCTACACCACTCGTGGCCATGCTGGGGCAGCGACCCACATACAAAATAGAGGAAGACTGGCAACAGACGTTAGCTCAGGGAAAATCTTCCTCAGCAAAAAAAAAAAGACGTAGTGCTGAGCAAGAAAGGAGCCTCTCCCCGCCACGCCCTACTCACTTGTATGCCTCACCTGCAGGGCTGCCCCAACCTTCCCAAATCAGAGAATGTGTCTTCTAGCTCCAGGTCTGTCACTAATCAGCCATCTTGGGCTAAATGATCTCAAAAGTCCCTTTTACATCTAAAATTCTAAAAGAGAATCATTAAAAAAGCATCAGGAGCCAAGCTAACCGTGTATCAATCAGGAGTGAATATTAAGCAATTCTAAAGTTCTCTGAAGTCACCAAGAAAATAAAATGCATTTCTGCCCAGGAACAGCGTTCTGGTAAAGGTGTGCTTGCGTATACAGCATCTGTATTATCATTAACACCTCTCTCATTTGCATTCTCGCCAATAGCTCCTCGTTTCCATGGCAACAGCCCTTCCACTCATCAGGGGCCTAGCGAATATACCACTTTCATTTCTTTCTCCTTCCTGCCCAAAGAAGTCACAGCAGAGGTGGAATCCACAGGAAACATGATGCAAACAAGTTCAGAGTGGGCAGAGGCCCCTTGCCCTCCTGCACCTCCAAACTCTACACTTGCTCCCCTCCCTGCAAGGCTCCCTCAGTCCCCTCCAACTGCCCGGATGCCAGCCTCTAAGTCCTCACATTCTCACCATGTTAGAAATGCTGCGGGTGTTGGCAGGGTTCAGCATAACAATCTCAGTGGTGATGTGGCCCTCCACCGCCTCGGTCATCTCGTCCACTGTGCAGTTGATGGACGGGTCATAGATCTTAAACCAATTGTCGGCATACCACCCAATGAGGAACCAGACATACTTCTTCCCGAAGAGCCGCTCCTTGTACACCTGAATGCAGAGGAGGAGGAGGGCTGGGTCTTTGTTTTGTTTTTTGTCTTATCTCACTTGACACTATTCAGTCTCTTGGGAATCAGAGGAGAGCAGGGAATTCTATAACTCTTGGGGGTAGTAGCAAAGGATCAAATACTCCTCCTTGTAAGTTCCTCCCCAGCCTCTATCTCTGAGCGACCTTTTCCAGCCACTCAGGAAAGATGGATTCGTGAGCCCCTCCGGAAACACAAAAGGATAGGAAAGTGAGATCTGAAGAAAGTGTTATGTGTGTGAGAAGCCAAGAGATGGAGTCGGAGCCAACAGACAGGGACATTGTATTAATCATCACCTCAGATCATTTGCTTTCAACTTGAGCAAAGATGCAGAGAAGAGATCCCATGAGACACCCAAGGCAAAGAGCCCACCCAGTCCCCCTCCCTCTACCGATTCCAACTCCACCTCACAGAAAACTTTCCGGGCTTCAGTCTCATAGAAAAGTCCCACGATGATTCGGGCGTCCTGGCGCTAGAGAATGGAGAGAAACAGAGCTCCTGAGGGAGGCCTGGAAACGCTGGTGGGGCTAAGCCAGCGCTTCCAAAGCTTTTGATTTCCTGTCCCTAAGTGCTTCGTGCAGGCTTCAACGGGGAGTGGATAAATGTCAACTGGAAGATGGAGCTAAACTTCCCCAGGAGATGCTACCGCCTCGCAGAATCAAAACTATGTGACGTGATAGGGGTGTTAGCAAACACTATGGTGGTAATCATATTGCAGTATAGAAATGTACCAAATCAACACATTGTACATCTTACACAATGTTAAATGTCAATTATAACTCAATACCAAAAAAAACAACTCGCCCCCGCCTGGCTCTCCTCTCCAACCCACCACTGTTCCCCGACCTGGTGCCTCTGCAGGCTGAGCCCACCACTCCAGCCCATCTCACCTTAAGGTTTTTGACAGGCACTGCTGGATCTGAGAAGAAACTCTGACGGAAAGTAATCTCGATTCCAGCCTCCTTCACTCGTTCCTCTAGGTCGTCCAGAGTCTTGGGTGGCAATGAGAAACAAATAGAAAAAACATGGGGTGCACGAGGGGGTAAAGACTGGAGATGTTACCTGGGGATTGCATACTCAGAGCAAAGGAACAGCAGTTCTGAACCTCCCTTCAACAGCTTCTGTGCCCAGGGTGGGGAGAGTTCAAAGGAAAGCATCTGGAGTCTTAGGATGTGGCTTCCAAGTGGGAAGGTGCATGGTGAGCCCCTCCTGAGGATCTGTGTCTAGGAAAGTCACTTCATTCACCCCACTCCTACCAGACAGCAAAAATGGAGGAAACGGAAACAGAGGAACCAGGAGAAGACCAGGCAGGTCTGGTACAGACAGGATGATGTCAACCTCAAGAAGCAAGTGGGCAGATAGAAAAAAGGATCAGAGAAGAATGTCGTGAATCATCAAGAGAAAGTTGGGGGAGGATTAAAGGGCCACTGAACATAAGGGCAGATAGAGGATCCAAAGAATAGAACAAAAGAGAGGAAGCAGACTGCCTTCTTCAGGTATGGAGCCCTGTATTTCCTCTCCACCTCCACAAATCTCCTCTTCCACCTCTCCTTGTTTGTCCGCGTCTCTCTCTCAGAGTCAACTACCAGACCCGTGTACATATACTTGTCTGTCTGCCTCCATCTCTTCTCTCTCTCTTTCTCTATCTCCATCTCCATCACTTTCTCTCCTTCTCTCCTTCCCTGTCTCCTCCCTCTCCGTCCCTGTGTCCATTTCAATAGCTCCATTCTCTCTGTTCTCTTCCCACCCACCACTACCTGCCTTGAGAGCCTCTGGAATCTGACACTTTCCTGGTTCCTATCCCACATTCTCTCCCTTACCTGGTCTCAACTTTGGAGTGAATCTGCTTTAACAGAACTGGGCCATTTAGGGTCTATCTGAGGAACAGAGTATTAAAGGAGGAAAAAAGTCCTAAAACCAAAAAGTTGGAGAGGATCCTGAGAACTCAACTGGTTTATTCCTCTGGCTACAGAAAGGACATGCACTTAACCCACTCAGACTGTGTTGTCTTTTGATTTTAAGAAACAAGATCTTGGGCCGGCCCTGCAGCACAGTGGTTAAGTATGCACGCTCTGCTGCTGGTGGCCTGGGTTCGGATCCCGGGCACCCACTGATGCACCACTCATCAGGCCATGCTGTGGCGACATCCCATATAAAGTGGAGGAAGATGGGCACAGATGTTTGCCCAGGGCCAGTCTTCCTCAGCAAAAAAAGAGGAGAATTGGCATGGATGTTAGCTCAGGGCTGATCTTCCTCACACACACACACAAAAAAACAAGATCTTCCCCCTAAAATGAATCCCAAGTTTGAGTTTGGGATTTGAGTGAATGCCCCCTCCACCCCATCCCTCCTCACCGAAGTGAAGACCTCAGTGGTCTGCTGGATGGTGGCGATCTTCTTCCAGCCCCACTTTTCAAAGAGTTTCACACGGGTAGGATTGTGGAGTGTGGCTGAAGGATGGGTCCGAAAGAATGTAGGAAATCGCTGCCGGTTTGACAGGGCCGGTGAGCTGGAGCCATAGGAAAGCTAAAAGGGACAGGGGTAGTGCAAAGGGTATGTTCATCCCGGATTCACTAAGAGCTGTAAGCCTTCCCCTGCCTCTGGGCTTCTCTCCACCAGTCTCTCCAAACCTCCGTACTTCTGCCCAAGGAAAGAGATTCTCAAAGGCCCACATACCCCCTCACAATCAGAACGCTCTTTCACTGATCCAAATTCCATTTCTTCAAATAGGAACAAGGTCAGCCACAGCGCTGTCAGGACACTGTTGCTAGGAGGCTGACTAGCTTGGGTCTCTGCAAAGGACTCTGAATCTTGGAAGCAGGTCCTCCGCAGTCCTCTTAAATACAAACCCTTAGTACACCCCCTCTTTAGTACAGCGCAAAGGGGAACGGCCCCCCCTTCTGACCTTCATAGCCCTGCTTACCACAATGAGGTTCCACATCCTGGCAGCCTCAGCCACAAGCGTGGAGACGGAGCTGCAGCCAGGCATGAGGATGATCTTGATGGGGTCATTGTAGAGCAGCTCATACAGGTACTTGGTGGCTTGGCCTGGGTCACACTGAATGAGGAGGACCTGATGAGGGCAGGCTCTCCCAGAGCTCCTCCCCTCCCTGCAACTCCTACTCTTTTATTTTTCATCAACAACTTAGTTACTTCCCCAACTACCCATCCCTCTGCTGAAACCCTTTTATCATTATTACCATTTTCTTCTCCTTCTTGACATCTCTCCCTGTCGAGTCTCTTGTTTTCCCTCATTTGTTAAACACCCTTCTCTGTCTTCCACCTGGTGCCTTACCCGCACCCTCTCCTGCACATCCCTCCATCACTGTTAATGCATATACTGTCCTCCCTCCTTTAAGCTCATCCTCAGACATCCCCCGCCCACCTTCTCTCTATCACCCCTGCCCCCATGTTTCTATGCTCCAAAAATCTGCAAGAAGAGCCTGCAGGAATATGAATAAACTCTCCCCAAGTCCCCAGACAGCCTCCTCAAAGCCATATTATGAAAATGTCTCCCTCACCTCTGCAAACTCCCTCTCCCCACCTTCCATTTTTCCCTCCCTCTTCTCTTTTCAGGGCTAGTGATAAACAAACAAGCGAGAAAAGGAACAAGACCACTAGGGGGTCCCAGCTCAGCAGATCCATCCCCTCCTGCTGGGCCCTGACATTTGACGGGTCCATTAGAAAAAGAGACACTCAGGGGTGGAAGCAGGGAAGAAACAAAGATGAGGAAAGAACTAGGGAAAATAAAGAGAATGGGACTCTCAAGAAACCAGATGCTTTTTGAGGTGCCTGAAAGAGAGGCATGGAGATGGGAAAAGTAAACAACGCAGAAAGCTAGAAAGGAAAGGAATGACCGGGACGACGGAGGGGGAAAAGCCAGCCACGGGTCTCCCACTGCCTGGTCCCCTCCTGCTGAAATATGACATTTCAGAAGCTGCTGGAGCCCCAAAGGAAGTGGAGAAGAAATGGAAGTCAGGGGGGAGCCAGAGCAGAGAGGACAGACAGGAGGCACAGGGGACTGGGGAGGGTGAAATGGCAGGGCAAGTAGCAAGGAAATAAAGACGGCCCCCTGGAGTCTGCTTGCTTCCCACTGAGGCCTGACATTTGGGACACCGTGGGAAGTTGGAGAAAGGGAGCCAGGGGAGGCTGGCAGAATCCAAAGGACCAACACTCACCGGGAATTCTCTGCTGCCCACCAACCCCATCCCCTGCTAAGGTCGTGCTCAATGTCCACTCAATGGCGTTTTTTGAAGGTACTTCATCCTTCTTTACCATTCTCAGGTCCCACCTTCCCGCACTCTCCCAGCATTTATTACTCCAGATCCTGGCACACCCCTGCCTCCTTCTCCCAAGGCCCCTCAGTGCCCCTCCCTTTCTTCTCTGAAGAAAAGATTGATAGGAATAATGGGGACGTATGAAAACATACAAGATACATAATACAGGGCGATGTATGCTACCTCACTGTCTCTTCTTGGGTTCCCTCTTCCTTCTCTACCTTCTCTAACATCCCTTTCCCGCTTCCACACCCTATTCATCACTGCAGATTCCCTCCACCATGTAACTCTTACCCCCTCCCCAATAGACTTCCTCTGTTCTCCTCCCTCTCCTCTGCTCTTGCAAGGATCCGGATTTGCAGGCAGGAAACGACACATTCCAGTTGATACATTCCAGTTTGTCTGCCTTTCCATCTCCCCCTTGCCACCGCTGCTATTTTCTCCTCCATCTCCTTTCTCTCAGGTTTCCCATCTGCTCTCCAACACCTCCAGGGAACCACCTGTCATGGTGGATGAGTTTAAGCTCACACACAGGGCTCTCCTAGCTCCCTGTGATCCCTTATCCTAAAGCTTGCACCCAGCTCCCCCGTCTCTCTCCCGTACTCCCATCCCCCATAGCCAACTCCCTCTCTTGCTCTCCTAAGGCTGACCCCTCCATCAGATCTGACCCTCTATTTCCCTTCCTGCTTCTCCTGCCACAATACCCAGATCTTTTCCTGTGCCCTGCTGCTCTTACCATAGGCACCCTGGGATGAGTTACATGGACATCCACCAGGGCAGGACTTCTATTGGTAAAAATGCAGATCCTTGGGACTCACCCTTGACCAAGGAGTTAGAATCTGTATTTTTAGCAAACTCCTTTGATGATTCTTATGTACACTGAAGTTTTAGAATCACTGAGAAGGTGTCAGAAGGGATCTGAAGTTCCCTCTCTAAGCTCCTAACAGTCCTGTGCTCTCTTCTCCTCCAACACCCTACCTTCAACTCCACTTCTGCCCCTTCCTCCCTCACATAACTATTTCTAGGTATAGATTTCTGTTCTGAAGAATGAATATAAAGCCTCAGTCCACCCCAAGGGTAAGATCACCAAATCCTCACCTCTGTACTCTCTTTCACTCTCCCTCAATCCCTTAAGTCTCTGAGGCCACATGTCAGAGAAGATAAATTTGAGATCCCAAATCTCCTTCCTTCCCTGTGCCACATCCTTCCCCATATTCCCAATTATTCATGTAGGGAGAGGGGTGGGAAAGGAATCTATAGGACCATCCCCTACTACCCCTAGACCCAAATTTTCTTACCTTCCCCCTCTCCCTCTTGCTCATCTCCCTAACCCTACATCCTACTTCCCTTCTCACATCTTAGAGGCCACAATGCTGTAGGGAAGATAAACTCAGGGCCAGAGTGCTACAGAATGCCCCAGGATCTCTCATGAGCCCCTCCCCTCCTCCTTGCCCCCCTCCCCCACTGCCATTCTTTCCTGTTGTCTTTCTCCTTTCTATATCCTGATTTCTCTCCAGCCCCATGCTATTGTGGGGACTCTTTTGTGGACCCTTAATGCAATTCATTTTCCCAGTGCCTCTGCCCATCTCCTGACCATTAGCCTTCACCAACCACAATATGCCATATATTCCCACAGTCCAGGAACCCTCCACAGAGATGGGATGGAGGGATGAAAAGGAGTCAGGTAGAGCTCACAGCTACCTTGCTGTTTGTTGTGATAAATAAACTAGAGCGCTCAAGTCCCTCAAAATGTTTCTCATTCTGTCCCTATTCCTTCCAGCTCCAATCTGCTGCCAAGATTTACCTTGTTACTATGGTGAATATAAAGCTCTGATCCAGCTCCCCACTTCTGACCTTCCCTCCATCCCCCAACCCATCCAGGGGTAGTTTACTCCTCGGAGGATCAAGATCAGCTCAGCGCTTGCTATAAGTCCCTCCCCAGTTTCCCCAAACCCCGGGCACCTCCATGGGTCACCGGGCACCTCCATGGGTCTCAGGAGCAGAAAGGTCTGCCTTGTAGCATGATTAACCATCTTGAACCTCAGACCCTCATCTTGAACCTCCAGCCCCCGCGACTCCCCCCAAGCTCCCGCGACTCCCCCCAAGCTCCCGCACCCCCAACCCATCTCCTGCTAGTCACACATGCGAGGGATCTGCCTCATAATTCCAGAAGCGACTCAGACAGGCGCGTGCAGCTGTCCCCCTGCCCCCCAAGCCCCCACCTCCCACCCACTCCCATGTCCCGGGCTACCTTGCTGTCGTGGTGGATGAGCTTGAGTTCATAGTCCGGCAGGATGTCCCTGCGGCTATTCACGTCCTCCAGCGCCATCTCCACCGCGGGCTGGCAGGCCTGGCCCCCTGGCCAGCCCCCGCTCATGGGAAACAGCGCCCCGATGTACACTGCGCGCCGTTCTGAGGAGGGGTGCGGGGGGACCCGCGGGTGAGGCCGCGGGAGATGAGGGGAGTGGGAGGCCCACATCGGAGCCACCCCCGCCGCCATCACCACTAGGAGCGGCAGTGGCCATCCCACCTGGGGAGAGGGGGCCCCCGGACCCATGGCGGGGGGCGGGGGTAGCTGCTTGGGGATGGGGAGGAGCTCAGGGGGGACACTTTTCCTGGGGAGTGCTGCTGAGGGGGTGTCGAGGAGGTGCCTCCATCCCTGTGGGGATGAGGGGGCTAGGGCCTCAAGGAAGCACGGAAGGTTGGCTTCCTACGGCCCCCACAGCTCTAGCTCGCGCCACCGCCACCGCCACCGCGGACTCTCCTCGCGGACTGACTGACCCGACCGAGGGGAGGAGGAGGAGGAGGAGGGAGATGTAGGGCTGGGAGGGGGCTCTGACGTCACGGGCGGCGCGCGGCAGCGGTGGGGGGGCGGGCAGGAGTTGGGGAGGGAGGAAGGGGGCGGGGATGGAGGAGGCGAGCGCGCTGTGGGAACAACAGTCAGCGGGGAGGGGTGGGGAAGCCAGGGGGGACGCGACCCCCAGGGGTAAAGGAACGGACAAGGAAGGGAAGGGTCCCACCTAAGCGGACACCAGGGGAGGAGAAAAGAGGGGAAGGGGCGTGCCGGGAGGACGGGGTGGGCGGAGGGAGCCGCTGGAGGCTGAAGCACTGAGGGGCGAGGGGCGAGAAGGGAAGAACGAGAATGGGACGCGAGAGAAAAGGGGCTGGCGCCTGAGCGTCTTAATGGGGGTGTGAATAGATGGGGTGAAGGCCTGAGGGTTGTGAGGGAGAGGGCGATGGCAAAGGCTTTGGAGAGAGATGTTGGGTGGGGAAGAGGGGGCTTGTTGTAAAGGGGAGTGACGGGGATCGAGGAAAGGAACTTGGGGCTGGGTAGGCAGAAGGCTGAGAAAGGGTGATGGGAAAAGGAGCTGAGATAAAAGAGAAGGGAAAGGATACGGGGAGGGAAAGGATATGGGGAGGAGCTGAAGGAGGGAGATGATCCAGGCGGGGGTGAGATAAGAGGGCTGGGCTGATGCAGGCGTCAGGCGAAATCCTAGGAAGGGGGCAGGCAGGAAAAGGTTCCAGAGAAGGTCGGAAGGAACCCCACAGGGGAAGGCAAGGTGGTAGCTCAGGGTCTCCCAGCACCCTGCCGCCCCCTGCTGGGGCTCTGCCATTTGGCAGAAGCAGAGCCTGGGAGGAGGCGGAGCCCAGGGAGCGCAGCCAAGCAGGGAGATGGGAGGGACCGCAGCCTCGCAGAAAACCGGGACTGGAGGCAGGAAACAGGTAGGGAAAGAAGGGGCCGGCCGCAAACTGGGGTGGGTGGAGGGAGGTGGGAGAAGGACGAGACCCCATAGCCTAGGGTAGAATCCCTGGGAGTGGAGGGTGAAGAGTGAGGGGTAATGGGATTGCAGTGCACGCGATAAGGGTTTCTGATCTCACCTGAGTGTGGCGTTCGATTCACTGGCAGCAGGAAAGACGGGGATCAGAGAAGAGTTACCACTGGCGCCCAGCTTCCCTGGCCTTCCCCAGCCCCCTCCCACACCTGTCCATGCCGAAGACCGGGGAGAGCAGAAGCCTGCGTTTCTCAGGGGAGGGTGCCTGGGGATAAGAGCAAGGTGGGGCTCTGGGTCAGGACTTGTTGGTTTTCTTCTTTCATTTTTCATAGGACAACAGAATTTGAGACAGGAGTGCCAACAGCTAAGACATGGGCAGATCCTGGCTTTGTGAAGCCTAAATATTATAAAATTTGGGGGTCTCTCTTTAAGAGAAAGAAAATGACAAATTACAAATACAATTAGTTTTAAGCTATTGCTGTTAAAATATCTTACTTTTGCAATTTTTACAAAAACCTATGATCACGTGAACACATTATTAGAGCCCTCTACATTACAAGAAGAGGCCTGTGTAAGTGAATTTAGCTTCTTAGTAAATCCACCCCCGGATGGGGCTCTCAATTTCCAGAATGGAATGGTAAACTACAAGCGGAATAATTAAGTTAAGTGAGGAAAGCCAGGTCCGAGCATCTTGAAAGAGTCTACAAGGGTAGAGGAAGCATGAGATATGCCTGCATCCCAGGAGAGATGACTGTAGAGGGAGAATCTGGGTGCCCAGCAAAGGGAGAAGTTTGCAGAACTAGATGGCAAAAAAGGGAGTGGGCACAAGACCAATTCCCTTGGGGAATGATGATTGTCTGGAAGGTATAGAAAAGGACAATCCTCTTCCCACCCCCCTCCCTGGGTTGTCCTTATTGCGTTGACAGTTCTGCCCCCAATTTTAAGTCTTTTTAATTTTTACCCTGATAATTTTCCACCCCAGATATTCTTTCCAATCTTATCAATTTTTCTAAATATGACACATGATTTATTTCTGAGTCTTTACAGTAATTCAATCAAAAATGAATGGAGAGGATCAATTCTAGAAGAGGGTTATACATAGAAAGTTCTAAGTTTAGAGAAAGGGACTGAGAGAAGGGGAAATTGGAGTATTTTAACCTTAAGAAGGATGATGGAGGGTGAGATTCATAAAGGAAAAGAGAAAATGTGAGACCCAAGAATTGGGAGCGAGGAGAAGATATAAAAAGGGAAAAGTAAAGGAAGGAAGCCCCCAACGTAGGTAAAGTGGAAACTGGGGAATGCAGGAGGAAGTTTGAGGCAGGTGGATGGAGGAAAGAGTTGGGCTTTCACCTCTGCCTCCCCAAAGTCCCCCATTTTGTATAGCACCCCGTCCTTTCCCACCATCCATTCCCACCCCACTCCCATCTTCTCACAAGCGTCCTTATCAGCTGCATGCAGGCAGCTGTTCCCCTCACCCTGGCAGTGGGGCTTGGGGGTGCTCCACTGGCCCTGACTACAGATGCTCCGGGAGCTGCCCACCAGATGGAAGTCGGGGTCACACCGGAAATCCACCCGGGCTCCGTCCAGAGCTGGGAGGTCCCCACCCGTCAGGAAAACCTTCCCATTTTCCAGGGTCAAATAAGACTTGGAGCAGATTCGGACTGTGGAGAGATAGGAAAATAGAGAGAGGCGAGCTGGAGAAGGCTCTTTCCCCTTAGAGAGCAGAGGGCTCAGATTTGGGTTTGAGTCCACAAGCATCCTACTCTGCAGGAAATCAGGTGTAAAAGGGATTCCTCTCTAGCGTCCACTCCTCCCTTAACCCTGTAAGCATCCACGCACTCCCAAAAGAAAAAAGAAAAAAGCATTTCCATTGTTGGAACCCAAGATGGAGCTATAAACACATAAAATCGTATCTCTTGAAAGTCAGCTACAGTGGGCGGTTCTCTGGCTTTAAGATGTGTGGATGTATGTAACTTTAGATGCACAATCAGATTTGCCTTACTTATTATAGTTGGCTTATATTAATGTTAAACTGGGTTTTGTTTCTTGGGTATATGGTCTCTATGTTGGAGACAGAAGTATTTGAAAATGTGATGAAACCATCTTAAAAGGTTTTTGCATAATCTGCCACTCATAATCCTCAAAGAGAGTAACTCACAAGATGAATAATCAAGTTACTTTATCAAATGGTCAGTGGCCTAATGAAGGGAGGATGAAATGAAACGTGCAGGTTGTTAACTTTACTGCCTCCAACTGCACACAGCAAAGTCTCTCTTACATAGTAGTCGTTCAATAAATGTATTTGTGAATTTAGTTACACTGGATTTAAAGTGCTGACTTGCAAGTAATAATGCTAAGTTTGAGTGAGGAAGAGCAATGGTCTTGAAGAGGGGAGGGGCTTTGCCGGCTACTCACCACAGCGGCTGGGTGTGTCCATATCTGTCCAGGAGCCATTAGCGAGGCACTTTCGGACCTTGGGCCCCACCACTTCGCGCTCACCCCGGCACACATACTCAATCTCATAGTCCACTGGCAGGAAGTTGATAGCCTTCACCTGGTCTCGAGTCAGGCCCCTGTACCTGATGCCCCCTTCCCAGGGCGGGTGTATGATCTGGCAACCTGAGGGGTGAGTCCCAGGAGGCGCAAAGAGAGGAATGGTGGGAAAAAAGGAAAAGGCAGAGTCAGCGGCGGGAGACAGGGGAGCGTAGGGCGTGGTCAATGGGCAGGTGGAGGACAGAGGGGTTGGGATGGGATGCTAGAGGTTGGGAGTGGGGATGAAGACAGAATCCTGGGCTAAAAGACGGAGAGAAATGAGCCAGGGTTAAGGCTAATGACAGAGCCCACAAGTCGGAGAGAGGGTGATGGTTGGAGGTAATGGAGAAAAGTAATTAAGAAATCGGTGAAGGGGGTATAGTATGCAAGTGAGCTTGGTAAGAAAGGCTAAAGGAGGATATTTGAGTTGAATTAGGATGAGAGGAGAGGGGGTTCTTATAAGGCCACCTGGGTAGCAACGTGAGACCAAGGAAAGGGCAGAACTGAGGTAGTAATGTGGGGCCAGGAAAGAGTGGTGGGGTGGAGGAAACAATGCGGGGTCACAGGAAGGTGGCCTAGTGTAGTAATGTGGGGCAGGGGAAAAGGGGTGCTGGGTAATAACGCGGGGTGATGGAAAGGGGGTCAGGAGTAGTAAAGTGGGGCCAAGCAGACGGGGTTGCCAGGCCGGGATGCTATGTAGGGCTGAAGGGACAGTAATGAGGACCAGAAAAGAGGAGGTGCAAGGAAAGGGGGAGTGGGGTGGAGGGGTGCCCGAGGTCGCCGGAGAAGGGTGCACCTTCTGAGGTGGCGTTGGGGGTCTGCGCCCCGCCCGCGCCCGGGGGGCGGAGGAAGAGCGGCGCCAGCAGCAGCAGCAGCAGCAACAGCAGCATCTGAGTGAGAGGCGGCCGTGAGGACCGGACCGAGCCCCGCCGGCGCGGCCCGGACCCGGGAGGCGGCCCGGCCTCCCTGCGGTTGCCTCCCGGGCTCCGACCCGGCTCAGCCTGGGGACTAGGAGTGCGCCCCGCGGAGGAGGCGGGGGCGGAGCCCGGCGCGGGGTGGGGGGAGAGGAGGAGAGAAAGCCTGTCCCCACCCTCCTCCTGCCTCCCTCGGCCCCCCACCCTCCCGGGACTCCACCTCTCACCACCTCCTCTCCCCCGGCCCCCGCGGCTCGCCGGAGCCCGGCTTACCCACGCTCTCCGGCTTGGCCGCCTCATCGCTCCCGGATTCCTTCCCCGCGGTTCCCGGTCTCCCCCAACACCCTGTCCCCCCGGATCGGCCCTCCCCCAGCGCGCCCCTCTCCAAACCCCGTTCCCCCGGGCCCTGGCTCTTACCTCGGCGCGCCGGCCCAGCTCCCCGGCTCTCCCGGGCCTCAAGGCCCCAGGCCCGGCCGCTCCTCCCCGCTCCCCCTTCCTTTCTCCTCCACCTTTCCCCTCCTCCCGTTCCTCCTCCCCTCGAATCCGGGCTCCAGCCCAGCCAGGGTCTCTCCCTCCTCTCTCGCTTCCCCCAAACCCCACCCCCGTCTCTCCTTCCCTGGGGCGGCGGCGGCCGCGGGAGCGGGGAGCCGGGAGGGAAGGAGGCGGCGCCGGGGACCGGGGAAAGCTCCCGGGCGGAGGGAAGAAGGAGGGTGCAGAAGACTGGGGCGGGGGAGAGAGGGGGAGACCGGGGAGCGGGCACCTCCCACAACCCGAGCCCCGGGAGCCGCCCCGGATCCCGGCCCCGCCCTGGACCGCCCACAGCGCCGGGGGGGCGGGCGGCGGAGGGGAGCGGGGCTGAGAGGTAGGAGCGAGGGAGACTGTGCACACGCACACACGGGTGGGGGCCCGCGGGCAAGACGACTGGAAGTGGGGTAGGGGCGAGGGAGCCCGAGCCAAAGGCAGAGGAGCTGGCGCTGAGACAGGGAATCTGGGATGCAGGTGAAGAAAGACGGTTGCACAAAGAGAAGGCAGCCCTGAATCGGGGGTAGAGGAGAGAGGCCGAGGGCCAGGAGGAGAACGAGACGGGTGGGGGAGAAAGGAGAAGCCAGGGTCAGACAGTGGAGGGGCGGGAGGAGAGGGGGTGAAGGCCAGGAGCCACCTAAGGGCCACAAGAGTTGGGCGGGGAAGAGAGCTGGGAGACCAGAGCGGCTCCATGGGTCCAGCAGCACTGCTACTCGCCTGCACCTGCACCGGGAGGGGAGCGCGGAGAGAGGACTGGAAGTAAAGGCCGGGAGGGGAGCATCAAGGAGAGAAACTGAAGTAGTAGGAGAAAAAGAAAAAAGGCAAGAGAAAGAAAGAGGCTCCAAGCGGGCAGGAGCCAGCGTTTTCTTCTACACTCCAACAGGGCCTAGCAATCAATATTTCTCCACTAAGGGAGAACTGGAAACTCTAGAGACAGAGTGGGGAAATACAGGCCTTTTGACAGTTCCAGAGGCTTCTGGCTATTGTCTGGTGGTGGAAGGTGTGTGCATGTGTCTGTGTGTGTGTTGTTCATAGGAGTGAGTGTGGGCTGCTAGAGGATACAGGGGTTCCTTCTGGGGGGAAAAAAAATCCTTTCTGGCTGGTCCTGGGAAAGAGATGGGAAAAAGCCAAATACTGTGAGACTGATTAGAACTGAAGTTCTCAACCTTCAACCATTTTTATAACAAATATTTTGTAGTGACTCCTGTACTATGCTGAATTAAAATTCATAGATGATATAACCTACCTACACACATAACTTTTAAGAAACTAACATGCTTCCCTGTCTGTAACATAAAGGGGAAATGAAAAAAAGTAATTTGTAGTAAAAGAACATGAACAATATTTTAAGGTGTGAGTGTTGAGGCCTGACTACTAGAAGTCATAATGAAGTAGGCAGATGCTTGCACTTATCCATAGCATCACGATGATAGAACTGCTACAAACGCAGGCTGATACAGGTGCCGAGTTGGTGACTCAACTACCTCCAGCATGTTGCCATCAATGAAGTGATTTAATGAAATGTTGAACAACTCGCGGTAGCAAAGTCAATCTTCCCTAAATTTACACAGAACTGTAATTGCATTCCTAGAAAGTTCATTGTATATTAAAACCGTTTTTTTAAAAAAGAAAAAAACTGTATTAAATTGTAGGCTCAGATAATTAAACACAGGTTTTCACCTACATGAATGTCCTAGGGGACATTTGAGAATCTGGGACAATTCTTCACTGTGTAGGCTATTCTTTGAAGAATATCTTATACCCCTGCCCTACCCATGAAAGTCAATAGTGCCCCCCTCCATCATTATAATTACCAAAAGAAAGCCCACAAATTTTCAAAATGTTCTCTAGGGACTGGTTGAGAACCATTGAGCTAGAAAATAGAAGAGAAGGAGAAGAGAGTGAGGCAGGACTTCTAGCCACTGAGAATGACAGCCACCCCTCCTATGAGTGGCCTGTCCTCTCAGCATAGCAGAACCAAAAAATGAAGATGTCGCCTAATATAAATTTATTGACACCACGAAAAACATCATATGGATGAGAAGTTTCCCAGACTGCTTTAGAAAGAATTTCCTGACTATGTGCCCAGTCTACACGCTAGTTCAGCTATCCCACCAGCAGGACACCCTCCCTCTGTGCTCCTATGTGGTCCTGACATGGCTAAGCATCCAGGGGACACCCTTTCCGGACCTAGCAGGGCCCTTCTGTAGGGGAGGATCTGAGTAGGCACTCTATGGGGAGCCTACAAACAAGCTCTCAAGGTCCTCGTCTAGTCTTTCATTCTGGCAACTTGTCATTCTCTTTACTGGAGTCCTGCCTGAAATGAGGGGGTTGGAAGAATGGAATCTCCCCTGGAAAAGAGGAGTCTATGATTCCATGAAAATGAAAGTTATCTTGGTGATATTCATTGCCACACTGCTGATGCTAAATCAGAAAAGGAAACAACCATAGTGTCCAAATCACAAAGTATTGATTCAGTAAGTTGGAATGTATACATTCAAAGAAATCGTTACAGAAACATGTTTAAAAGAGTACCTAATGACACTGACATGGGAAAATATGAAAGTTTGAGGAAAAAAAACAGGATACAAAATTTGCACAACTGTGGTATATATCTCTTAAAAAGCTAGAGGAAAATATATCAAAATGTTAGCAGTGAATGCCTCTGGAGCCGTGAATTTTTAGATAACTTTGTTTTTGTCTTATTTGTTCAGTTTTCGTTCAAATGTTTTACAAGTGTTACCTTCATAATCATTTTTTTAAGATTTGTTTTTTAACCTTCCTAAGCAAGTTGCAACAGTATAGCCAAAATCTGTTATTCATTTGGGCAGAGGCATTTGAGGGTGTGGACAGAAGCTCCAATTATATTCACTATACAAACTGCTCACCTTTTTCCACTAGTGGCTGCAACTTTCTTCTTTCACACCTTTTGACCTTGCAATGTCACTGCCCAGATTCCTGGCCCATATTCCTCAGGACATTTATTGAGGTCTTTCAATAGACCACCCACTGCTTGAGTATCCTAACCCCACCCTCCCCACAGCTGATCCACTTCCTTCTTTGCCGTCCACACCAAGTACAAAACTCCTCTCCTCTGGAAAGGTCCCTGGACTTGATCCCATCCTTCTTCCCTCATTCCTGTGTTCTTTGTGCCTTTGGCAACACCACCTCCTTTTACAGTTTTTGACTGTTTTTCTTAGAGATGGTGTTCCTACTCAGATTACCTGAGAATGACCAATCTTCTTGTTCATTTTGTTTTCCATACTTCCACTTCCTTTCCTCTCCTCTGCATCTACTGCCCAACCCTGAGAACATATAGCCCAGAACTTAGCACCCCACAAGCCCTGAAAACATATTAAGCAAAGTAGCTCAATCAATTGATGATCTGCTAGATACTAGGTGCTTCCAAGGGGTGTCTAATTTAATTCTCTCACAACCATGCCAAATAGATATGAATTTCCCTATTTTGGAGCTGAGTAAACTGTGATGTAGAGAAGTAAGAAGCAGATCAAAGGTCACCCAGCTATAAAATTGACAGAGCCAATATTCAAACTTAGGTCTGTTACTCTGTTTCCGGATTCTGTCCACTGCATTCAGAAACTTAGTTTCAAGGCCCAGCTCTCACCCAACTTCCACCCCAAGGCATTCTTTATCAAAGGTCAAACTGCATCTCAGTTCCATTTTCCCATCTGAAGTAGTAGCAGTTAGTGTGTGAAGAGAAGATATTCACGTCCTCTTACGTTGGGGTGGAAGATTTGTCTTCAGGGAGAGTTTTCTGTCCTACACAGCCCTTGTTGTAGAAAAATGTATGGGACAAAGGTTTAAAATTCAAACATGAAGTTATTTACATGCTAGGCTTAACTCTAGCTTTTTAACAAGGGCTTGAACCCTTTCTGCCATGCTTTAATATCACTAAGTCTTTCCTCTTTCACTCTGCCCCTCATTTTTCATTTGTGTGTTCTCTCTCTTCCTTTCTTGATGAGAGTAGGCATGCAGAATTACAGGGCCAGAAGAAGGTAGGGAGATGGAGGAAAATCTTTCTTTAACAAATCCTCTCAATTGCTTCCCACGCACAATTCTAGTTTGGTTATACATTCTTGACATTTCTGGCCTTGGTTCTTTGTGCCAGGAAAAAGAACCAGGAAAATTACAAAGCTATTTCGATAATACTTTTACAGGCATATACAGGGAAACCCAGTCTGGAATTCACAAAACTTCACCGAAATAAAAAGGCCACATTGTAAATACCTACTCCCCTGCCCACAAGATGCTCTGAGGTCATGGGAGCACAGTCTCACAGGTGCTCAGGGCCAATAACCAGGTTACAAAGTTGACACCGTGAGATGCCTCTATAAATGATTTCTCCGCAAGTGAGCTCTTCTATAATAAATGAATGAACACAGTGTAACGAAATGCTAGGTTAACCTAAGCAACAAAAAGGAAACTAGTAAGCTTGTTTGTCCCTTCTTCCAAAGGGCATATGAGGTCAGGCTCACAGATTTAGAAAAGTGAGCACTTCTACTCCTGGACCTGCAAGAGAATTGGATTTTTAAAGATTTCAAAATAAACACTTATTATGTTTAATTAAATATATATGTAATTAAGTATATACCAGATATGAATATTTATGCATAATTATTCATGCCGATCTGAAAAGCATATGCATCATAATGCATGTATGCCATTGGTTGGTATGGTTTTTGTTTGTTCATTTTGCTGCACCAGATTCGTCTCTTCCATTATGTCCAGTTCAAGTACCTATAATGATTCCTTAATTATTCGAAGCACACAAGCACACTAACCAAATATACTCAGAGTAAAAAGACTCATCACCTAGATTTTTCTACTAGAAAGTACAGAACGCTGAAAACTCCATTATTTGATATGTGTGTGCAGGTCCATAATAAAATAAACACATATTTCTCCAGTAAAATGCATGGATATCAACATTAAGTGGAGTAAATACAGACTATAAATAGTTTCACATCTGGTTTTGCCACAAAATGGATGTAAGTCAGGCCAGGTTTTGCCACCAAATAAGTTAGACAAAATTTTTGGTTTTCAGAACATTGTGGATTTTAAAATTACAGAAAAGGGTATGTGGAACTGAGTTTATAAACATGAGACAATATTTACAAATAGATGTTTTAGGAGTCCAATGAACACATTTGAGGCAATAGACTAGAAATTCTATTTATGGAAATACCATAAAAACACCAGCAAGGATCCTCATAAAGGCCCTATGTGGAAACCTAACCAGGTCCACATCCATGACCCTATTACAGTGGGTCCTGCCCTGGTCCAGAGACCTGTATGTACCATTCAAATCTTAGCAGGAGGGAAAGTCTGGGACATATGTGAAGCAGGTTCTGTCTTTAGCAGTCTAGAGTAAACAAACACCTGCTGGGTTTTAACTCTCCCTTCCCTGTGCTTCCACGCCATCACTCTGAAACTCTAAAAGTCAACGTGACTCATACACACCTTCAAATGATTTCAGTATTTATTACACTTAGATCAGCACAGAAACATAATACCTTCTTGGTGCATAATTTACAGAGAACTCACATTATCTCTCTTAATCCTTTCAACTGTTTCTGTGTGGTAATATCTCCATTTGTCAGATGAGAAAACTGCAGCCCAGAAAGTTTAAATGATCTGCCCAAGGTCACATAGCCAATAAATAGCAGAGCTGGGTCTCAGACCCAGGTCTCAGGTGCTCCAGCCATGCTGGCCTGATTGCCTTCTTTAAACTTGTTCACATACTTTCAAGTCAGAGACCAAGCACACCCAGCAACCTCTGCCTGAAGATGTCCTCTTCAGCCTCCCCACCTCATGCCATCTTCACCTCATTAACAGCTTAAATATCACCTCCCCAGGGAAGCCTTCCCTGAATTCCTCGGACTAACCTAGACCCCCACCCCCACCCTACTAGCTGCTCTTATAGCACACTGTATTCATCATTCAAAACACTTATCTCAGTGGTAATTAAAATAACTACAAAATAATTTCTTTAATATCTGCCTTCCTAACTGACATTAAGCTCCATGAGGGCAGGGACCCTAAAGATGGAGCTCATTTCATCCTCACTACAAGAGCTGCACACCTGGTTAGAAGCTTAATAAAAGATCAATCCGCAAAAACATCTTCCAACTCAAAGACCAATTTTCACTCCACTGTACGGAATTATCACACCACTTTCCAAGCCTATTAATCTCTTGGTGGTCTCCGCCGTTTGTGAAAGACCTTCTAGGTATTGGTGAAATGGGATGCTTTCTTCCACAGGCCATAATAGTGACACATTCTCCACACATATAAGTCCTTCCACCCTGTGAATTACAGGATCATAATAATAGCATTGATTTTTTTTTTATAATTTTATTTATTTATTTATTTTCCCCCCAAAGCCCCAGTAGATAGTTGCATGTCATAGTCGCACATCCCTCTAGTTGCTGCATGTGGGACGCAGCCTGAGCATGGCCAGAGAAGCAGTGCATCGGTGCGCACCCAGGATCCGAACCCGGGCTGCCAGCATCGGAGCGCGAGCACTTAACAGCTAAGCCACAGGGCCGGCCCTAATAGCATTGATTTTACAGTTTGGGGCCATGTGCTTTACTTAGATTGTCCCACTTGCTCCTTATAACATTCTCTGACATAGATATTATTATCTCCATTTTGTGAAGGGGGAAACTGAAACTCAAATGAATTTAATAATTTACCCAATGTCTCACATGTAATAAGCCAAGATGAGAACATCTGTTTATCTGACTCCAAAGACCCTGCTCAGCCTGATGACCAGCTGTGAGAAGCATCTCCAAGGTACCCAGGGGTCTGTCTCTCTGGGATCCCTCTGCATATCAGCATTGCTGTTGTGGATGAAACTGCTGGGGTAATCACGACTGGTGTTTATCTGGATGTTCCCTTTTAGCAATATCTATACTTACTAGCCTTATTTGCAGGTGCTGTTGTTTTGCTGTCCCTGATGCTGGCATGCCCAGTACCCTTCCCTTACCATCCAGGAGCCTTACCATTAGAAAACTGAAGCTTCTTCTCCATCACTAGGCCCGGCAGGCCCATCTCCTGCCCATCTCCCACCACCCAAGCATCCTCTAATGGCAGTACAGTATAATTTCCGTGCATGTACAAGTTCTCCTGCACGTGGCATCACGAATGGTGGCCCAAGTCAGACTACTAGGACAACAAGAGGGTACCAGGAAGATGTCTTGCTGCTCTTCCTGCTGCTCTTAAGAAAGTGTCCATCCAAAGACCAACCTCCTTCGTCTTACTCCGAGATCCTGCTATGAAGTAGGGACAAAGGTGGAGAATTTCTGACTGCATCTGGAGCAGACCTTCATTCTATCTGGGTAATTACAACCAGTAGGACAGGGGGAGGCAGCAGAAAAAAAGAAGGAGACCGGGGCCGGCCCCGTGGCTTAGCGGTTAAGTGCGCCCCCTCCACTGCTGGCGGCCCGGGTTCGGAACCCTGGGCGTGCACCGTCGCACCGCTCCTCCGGCCATGCTGAGGCTGAGTCCCACATACAACAACTAGAAGGATGTGCAGCTATGACATACAACTATCTACTGGGGCTTTGGGGGAAAAAAAGGAGGAGGATTGGCAATAGATGTTAACTCAGAGCCGGTCTTCCTCAGCATAAAGAGGAGGATTAGCATGGATGTTAGCTCAGGGCTGATCTTCCTCAAAAAAAAAAAAAAAAAGAAGAAGGAGACCAAGACCCAACGGACCTTAGGAGAAGAACTGGTGACCCTGTTGTCCCTGGATGCTGTCGATCAGCCATTGGGAAAAACAGAGTGTCTTCTTTCATCTTCCTGCTGTGCTCAGAACAAATGCCTTGCTTGAAGTCTCCCTCCCTTCACCCAACTCAAGTGAAGCCATAGTGGGGAAAATATAAAATAGCGGGAGGAATGTATGAAGCAAGTATCCTAGACTTTTTTAGCTTCTTACCAATATTTTACTAAGGGAATTGGGGGTAATTGTGGCTTCTAACTCTGGGGGCCTATGACAGAAGAGTACAAAGTAAGCTGGTGGTCAACGTGGAGGGAAGGGGGATGGATGAACTGGTTGGGGAAGAAGATGAAATGGCTCAAATAGTGGCACAGCTAGAATGGGCTGAGCGCCTACAACCACTCCTCTTGATTTTAACTCCTGAGTAATTTCCTCCTCTGGGCACCGAGGGGTCATGCAGTCTCCAAATTCTATCTGGGAGTTATTTCAGCCTTAGAGAATAAAAAGGTTGGGATTTTTTTTTCAGGAAGTTGGTTTGCTTTTATTTATTTGGGGGGCAGGGTGGTGGATATATCTTTCTTTGGATGAGCTCAAAAAATATAAATTAGAAATAGAATTGCTTTATTTCAAAAGGATTTAGTATAGAATCAATTTAGACTTCAGATTTATCAAATGAAGTATGGATTGTTCAATTTATCAAAACGTAGTTTACAAGAACATTTTTATTCCATATTGTGAGGTACACTGATGGTCTATTTTGTTTATTTAAAGATTTTATTTATTTATTTTTTCCCCTTAAAGCCCCAGTAGATAGTTGTATGTCATAGCTGCACATGCTTCTAGTTGCTGTATGTGGGACGCGGCCTCAGCATAGCCAGAGAAGCGGTGCATCGGTGCGCGCCCAGGATCCGAACCCGGGCCGCTAGCAGCGGAGCGCGCGCACTTAAGCGCTAAGCCACGGGGCTGGCCCCTATTTTGTTTATTTATACACAGACTTTTACATGTATTTTTTGGTAGACAAGAGCAAAGAGAGAGTCAAGTGTTATGTTTCTTTGCTGGGAGGAGAATGACAGAGAGAGAGAGAGAGGGAAGGAGAGAGATAAGACATGAACAATAGAATGTTGTCATGTCTATTTTTCTCAGTTATAAGACAGCTTCATAGTCTATATTATTTAGGAAATTCTTTTAGATGAAGGGAGGCAGCAAAGCAAAGGTAAAAGAGAACAGGACTTGATGTAAAAAAAAAACCTAGAATCAAACCTACTGCAGTGTCCTTGCAAACAGCAACTGTTAAGAGCGAGCGACTTAACTTCTCTCATTCCTAGCTTCCTCGCCTATAAAATGGGGGGAGGAAATCCTATAGCTGCTCATTTGCTTCACTAAGTAGTTATGAGGCTCAAACAAGATAAAGTGCTCTATAAGTTTGAAACACTGACAAAGTATTAGTACTTAAAATCTTATTATGAGAGACAAGTAGAAGGAAGAAAAAAGATGATCTAGACTTTGAAGAGACAGGAAGACCAAGAAAATAAATGTTTGTGTGTAATGTTACAAACGTAAGAGACACTCGTTGAATGTTTGTGGTTGATTTAGAAACAGAAACATGGAGTTTTTCCAATTTCCCAGCCCAGAAAGAATACTTTCCCACATCCTTCACCAGTAACCATTCGGAAAGCCCCAGGGCGGCAGAAGCAGCAAGCTCAGAGAAGCTGCTGCTTCTTCCTCCGCAGAGGCCTGAGGGGCCACCGGCCTCCTCTCTGAGTCCTTGACTCAGACTCGTAAATCTTTTTCCATCTCTGGACACTGCTACGGCACCCAGTCCTAAATTGATCAGGAAGTTCCCCAGAAGCCACCACTCCAAAATCTACAAAGAATTGCTTAGCCTCACTTTCCTCATTCTTAAATTGAGGGTAATAACATATCCCTCCTGGTGCTGTTATGGGGGTTAACTGAGATAATCATGTATGTGAAAGTACCTAACCCACAGAGGCTCTCAGAGACAGTTAGCTCCCTTTGCCCCCAGAAGTCCCCCGTGGCCAAGTCTCAGCTCAGATGCCTCACAATGGATACAAAAGAGATGTCCTAGTGTGGCCTCATGATGGACAGGATTGGTTTCTTTTATATTCTCGATAGATAGAGTATAGCTATTTAACAAATCTAATTCCCCTTTTATGACACAATAGTAGTATACTATAATTGAGGAGAGTTCCATATCAATACATGAGGAGCTCTCTCTTGCTTTATTATAGCTAAATAATATTCCATTGGAAGGCTCTCTCATAATTGATTTTTTTTTTATAATTTTATTTATTTATTTTTCCCCCAAAGCCCCAGTAGATAGTTGTATGTCATAGCTGCACATCCTTCTAGTTGCTGTATGTGGGACGCGGCCCCAGCATGTCCAGACAAGCGGTGCGTTGGTGCGCGCCTGGGATCCGAACCCGGGCCGCCAGTAGCGGAGTGCAAGCACTTAACCGCTAAGCCATGGGGCCGGCCCTCTTGTAACTGATTTAATCAACCCTCTTTTGATAGACCCTAAGACGTTTATAATCTTTTGCAATTACAAACAATGCTGCATTGAATAACGTTGTACATATGTCATTTCCCATGTGTGGGGATTTATCTGTAGAATCACTTCCTGGGAGTAGAATTGGGTAAATAGTGTATGACTTTTTTATTTTGCTAGATATCACCAAACTATGGGCAAAAAGGGACTCGCTTAAAAAAGAGAACATCATCAAGAGGTCTGCTCTGAAAGAGAAAAACAAAGGGTTCAGAATGTTTTTCCTATGTATTGACATTATTGTTAACAGGCTCATAAGAAAATATTATTATTTGCTAATAACATTTTCCATAACTACTATTAAAAGTATTATAGATGTGCGAAGGAAACTTAGTTAGCCATAGAGGTTTTTTTTTCATTTATTCAAGAAATATTTATGGAATAAGGCACAATGTCAGGGACTTTGGGGTCACACACATGAGTGAGACATGGTGTCAGCCATCATAGCCCTTAGAGTCTAGTAAGGTGATTTTAAAACTGGAATCCATGGGCCAGCCCTGTGGCTTAGCAGTTAAGTGCTCATGCTCCGCTGCTGGCGGCCCACGGTTCGGATCCCGGGCTCGCACCGAGGCACCGCTTCTCCGGCCATGCTGGGGCCGCGTCCCACATACAGCAACTAGAAGGATGTGCAACTATGACATACAACTATCTACTGGGGCTTTGGGGGAAAAAATAAAAAAAAATTAAAAAAAATTAAAAAAATAAAACTGGAATCCAGAAAGAGGGCAAAATAAATCCATGCTCTGTCTTTATTATTTAAAAATCAGAACAGAAACATATGTTTGTTATGAACACTAGTTAAAATATCAAGTTTCCTTACTCTGGGGTGGAATTACTCACACACATATATACATGGTAGTGACTAGAAGACTAGAGGAGGTTACAATTTAAAATATGTTTCATTAATAAGAAAAAATGAATTAGACATAAGTTTAGCTTTGTTGCTAAAAATCACCCCTCCAGAGTTCAGGTTAGGGCAAATAATAAAAAGGTATAGAAAACAAAACAAAAGCTACAGAAATGGTAGAGAAAACTTAGAGAACCACTAGGTCATGGTTCCTAATAAAACATCTAAATATAAAATCAAGCCTGCATATCTCCACCCCCAACTGCAGCAGAAACACCTGAAAAGAAAGCCAGTCTGGTGACCGAGAGTCCAGGGCTCAAGGTCTCGCCCTGACAATAGTCATCTGGCCAACCTCGGACTCCTCACAAGACCTCTGGCCTCAATTTCGTCATCTGTAAAAGGGAATAAAATGATTTGATATGCTTATGTCACATATTATTGTGAGGAACAAATAAAATCATAGGAAACGTTTTGAGGAAGTTAAAAACTCCACACGAACTCCACCAAGTCCTTAATGTGAGTTCATCGATGGATTAATATTTCAGTCAGTATAAGTTCTGTACAACTTTGGCAAATGACTCTAGTAAATCACCCGCTAAATACCTTCTGGCACGTCCCTATTGCACCCAGGGTCTTCCCTGCGCTTGCTGTGTCCAACCTCAGAGCAATAACTTAGTTTGACCATTAGATGGCACTAGTTACAAGGCCAGCTTAGGTCCTTTCAGAAACTGAGCGTTTTTCCCAAGTGAGGAGCTTTTTCAGGTTTGTTTGTTTTGTAATTTTTTAGAAAAATCCTTATAATAAAGGCCGTATGCTCACTGTGAAGATATATCAAACGATGTATGAAATAAAAAGGAAAACCCCGTTTCTGGTAAGCCCGGTGGCAGCTTCCCAGCCCTGATTTGAATACAATAGTATGTAGCCCTGATTAACCCGTTAGGCAGAAAGCTGTGCCTCGCTAGTTGAAATCACTATAATGTCTCAAGGCCACCCCGGAAGTATAACCATACCAACACCAAACCACTGTGCCCACACCTACCCCACCCCACCCCTAGACACACACATCTCCACATTCAACTCCACTCACCAAATTTAAGGCCCCTTTATAGCTTACTGGCTCCTTACAAAGTCCTTGTCCTCCTCCGAGGAAATAGCATCAACAGACTAACCGAGCTGGTTGAACTTTTGTGGTGGTGTTAATAAGTCAGTGACTGAATCAACAGTTTCAAGAAGCATATTAAAAATCTTACAGTCAACTATATTAACATAATAGTTTTTCCCCATCCACAACATTTTTTCTGGGATAAAACTATAACTACATATGCCTCTTTTATCCAGTGACTTGGCAACACCAAGCATTCAGAATGCTGCTGAGAACCAAGGGCAAATGAGAACCAAATTGCTCTGGTTGGTCAAAATGGATGTCATAAAGTTCATTCAATAAGAAAGACTAAGTTTGGTTCAACTTGAATAGGCTCAGTTAAAAAAAATCTGGACCTCAGTTTCCTCATCTGGCACTTGGAGGATCCTTGAGCAGCCCCCAGGCTGGGTGCTATAGGCGCAGAACCACCAATGTTAGCTGGCATATACACAGAGACCAATTGCCACTGAAGGGCAAAACTAACATGTCCCCTTCCTGGAACAGGAGGGAAGATGACACAGAGACAAGGACTTGGGTCCTGCACCTATGAGAGTCTTGGAAGCTGTGGAAGTGGCCATGGGGAATAACATTAAGAGAAGGGATAGGTGAGAAGAGGAGAGAAAACACTGGCTCCAGGTAACCCCGCCTGGCCCCTGAAAAGCAACCAAAGCCATTTTATCCTGGGTCATCTGTGCCCCTCAAAATAGCTCCCTCCAGGCCAGCAGACACAGGAATTTCCTCATCAGGATACACAGCCCATAGTCCAGAATTCAAGTTCAAAAGTCAAAAATACTAACCTTTCAGTTAACAAATTGGTATGATCAAGTAAAATTGTAAATATTGACCGAGAGGGTTAGAATGCAAGGTGCCTGAGGAGGGAACCCACAGCATGAGAGGGAGGAGAATAGGAAAGCTGGAGATCTAAAGGTGGGAGTTCTCATTTGTCATTCATTCTTTCAACAAACTTAGTATTATGTATCCCTCACTCTTCCACACCTAGGAGAACACAGGATAAAGAAAGGAGAAAACAAGATAAAGTCCTGCCCTCATGGCCTAACTTTCTATGCACAGGCCCTGCACAATAGGTGTTATGGTTTCTGAGAGCCAGACACAGGCCTAGGCACTTAATGAACCGGTCTCATTTAGTCTTCACATCAACCGCATGAGGTGGGTGCTATAATCCCCATTTTACAGTTAAAGAAACTGAGGTTTCTTTAAGCTCTATGTCCAAGGTCGCAGGTCTTCCCACAGGACAGTAAACTAGAGGCTGACATGTTCATCAATCAGCTGAGTGGAGCTGGAATTTGCATCTGGGCTTTCCAAGCTTCTATATCTCCTATTATATGTGAAGACGCAGGGTCCTCCATATTCCGGAATAAGGATATTACCACTCTTGAAAAAGCTCCAGAAATTTCGCACTACACAATTACGCTTCCATATAGTTTTCTCTGCTAGGAAAACAAGACTGGAATTGCCAGGCCCCAAGACGATGGGCAAAATGACAGCTGCCCAGTTCCAAAATGGCCACCACCGCGTCTTCCTAATGTCAGAGCAATCACGCAGTGATGGAAGGGCCATCACCAGGTGGGTGCTCCCCGGGATGGGCCATGGGCACGAACGGCCACCTGGGTCTTCCCACTCCTGAGCTATCGGCCAAGCAACATTCTAGGTCTCTTTAGTCCAAGCAGGACTAACGCAGAGAAACGAAGCGGACAGTGGAGGAAGGCAGGTAACCAAGGGCAGTGGGTCTGAAGTGAAGCGGTAAAAAAGGCTTTGTCGGTGGGAACTGCGTCCGGCGCCTCGCTTTTGCCTACTTGTAGTCACCGCCTTATTCCCCGCCCCCAAAGTCTCCTGGCAACCAATTCTTGGTGGGAAAACCGTAGACGTCAGCTGTTGCGGGGCGACTGGGAGCCCCTCCCGGGCTTTCACCTGCAAGATCCTGCGGGATGTTGGCGAAAAGTGAAGGTGCTAGAGAAATGGAAAGGGGGCAAGGAGGAGCGGAAAAAAAGATGGGAAAGGAAAATTTATATTATAGTAGGATCCTACAGCTGGGACAAAACCTTAGGGTTACCTAGCCTAACGTCCCGTTCAATGTTGGCTTGAACGTCCAGGAACGGGAAGCTCACGCCAACTGACCGTTCCCTACCCGGTTGGCAGTTCTCATAGAGAGAAGATTCTTCTTTGTACTCAACTGAAATCTGCCTTGAGAGCTTGCACCTAACTGTTCTACCCCACGAAGACCTACAGAGCAGCTTAATACCTATTCCACAGAACAACCCATAATATTTTGATCAAAATCATTTCCATTTCGAGGAAGAAAAAAAAAAAAAAACCTAAGTGCCTTACTTGATTCATAACAAGCTGAGAGCTTTCCTTTACGAAGATGAAAATACTGGTGAATTTCAGAATAGTAACAAGGAAGACATAAAAATGGGAAAATGTTGATAGATAAAATTTAAACCTCTGGCAGAACATCATTGGCTTTATGTTCTCTATATTTTTTCTAGTTTTCTACACTGTGTGTGTTACTTATATAAACACATCAGTATAAAAGAGCAGCTCCTGGCTTCCCTACAACACACGCTCACATGCTACAAGCACTCACTTGCTGGGTAGCTGCGTCAGATGATTCAGATCCTTGTTCTCATTTCTCTGGCTGCCCTATGAAATGTCTGGCTAAAGGGATATAAATTAGACTTTTTAGAGTCTATCAGTCATTGAATCTCCATGGAATATCCAGACCAATACTATGAAAATTGAGCCACAAAAGTGGAGAAGAAAATGTCCAATTCCTCTTGATATTTATGGCACTAGAGAGTTCCAAAAGGAAAATCGGTGCATGTGAGGGCTAATACCAGCACTTACTGAGTGGTTACTGTGTGCCATTCAAGTTCACATGGGCTCCTTCATGTAATTCTCGTCACACCTCTAATGAGGTGGATGTTATTATTCCCCCACTTACAGAGGAGAAAGCTGTGGTACAGTGTGTATACTTGTACAAAGTATACAACTTTGTGAAGGGCAAGTTATCACTATTTATTAAAATTACCAATGCATGTACTCTTTGTGCCAACAGTTCCACCTGTGCAGAAGGCAGAGTGAACTTCATGGGCTTGTGACCAGGGGGGTCAGGCATACACACCTGTCCTGCTAAGTCCAGGGGCAGGACCCCAGGCACTTGTGAAGGCCTGCATTCACCCCCCTAAGTACCCCTGTGCCTGAAGGAATGAGACATTAAATAGCAAAAACAAAAACAAAGTCTTCATGACATATAGAGAGCGAATCTGCAGAAGAAAGGAAAAGACTTTCTTTCCTGCTATTTGAACAAAGGACCCCATAGTTTCATTTTGTATTGGGGCTCTCAAATTATGTAGCTGGCCATAATAGACCGAAATTCATTGCCAGATTATATGTAGGAGCAAAAAGGTTGAAAACGATGGCCTGATACTCATTGACTTGTGCTCTCAGGCAACATGTTAACTAGAATATAGCTGCAATATAATTGGAATATAACTTTCAAGCAAGAACTTTATCTGTCTTGCTGAAACTTTTATAATCAAGGCCTAATATAAAGCTTGACACATAACGTTTGCTGTTAAATATTTGTTAATTTATGTTAATCAAATATATTCTTATTTCAAACTATTAAAATAGATATTTAAAAAATCGAAACAAACTGAATGTCCTGGGAAACTAGTTAAATAAGTATAATAAATTCTTGCAATAAAATATTGTGTATCTGTACAAAATAACAAGAATGTTCTTTAGGTACTGATATGGAAAGATCTCCAAGATAAATTCTTACCATTTATGTGGAAAAAAAAGGGAGGGGGATGTCAGTGCTATGTTGGTCTTCACTTGCAGTGACTGTCTCCTGGAGCGCCCTCTAGTGGCAAATGTGTATATAGGGAAGGATTCAAAGAAAACAACTTGGCTATGGTTGGCTGTGACGGAAATTTTCAAGATATGTTTGATACCTTTTGGATTTTGAAACAGAAGCAAATGAACAGACAAATAAATAAAAATCAATTTTTAAACGTACAAGAGGCCAGCCCCATGGCTTAGCGGTTAAGTGTGCGGGCTCCATTACCGGCGGCCCGGGGTTCAGATCCCTGGCGCACACTGATGCACCGCTTCTCCGGCCATGCTGAGGCCACGTCCCACATACAGCAACTAGAAGGATGTGCAACTACGACATACAACTATCTACTGGGGCTTTGTGGGAAAAAAGGAGGAGGATTGGCAATAGATGTTAGCTCAGATCCGGTCTTCCTCAGCAAAACGAGGAGGATTAGCATTGATGTTAGCTCAGGGCTGATCTCCCTCACACACAAAACAATAAATAAAAAACAAATAAATAAACGTACAAGAGAGCTGTGTTATGTATTAATGTGGAATTATGCATTAAGTAAACAACACAAGAAGATAAACAATATGTCATCATTTGTGTAAGATATATATTTCATACATTATCTGGAAAAGCTTATGCAGTACTATTTTTGGGAAACTACCTGGATAAGCTAACATTTATTGAGTGGTTACTATTTCACATATGGACAGAATGTTAATTAATATACACATTCATTGTATTTACAGTATGTCACTTTGTATGCGTAACTGTGTACACGACCTGTTATCAGACACGACGAGAGATGCAGATTAAACGGAAATCACTGAGAAGAATAATGTACGCAAGAAACCAGCTAAGAATACTTGCAAGATTACATAACATATGCTACACAAAATCAATTAAAGCAACATTTCCATGCTGAAGGAAATGACCAGCTCTGACCAACACATGGCAATTTCATGTCTTAGACACACCTATATTATGCTCATGCCTAGCACAAACCTGGTGCTCCTACACCCCATATTTCTGTAAATGGCAACACCACTGGCTTCATTTTTGCTGATGGCCCCTCTTCCCTTTCCTTGTTTACGTCACCTTTCCCCAAAGATCATGTCATCCAAAGGACTTCTCACCCCAGCTCCAGGAATCCACTCTCTCTCCAGAGATCTGAGGCAGTTCAGGGCCAGGAGGTGAGTGAGGTGAGCTCTTCAGAGGTGAGTGGTGTAGTTGTTACAAGTGCCACTCAAGGGCTAGAAAGACTGGCTTCAAATCACAACTCTGCCACTCCCTAGTGGTGTGACCTTGAGCAAGTGACTTAATTTCTTTTTTATCTCAATTTCTTCATCGGTAAAATAAGAGGGAGAGTAGTTCAACATTTTTATTTTTGTGAGGATTAAATGAGTTCATACGTATAAACTGCTTAGAACAGTGGCACATGGAAGCATTCGGTAAGGTGTTTTTTCAGAGATGCTGTGATTTTTCCAAAGTGGCTTTGATTGGCCAGCCCCTGTCCCTCTCTCCTCCCTAAACCCTCCATCCCAACCTGATCTCCCAACCAGCTTTTGACAACTGGGCTGGTGCTGGACAATTTCAAGCATCCTACAACTCCTAAACGCTGCCCAGGAAAGCATCTTGTGCATAACTCTACCTGAATGTGCATCATGGAGGAAGAGCATACAGGATATTTTAGATTCTGGAAGGAGAGAATCCCCTACTTGAGAGGAAGTTAGACAGAGGCTCCTCTTCCTAACTGATTCAACCCTCTTGACCTTGACTTTCAACCTCACAGCTCCAGAGTAGCCAACCTACTTTTGCCCAAACTCCAGCTGCCTGGCAGGGAGACAGAATAAGCAACTCCCGGAGTATGCCCTTCTAGCCCCTTGTGCTCATCTCAGACAAAAGCAGAAAATGTATGTCCCAGTTATGTTCCTAGCCCTTGAATGGTGCTACCCAATATAATTTTTTGTGATGATAGTAATTATCTGTATTTGTGCTGTCCAGTGTGGTAACCACCAGCCATACATGCTACTGAGTATTTGAAACATGGCCAGTGCAATCAAGAAACTAAATTTTTAATTTTATTTAATTTTAATTTAAATGGACACCTGTGGCTAGTGATTACTGTACAGTCATCCAATCCATGGAGGGATTGATTCCTGGACTGCCCGCCCCCTCGTGGATACCAAAATCCATAAGATGTGCAATATTTGCATATAACCTACCCACATCCTCTTCTATACATTAAATCACCTCTAGATTACTTATGATATTTAATACAATGTAAATGCTATGTAAATAGTTGGTATACTGTATTGTTTAGGGAATAATGACAAGAAAAAAAGTCTGTACAGATGCAACCGTTGTAGGCCTTTCGATCTGGGGTTGGTTGAATCCACGGATGCAGAACCCCCAGATATGGGGGCCCACTTTTGGACAGTATGGCTTTAAATTGTCCGTCCTGACACTTTTTCCTTATTTGATGAGACATCCTTGCTTTATGACTGGGAAACATAGTTTTCAAACTTGGTGCTGATGCTGGTCTCACCCTTCAGTAATCAGCTGAGTCCAGGGATAAGAAGAAAGGCCATGTTTCCATTCCAGGTCTCACTTTCCCCTGTGACACTGAGGAAATCAGAGAGTGATGCCCAGGCTGGAGGGATGTGTCCTGGTTGCTGGCTCTGTTCTCAATGCCTGTGCTGAGTGACAGTCACTGCCCCTGCTGATCTTCCTTCCTTCTTCTTGCCTCTCTGTGCACAAGTGGCCATTAACTCCTGACATTCAACTCATGACTTTCCTAAATGTATTCTTTGGGAGCGAGAAGCTAACTAAGCCCGAGTGACCCATCATATGTCTGAACATAAGGAAGGGAGTGTGGATTTGCAGTAGGAGCGAGGGAGGTTCTGGTAATGACAGTTATGAGAAGGTAGAAATAGGAAACCAAGTCTAAATGTTCTTTTTTTAATGGCCCACAATGATCCCTCTCCCTTGGCTAATACTGGGTGGAGAGGAGTTGAAGAAATCTTACAGATTACATGGACAAGCCTCTTCCTGAGGTCCAGTGAGTGATCCATCCCAACTGGTCAGATCCTAGAAGCCCCTTAAAAGTCTGGGTGCCCGGGAGGGAGTAGGGGAGGACAGCCCAGTACCAGGCAGCCTCTGCTCCGTAGCTCTGAGGGGGTGGGGAGGCAAACCCTGGTCATTCCCTCTATCTGTAGCCCTTTTGTGTAAGTGCCTGGCAAGGATGACGTGGGGCTGTTCCTTGGAGCACAGCTGCAGCAGGGCAACTGGGAAGAGGCAGGCCCTGGCAGCACTGCCCTCCCAGATCCTGCCCTTGGACTTTTTCAGTGGTGGGGGACATGCACCCTGAGGGCCTCTGCTTGGCCTGACCCTGCTGCAGGGGCTCTCTGTGCCCACCAAGAGTGGAGATGGCAAGTTTATTGAGCTCCTCTCTGCCCAGCTGCTTGCCATCTCTCTTCCTCCTCCTCCTCCAGCTGTCTTCCAGCTATGCAGGTAAGATTTATCTTTATTCCTGCCCTGGGGAGACCCTGAGAACAGAAAGGCTAGTTTCTCTGGGCTCACCTCCTTCAATTCATCCTGACGTTGCTATGCAAGTTATCTTTCTGAAACATAGAAGTGCTGAAGTGGTTCCCCTCCTCAGAAAACTTCAGTGGCTCCCTATGGCCTTCAGAATAGAACCCAAACTCCATAACATGACCTTAACTCAAGGCTGTCATTGAACTCCTTCTTACCTACCTTCCCAGCTATGGTTTCTCACCTGCCTAGTGGGGATGTAATAATAGCAACCATTTGGAGTCACTGTCAGGGCTCAGTGAAATGAAGTGTATAACGTGCTTAGTAGTACCTGCCCCACGGTAAATCTTGATAAATGTTTGTTGAATTATAGCATCTTGTCATGTTTGAGAGCTCTGTTCTGCATGATCAGGCACTAATAAGTTTTTATACAGAAGCCCTGCTCTCATATGTTAGGGAGAAATAAAAGAAACAGAAGACAGCTTCCCAACCTCAGGGAGCCACCTAACAGAGGAGGCCTCAGGAAAGCCTTGCAGGTCTAATGGAGAAACCAGCCTTGTCTTCTAGTGGCTCTGAGTCTGACTGATGAGACACATCCCACATAGGAAACAGACCGGAGCATGTACAGGGCTGGATCCAGGAGCTGTAGTGCGGGTTGAAGGTACAAAGGAAAAGAAGAGGGAAACAGAGCCACCTCCAGGGTGGAAGATGTCAGAGGAGAAGAATTTGGGAAGAGGGTGGACACAAGGACAGAGGGCTGAGAAGTGGTGGAGAGGCAGTGGTAGAGGAGTGACAAAAGCAGAACCTCTAAGGGGAGAGTAGGGATCAATTTGGCCAAGTCTGAACAGGGAGGCCCATGGGAAAATTAAACTGCAAGATGGTGGACCACATTCCAAGGCTAGACCTAAAGGCTGGGCTGAAGAATCAGAGATGGATACAGTTGGCAGAAAGGTGAGCAGCAGCTGTTGAGATGACCACGTGCTAGAATGTTCTATCCAGGACACTCACAGTAGCTCTATAAACAGAGACCATTTTTTTAATGCTTAAGAAGAGAAATTGAGCTCCTCCTTCCTTGGCTCTAGAATTCCATTTAAAAATCAAGTGTCTTCTTCTTTCCCTGTTTTGAAGCAGCCTTTCTCATGACATGCTTATTGTCAAGGTTCCTCGTGACGCTCAGTTTCTTTTCTCTGGTATCTTGGACAGGACAGTTCAGAGTAATAGGACCAGGGCACCCCATCCGGGCTCTGGTGGGAGATGAAGTGGAATTGCCATGTCGCATATCTCCTGGAAAGAATGCTACAGGCATGGAGGTGGGATGGTACCGGCCCCCCTTCTCTAGGGTGGTTCATCTCTACCGAAATGGCAAAGATCAAGATGGAGAGCAGGCACCCGAATTTCGGGGCCGGACGGAGCTGCTGAAAGACACTATTGGTGAGGGAAAGGTGACCCTCAAGATCCGGAATGTAAGGTTCTCAGATGAAGGAGGTTTCACCTGCTTCTTCCGAGATCATTCTAACCAAGAGGAGGCAGCAATAGAATTGAAAGTGGAAGGTGAGTAGAGCCATATAATATTAGATATTATCTGTTGCGTGGCCAAGACCTCCTTTTGAAACTTCAATCATTGTTTCCATTGAGATGAGATCCTTCAACCCAAACATCTCACTCTTGGGAATCGATCCTGTAGAAATAATCACATCAGTACATGCGGATTCAGATGCTCATGGATGTCTGTTGCCTCATTATTCAGAGTGGGAAAAACTGGAACGAAAGTCAATTCTCACGAGTAGGGAAGTGACTGAATAAACATTGTTATCAGTACCATGAATATTACGTAGCCATTAAAAAGATAGTATAGGAATGGTTTTAGTTTTACTGAAGACTGGCCTTATTAATGGACAGCGTTCCTAGCAAGTGATTATTAACTTCGATCAAGTGTTAACATCTGTTTCAGGAACATGGCAGTATGTTTACATGTCAGAAGTTTTGTTTATGATATTTCTAAATAGATTTGTTTAAATAAATTCAGCAAATGGAAAAAAAAAAAGATAGTTTAGGGCTTTACCAGATGACTTGGAGGCATTCCACAAGGTATTGTTGAATGATAAATGCAAGCTACAGAATGTAGGGAACAAAAACAAATACCATATGTTTGTGAATATGTATATATATTCAATATTGATATAGATATATTGCATTAAAAAATGAAAGGATGCGCATAAGAAAGTTAGGTTAATATGGTTTACTGGGGCAAGAGGGGAGAGGAGGGAGCATGGGGTGTGATCCAACCAAAAAAAAAAACAAAAGATCATAATTATCCATTTGATCATAGTTATGCATTCATATAAAAGAATATACGATATGTACACTTGTGGGTACATAGAAAGGAAAATTAAAGAAAAAAATTTTTTTAAATAAAAGGAAAAAATATCCAAAATAGAAAAAAAAAATGAGAAATGGAGGCAGCAAAATCCAAAATAATAAATTCCTGATTATTTTGTACTGCTGGAGGAGAATACGAATAATCTGAAAGTTAATCTAAGTATCCAAGTGTACTTCTTTCTCTGTTTTACTTTGGAATATCTTTTTATTTATTTGTTATACACAAGGGCATTATTCCTAACGAGTCAAATTGATCACATGCTATTACAATGAATTCCTCCAGTGATGTGTTTGTGGTGTTTTATTAGATGAGAAACATTACTGAAAAATATATTCCTGGTAAACATAGTTCAAGTGAATAAGCAAGTAAAACAAATGTCCAAATATAACCACAGAAAGAAAGAGATGTCACCTATAGATTTTACCTCCACCCCTTCCTTTCTCCAGAATTTTGTTTTCCGTATGTTTTGTGTGATGGATGATTTTGGAATTTATTTTTTTTTGTTTTATCCCAGGATGGTTAAGATGTGGACAAGGTGAAGTGGATGAAGGAGGAGATTTGAGAGTTAATTGCTATTTAGTTGAAGAACAAAAATGTCCTGAGGGCCTAGCTTCAGGTCCTTTCCCTTTCTTTCCTCCCCACCTGCAGCGTAAACATCAGACAATCAATCACTTTTGTATCTTGAGGGCAACTGTTGCAGAGCTGGGACCAGAAGGTGGCATTGTGTGCGGGATAACAAAGCACTGTTTCTAGAGAGTCACTGCAGGGATATGAACATAGCTTTGTGTGTCACAGAATGTTCTTCATACAGCTGTTTTTAGTGGGGAAATTTTTACCTGCAAAGAAGTCCGATGGTGAGGACCTCTCCAGTTGCAGATTTTTCTCCTGCCTGTTCAATAACTTCCTAGCTCACTAACTGCCTCCCCAGTACACTCGCCATCCCCACCACACCAAAAAAAAGAGGAAGAAGAAACTAAAGCTTTGCCTCAGGCGAGAAAGTTTTCCTTTGGGTTGGTTTCCACATTTCAACCCTCTTCCTCCCATCTCATAATCTGCATGCCTAAAAGGCTAAAATAGGGTGTTTTACAAGTAAACAAAGAATCATCGCCTAGCCTGGGGAGCCAGGAAGCTGAGACAAATTTAGGACTGAAATGCAGTAACTGTATTATTGCAAGTTTCGGTTGTAATTACCTCCCCTTTTTCTCTAAAGTTTTTTATCTCTCTGACTTTATTTTTCTCTTGTCATTTTTGTGATTTATTACTAGCTGTCTCTAATCCTTTCTTTTTTTTTTTTTCTTTTGTGAGGAAGATCAGCCCTGAGCTAACATCCGTGCTAATCCTCCTCTTTTTGCTGAGGAAGATCGGCTCTGAGCTAACATCCATTGCCTAATCCTCCTCCTTTTTCTCCCCCAAAGCCCCCCAGTAGATAGTTGTACGTCATAGTTGCACATCCTTCTAGTTGCTGTATGTGGGACAGGGCCTCAGCATGGCCGGAGAAGCAGTGCGTCGGGGCGCGCCTGGATCCCAACCAGGCCGCCAGTAGTGGAGCGCGCGCACTTAACTGCCAAGCCACGGGGCCGGCGCCTCTAATCCTTTCTTTAAACTCCTAGGTATGAAACTTTAAAACATACATAGAAGTAGAGAGAATATTATAATGAACCTCCAAGTACCCATCATCTGCCTGCAAAGATTATCAACATAGAGACAGACAACTGTTTCACCTGACCCCACTCATTACCACCCTCCCCAACTGAATCACTGAGGCAAATCCTAGGCAGCATCATCATTTCGTTGCTAAATCATCAAGAATGTATCATTCAAATAAAAGAACTCTTTAAAAAAAATCATAACCATAATACTATTACCACATCTTTAAACATCAACAAAAATTCCTTAATGTCAATACCCAATCTGTGTTCCAATTTTCCTGATCGTTTCATAAATATATTTTTACAATTGGTTTGTTTGAATCGGATCCAAACAAGATCCACGCGCTGGTACTTGCCCCGTAGAGTTTCCCGCAGTCTAGATTTTGCTGATTTCATTCCAATGTTGTTCACTTGGTGCCCCACACCCCGTGTTTCCTGTGAACTGATACAGACGCCTGATCAGATTCAGGTTCGATTTGTTTTGTCAAGCAGACTTCACAAGTGATGCTATATACTTCCTATCGCTTTACATCAGAAGGCTCATAATGTCTCCTTTTCTCTCTTTTTTGATTCTAATTCTTTGTGAAAGTATAAAAGGTGTGCAAAAAAAAATAACTGAAGGATGTGCTTGCTAAATCACATTGCTACAGGTAACTTCCGATAAGAACTAGGAAAGTAGAGTTTACTGCATTTTCTGTTTTTTTTTTTTAATTTTTTGTTTATTGCAGTAACAATGGTTTATAACATTGTAAAAATTTCAGGTGTACATCATTATACTTCTATTTCTGCATAGATTACATCATGTTCACCACCCAAATACTAATTACAACCCATCACCACACACATGTACCGAATTATCCCTTTCACCCTCCTCCCTCCCCCTTTCCCCTCTGGTAACCACCAATCCAATCTCTGTCTCTATGTGTTTGTTTATTGTTGTTATTATCTACTACTTAATGAAGAAAATCATACGGTATTTGACCTTCTCCCTCTGACTTATTTCACTTTGCATATTACCCTCAATGTAATGCATTTTCTTCTGAGGAACATAATAACAGGCAAGAGCCTTAAGCTGCAGCTTGAAGGATTGTATTTATACCCAAGAAACCCTCCTGAGCCAGTTTAATGTTGTTTGCTGTGACTTAATTCCTACCCTTGGTGGTAATATCTTTATCTAGCCCCTAAATCAGAGATCAAGATGAAAAGGGCTTGGCCCGCAGCGTGGTATACTGAGATTAGACAGGTAGAGCTTTAGGGCACTGAGGAACGAGATTCTAGAATGGGAACTGAAGGGCTGAAGGCCATCGCCTCCCTCATTACTTATCACACTCCACACCCACTCAGTTACAGAATCCTGTGGATCCTACTTTCTCAAAAGCTCCAGAAGAGGGGTTCTGAACTTTTTTGTGTGTCATGCATCCCTTTGGTGGACTGGTGAAGTTAATGGACCCTTTCTTAGAAGGATTTTTGTTTTGTTTTGTTTTGTTTTTGTTTTGTTTTTTTGTGAGGAAGATCAGCCCTGAGCTAACATCCATGCTAATCCTCCTCTTTTTGCTGAGGAAGAACGGCTCTGAGGTAACATCTATTGCCAATCCTCCTCCTTTTTTTCCCTTTTTCTCCCCAAAGCCCCAGTAGATAGTTGTATGTCATAGTTGCACATCCTTCTGGTTGGTGTGTGTGGGATACGGCCTCAGCATGGCCAGACAAGCAGTGCCTCAGTGCATGCCAGGGATCTGAACCCCGGGCTGCCAGTAGCGGAGCACGCACACTTAACCGCTAAGCCACGGGGCCGGCCCAAGAAGGATGTTTTAAATGCATAAAATAAAACATATTTGTATTAAAATACAGATATCAAAATATTAAAATAACAAGATATGGAATGGCCCTGGTAGTTGGTGTGATTTCAAAATAGTGATGAATGTAAGTGATATTTTGAAATTTCTGCAACAACTCTAATGTGATATGAAAATATTAGTGATTTTTATTGATGACAAAGTCAAAGATTCTGTTCATATTATTGTGGTGTGTTGCCTAAAAACATAATTGAAAGAAATGCTAAATCTCAGTTGAAAGGTTGCTGAAAATAAGTAGGTACTTTTTTCCTATTTAGGTTCACAGATCCCTTGGCTTCCTATATCTCCACCACCGTCCTAGTTCAGACTCATGTTGTTTTTTACTTTAACTATTACCATGGCCTCTTGACCCACCTCCCTCCCTCCCTCCTCCAGTCCTGCAGTCAGTAAATCAGATCTTGTCACTCCTCAGCTTGGAGTCCTTCCATGTACCCCCATGGCCTTGAGGATCAGATCTTAGTCCCTTAGCTTGTTCTCAAAACTCTCCAAGACTGGCCCAATATACAACTTAACTCCTGTCATTCTAAACCACTAGCCCTTCCTGGAAACAGGAAGATGTGATATGATGTTTTCATATCACACCTTCTCACTTTTTCTTCAAGACTAAGCTCAGGTGTCAACTCTGTGTCATCTTCTTTGAATCTTGGTGATATTCATTCCTTTATTCAACCTGATTTATGAAGCCCCAGGCGCTGTCCTGGGTGTTGAGGATACAGCGTGGCCCATTTGGTGCTGCCTTTCAGATCCCTTCTACTGGATCAGCCCTGGAGTGCTAGTTCTCATCGCAGTCCTGCCCATGCTCCTCCTGCAGATCACCGTGGGCCTCGTCTTCCTCTGCCTGCAGCACAGACTGAGAGGTACAGACTGGAGGGTGGGCCGCTTGGGATCCTTCCCTGAAATGAGCTGGCCTCTTAGAGCTCAGTCAGCTAACATTTATTTTTTAGTGACTTCTGGGTTCAGAACTCCATAATGACAAGTTTTATACCTTACCAAACGTTTTCATTCAGGTAATAGGACCTTGCATTTTACTATGAGGAAGGGCTGACATATAATAGCCCCATTTTACAGAGGAGGCAACTGAGGCCTGGAGTGGTTCAGATTTACCCAAGCTGACACAGCTTGTAAGTGGCAGAGCTCAGGCCTAACCCCTATCTCCTGGCCCCTGTACCATACCCAGCAGCTTTATGAGACTTGGAGAGTGAGCTTCAGAGTCAGGCAGGTCTATGCTATTAAGAGGTTTAAATAAAGATACTGTAAGGAAAAGTCCCTAACACATAGTAGGTATTCAAAAATTGTCTTCTCCTTTCCCATTCAACACTGAGGGCTTGGCTTTAGCTGTCGATGAAGCTCTTTTGTGCCCAGAGCTTCCATTCTGAGACTTTTCCCCCCACCAAGTGTTCTCCTCAAAGCCAAAGCATGCAGGATCTTCAATTCTCCTCCTCCCCCCTCCTATTCCTAAAAGGATAGAGCAGTGAGGAGGGCTTGAGGTATGTGAGGGGGGATGTTGGTGAGATCAATAATAGGGTCTTTTCTCTCCCCTTGAATTCATCCCAGATACTCAGTTACCTACTTCTCCCACGTGAAAAAGGCCTTCAGTCCACAGGGCTGAGCAGAAAGAACCTAATCAATGGAGTTAGGCAGTCTGGATTTGAATCCAGCTCAGGCTCTGACTTGAACTCTGCAAGCTTGTTGCCTGTCAGGTAGAGATAACAGCCTCCCTCCTACGTTATAAAGGAGGAATAAAGGGGATGATGTTATGTAAAGTACAGAGCCAGTCACAAAGTAGCTGGCCTAGTACTGGCCTAGTACAGAGCCAGTCACAAAGTAGCTGCTGAACTAAATGTTTAGTTCCTCCCTTCCTCATTTAGGCAGGAAGTAGCTTTAGATTTACAAAGTGACAACCCAGTGGGATGGAGTTGCAACGTGAGCTGAGAACCACCAAGAAAAGAGCAAAGAGCAGTGGGGGAGGTAATAAAGCCTTAGGTTGGTTTGGGGCATTGCTGTCTATCGAGGTTCTCCACGTTCTTTATCCCAATATTTAATCCAGACAATAGCCAGGGAAAGAGCCTGAACTCCTGGCTCCAAATTCAGTGCTCTTCCCCTGCTCCTAAGGGTGCTCCTGGGCTGCAGAGAAACAGTCTGCACAATGGCCCAGGGTGCTGGGTGCAGAAGGGGCCCCATCTAGTGCCAGGGCAGAACTAAAAATGTTGCTTTTTTCTCTTTTAGGAAAACTGCCAGCAGAGATGGGTGAGTTCCAGGCACCCTCCCTCCCAGATCCCTCTCTTCTGATCTTTTGGCATAACTGAAATGGTCATTTTCTCAGACCATCTCTGCTTCTGTCCCAGTACCCTGTAATCCCTTCAGGTGGGAAATTCACTATTTAAAAGTCCTATAACCAGCCAAGAATTACAGTCTCATTCCCCTTCCCTTCCTTAAGCCAGGGTAGAAGCAAAATCCTACAGCATCATTCCTCCAGTATACATCATGACTAGAAACAATTTTAAGTGATTAAATAACAAAGGCTTAGAGAAGGAATAAGGATCCCCTTTGAGTGCCTGCTAAGTGCCTTTCCATGTGTTCCTCTTTCAGAGAATCTCCACCGGACTTTTGGTAAGTGCTGGGCCACCCTGGCCCTTCCAGGCCAGCTTGGAGTTTCACTGGGTTCCAGTCACCTGGGGAAATAAGGACTCTGGCTCCTGGTTGGTCCCCTCCCTATCTCCTTCCCTCTCTGCCCTGCTTTTTCTTTCTTTGAATAAGTCATCATCTGCATCTAGGATTGGTAAGATAATAGCAAATACTTTCATTATACTTGTATGTGCCAGGTACGATACTAACAGCTTACATGTGTTAACTCATTCTGTAGGAATTACAAGCACTTTATGCACATTATTTGATGTCTAGTTGGGGAGGTGATACATATACACGAACTAAATATGCCATCGACTGAACTCATGTGGTGGAATGAGTTTTCATGAGTATAGAATGAGTAACTACACATGACTAAGGGAAGGCTTCTTGAAGACTGAAGACAGCAAGTCCCACTAGAATGTTGGCCTCTCAAGGATATGGTCTCTGTCCTTTTGTTCACTGCAGATTGCCCAGTGCCTTAGGACAATGCCTACAACAGAAGGGCACCCGAGTATTTGTTGAATGGATGTTGCAGAAATTATAAGTTGCCATAAGGCAGAGCACAGATGGTCCCTGCTCTGAGCAGCCTTCCTAAACAGCCTCTCCTGAGGCAGTAGGTGATCTTACGCTGCTCCCTTGGCACGTAGCACAACCAAGAACTCCATCCTAGCATTTATGGCATTGTATCAGTGTGAAGACCACACACACACACATACACCCTGAGTCTTTGCAACCCACAGGGGAGGAATAGGATCTTTGTTTTCTAGGATTCAAATAGCAAAGGCTTTAATTCTTTTTGTACCGTGAATCTCTGGCAGTCTGGTGAAGCCAAATGGATCCCCTCCCAGAATAACGTTTTAAATACACACATAAAATATAACACATAGGATTACAAAGAAAACCATTGTATTGAAATATAGTTATCAAAATATAAACAAATCTGTGATATAGTAACATAAATGTTTCTTTAAATAACAAAAATATATTAAATAACAATGTAGCAGGTCTAATAACCTGTAACTTCAAAATATTGATAACCATAAACAGTATTTTGAGACTTCTACAACAACTAACAGGAATGAAAGCATCTGTGATTCCCATTGGTGATAAAATCAGATACTCCTAATAACTGGTTTGTTGCCTACATTATTAATGGAAGAAAATCCTAAATTCAGTTAGAGGTTAGTGAAAATAAAGATGTAGTGCTTTTCTCATCCAAGTTCATGGACTCCCTGGATTCCATCCAGACTCCTTTGGTGTTCTTGGATCCCAGGTTAAGAAACCCAATAATTAATGGAGAAGGGGCGGGTGGGACATAAGGGGGAACACGTGTTAATCCTGTTTGTTCTGTGGTGAACAATTCAGATCCCCACTTTCTGATGGTGCCCTGCTGGAAGATAACCCTGTTTGTAATTGTGCCGGTTCTCGGACCCCTGGTTGCCTTGATCATCTGCTACAACTGGCTACATCGAAGACTAGCAGGTGCAGTGGCAGGGCAGCAACAGGACCACCAAGCAGCGGGGGACCAAGTCGGCCCTGAGTGGGAAACAGAAAGAGGGTGGAACCAGGGCTCAAGGTTCAGAGAGCCAAGATTTCTTTCTTCCTCTGTCCCCATGGCCAACCCCAGTGTCCTCAGAGAATCTGTAAAGAGAACCACTTACTGAGATCTGTGGGGTCCCTTAGTGGAAAGGGAAGGGTGGGTCACTGAGAATCTGCACAGGGAGGATGTCGGGAGGAAGCTAGTTATCTTCCACCAATCACCTATTTCTCTTTGTTTTCAGGGCACTTTCTTGAAGAACTAAGTAAGTTCTCTTCTCCTTCTTATAAGCTGAGAATAAAAAACGAGGAAAACAGCAAGAGGAAGAGAGGGGCTATTGAGGGATCAAAATCCTGGAGAGGAGAGGCTGGAGAGCATGGGTGGAGGGGGGACTCCTATGAGGCAGAAGGGAAGGCAGCAAAGATGGCCAGCTGTTAGAGACAAGTTTCACAGGTGACAGGGAAGGAAGCTGGGGCCACTCCCACCTGCTGCCTGATTTGCTCCACCTATACTGCCCCTCTCCAGGAATCCCACTCAGGCTGGCCTCCTTTCCCAGTCCCTCCAGCAGCTGCCCTGTGCCTCACCTCCAAGACCAACCACTGAGGCAGGCACAGAGATAAGATGACCCCAGAGAGCTTTTCCTCTCCCTGGTTTAATGATTTCATGATAGAAACTACTGACAGATTTTTCAAGTTATTTTCTCCTCCTTCTAGGAAACCCCTTCTGAGTGATGTTGCATCTTGGCAGGGGTGGAGAGCCTGTATTGGTCCATGTATTGGTCCTCGGGGATGTCGCATCCATCAAGTTGCACACTCACTGGCCTCTTCACTATGGGGACATTTCAATCTGCACTTCTAGGAATACTCTGAATTCCAAATAGGATTGATTTCTCTTCTTCTGTCATCTACCTTTTCTCCACCTTTCCCCAGCTCCTTCCTTCCTTTCCCCCTTTTGCTACCCACGTGTTTCCACTCCTCTCTTCATCTTCCATCTGGAAGCCCTCTCTGGCTATGGCCAGGCAGATGCTCGTTTCTCCATCAGAGGACACCTGTGCTGGAGAGTAACGCAGACAAGAAGGTCTCTGCCATGAACTGGAGACCAGGAACCTCCTCGTTGCAAATTACAGCATGCCAACTTTGCAAATGGTGTGTTTCTTCCAAGATCTCAGCCCTGGTGGGCAGAGCTGAGAGGTGTGGAGGGTCGAAGAGAAGGAACAAGAGTCCAAAACATAAAAGAGAGCTAAGTGAGCTGCAGAGTGAGGACATGGGGAGCCCTAACCAAAACTGGAGATGCGAAGAAACCCACAGAATACTGGCCAGGGCACCATCTTGCCTCATCAGCCTACCAAAAAGCTAGGGAAGCAAGGGATGAAAACTGGGCAATGCACTTGCTTTAGAATGCTTCCCTTCTACTCGCACATCTTGCATGGATGGGTCCCTCAGACTCTCCCTCCTCTCATCCTTTTTCTCCCATCTTCATACCTATCAGAGTATCCACTATCTTATTCAACAATTACTACTTGATGGTCTATGAGACACAAAGAAACAAGCTAGGTGCTAATTAATAATAATACGAGTTTCCGTGTGCCACTTCTTGTTCCTCTTCCTTTCTCCATTTCCTTCATTACCTTCAGCTCTCTTCCTCTACCCCAGCCTCCTTACCCTGGAGGTTAATTCTCAGGAAAACCAAACACAAAGAAAGACCTCAGTCAGAAAGGCCATTTATTTATGTTCCAAGATGCTCACTGTCTCAATGCTTTCTTTCCTCTGCACACCTTCTCCTTTCTCTCCCTCCCCTCTCCTGGGGGTATGGATCCTAGGAGATCCATTTCTTTCCCTGCTTTAGGGGAGGCATCACGAAAGAAGCCAAGCCACTGACCCAAGATCGTCCAGCATTTATGGGGACTGCCCAGGCGGAGCCCCTTGCCTTTGTAACTCCCCCAGTGACCCATAAGGCCCTCCTTCTCCCCAAAGCATACGTCGCAGATAGGGCAACGGTAGATCTTCTGCTTCCAGTGAGTCTGCTGGTGCCTGACCAGCCCAGAGAATGAGCTGAAGGACTTGCCACAGTGGAAGCAGCAGTTGCGCTGCTCTGTGAGGTGAGCCTTCTGGTGGCTGGAGAGATAGACTTTCTTGCTAAAAGTCAAAGGACAATGAGGGCAAGAGAAGACCTTGAGTCTTGAAGGCTTTGCTGGGTTAGAGTTGGACTTGGTATCCAAGCAAGGAGCCATAGAGTTGGCTGCTTGGGTCCTGGTCACAGGCCCCGGCGTGGTAATAACTGGTGCCCGAGTTCTCACAGTGGCCACTTGGTTCTTGACTATAGGTGCCTGGTTCTGAGCCTCAGGACTCTTGGTTCTAAATATGGGTCCTTGAGTCCCGGCCACTGGTGCATGGTTCCCAGCTGCAAGGCCCTGGAAGGACACCTGGCTCTTGACAATGGGTTCCTGGAATCCAGCTGTGGTGCCTGGAATCCTCACAATATGTTTCTGGTTTCCAACCACAGACTCCTGGTTTTGGTGTGTCTTCTGGTGGCGTTTGAGCTCAGACTGGTCCCGGAAGCCCTTCCCACAGAAGGCGCATGAATGGGGCCGGTAACCCAGATGGGCACGGCGATGACGACTCAGTCCAGAAGCATCACAGTAGGTCTTGTCACAGAGTGAGCAACAGAAGGGCCTTTCCCCAAGATGCATGAGTCTGTGGTAGCTGAGGGCCTTGGGGTTCCGAAATGACTTCCCACACTGGCTGCAGCTGTTAGTCCGCTTGGGATTGTGAACAAACTGGTGGCTGTGGAGGTTGGAGCGCTTGCTGAAACATCTGCCACAGATGTGGCAGGAAAAGGGTGGCCCAGTCGAAGATGCTGGGAATACTGGGGTCCTGTCCATGGACCCAGCTAGAGCAGAGGATGGGCCTGCCCCTCTGCAAGCAAGGGAGACCTTCTTGTCATCGCTAGTCCCCTCATCTCTCAAACTCTGAGTCTGTTCTTGAAGTTCCTCCTTCTTGCCTTCTGTAGTAAATGAGGAGGAACAACAAGATTCACCATGAGAATCCCAACACAAGCTCTTCATTCAGTCCAAGCTACTTCCTCTCTTTCTGCCCTCACTCTCTCACCCAACACATTCACCCTCACTCTTGGACCTCATAGGCTAAAGATAATAAACTTATGGGTTTTCAAATTAAAAGCAAATAAAATTTAACTAGAATCTTTCAATATCAGAGATCAAAATTTTAACCTATTACCACATTACTTGAAATCCATTTCCTCTCATTTTCAATATTGCTCACATTCCCACAGATACTCCACAGAGACCCACAGGTGACCTCATAATACATCAGGCAAATTGGGACACTTGAGTGAAAGGAGGTGCTATTATTAATCAAGCTAGGATGAGAAGTATAAACCAGGACTGTCCTGGCAAACCAGGAGGTGTGGTCAGCCTGGCCTTAAATTTCTCTCAAGTTCTTATTCTGCTCTCAAGAATGAGTCTCCCTTGCTCCAACTCAGCATTAAACTCATCCCCTTTTTCTTTTCTCTTGGAAAGGACTTTTTAATCAAAAGGATATCACTGACATAAGCAACCTACAGGTAGTCTCTCAATCCCTAGAAACTGAAGAAATCCAACTGTCCTGAATGGCTTAGATATTCCTCTTCTTAAAGTCAAGCGACTTGAGCAGATGATCTCAAGGTCTCTTCCAGATCCAAGTAGACTAGGCTGGAAGGATGCAGACTAGGAGAGGATACACAGAGCCCTGATCCTCTTAGGCAGTTTTCCATCCTTCCTCTCTCCTTTGCCATTCTTACCAGATGGGAGGCCTTCTCCATTTGGGTGACGGAAATCTGCTCGCCACTGTTTCTCTTCTTGTTCAAGCTGGGTGGTCAGATCTGGATTAGATAAAAAGATTCTGGCTAGAGAGTGAGAAGGAGAGAAAGAGTTGAGGTCCTGGGCTTGGCCCCTTCACACCTGATGGGGACAAGAGGCTACCTTCTTCTGTATCCTTATTTTAAAAACCATAATCTGGGACACATGGATGCAGGGAGGAGACATTCAAAAGGCCAGCTCCCAACAAAGTACCTGGTACATAATAGAAGTGACTCAGAAAATACCGGTTGGATCAACAGGCAAATTTGCATATTTTGAGAACACTGTCATCATGTTACAAATGTTATCTTTGCCTTTATGCAGGCTTTCATCTCCTTTTATTTTGAGCTTAGCGACCCAGATCTTTCACACCTGGAAGGTATAGAACCAAGGGTCAGTGAAGCTAATTATGAGCTGATCTACTTGCCGAGGGAAACAAGATGTCCCAGGCTCCTGGGACATGGGGCTTCTGCTGGGAACTCCAGCCTCTTACCCACAGACATCAGGTTCTTGAAGGTCTCTGACATAACATCCTGATAGAGGACCCTCTGACTGGCATCGAGACATTCCCACTCTTCCTGAGTGAAATTCACTGCCACATCCTCAAAGGTGACCGGCTTCTGGAAGAGCAGGAGAGACTCAGGGAGTCTGATACATGCAGAGACAGACATCTAGTCTCAAGGTTCAAAAAACTAAGACTATCGGCCAGCCCAGTGGCTCAGTGTGCGCGCTCTGCTTCGGCGGCCCAGGGTTCGCAGGTTCAGACCCCAGGCTCGCACCTGATGCAATGCTTGTCAAGCCATGCTGTGGCAGCATCCCATAATAAGTAGAGGAAGATGGGCATGGATGTTAGCCCAGGGCCAATCTTCCTCAGCAAAAAAAAAAGAGGAGGATTGGCACTGGATGTTAGCTCAGGGCTGATCTTCCTCACACACACACACAAAAAAAACTAAGACAAAAACAAAAATAACGCCATGGAAGTAGGGGAGAAATATGAAAAGACAGGCACAAAGCCAGCAACTGTGATGTACAGAAAGGAAAGGAAGGATGGAGAGGAAGGAAGAAAAATACGGGAGGAAAGGGAAGGGTATATACTGAACATAAATAGGAAGAGAAGCAAAGGGGAAAAGGCTGCCACTCTGACAAATTTCAGGAAGTTCTCCATGAAGGATGCCAGGGTGGTGTGGACACTAAGAAAGGCCTTGCAGTCCCTTTTCCTAGATGTTGTTCAGCTTGGAACACTCTGAGATTCCACTTGACTTGTAGACAGGGGAATGGATGAAAGAGCTCCTGGAGCCTGGAACCTGGTCCCTCCCTCTCTCTGTAGCTTGGTCTCCTCACCTTCACCCATGCCTTCTGCCAGCACTCTCTCTTCATGGCTTCCGGCAGGGCCACCTCGTCCACCCGAGGGAGCAGCTTCTGTACAGGTTCGATAGGCTTCAGCTGGCCAAGTGCCTTCTCTTCCATGGTGTCTCTTTCTAGCTTTATCCACTCCTGGCCTGGCCCCCAAGGCTGACTGGACTCATCTGAGGCTATCTACCTCCCAGTAACTGAGCAGACGGAAAGGCTTTGCAAAGGCCCCAGGGTTGCACGTGGCTTCTTGTGACAAATGTATTTGCTCCAAGGGGCTGTCTTCCTTTTTTGTTCTGCTGTCCAAATTCTCAATTGAGTACACCTTTGGTTCCCTCAAAGCCTAGGCTACAGAGTTCAGGGAACCGGTACCCTTGGCTCAGCTGCCATTGTCCAGTGATGCCAAGTTGGGGCTACGAAGGCGTCTGCCTTCTGTTTCACCCTGCGTCCAGCCACTGGCTGGTGCCCACCTCTAGGAACCTGAGGTCAGAGAAAAACAAAACATATCAGCAAGGGTGGTTAGGGGGATGAGGCACAACAGCTTCTTATTTGGTCAAGGAAACCAAGAGTTATCGAACCCCTGTTCTGTGCCATTGAATCCTCTCAGCACTGCCCGGGGAGGTAACAATTGCTGGCCCCATTTTAAGGAACCTAAAGTGCAGAAATGCTAAGTAACTTGCTCAAGGATATTCTTGGTCCACAGCATAGTGTTTAAACCCTAGACTGTACCACTGAGGACATGATTTCTGCTGTCCCAAAGCATTCTCTAGAGCAACAATGGGGTATTCTGGAAAGAAAGCCTGTGCTTGAGGTAATCAGCTCTGTATCTGTCACAAACCACCTTGTGCAAGTCTCTTCATTCTGATCTGGTTTCACTGGAAAATTAGATTAAAGGAGACACTTTCTAAGAGCCTGGCTACGGCCAAAAATTACACAATTCTGTAGATTTTTAATATACACAGATCCTAGTAAAGAATAATAGTGATAACAACCCAACAGCAAATACTTATTCAGGGTTCACCATGAGCCCACCAGGCATTCACTCCGCCTCTTCTCTCAAGATGGAATGAAAAGAATAAAAACATAAAAACCTGTTGACATTTTTTTCTTTCAATTTTTTGGATGGGTGGTGGAATTGAAAATACCAGCAAGGAAAAAGGCATTTAACAATGGCCACTAAATTTTAGTGGTTAATTGGACCACTAAAAAGGAAGTTGACATGGAAGGTGCATTTGGGGATCTAAAGTTGATTCCCTCCCTGCCTCCATCCCTCCCTCCATTCCTTTCTTACCTTCAAGATTATTCACAATCTTTCTGTGAGGTGTACACATCTGGATTATTCTCCCACTCTCCAGCTGACCCCACTAAAATACTTGGAAACAGTCTCAATAATAGTATCCTCAAGGACCTGGCTTTCCTGACCCCCAGCACGAAAGACCCACCTGGTCAGTAGTCGTCAAAATGGCACTAGCTGTGGGCAGTAGGAAGAGGCCCTTGGTCCAAATTCTAAACTAGCCGTCTGGCTTGGGGAGGAAGTGTGACTGTGGCGACTGAATGCTGGCAGCTGCTGCTTGCCCCTGGCACTTCTACCTCAGATAGTAGTTTCTACATCCACCAGAGCTCCGCTAGCTGGCGAATGCAAGGGGGCCGGGTATAACTCAACAGACTTGCGGTGCGACGGGAGGGGGGCGGGGGGGCACTTATCTGTTCCCGGGCCGGTCCCCGCCCTTCCAGAATGTAAATCTCCCAGGGAATCTGTCGCCATCTTCCAGTCCTCTGAATCCACCCAATCTCTAACTCAAAACCCTTCGGTGGTTTCCCACTGCAATTCTGAGAACGACCGAAATCCCCAACACACCTGCAAGGGTTCGTGGGATCCGCCCTCGCGGCCCCCACCCGGATGCTCCAGCCACAGGAGTTTTCTGCCCTCCTGCCAAGCAAAATGGCCCTCGGGCATTCACCCCTCTCACGCGGCCTTCGGGTCTCTGCTCAGCCCTTCGAGGACACTTTCCAGCCACTGCCCAGCCCTGCCGACCGGATCGCGGCCCCTGGGTGTGCTGGCCCCGGCTCCCGCGCTGCTCACCTTTTGTCCCTGCGCACGCGGCGGCCGCACTGCAGCCTTGAAGCTCCCGCGGGTAGCAATGAAAACAGTTTTGCTCACGCTGCACAGCACAGCAGGCGCTTATTAACACCCCCCGAATGGGGCTTATGTGCTCAGAAATGGTCCCCTTGACGGGGACGGCATTGCTCGACGCCTGTCTGCCCCGAAGCTTTCTTTCCGCGATCCCGACTTTCTCAACACGTGCTAGGAGCCCCTCCTCGGCGCCAAGTCCCCGGCCACACCCCTGACTACTCCAGGTTTCCCCGAGGGGCACCAGAGGTTGGAAGCTCCTCCAAGATTAGGGGCGCAATGCTCCTTTCGCCTGCCGAGATGGGGTGGAGGAGCACCGGACAAAGACTCTCCATTAGCCTCGACCACCGCGAGCTCAACTCCCCGCTGCCCTACTCACCCGCCGAGGACTGGACCTCGGGGCGCGGGCTTTCCCGGGGGGCCAGCGGCGAGCCGGCTCCAACCCAGCGCACGCTCTCCCCGGCGGCGACCCCGCCCGGAGCCCTGCCCCGCTGTCCCCGCCCGTTTCCTCTCCTTCTCAGTCCGTAAGCCCACCGCATTCCCTGCTGGTGACCCAGCTAAGGCTGCGGGCTCGCCAAGGTCAAGACTTAACAATCTAAGAAGCCAAAAGGAAGAGAGCCCCACCCCGCCCCGCCCCACCTCGCAAGCCCACCCCTCCTACCAATTGTAAACACTGGTCCCACCTAGCTCTAGGATCTTTTCTTATTCCCAATCTTAATTTACCCTTTGAAAAAAGAGGATTAAATTACCACTGATTAAAACACACAAAACCACCAACCACCATTATCTAGAGCCGGATGGAGAAAAAGACCTTCCCGAGCCCCCCAGAAAGAGACATGGAGGCACGTAGCATCTTAGAAAAGCGAAGAACCAGCCCTGATGGCCTAGTGGTTAAAACTCAGGGCTTGGGCTTTGGCGGCAAGGGTTCGGCCAGCGTTCAATTTTCCTGGCACCGAGCCACAGCACCCGTCTGTCAGTAGCCATGCTATGGTGGCGGCCCACATAGAAGAACTAGAAGGATTTACAACTAGAATATACAATCATGCACTGAGGCTTTAAGGAGAAAAAAAAAAAAGAGGAAGATTGGCAACAGATGTTAGCTCAGGGCGAAACTTTCCCTGCAAAGAAAAGAAAAGAAAAGCGAAGGCAAAGGGAAAGAATACACATTGACTTAAATGCTGACAGATAGCTGACAGAGGTTGGGGAGCAGAGAGGACCAGTCCAGGTCAGTTCTACTTACCTTGGCCACTTACCCAAACCCAATTCAACCTTTCTCAGCTGACATCTTTTTTTTACCAGCCTAATGGAAATCACTTTTATTTTCTCTTCACTTCATTAGCACTTACCATATTCCATTTTGTATTATGATTGTTTTTATATTTCACATTGACATGAAGTCTTAAGTTTACAAAATACTTTTGTAAACATGGCCTCCATTAAATCGTCACAAACGCTCTTTGAGGTAGTAATTATTGTTCAGTCTTTACAGGTAAGGAAGCAGGTCCAGAGATGGTGAGCTTGTCTAAACCCACATCCTGCTGCACTGGGACCTGAAACCAGACCATTTGCTTCCAAGTCTCCACACTGGTGTCTCAGCTCCATGGTTAGTGCTGGGCAGCTGGCAGGTGCAGGTTTTAAATCTCCTACTGTTCCCAAAGTACCTGGCACAGGGCTCTGCCCCTTTCTGACAGACAATTCATGTCTGTGGGCTGAGGAGCCTCCTGCAGAGTTAGAGGCAGATGGTGAGGAAGTTGGTGGGAAAGGCACGAAGTTGAAGCAACCATGTTCTGGCCAACATGAAAATAGGCTGGGGGATGGGATGTCAACTACGCCTTCCATTAACCATGAAGAAATTAAACCAGACTTTGAATAAAGACGGATTTGACTCTGCACTAGCACGAACCTGCTTCACTTGCCTTGCCCTAATCCTGGCCCGGGTTCTAAATCACTTTATTTACAAAACTAGGCAGCTGGCCCCCAGACCATAGTTTGCTAGTTTGATTTGATCCTCAAATCTTGGGGATCAGCAAAGAGATATGGGATGAATAGGGCATTTATTCATTCATTCAATAAGCATTAGATCATAGGTTTGGGGAGAGGGGTTGGGACAGACCAAGTTTTATTTATCTCTGCATCTGTCTCAGCAACACTCAGTGCAATGCTTGGTTTGCAGTAGACACTCAGTTTAACCGAGCTACAGGAGTTTATAATCTTGTGAAATATGGCTTGAGTGGAGCGATATTAAAATAGAGCTGGAGCAGCCATTTCAGAGGAATTGCCTTGCATGTCTTGTTTTCTTTATCTTCCAAATTGGACCAAACCACCAACCTTCAAAAAGGTCAGTAAGGACAAGAAGATCCTGTTTGTAAGGACTGATAAAACTGGACTTGGCCGATGACCAAATCTCAAGCCAATCTATGAAGTACACACCTAGCGTTATCTCATCTAGCACCAGTGAACTCTTCCTTAATACAAGGTACCTCATCTTCTGCCCTTTTTCCCCATAAAAACCCTGAGCCCCTCTCCTGTAATCAGAGCACATTTGAGTTTCTACTCGAATCTGTGTCTCCTGAATTGCAATTCTCGAGACCCCAAATAAACTTTTTGCTTCTTTTCTTTTCATAATTTATTTATTTATTTTCCCCCCAAAGCCCCAGTAGATAGTTGTATGTCATAGCTGCACATACTTCTAGTTGCTGTATGTGGGACGTGGCCTCAGCATGGCCGGAGAAGCGGTGTGTTGGTGCGTGCCTGGGATCCGAACCCGGGCCGCCAGCAGCAGAGCGTGCGCACTTAACCGCTAAGCCATGGGGCCGGCCCACTTTTTGCTTCTCTTGCAGTTTATGCCTCTTATTCATTGACAATCTAGACAGGAGAGCAGCACCATATGCATCATGATGCAGTGCAAAGTCCTAAAATAGAGAAGCAACCCGGTAAGGGAAATGGATTCAACTCTGATAACAGACTGAGGAGTATACTGAAATGTGGTGTCGGGGCAAGGGGACTACACTGAAGTGGAACAAGATACGAGACAGATATTGAGGTTTGAGTGTGAAGGAAGGAGCTGGAGGAGAGTTGGGTATTGCGGGAACCTCTATATAAGGAGCCTGGGGTGTAAAGACTCGAGGGACCTGGGTTTGATAGAACTGAGGGATGATAAGAAGGAAAAATGGGAGAAGCCCTCCCCGTTCTGATCTATACAGTTCCAAATACTTACTGACACAAAACCTTGAGCTAACCATCAGATTGGTGATGAAGACCCTAGTCTGAAGTTTAGCAACAACTAGGGGACCATTTAGGCAGCTGTCTTTGAATCAATTTCCCAGTTCTCAGTCTGTAACCATTGCCCCAATTCTTTCTCATTAACATGCAATAAAATGGAAGACTCTGCCGTATTGTAACAATCTAGCAAGCTGTGGAAAGCTTTCTATCATTGGAGCTCCACAAAAGCTTTGAGCTACTGTTGCAGGAGGTCATGGAGAGGATATGACCACTGGTTGACCCACAAGCAGGACCAGGGCAATCAGAAGCTCTTCACCCCCTCCTCTGTGCTTGTAATGTACATTCCATCCACCATTCCCACACTAGAAGCTGTTTCAAGGACGTAGCCTTGAGAAAGTAAGGTGTTGTTGAGATCGTCTGGACTAAATACGTGACTAAATCTAGTTAACAGTGAACTTCTTTTAAGATTCTGGCAGTTAGGGCCGGCCCCATGGCTTAGCGGTTAAGTGCGTGTGCTCCGCTGCTGGCGGCCTGGGTTCAGATCCCGGGCGCGCACCGACACACCACTTCTCTGGCCATGCTGAGGCTGCGTCCCATATACAGCAACTAGAAGGATGTGCAACTATGACATACAACTATCTACTGGGGCTTTGGGGGAAAAATAAAAAAATAAAAAAAAGATTCTGGCAGGTGGATGCAGAGATCTACTCTCCTTGCAGCCGCCCAAGCCAAGCTTCATATGTAAGTTCCCTTGCTTATTAAGACCGCTACCTACCAAACTGGAGTGGCCTGCCTCTTTCTTCGGTCTCTCTCTGCCCTCCATGTTCAGGGGCCAGTTTCAGATTTCACTCAGGAATTTCCTGAGATTGTGAACCAACAGCTACAAGTCTCTGTGATTGATGATTTTGCTGATTGAGCCTCTGGCAAAGGGAGGTAGCCCACGCTCAGTGGCTCCTGTCAAAACTAAACACCTGGGGCCGGCCTGGTGGCGCAAGTGGTTAAGTGCGTGCACTCTGCTGCTGGCAGCCCGGGGTTCTCAGGTTCGGATCCCGGGTGCGCACTGATGCACCGCTCGTCAAGCCGTGCTGTGGCGGCATCCCATATAAAGTAGAGGAAGATGGGCATGGATGTTAGCTCAGGGCCAATCTTCCTCAGCAAAAAGAGGACGATTGGCATCAGATGTTAGCTCAGTGCTGATCTTCCTCACCAAAACAAAACAAAACAAAACCAAAACTAAACACCTGACCTAGAGAGGTTTTTGATGCTCTGGCTTAATGTTCACATTTGGGGTAGGTCATCTTGGACTCAACTTCTAACAAAGTGGGAAGAACCCAACAAGCCTTGCTTACAAATGGTATATTTAAGGATGCAGCTGGCCTGGCCCCAACATCTCAGCTTTACATGGAAAAGTGGCAGATATCTCTTTGGGGAAAACTTTATCTCCCACCCTGCCATCTGAAGCAAAGCTGCTGGTTCAATGGGGCTCTCAGTTCATAGAGATTTTCCGAAATGACTGGCCCTGATTCACTGTGGTTCGGCTAAGCTGAAACGTAATGCTGTCCCTGGCTGATGCAGCCCTTCAATCTCAGTGTCAGTTATGAAGAACCAAAAATGGATGCTGTCACTCTGCTTGGTAAGCAGAATTCAAGGCCGTTTTTCTTAGCTCTTATCAATACTCCCCTTGATCAACCTTCGTATAATTTTACTGACTCTTGGGCTGTTGCCAATGGCCTAGCTATTTGGTCTGCTACTTGAAAAACTAGACTGGTTAGACATCTCTCTTGTGAGCTGCAAACTGTGGAAATAAACCATAACTGCTGATCTAACCATCTGGGTCACTCAGGCGAATGCCCACAAGAAGAGCCTGTTCTCTGATGAGACTGACTAGAATCAAGCTGCTGATGGAGACTGTTTTGCGTAGATTGTCCCCATTGCTGCGCGGATCCGTCAATATACCAGACATGGCAAGACATTCACCATCATAGACTGGACACAAAGTAAAGGACCCAGTTTCTGATTTGGACTTGTGACTACTGCCAAAAGTTGACCTGTTTGTCTTACGGTGAGGGAGGCCACATAGCAATGGGCACTGTCCACACCTGCTCCTGGCAGAGCAGGACTTCGTTGGATCTCTGACCCCCTCTCAGGGCTATCAACGGTGCCTCACCACTGTTGACACTTTTTTAGGGTATTCTAGTCCAATCGGCCAGCCTTACTATTATGGCCCTTGAAACTAATCTTTGTCATGTTTTCAGCTTGCCAGACCATTTTTAGTCTGACAACGGTGTGTCTTTTATTGAGAAGCCACTTGACGATGGGCTGATAGTCAAGGTATCAATGGACCTTTCGTGCTTGCTATCATCATTCACAGGCTGAAACGGCCTTCTCAAAAGTTGATTAAAAAGGATTTTTCACTCTTTCTCCCTCACCTCTTCCTGGACCACATACCTTATTAAGGCATCTTGGTCACTGAATGTTGCTGTCCCTCAAAAAGGATCATCTACTCTTGGCCACTTCCTGAGTAATGACCAAGATGAAAGGGATGGGAGGTTATATAGACCTATTTTGGAAGTTCCTGGACATGATGCTTCTTTCTTTTCCCTAACAGCCTAACAGCAACCTCAGGCTGGCCTGACTGGTACAAGCTCTGGGTGGCAGCCCAGCCAAAAGGGGATCCTAAGAGATTCAAACTTAATTCTGGCCTAGCTACTTGGACTCTCTTGTTGGATTTACCTGGTCCTAGATTATAAGGATAATGACCACTTGATTGATTACATTGCTCACTAAATCCCAAGTCCCACATAGACCAAAGGTGGGGGAGATAACGGGTCTCTGTTTTATAAAAATATTCTTGTCCATCCTGTTGAAACAGGGAAGGGTTCTGATTGGTACCATTTGGGTCACATGCCAACCTCTGTAGCCAATCACTGGCCACACTGATGCCAATCACTATAGCCAAGAGGATAGTATACTGTGATTTGCTGGGACCTGTGGCGGGGAAAAGCAGTTCTTTAAGAGGAGGAGGGTGGATTGTGTTTACCAGAAAAAGGAACAATGGGCAAGCAAAAACAGACAAAAACCCACACTTACAGACCACACCTTTATATATATATTTTTTATATATATATAAAATAAAAGCATACCTTTATATATTTTATATATATAAAATAAAAGAATATCTGGATATATTACATGCACATCCCAGAAAATCTGAGAAATCCATTGGCTAAATTTCTTATTCCTCTCAGAATTTTCTGTCAACATGGGAGACTTTAGATAGTTCATTTATACTAAGTCAGGATATATTAATTTCCCTGGAATCAAGATGTATCGATAATTGGGCCGGCCCCGTGGCTTAGCAGTTAAGTGCGCGCGCTCTGCTGCTGGCGGCCTGGGTTCGGATCCCGGGCGCGCACCGAGGCACAGCTTCTCCGACCATGCTGAGACCGTGTCCCACATACAGCAACCAGAAGGCTGTGCAACTATGACATACGACTATCTACTGGGGCTTTGGGGGGAAAAATAAATAAAAAAAATCTTTAAAAAACAAAAAGATGTATCGATAATTAAATGAGAAAATAAATGGTGTTTAACACTTTGCAGACAATAAATTTTATTTTCTCCCTCTATATCACTATCTTTCTCCCTCCTGCTATGGGGTTATCAACAAAAATACAAGTCATGATAAATGAGGTGCAGTTTACTTACTATTGAATTGACAGTAGGTAAGAGGTAAATTTTAGACAGCCTATGCTATCATGGCATTACTGACCTGCTTACCATCCCCCTTGAGGGATAAAATGTACTTTTGTTCAGCCTAATTCTAATTTGTGGTACTAATCCAACAAAAGACTTTATAATTTGATCTATTTAAAACAACACACCAATCTTGTACACCTTACATCCTGAGGCTCAATTTTCAAGCACTTTGACTTTCATGGTTAAAGATAATGTCAGGCATGCTTTAATGAGTTCAAAGTCTTATCTCATATACCTCAGTATTAGGGTTACAGTAATTATCTGCTTTGTCTCCTGCCCCTGCAACCTGATAACCTCTGTTTCTACTTTGGACTTTCTTAACCCTCAACTGTTGGTTCAGCTCAGCCTAAGACTGAGATTTGTCCCATTCCTAGTGGAACCCAATTCAATAGTTTTATGGCTGAGATTTTTGTTTCTATTCCTATTCTGGTCTTTTATCCTGAGTCCTATAACTGTTCACTTATCTTGTTCCTTTGGTACTCTGCTCCAGCTCCTTAAAAGTGTTCCATTGGTTCCCTGCTTGATCTCCAATTCCTGAGGACGATTGATCTTCCTTGCCCTCTTGTTTTCTGTGGACTGCATTCCTACCCTTGAATTGTTGATCCCTCTTCCATGCTGCCTTTGCTGCCAAACGCCTGTCAGGTCTTCTGCCTGTTCTTGGCACCTTCTTTTTCCATTCCACCCTTAACTGTCCATTGGACTTAGCCACATGGAGCTCTTTGATGAGTCAGTAAAAGGGGATTTGGTAGATTGATGGGCACTGAAGCCAGAATGCAGGCGGCTGGTATAGACTTTCTAAGAGACCTGGCTTTGAAGAAGTGCAAAGAAATAGTATCGTAGCTTATTTAGATGCGAGAGACTTGAACATATTTATAGGTCAAACAAAATGATCCAGTTGAGAGGGAGTAGTTGGATATAGAGGTGAGAAAAAGAAGAAGATAGCATAAAGTTATGAGAAAGCAGAGAGGCAGCCATTTTCCACTATGAGAACAGAGACAGAAAAGTGAAGTGAGCAGAAAAAGAAAATGAGGAGATGTAAAGTAATATGTAGAAACAAGAGTTGGAAGGAGTACCTACTGCCTTGGTTCCAATCTCCTGTGAAGCCCAATTATGCAAAATATTTTAAGACATTTTCAATTGACTTTCCCTTTTTCTTTATATTAGCCCAAGCAAGTTTCTAAGGCTTGCAAACAAGAAACTTTTTGACCATGACATTACTGTATTTCAACTCATCAAACTTTTCAACACTATTTTTAAAGGGCAGGCTCTTGACTTAAGTCTATTGTAAGAAATTCCAGAATCCCTAGTACATTTGGAATCCACTACTCAAGACTTGTTTTTCCTCTATCTCTAAACAGATGATTTCACCTCCTGCTTCACAGAGAAAATAAGAAGCCACATGAAGGAAACTCCTTCCCCCAAAATATATGGTTTTTTCCTTGTACCTTATCTCCTGGGAATTTCTGCTACATTCACATGGAAAAACCTTCTGAGAGAAACAATATCAGCTGGGTGTGCTCCTCCAATAACAAGTTTTCTGGTTTTCTTAATCTTCTTAAGATATAATTTAATGATCCATTTGATAGTCTGTCAGGTATCTTTCATTTTGGATAGAACTTACCATTGCAGAAATATATTCAAATGGAAAATCCTAACGGTTTGCAACTACATTGTTTTTGCACACAACCAAGTTTGCTGCTTGGGCTAACGTTACCAAAATATTTGAAAATGCCAATTCTCACAAATTATTTAGCAGCTCTCTCTGCTTATATTTGCTTATAAAATCAGAAGCCATTAAGCACATCTATCAAAGGCTGCCTCAATATTTAAGTCCACCTGTCTTCCTTGTTCCCCTAACAAAATATTTTATTTAATTGAAATCAAGTTCAAAGGAACATCAAATTTATCTCTAAGGGAAAACCTCACAATGACAGGAGGTGGGGCATGTGTGGAAGGGACTGAGCAGGCTTCTCAATTAGCTGCACTTTAGATCCAGGTGGGGCTGGTAATTGTCAGAGATATTTCAGTGTATATTTCTATAGATTTTTTTTTTTGCCATTTTTGGCTCCAACCTGTTTTCTGGTGGCTTCTCTGTTGAACAGTTTTGGCTCAATGAGAGCTGTACTCTCATGCCTTTCTGTACCACTGGCTATATTCCTCATGGCATTTCCCGATCCATTTTCATCTTTTAAAAACCCAACTTTTTAGAACTCAGTTCCCAATCCTATTTTAATAAAGGGTTGATGCCAATGGTATGACTACCAGCACTGAACTTTGACCCAAATGGGAGCTTCTTAATGCTGTTTTATTAATTCAATGATTTTCCTTTCACCCCCCCCAGTTTTATTCTTCTATCACTCCCCATTGTTTGAAGTGAACTGCTGCCATACGAGATCCCCCTTGTTCTGACACTGACAGTTCTTCACGGAGTCAACCACTGCCACTCTCCTCATCCTGTCCTCTAATCCAGTCACTTGAAGGTCCTTTTCATCTGCTGTTCCATGGGCCCAGATTTCCCTTCTTTCTCAACTACTTACCAAATCTTCCAGCCTTCAGTTCAAAAAGTATCCACCTCTTCTCCAAAGCTTTTGCAAGGGGCTCTTTAGTTCTATTCCAAAGGGCTGGCCACTCTTTCTCCATTGTTTCAGTAGCACTTAGAATGTTTCTATCAGCTTTGTTCCTCCTGTAATATAATTATCTATCTCTGACTCTGCCACTAGATTGCAAGCTCTTACAGTGCAGAGGACCCTGCCCTACCCATCCTTATATCCCTGGCAATCAGCACAGTACCTGACTAACAGGATTCAACACGTAGGGAATGAATGAATAAATGGGCTTTATGTTTAAATAAATCATGTCTTCACCTCCTGGGTAATGACTCGCCATGGTCTCTATTATGCTAGCTCACCCCAGATTCTGCCTACCACAGTATCCTCTGCCCAGATATTTCAAACAAGCTGATTTACTAGATAAGCACTTGGAAAAACTGGCTCTATCCCCAGCCTAAATTTTCCACTTTTTGCTGCTTTTCCTTGTCTACTAACTCACCCCTTTTCATTCATATATTTCTTTTGCATTTTAAATCTGAACAACCGGGTTTCCATGCTTGTTTGGGTAGGAACTTATAGTACAGTATGAAAGAAGGGAAGAAAACCGATAGGACAGTAAATCATGATGTTATGTGGCACTTTATGCTTATAAAGCACTTTATTGCTTATCTCATTGGAACAACTGTGTGAGGAAGGTTTTATTTTCCCCACTGCGGATCCTAAAGATAAGGGCTTCCTCACATCAGCCAGCCAATATGTGGCAGAGTTGGAACCCAAAACTAATCTCGCAAGTCCAAACTGAGTACTCTAATTGAGGTGGGGACACAGAGTGCTTGAGGGCTAGGAAACTTGGACCCTTGTCCAGCAGACAACAGGGAACGGTCGTCCTTGACTCTCCAGGGTCTTTAGCACCCTGCCCTCCTTCTCTGGGAACCTTTTGTTCAGACTTTAATGAAACTTTATTTTATGATGCTGCCAGGTGACTTGAGAAGAGGGCATGTGGGTGACCTTGTCTAGAAGGCAGTGGAGAAAAAGTTCTGGGAAAGGGGATAAATAAAATCCTGAATTTTATTGGAAGGGTATTAAAAAACAAATTAATTAAATAAAGATATTTTAGTACCTCAACTGAAATATAAGAACAAAGAAAGGTTGACTAAGATTGTGCACAGACAGAATGTAAGAAGGTATAGTGGTATATTATCAGCTGTTTTTGTATTTTGGGCCTAGCTGTCTGGGACACAGCTCTGTTTCCAGCAGTTAACAAATGTCCTCCTTTCTTTCAGATTTTATTTTATTTTTATTTTTTCCCCCCAAAGCCCCAGTGGATAGTTGTGTGTCGTAGCTGCACATCCTTCTAGTTGCTGTATGTGGGACTCGGCCTCAGGATGAACGGAGAAGTGGTGCCTCGATGCGCACCCGGGATCCGAACCCGGGCCGCCAGCATTGCAGTGCGCGCACTTAACCACCAAGCCACAGGGCCGGCCCGTGTCCTCCTTTCTTTCAACAAATATTTATTAAGTCTAATATATGCCAGACTCTACAGAACAGACTTATGGGTATAAAGCCCCAATGGAATATATTATACTTTCCCTGATAAAAGTATGAATGGGAAATGAAAGACCATACATTGACCTATAGCAATCTCATCAAGACAACCTTCAAGGGTTGGGAGCAGGGGGAACGGGAGAGGCACATTAGAACAACTACTTCCTGAGAAAAAGGAACAAAGCTGGGGGCATCACACTCCCTGATTTCAAAATATACTACAAAGCTATAGTAACCAAAACAGCATGGTACTGGCATAAAAATAGACACACAGATCAGTGGAACACAGATCAATGGAACACACAGAACTGAGAGCCCCAAAATAAAACCACACATCTATGGACAGCTAATTTTCAATAAAGGAGCCAAGAACACACAATGGAGAAACAAAAGTCTCTTCAATAAATGGTGCTGGGAAAACTGGACAGCCACATGCAAAAGAATGAAAGTTAGACCACTATCTTACACCACACACAAAAATTAACTCAAAATGGATTAAAGACTTGAATGTAAGACCTGAAACCATAAAACTTCCAGAAGAAAACAAAGGCAGTACGCTCTTCGACATCAGTCTTAGCAGCATATTTTCAAATACCATGTCTGACCAGGCATGGGAAACAACAGAAAAAATAAACAAATGGGACTACATCAAACTAAAAAGCTTCTGCACAGCAAAGGAAACCATCGACAAAATTAAAAGATAACCTAACAATCGGGAGAAGATATTTGCAAACCATATATCTAATAAGGGTTAATATCTAAAATATATAAAGAACTCATACATCTCAACAACAGAAAAATAAACAACCCAATTAAAAAATGGGCAAAAGATCTGAGCAGACAGTTCTCCAAAGAAGATATACAGATGGCCAACAGGCATATGAAAAGGTGTTCAACATCACTAATTATTAGGGAAATGCAAATCAAAACTACAACGAGATATCACCTCACGTCTGTCAGAATGGCTACAATTAATAAGACAACAAATAAGTGTTGGAGAGGATACGGAGAGAAGGGAACTCTCATACACTGCTGGTGGGAGTGCAAACTGGTGCACTCACTACGGAAAACAGTATGGATAGTCCACAAAAAATTAAGAATAGAACTACGATACAGTCCAGCTTTTCCACTACTGGGTATTTATCCAAAGAACATGAAAACACAAATGCGTAAAGATATATGCACCTCTACATTCGTTGAGGCATTATTCATAATAGCCAAGACTTGGAAACCACCTAAATGTCCATTAAAGGATGAATGGATAAAGAAGATGTGGTATATATACACAACAGAATACTACTTAGCCATAAAAAAGATGAAATCTTGCCATGTACGACAACATGGATGGACTTTGAGGGTATTATGCTAAGCAAAATAAGTTAGAGGGAGAAGTCAAATACTGTATGATCTCAATCATAAATAGAAGATAAAAACAACAAACACACACATAGATTCAGAGATTAGATTGGTGGTTCCCAGAGGGGAAGAGGGGAGGAAGGAGGATGAAAGGGGTGACTGGGCACATGTGTGTAGTGATGGATGGTAATTAGTCTTTGGGTGGTGAACATGATGTAATCTATACAGAAATTGAAATATAATGATGTACACCTGAAATTTATATAATGTTATAAACCAATGTTACCTCAATTAAAAAATAAATAAATTTGATTGAAAAATAGAAACAACAAAAAAGAACAATTCTTTATTCACCATCATTGCCCAACCCAGGTCTTCCCAATGAGGAAACTAACATTTATGAAACATCTAATACATGCTAACGCTTCACAGAAATCATAATCCTCTCATAAATGCTATGAAATATTATTATTCCCACTTTACAGATGAGCACACTAACATCAAAGAGGATATGCAACTTGAACAAACACAGGGCAACTAAAAATAGCTAAGCTAGTTTTCAAGTCCAGAACTATCTAATACTTCTGTATCTGACACAAATGGGAATATTCACTGAACTCCACGGAGAGGTGAGAACTAGCATTAGGAAAAAAAAAGATTCATTTAAGAGACATGATTTTATCAAAAACCATTGAAACTTCACTAATCTTTTATTTTTCCTATTTGACTTCTCAAAAAGGGTGGCATAGTTAAGAATTTTTTTTGATATGGTTTTATAATTGCATTCTCTTTTTCCCTATTCGGAGACTTTTCCATAAGAATATTCACTTTAATGCGACTTCTACCTCTTTCTTGACTCTCTCATGCTTCTCACGTGTAGGTGGCTGGCTCTGGCTTATTCTCAAGATTCTTTCCTTGAGTTTTTGCTCTGTAAGTTCTCTCCCTCGGATCATGCGTTCCTCGTGATCTTTAATTTGCATCTGTTCTCTCTCATTTACCTGCTTTCTTCTCTGTGTGTTCTGGATGCCATGCTCTTCCAGCACAATTCTGGGGAATGTTGTTCCACTAGGGGGTCGTAGTAATCGTCTAAATGTTTTATTCTTAAATTGTCTGAACTGTCCTGCTCGACGTATGTGCCTTTCTACGTGTTTCAGCTCTCTCTCAGGTACTAAATAATACGTTTTTTGTCTCTCTATGCTTTGGGTTGTGGTTGTTTTCCCATCCAATTTCTTCTTGATTTCATTGCCTGTCTCTTCTTCTTTCACCATTTCCACTATTCTTTTATTATAATAAGACTCTGCTTTGGCAAGCCAATAGTCAAGAGAAAGAGCTTGCTCCCTACAGAGTCTTTCATACTCCTCTTGATATTTTTGAGTTATCAGTTGTCTTGCTGCCATTGTATGCACGCCACCTAGATTCTGTCAAAGTGAAGTACAGAATTTTATAACATAACCATCTTTTTACTTTGAACACATTTAAACAGGAGCTTACTTACACTATTGACACCAAAAGAAAAAATATGAGTGGTCTTTTATTTACTTCAGTGTAATAACTACGATTTTACTCCCATCACTCTTAGGTGAGACTGTGAGCTCTGAAAGTTGAAGTACCCACCACCAAAATCAATAGCTAGTTTTTAAAAAATATACTGTTGGGAGTTTTCAAAATAATACTTTGTTTTGCAAGTATAGATATAGCCAGAAAACATGTGCCAGTGTAGGTACACTACTGGAAGGTGTCACTTGGGCAGAAGGATTTTAAACCCAAGGTTCCTTCTCCTAGGAGTTCCAAACTCTATGACATAAAGACAATTTATTTACCAAGATTTTCTTCTCCAGTGGGGACTGCTGACCTGCAGCAATCCTAGAGTCTTCAGTTGCTTTAGCCCCGGCCCATCTGGAAGAAAAAAAGCAAGGGTAGATTAGAATGTGGGAGGTGTCAAAACACACCTGCTCACATACTCATTGAACCAAAAAACCAAATTGTTTTGGCCAAGGTCAAGGGTATTTCTCCTCAGAAAGAGAAAACCTGCTCATAGGAAGGACTACAGCAGAGCCATTTCACCCATGGGAAACCACTGCATCCCTATGGTGCAGAAGAATGAATGCTCTTGTAATAGGAGCATATAATCCTTTCATATAAACTAAAAGGATACTTCTCCTGTGGACTCAACAAGAACCATTCAGAATCTTCTATCAGGGATTGAGAGACAGAAGAGACAGGCTCCTTGGTGAAGTGTTGCCGAAGCCCATCAATGTCAGATTGCTCAGTCCCCAAGCCTCCTCTGTCTTCTGAGATAATGCTAGACTCTAGCATCATCAGTTCATTCTCTTTCTGCAGTTTCTTGATCCAGGCTCTCTCTGCCTCTATCACCACATATAGCATCTCTGCCCTCTTTTGTTCTGAAATTCTGTTCTTATTTGATCACCCACCCCTCTGCTTGCCTGCCTTACATTGCCAATCATCCTTCACTCTAAATCCATTATTAGACCATCTCCTGTTGGACCCTTTGGGATGGGAATTTGTGGTTACTATGGGTTTATTTATAGGACAGGCTGATGGCAACACAAACGAAGTCTGCCAACTTTTTATGTGTCATCTTTGGTCTAATCTGAGTTTACTGTGAGGTCGTATTTAAGCCACTGAGGATGCCTGGCATTTCATCTCTGTGCCTTTGTTTATACTATTTATGGTTAAGAGCCCGACAAGGCTATGTTTGAATCCTAATTCTACCACTTCCTAGCTGTGTGACCCAGGACAAGTAACTCAATCTCTCTCTACGTCAGTTTCCTCATCTATAAAATGGAGATATAAGACAAAAATCTGCCTCTTGGGGTTATAAAGAACACACGTGAACTGGATTAAAGAGACTGGCACAATGCTTGATATATGGTAAGTTCTCAATAAACAGCAGTTGTCTACCTTCTGAAGGTCAAGCCCCTGACTCTTCATAAAGTCTTTCTGGTCTGCTCTGTGTAACAATATTGCCACCTTCTGAATGCTTGAGATTTTTTACTTCTACAACTCATCTGAAAATCATTCATGGTTTACACTGTGATATCTGCATTCATATATCACTTCTAACATTTTGATGCTGAAATTTACTCATAAACAGTGAGAACTACATAGCTACAAAGATCTGTCTATATTATCAGAAAGGATCTGATATAAAATACTAGATCTCACTGATCTCTTAGGCACATTCTTATTTGCCTATGTATACCTATTTTGTGATTTAAAAAATATGACCATCTTACTTTTATTTTTTTTATTTTTATTTTTTTGTGAGGAAGATCAGCCCTGAACTAACATCCATGCCAATCCTCCCCTTTTTGCTGAGGAAGACTGGCCCTGGGCTAACATCTGTGCCTATCTTCCTTCACTTTATATGGGACGCCGCCACAGCATGGCTTAACAAGCAGTGCCTCAGGTGAGTGGCCAGGATCCCAACCCAGGCCGCCAGCAGCGGAGCACGCGCACTTAACCGCTACGCCACAGGGCCGGCACCAGACCATCTTACTTTTATTTTTCAGTACATAGCAACTAGCACAGTACTTAACATTAGAGTCTATGATCCCAAGTTCTCAAAATTAATGATTTGTTGATTGGTGATTATCCTTATCACACAATATCTGAGCATTTTTCTTGTATTTCCCAAAACATTGTATCTATCTTTTTAATAAAACACCAGTCTTCCTTGAAGCATACAGGCATATTTGTTTTATATACCTGTCCTAAGTTCTCACATTTTCTCCTACTAATGTACTTTCATTGTATTCTAATTATTCAGTTGTACTCCTTAAGATCAGAAAACAGTTTTCAACTTTGCAGCCTCAGCCTCAGCGCAAAGACTGGCATAGGTGCTTAATAAATACTAATTGAACAAATTGTGAGCTTTTGTTGGGAAAGGGCCATGCCTTATAATGCTTGTGTTCCTTTACTGCATTAGGACAGTCTTCATCTCATGGCGGATCTTCACTGAATATCTGTCAAACTGAAAACGGAAAGTTGGGGAGGACAGAGGGGTAATTTCAATTTCCATTTTCAAAGGAGACAGAGAGAAGTGAGAATAAAAACTGTCTACCATCATGGGCTTAGCAACAGACCTCCTTTGGTAAGACAGACAAAACAAAAACCAGCTAAGTGAAATTATGGGGCCTGTCACTCTCCTGTAACTTGCTAAGTTTTAACCCCTTCACTATTGTGTGTCTTTCCATTATTGTTGAGACAGGCAGACCGGAGACTCTCTCAAGGAGAGACCACAGCTTGTCTCTTTCAGAGGAGAAAATAGTATGGCTCCAGAACTTTTATATGTAAGGAACTTAGTACAGCTATCTAATTGGGTAGGGGTGCAAGTGTTAGGAAGCAACTAGGAAACTCATGTAAAAGCTGTCCCTTGAGGATAACAAGTTTTTACTTTAGATTGTAGGGTACACATGAATTAAAATAGCAAGATTTTCTAAAGATACTTGTTCGCATGTTTTATAAAAGATTAAGGAAATGTCAACTGTCCACCTAACGGATGACGACGATGATTTAAGAGTTGGTTGGACGGGAGGCGGGGAACGAGGTGGAGGTGGGTGCGCAAATGAAAGCCAACCTCGACCTAAGTTTTAATGAAATCCTACCCAAGGCTGCTCCCCTTGACTAGCCTCCCTCATCTGGCATCCGTCTAACGAGGAGGGAGTCCCAACCTCTTCTGTTCTTCCACCTCCAAAGTCCTGAGCCCCCAGTGTCCCACTTCATCCCTGTTTCCCTTCTTCCCAGGGAGTAAGCATGCCTCCTCCTCCTTCACCACTTTTTGCCCGTTAAGCCGACTCACTCCTTCCAAGAGCAGGAAACAACCTCCAAGGCACGTGAGCCAGGCTGGGCTCTGCAGAGCGCTACAAGTGTAACTCAGAAAGTTTAGCTTTGTTTTTAACCACTGCGCATCCGCAAAAGGGGAACTATCGGCTCAGGAACCGCAGGAGCTGCAGTTCTCTAGTCAAAAGAAATTAGTATTCGGTAAGATTAGTACGATTTTCAGGGGGACGGCCCCCCGCGCCTAGGTCCCTGTGAGGTGCAAGACCAAGAAAAATAAATATGCCAGGATTGGGTCCTGAGGGGAAAAGTAGCCGGAGGCCCAGCATCGATTACCCGTTTTCTTATCCGACCATACAGAAACAGGCCGAAGAGAGCCCCACCCTGCACCTTCAGAGACTTTCCTCTGCCTCTCGAGGACTGTCGGGGTCACGTTTGCGATTAATTATGACGTCACAGCCAATCGTGAGCCGCAACGCGTGGACGCTCTAGCCCGCCGCGCGCTCGCTTCCCCATTGCCCGCGCAGGGCCGGCGCTCTAGCCCGCGGAGTTGGCTAGCTCCTCTCCCCTGCCCGAGGAAAGCCACTGAGTCAGGGGGTACTCGACGCAGGCTGGGAATACGGGACCCTTGGGCTCGTTGGTCGCAGAGTTACGAGGCATGCGTGGGAGGAGGGCTCCGGTTATGTATGCTTAGCTCCAGGGACAGAATAGAAATGACCCCTGAGTGGGGAGGGAGCTACTCGCTTGTTAATCAACTTCTTATCCCCTTCTCAGCCCTCGACAGCCTGTCCGTCATGGACCTCGCCGGCACCTCCTCCAGCTTTCAGTCGGACCTGGATTTCTGTCCGGATTGCGGCTCGGTCCTGCCTCTGCCCGGGACTCAGGATACGGTCACTTGTACTCGCTGTGGCTTCTCCATCAACGTGCGAGGTGAGGGGCTTGTACGCAGCTGCCCCGGCGGAGGGCCCGGCATGGAAGGGTCGGAGGCTTGGGGACCTCACGATCGGTGGGATCGGAGAGGGGAACCCTAAAGCAGGAGATCAGGCGCTCACACTTTTGGTCTTGGGACTAAACCTGAAGGGAAGGATGTAGGACCTCCTGGCCTAATCAAGAGGGAGTTGCGGGTGTCAGCTCCCTCCGCTTGTTTCCGCAACCGATTCTTACTGCCTGTGCAGACTTCGAAGGGAAAGTTGTGAAGACCTCATTTGTGTTCCACAAACTGGGGACAGCCATGCCTATGTCGATGGAGGAAGGACCTGAGTTCCAGGGACCCGTGGTAAGTTAGTTACATCAAGCATGGCCCCCCAAGGAGCGTTGGGAAAGAAATGGAGGATGATTGCTGAGACCTGTGGAGTTTTGTAGCCAATTCTAAGAGGGAAGAGGGAGCTTTAGAGCATCAGTGTCTGAGGAGTGTGATAGCCTGATTCCTATGAGAAGTAGGGGGGATACGACTAGGCCTCCCTAATCCACTAGTTGCTTCCCAGGTTGACAGGCGCTGCTCTCGATGTGGTCACGAGGGAATGGCATACCACACCAGACAGATGCGCTCAGCTGATGAAGGGCAGACTGTCTTCTACACCTGTACCAACTGCAAGTGCGTATCCTTTCCCTTCCCTCTGCCCTGTCTCAGTCTGTTTGCTAACTAAACAAATCCAGTGATTTACTTTTTGTACTAAAGAAGCAATTGTTTCCTTTGGTCCCATCCCTCATTTCTGTACAGTTCAGATAGTAGGGAGATTTGTGGTCGTTTTTTATTTTTAAAAATTACACTTTTCTTATCCTTTTTATAGCCAGTGAACTAAACCTTTTAAGATATTTTAAAGGAAATGGAAAAATACAGAAGGCAAGTATTGCTTAGTGGTCAGGATGTTATGCTGGAATCTTCTGCTGCACTCAAGGTAGTTTTATTTTGGTGAGAATTAATTGTGCCTAATTTAAAAAACATGGGCTCTCTTAATGGTTTTGAGAACTCCTCTTGGTCTTTGGTGTTCTGCAGTTTCACTACAATATATCAAGATGTGGCTTTCTTTTATTTATCCTGTTTGGGATTTGTTGGACTTTCTAAAACTCAGGATTGACTTTTTTTTCATCAACCTTGGAAAATTATCAGCCATTATCTCATTGAATATTGCTTTTTCTGGAGCTCTAATTAATTAGTTGTTTAATAAACCTTCTCTTCCACCCTCCATTTCTCTCACCCTGTCTTTCATATTTTTCATCTCTTTTTCTCTTGATGCTGCCTCTGGGTAAATTCTTCAGGTCTCTCTTCCAGGTCACTAATTCTGTCTTCAGTTTATTTCAATTATTGTTACTTTAAAAAAAGTTTTCTTTTGAGTTCTACTTGATTATTTTTTCAAATTTCCTCAGTCATTATAATTCCCAATTCCTTAATCATATTTTAAATTGCTCCTTTTAGTCTTAAAATGTTACTTTTAAGTATATTAAACATGATGATTTATACTGTGTCTGATAATTCTGATACCCATCATTTTTGTGAGTCTGATACTGCTGTCTGTTATTTTTGCTGACTCTCTCATGGTGCTTTTTTTCTTTGTTTTGTGATTTTTGACTATAAGCTTGGATTTTTTAGAGTCTGAAGTATGGGAATTCTTTGAGGCCTGGGGTGAATGCTGTATCCTCAGCATCTGTGTTTCCTGTTCAGGTGCCTTGAGGCACTACCGAGCCGGAATTACTTTAAATAAATTCTTGGCTTCAGGTTTTTTGGAGCACGTAGGTAGTATAAATTCGGGCTGCAAATCCATATAAGGGCCAGCTTATGGTTAGAAATTCTCAGAGAAGTTTTTTCTCCCTCTACCTTGTGAGGTAGTCAAATTCCCCTTCTGCAGAGGTGGATTTTTTTTTTTCCTTGTTCACTTTTACACAAAGGAGTAGCCCTTTGGGTGGCCCAAATTTATGCAGAGTATCTCCATTCTAGGTTTCTAGTTCCTCCCTGTGGCTGTCAAAACAGCAAGGGCACTATGGTAGCAAAGACTTGAGTTTAACTTACCTGTCTAGATTCCTGGTTTTACATCATTTTACCCAGTGTGAAGGTTGCCTTTACTTTCTTGCCATCTCTTCAATGGATTAAAAATATTTATAGTTAGATATATCTTTTGAGAGGACTTTTTTCCCAATCTGTCCTTTGTATTTTTTTAACTATTTTTTTTTTATTAATGAGAAGTTCTTAAGTTCTGTGAGGTCCAGTTTATCCTTTTTTTTTTTCTTTTATGGCTAGTACTTTTTGTGTCCTAAGAAATCTTTGCATATTTCATAATTCATTCGATTTTTTTTTGATGAGGAAGATCAGCCCTGAGCTAACATCCATTGCCAATCTTCCTCTTTTGCCTGAGGAAGATTACCCCTAAGCTAACATCTGTGCCCATCTTCCTCTATTTTGTATATGGGATGCCGCCACAGCATGGCTTGATGAGTGGTGCATAGGTCTGTGCCCAGGAATCCGAACCTGCAAACTCCGGGCTGCCAAAGCGGAGTGTAGGAACTTAACTAGGCCACCGGGCTGGCCCCGAATTCCAGCATTTTTAGTGGTCTTAAATTTGGAGGATTGTTTAAAGGAGCTAGTCCTCCACAGTGTCATAAGTGAAAGTCCTTCCTTGATTATTTGTGTGTCTCATCTTAAATTGCTAGAACCTCTTCCTTTGTTCAAATATAACAAGTTCTTTTTTCTTCATAGGTTTCAGGAGAAGGAAGACTCTTGATTTTTTTTTTTCTGGACGACTCAACAATCCCTTCCTCTCTTCTTCCTTGGAAGGTGAAGGATATTGGGTTCTCAGATCCTTTGTCCATCCCCTGTTTGCAGTGTTTTGCTCCCAGAGGAGAAGATCATCATATGGGGATTACCATTGTCTCCAGAGTACTCCTACCTTTAGTTGAGTTTCCTTATTAAAGTTATATTTTTATATAAGAGCCAGATATATGTATGTTATTTACTGTGTGTCTTGTTCCAAAAGGAATTTAAATGAGCTCACAGAGATATGTTTGTTCTTTCAACAAATATATCAGCTACAAAAAGATAATATAAATTAGTACATGACAAAGAAAAAGGAAAAAAAACAAAGAGAAAAGAATGGAGCCAGGAATGAGGCTAATATAAAAAAGCAATGTTGGGGCCAGCCTGGTGGCATAGTGGTTAAGTTTGTGGGCTCCACTTCTTTTTTTTTTTATTTATTATTTATTTATTTTCCCCCCAAAGCCCCAGTAGATAGTTGTATGTCATAGCTGCACATCCTTCTAGCTGCTGTATGTGGGACACGGCCTCAGCATGGCCGGAGAAGCAGTGGGTCGGTGCGCGCCCGGGATCCGAACCCGGGCCGCCAGCAGCGGAGCGTGCGGACTTAACCGCTAAGCCACGGGGCCGGCCCTGTGGGCTCCACTTCTGTCAGCCCAGGGTTTGCAGGTTCAGATCCTGGCACGGACTTATGCACCACTCATCAAGCCATGCTGTGGCAGGCCTCCCACATAAAATGGAGGAAGATGCGCATGGATGTTGGCCCAGGGCCAGTCTTCCTTAGCGAGAAAGAGGAGGATTGGCAACAGTTGTTAGCTCAGGGCTAGTCTTCCTCACGATAAAAAAAAAAAAAAGCAGCAATGTTAACTTACTATCTAAATCTATTTAGTTCCTGAGTTTAGGGAAACAAAAAGTGGGAGTTTGGATAGTGAGAGATTCAACAGAAAATTTGATGAGATATATTTGATGTGTAAGTTAGGACAACAAAAAATCTGATACTAAGGGATACTAGTATGTACTTGCGACAGGTGGACATTTTGGAAATTGTTTTTTTTATTGCTCTTGAGGTAAATATATATATTCATTGTGATAGATTCTTATATAGAAAGGTAGAAAGAAAAAAAAAATCACAAGGAATCCACAGAGATATTTGGTTTTCTTTTTTTTAAATAGGTTCTACTATACATGCTCAGTATCTTTTTTTTTTTTAATTTTATTTATTTATTTATTTTTTCCCCAAAGCCCCAGTAGATAGTTGTATGTCATAGCTGCACATCCTTCTAGTTGCTGTATGTGGGACATGGCCTCAGCATAGCTGGAGAAGCAGTGCGTTGGTGCGCACCCGGGATCCCAACCTGGGCCACCAGCAGCGGAGCGCGCACACTTAACCACTAAGCCATGGGGCGGGCCCCATGCTCAGTATCTTGCTTTTTTCACTTTGAACCAAAAACTTAAAAGGGAAACAAATATATAGTCCAGGCACAATAAACATATTCAAATTTTAGTCTGAGGACCAGTCTTCCTGCATTCCTTGGCTTAAATGGCAATCAAGGGGTGACAGTAATACTGATTATCTTGTCATTGTATGGCCCTTTATATATTCAGAGCTCTCAAGCATACCCTATCTTGTTTGACCTCTTCAGCAACTTGGAGGGATGGGCAGGGCAGTCTTCTCCACTGTACTTTTGAACTGTTCTTGTAGTTGACTTTCCCGCCCTACTCCTGAAATCTGAAACAAATCTGTGCATGTTTCTACCCTCCCCTTTCCTGGCCCCTAACACTGACTGGATAAAGGCCAAGTTTCTTAGTAAAGCAGACAGGGCCTCCCATATAACCACCCCTACCTGTCAAGCTTTGTCAGGCACTCCCCTTACATCTCAGCAGGTCAAAACTGCATTTCCATCAGTGCACACAGCTACACTTTGTAAGCTTCTCTCTTTACCAAAAAAAACAAAATAACATTTGCCTTCCACTTCCCTTTTTACCACTCTTTTGCTCCCTGAGAAACATGCACATATTTTTTACCATAGCATAAACTGGCCTATATTGTAATTTATGACCATTTCTGTGCTTAATCTTACCTCCATCCCAGAGAAAATGTGGGCAGTATGTAACTGAAATCAGTTTCACAGATGAGATTTACATCTATGTTAATATCCCAATGTCTTATAGTTTTGTTGGTCCTAAGCATGCCAGTCTTTCCCACTAGACTGGGAGCTAAAAGGCAGGGTCTGCGTGTTTTATCGCTTTTATCTTCAAGATCTAGCACAGTGACAGGAAAAAATACAAGTTGAAGGTGCATTAAGTGCCCCGCTCAAACACCTGCAGGCCCAGGGCGAGGACTAGAACCCAGATTCTTAAGCAAGTGCGTTTCCAACTGCTCCTAGGTCCTGGTTCTCTGATTCCCAGTCGAAACAATAATAGGGGAAATAACAATAATAGACGAAACGAAAATAGGCCATTGTAGAGTTATTACTATTGCCCCTAAGTTTCCCCCGCTCTCCCACCCACCCAGGGTTAAAGATGGGGAAGAGGATGGGCTCAGCTACCGGACGTCTGAACCAGGTGCGGCACTCGCCCCTCCCCGGCGGCGGGCACCGCGCCACACCCGATCCGCAGCGGCCAACCCAGCTCTCCCCTTCCGGACCGCCCCCTCCTGCCTGCTCTGTGCTGTACGTGCGCGCGCTGCCCTTGACGACCCCCTCCTCCCACAGCCGCAGTGACGCCTCTTCCGCCAAGTCTGTGTCGCTTTCTTGCGGCGCCTGCGCACTGTCACATTACGGCGGAACTAATCCGGCGACGCCTGCGCTTTAACGCGCTTAGTGCCCGGGAAGGCAAAAGGGGGACTACGGAATGCGTCACACCCGGAAGAGGAGAGCCGGAAGTGGGGTTGGACAGGTTATCCCCAGGGGTGGGGAAGCAGAGGCCCAAGAGGAAGGGGGAAAAAGAAGGTGGAGGATCCTGGCTACTACTCTGAATCCGATACCGATTCTTTTAGACCCCAGAAACACAGAAAAAGGAAAGGGTGTCCCTTCCTCTCCTCAGCCTTAGCCATGGCCGAGGCAGGGGCAGGGCTGAGTGAGACCATCACTGAGACAACGGTTACCGTGACAACCGAGCCCGTGAGAAAGGCGGGGGGCGGTGCTGTGTAGGGGTCTGGGAGATACCGAGAGGGAGGGGATAGGGCTTTTGAGAGTAGCTCGACGGGCCTGGCCTGGGCATATGGGAAGAGTGGGGTTGACTATCTGGGGTTGGGAGAATCACAAGATACTGGGGATATTTGGAGTGGCAGAGATGGTGCAGGAGGCTGATCAAGCGATGTGTGATAGTTAGAGTTAGGGTGCTGCTGCATGGGGTGGTGGTGTGTGTAAATAATGAAAGAATGGGAGCTCGGGGATTAAGGGTTAAGGGAGGTGCTGGGGGGAAATGAAGGGCTGTGTAAGAAAGCATGGTTGGAGGCAAGCTGTAGGAGAGTTTGACTGGAAGCGTACTTATCCTTAAATATTTGTTGAAGGGATGAGTGTAAAAGAGAGTGGATGGAATAATGGAACAAGAAAAAAGAGATGAAGATAATATTTTGTGAAATCAGAGATGTAAATAGAGGAAAACATAGCATTTTTTCAAAAACAGATTAAGTTGCTTTCAAAGGGAGAACGTCGTATTGGGCTTAATAACCCCTGGATTAAAGGATTTTAGAGTAATAGTTACCAGAGATACCAGGATGCTAGGGAGTAGGTGGATAAGAGGTGGGGAGGGCTGGGCTTGAGGATGAGAAAGGTGAGAATGGGGTTCTTTCTTTAATGGGAAGAAGAATAGGGGGTCTGGAAAAAGATCAAAGATTAGGCATTGGGGACTGAGAAAATAATTTTCATGTATTAATACCACCGAGGATGATTTGGGGAGGAAGACGGAGAAACAGCGAGGATTATATTTTCCTTTGAAGATTTGCTGGGACCTTCCCTAGGTTAGGAACTGTGTCTTCTCTGTATACTGGCGGTTATCAAGAACAGGAAATAATACTTCTCTACTCCTCAAGGGACTGCCTGAGGTCAAAGGCCTGTTAACTATTTTATCTTCTCTTAGCACTCAGCTCCCCTGGGGCTATGTCTGTGATACTGATTGAGCTGGGAAGGGGAAGAGAGAATGCCCCTGGGAGGGAGTGGGAAAGATCAGTAAGGAGCAGACTAGATAGTTATGCCCTTCCCTCGTAACCTTCCAGGAGAACCGGAGCCTAACCATCAAACTTCGGAAACGGAAGCCAGAGAAAAAGGTGGAATGGACAAGTGACACTGTGGACAATGAACACATGGGGCGCCGCTCATCAAAATGTGAGTAATTGTTGTCCCACAGTAACCCTGGAATTCTGGCTCCCCTCTGCCTACCTTCTACCTTCTCACATTCACTGGCCTTCCTGAAGCCCCCAGATGCTCGCAATCCTGTCGCTGCCTTGGTTGTTCCCTGGCATCAGGGAAAGGAGGTTAATGTTAAAGGGAAAGAGATAGGGAGGGGCTTGAATTGTGATGTGCCAAGGCCTGAAGGCAAGAGGTATCAGAGGTGGGAGAAGTAGAGCTTTGGATTCCTGGGTCTCGAAAAGGACAAGGGAGTTGGGTGCCTGAGTCCCAGGGGGTAGGCCTGGGGAAGCTGTATCCTGGAAGGTAGGAGGAGACAATGGTGGAAGTAGGAATCTTTACTGAGATCCAGTGGGAATGGAACAGACTCTACATCTTACTCTTCCTCCTTTTTAACTGGGCTCCTCCCTCCAAATCCAGGCTGCTGTATTTATGAGAAACCTCGGGCCTTTGGCGAGAGCTCCACGGAGAGTGATGAGGAGGAAGAGGAGGGCTGTGGTCATACACACTGTGTACGGGGCCACCGCAAAGGACGGCGTCATGCAACCCCGGGACCGAGCCCCACCACCCCTCCCCAACCTCCTGACCCCTCCCAGCCCCCTCCAGGGCCAATGCAGCACTAAATTCCTCTCTCCCCCACCATTCCTGTGTCTGTTTGGCCCTGAATGTATTCATGTGGCTACCTGGGGTCTAAACTCATGGTTTGATCCCTTCTCCAGCCCCCTCCTCCCCTCTCCTCTGCCTGATAGAGGGAAGAGGGAGTGGTGAGTGGACAGAGAACCTGGAATTCTGACTTGCTGCTATTCCAGAACTCAGGCTTCTGGGTTCCCTTAGCCCTCGTTTCTCCTTCCATTACCCATCCTCCTCTCTCCAGGGATCCAGGCATCTTGGTCCCAGTTTCTTCCCTTTGTTCTCACTGCCAAACTGCCTGTCCTGGGATCCAGTTATCTTGGCCCCCTGCACTCTCTCCCTGAGTCCCAAACACTTAAAGTGGGTTTCCAACAGCCCCAGCTTTCACTGCCAGAGTCCCAGTCAGATTCCAGGCAATCTTGCCCCAGCTATGCTTGTTAATCCTGGCTTAGAGCTCTTCAACTATGTATTTATATAGTCCTAACTCTTAGTCCTTGCCTGTGGGATATGAGGTCTGATGGGAGACCTCAGGGCTCCCAGCCCTTCCCCTCCTCCTCACTCCTCTCATGCCCTCAAGAGGAGTTAGGAGAAAGGTCTTTGTCATCCTCACCTTTAAGGGAAAAAGAAATAGTCATGTCCTCTCTCGTCACCCTTCTCATGTGATCTAGGATTTCTGACAGCTGGCTCACTTAGAGCCAACTGTCTCCTCAGCTTTTGGTCTTCCAGCTTCAGAGACAGTTAAAACAGTGCCAGGGGCCTGGGTCCCTGGGAGAGGAAGGAAAAGGGAGGGAGCAAAGAGCTGGGGGTATGTCCCCTACACCACACTCTTACCCCTTCCTTCCTAGGCTTTGATGTCTCTGCCAGTCCAGATGGCCAGCTCTCTCGGCCCTCCCCACCCCTTACTGAGATCTGGATATTGTCTTCCAGGCCTCTTGCCATGCATCTCTAGTTGCAGAGATCAGTCAAATCCATACCACCGTGGAGATCTCATTTATTGCCACAGATGCACAAAATAAATAATGCAACATCACAAAACGTGTTAAATATGGGCCCATTTATACATATGGGGAAAGATGTGAGGCTATATACAAGGATAAATTTGGGGTGTCTGGGCCATTCCCAGGTTGAGGAAAGGAGAGGTAGCACCATTGGTTTCTTACTTTGAGTATGTGCAGGGGGGAGATTTAAGAAGGTTCTTAATGGGAAAGGCTGTGAGCACAGAAAGCCGTCAAGAGTGGAGTAGAACTGGCCTGCCTCTCTCCCTGCCCTCCAAAAAAGGGGTATTAAGGGGCCGGGCCTGTGGCATAGTGGTTGAGTTTGGTGCTCTCCGCTTTGGTGGCCAGGGTTCTTGGTTCAGATCCCCAGCGCAGACCTGCACCACTCATCAGCCATGCTGTGACAGCAACCCACATGTAGAGGAGGGTTGGCACAGATGCTAGCTCAGGGCTCATCTTCCTCAACAAAAAAAGGAGGGGCGGGGGTGGTATTAAGCTCTCTAGAAAGCCCTAAGGCCCAAGCCAGAGTCACGTCTCCTGTTTTTTAGGAGTAGGCTCTTGTTTCTCTTGAGTCAACAGGGTAGGGAAGCCCAAACCTTAGAGTTGTGGAGAAGGCACTGGGCCCTTCTTTGAGACTAGGCGAGGCAGGGGTGGGAAGTAAATATTTGACTAGCAGGGCCTCTGTAGTAAACACTGGCCATTTACCAATACTGATGGGTCAGGGCCTGGTCCCCAATTCAGGCCTGGAATAGAAGGTAGAAGGGGAGGGATCAGTTGGGAAGTACTGGGGTAGACGTGGAGGAGAAGAGGCGCAAGAGGAGGGGGGCAGGAATGGATTTGACTTTGGGTGTGGCTGTGGAAACTGGAGGCCAGTTGAAGTCTTACTATTTGGGAGAAAAGAGACAATGTAGGTGGGTGAGGGTGCTTATCAATACACGGCAGTGGGCTTGTGGACGTGATCCCTGGAATGAGTGGGGATTTCCACGGCCAAAAGGAAGCAGCCTCGTTATGGGCCAAACTAGAATGGGGGTTGTGGGCGAGACTCAGCCTTCCGTTGGCACTATGCGGAGCGGGGCACGGGGGTCTCGGGTGCAGAGCAGTGGGAAGATGCGCTCGCCCAGGGGGCCGGGCGCCTGGAAGGCGAAGAGCAGGTCGAGCGAGCGGCCATCGTAGAAGGCCACGCGGCCCCGCTCCCAGTCCAAGTCCACGCGAATGCGCCGTGGTGGGGGCCCGGTGCTGCCCAGTGGGGTGGGCTCAGGCGCTGTGAGTGCCCACAGGCGGCCACCGCGTCCCTCCACGGCCCACACAGCCCCTGCGGGGCACAGCCCTACTCGGCCCTTGCGTCGCACCGACTCCCCGGCAGCTCCCACGGCATAGAGGCTCTCCCCATCCTCCTCCTCCTCCTCCCCGGAGGAGTCTCTGCAAGAGGCAGTGTCCGAGGTTTCCACCTCCCAGCAGTGGCGGCCAGCCCGGAAGCCCTGTGCGCCCAGCACCGCTGGGAGCTGATCGAAGCGCGCGGGGCCATCAGGGGGCGCAGGTGTCCCTGGTGGGGCCAGCCGGACGCTGCGGCGATCCTCGGAGATAAGCAGGCGGCAGTGTGCAGTGCCAGGGTCCAGGGTCAGGTCGGCTGGAGAGGGGAAGGCAGGCAGAGGACCGCGTGAGAGGGTTTTCCGAGTCAGGAGGGATAGAAGGGAGAATACGCAGCAGCAGGCTTGTGAGAGGCCCCACAGCAGCTCAAAGGCAGCTGTAGGACCGAAGAGGGTGAAGGCATATGAAGGGCAGGCCTGGGCAAGACCCAACCTGCGCACTGATGTGCCACTTCTATAGAATTGGACTTGGAGAAGGACCCTGCTGGCCCAGGGCAGGGGGCACAGCGCAGAGATCAAAGGAGAGGTCTCCTGACTTGTGGGGCTGGGGGAAGAGTGAGGCTGACCTGACCTCTAGGGAGGAGTGAGGACTGATGCCTCCATCTGCAGCATCTGGAGTGGGGCATGGGGGCTGGGTCAGCAAGATGAGGAAGGTGGATCTAAAGAGGAAGACTGATACTAGGTACCGGAACCCCAAGTTACAGAAGGGAGGGGCAAAGGGAGGAATTCAAGGTATCCTGAGAAACCAGCCCACCCACCCACAGGAATAGGTGGGAGTGGACAGGCCTATTTCTACAGGGAGGGTGGGGCAGAGGAGGAGAGAGAAAGTGGTGATAGCCAAAGGGACTGGAAAGAAATAATCATTGGCCTTGTGCATATGGAGTGCTTTGAGGAAAGATTTCTGGATTAGGGGTGCTAGAAGTAATCTGGGTTGGGTGGGATGGTGGGTGACCCAAAGGGTAGAGCATCTTCTCTAGGCAGTTTAAAGGGTGGTGGGCAGCTGTGGGAGTGATGGAGGAAGGAATTCCCCAGAAGCTGCAGAAAAGGCCCAGAGTCCCACCAGGAGCAGGGAGATGCAGGAGTCCTGAGACCCATCTGGAGAAGAGTGATGAGAAATGGTGGAAGCAGAGATTCTCGAGGGGCAGCTGACCTCCAAGGGTGTGTTGTGTGAGTGTATGAAAAGGTAAGAGGGGAGAGTGGCTGGAATATGAGGACTTGAGGATAGACATTGTTATGAGTTGAATTGCGTCCCCCCCAAAAAAGATATGTTGAAGTCCCCCAGTACTTTAGAATGTGACCATATTTGGAAATAGAATCTTTACAGAGGTAATCAAATTACAATGAGTCCTTAGGGTAGACCCTAATCCAGTATGACTGGTGTCCTTATAAAAACGGGAAATTTGGACCCAGAGACAAATGTGTACAGAGGGAAGATAATGTGAAGACACAGAGAGAATGCTGTCTACAGGCCAGGGAACGCCTGAAGCCACCAGAAGCTATCAGAAGCTAGGAGAGAGTCATGGAACAGATTCTCCCTCACAGCCCTCAGAAGGAGCCAACACTGCCGACGCCTTGACTTCTACCTCCACATCTGTGAGACAGTAAATTTCTAAGTTTAAGCCACTCAGTGTGTGATGCTTTGTTACAGCAGTTCTGGGAAACTAATACAGGCATCAAAAAGGACGTGATCGTTTTTGAGAGAAAAGGGTGCAAACCTAAAACAGACTCTCATTCTGTTCCCTTCCTTCTGCCCTCCTTACCTGTCAGTCTGTGAAGCATGTTTTTGACCACTGGGTAATCTTCAGGGAGATCATCCTCAGAGTTAGATGACTTGGGTGTTGGGGCATCAAATCTGGACAGATGAGGGAGAAGGGTCAGGAAATCGGTAGACACCCTCTGCCCTCTGATGCCCCCACCCCTACCCCACTCACATCTCTGGAGCAAAAAGGGGTGACGCCACACCCACAAAACCTCTCTGTGAGTGGGGACAAGGATGTGGGCCCAGTGAGAAGGTGATGGATGTGGCAGCTGGGAGTGGAAAGGAAGGAACAGTAAAAGTAGAACTCACCTTTTCCATGTCTGCCTCGTATCCTGGAGTGGGCAGAAGAAAACATGGATGTGAGCTCTGGGCTTCATACTGTGGGGAGCCCCCCTTCTTCCCCGTCCTCAGGTAGCTGCATCTGAGTTGGTGAGGTCCCTCCCCACCTCTCAGAGTGATCTCACCTCTTTATCCCCTGTGCTCCCTTTTCCTCTCATTCTCCCCCTTCCCCTTTCCTGACCCTTGCTTACTCTCTCTCCATCACCACTTCATCTGCATCCTCCTAACTCTATCCCCTACTGACCTCCCCTTCACCTATGCCCCAAGTGCTCTCAGTTCCCCTTCCCCAGCCTCATCCATGCTTTTTTCTTGCCCCCAGAGTCCTTACTTTTCCCTGCTGCACCCTCTGCCCCCCAGCCTCATTCTCAATCTCAGGGGCTCCTATTCTTATGCAGTGTCCTGAGGTGTATCCCAGATAAACGCCCCCCTCCCCCTCCATCACACAGACCAAACACACTCCCAGAGCCTTTGGGCTAAGAGTTGCTGCATAAAAGCCCTATAATAAAGCTGCTTCCCCTCTTGCCATAAAAGCCCAATGGCGTTTATGGGGCCCTTTGCTTTGTGTCTGTCTACCGTGGCCAAGGAGGCAGCTGGACTTGGATGTGTCCCAGGTGGAACAGATCTGCAGGGTACCATGGGAGCCAGGAGAGGGCGCTGGATGCCCCCTCCTCCAAATTCGCGCTAGGATTCCCCCTTACCCCTTCACTGTCCACTGGGCACGACTGGAGCAGAGCAGTATGGTGGTGAAGGGGAGAGATGAAAGGTAATTTGCCTAATTATGCCAATTACACCTAGACTAATTAGGTCTATGTAGACTTCAAAGGGCGGAAGCATGACCTGAGACCGGCTCGGCTGCTGGGGAGAAGCCAGTCGGGAATTCCGGACGCCTGGGGGTCAGGCAAGGGAAGGGGCTTGGTTGATGGCCCAGGAGGGACGCGAGGGTTAGGGAGCTAATAAGGCTGGGATATGGAGAGGAGCCAGAGGCCCAGTGGCTGTTCTTCCAAATCCCGCCTCCACCACCCGTCGCCACCCCTGCCTGGGGCCCTGGGAGGAGCTGAGGACAATAATAACAAACAACACACACCTTGGCTAAGGCCAGAGCTCGGGAACCAACCCCGCTACGCTACAGGGGCGTTTGGATCTGCTCCCCCGTCCCTTCCTCCCTACTTTTGACAGCCCCTTCCTTACCCGCCTCTCCACTCCAGCTTTTTCTCCGCCCTCCCTCCTGCTCCCCCTCCATTATGCCAGTTCTGATCCCCGCCCCTCCCCCAGCCCCTCCAGGACCCCTGCTCGCCCCCGCCCCAGTCAGCTCCTCCCGCCGTTCCCCGACCCCCCGGCCGGCTCCCACCGCTCTTCGGGTCTCCTCCTCCGGGGCGCCTAGCGGCGTCATTCCCCATCCTCCCGCAGTTCCCGCGCTCTGTGCGGGGGCTCCGGGGGGCTCCTAGCGTTCTGTCTAGTGCCCCAACCCCTTCTCTCCAGCTCCTCTCACCAGATCCAGGCATCCGTCCAGCCCCCTCTCCTCTGGGCAAAGTGTCAACTCCTTCCCGTCGTCCTCCCTTGGCCCCTCTCGCTTCACGGTGAGGAGGGGTTAGCCCCCGCCCCCTCGTGCTTTGCTTTTCTCTCCTCAACTCCATCTTTTGCCTAAACTTCCATAGGGATCGGGCTAGGGAGGTACCATTCCCCTATTCCCCAGGAATCTGCCCCTTACACCAATAGCTGCGGCCCCGTGAAGCGCACGCCCGCCTCACCTCTCCGTGCGGGTCCAGGCAGCCCATGGTGGGGATGCGGCCTCCTCGGCGTTTCCCCGTGCGGGCCCCGGGCTCGGCCAGCTTCTCCCGCAGTCCGCGGCTGATCCGCACCTCCACCGCCAGCCGCACATTAGACCTCAGGCTGCGGCGGGGGCACGGCAGTCCGCAGCAGGGGCAGGCGGTGGGGGACGCCTCGGTGCCGGTCGCCGGCGGGGTCCCCCAGCAGCGGGCCAGGCACGCGCGGCAGAAGCTGTGTTCACACGCCAGGAGCACGGGGTCCTCGAAGGGGCCCCCACACAGCGGGCATGTCGCCAGTTGCTCCAGACGCTCCACTAGCCCCGGGCCCAGCTCGGGCGCCTCCATAGGGAGCCAGCGTCCGGGCGCCGTCCCTTCTGCGACCACCGCGACCGCCTTCGAGCGCGCAGACGGCGGACCGCCCCTGCTGCTTGCTGAGTCCGTGCCCCTCTCTCCGTCTCCCGCGTTAACTTTCTGACGCTTTTCTGCCCCTATCCTGGGCTTGCCTCTCTCTTCAGTCTCAGTCTCTGCGAATCTCCCTACCACGTCATGCTTTATAGCGAGGGAGGAGTTCCCTGCGGGAGGTAAACATCAGGCCTTGCGTAACACCTCATCTGGTGCTCTCCCTTCGCAGTAAAGTTTGGAGGAGGAGAGTGGGAGGAAAGGACACCTAGGTCCTCGAGCCGAGGATGTGGTCACTAGGGAACGCTCTGAGGGCAAGGTAGCAATGTGTGGGAAGGGTAGCCCCCTGTCACCCCCTGAAGAGCCCGAATCTTACATCCTCCTCCGCCTGTGGTGTGCGGGTGGGCAGGGTGCCCAGACTCGTTTTTGGCATGTGTGCCCAGATGGCCAGGGTGTGAGTCATTCCAGGTGGCTGGCACACCTACATCTGGGGGCTGGGGGCCAGAAGCTGGATCCTGGTTTGTGTGGCTTTGGCAGGCCTGTGAGTGTAAGTGCGTGGCTGTCATTCCAGGCACCTCTCTGCTTTCCATCTTCCTGCCTTACTTATTAAGGGCTCGAGGACACTCTGAAGCTTTGCAGTAAGAGGTGGGGAGAAGTCGCCCACACTCCTGTCTCAAGGAGTCAGAGTTGGGCTCTCTCAGCTCTACCTCTGGCTAGCTCCCAGGGCCTCTCCTGTTGCTTTCTTCCTATGTCTCTCTTTCTAGTTCTTTCTCTCTATCTTTCCCTGTGTATGTTTTTATGTCCACTTTTCTCTTTCTCTCCTTCTTTGAAATGTACCCAAGGGTTATCTGTTTCAACTCTCTTGGTAAACTGAGGCCCAGAGAGCTGGCATTGCCAAGGTCACACAGCAAGGGAATGATGAGAAGTGGAGCCATACCCAGATCTTCTGATTTGTGCCCTTGCTGTGACTCCACCCTGCCTCTTTTTTTAGACCCCTAGAACTTTCTTCTGCTTTCTGATTTTTTTCTGATCTTTCCTTGTTCCCTCTTCCCTCATCTCCATCTCTCTGTCTCTTTTCTCCTTTCCCCTCCTCTTCTCTCCTCTCCTCTTCCTCCCAGCTCCCTCCTCTTCCTAGCCCTTTAGCCTCTCTCACGCTAGGCCTTTCTGTCTGGATACCCTTGGGGGTTTGTGAATAAGTAAACCTCCAGATGTCTACAACTATGATCACACACACTGTTTACAAACATGCGTGTACATTCATTGATGTCTAAATGCCCAAATGTGCCCAACACTTACAGACAGATACATTCATATAACGCAAACATCACAGATATGTCCGAATAGTCTCATACACACTAGATATCACTGGGATGGACACCCAGTATTATTTAGGGACCAATAGACATACTCAAAGAAAACATGCAAAGAGCCACTCTGTTGTTAGTTTTATTGTCAATAAACAACAATACAAGAACAACAATACAACAGCAGTAAGTCTTTATGGAGCAGCAGCACTTTATTAGGCACCCCCTCCAGGCATCCTTCTCCCCCCACCCATACTTTTCAGGGAGACACTCAAATATGACACCCTGATAAACAAACCTACACAAATAAACACATGTACACTCATTTTGGAATAAACCTCCCAGCTCAATGCTCACAAAATGCACAGCTACCCAAGTAAAAGACTACAGATACAACCATAACCTATTTCATAAAAGATGGACTTCCATGTTATGTTAGGTAGAACAGTGGTCCCCCAAAGATGTCCATGTCCTAATTCCTGGAAGCTGCGAATATATTACCTTACGTGGCAAAGGGGAATTGGGTTTGCAGATGGAATTAAGATTGCTAATCAGTTGAGTTTAAAATAGGGAGATTATTGGGGCCGGCCCCGTGGCGTAGCAGTTACGTGCGTGCGCTCCGCTGCTGGCAGCCTGGGTTCAAATCCTGGGCGCGCACCGACGCACCGCTTGTCAAGCCATGCTGTGACATAAAGTGGAGGAAGATCAGCATGGATGTTAGCTCAGGGCCAGTCTTCCTCAGCAAAAAGAGGAGGATTGGCATGGATGTTAGCTCAGGGCTGATCTTTCTCACAAAAAAAAAATAGGGAGATTATTCCAAATTCTCCAAGTGGGTCCAATGTAATCACAAGGGTCCTTAGAAGCAGAAGACGGAAGCAGAAGAGGACAACCAGAGAGACAGAAGCTTGGAAGGCTTTGAAGACTGAGGAAGGAGGCCATGAGCAAAGGAAGTGGGCAACCTCTAGAAGCTGCAAAAGGCAAGGGAATGGATTCTCCACTAGAGCATCCAGAAGGAACCCAGCCCTGCTGACCCCTTGATTTTAGCCCACTAAGACCCATTTCAGACTTTTGAACTATAGACTGTAAGATAATAAGTGTGTGTTGTTTCACACATTTCAAACAAGTTTATGATCATTTGTTATAGCACCAAATGGGAAACGAAAACACAAGCTTTCCCTTTCTCTCTGTCTCTGGCCCTTTGGGCCTGTCTGCACTTGTCTGGTTTGGCCCCTTCCAATTTGTCTCATTTTCTGGATTTCTCTGCCTCTCTTGGCCTTTTTGTCTGTTCTCTTTTGTCTCTTTTCCTTTGGATTGCTTCATTTTCTTGGCTACACCCCCACCCCAAGGTTTCTTAGACATTGGGTTCTTTCTGGATCTGGGTCTCTGAGTCTCTTCAGGACACTTGTATTGTCACCAATCCAAGTGCCTTGCTGTGGCCCCCAAGATCTTGTCAGTGGTTCACATCCTTGGTTGCACATTAGAATCATCAGGGGAACTTTTAAATTCCTGATGCCCAGGAGACACCTCAGATCAATTAAACAGAATCTCTGGGGATGGGTTCCAGGCATCAAGACTATTAAATCTCTCCAGGTGACTCCAATGTTTAGCTGGTGGGGGCAGGAGGGACCCATTGTCTTACATGACGAGGTGTACAGGTAGGCCTGCCCCTCTGCATTTCATCCCTATGCTCCAGCCACGGTGCCTTGTACTTTCTGTCCTTGGCCATGCCAAGGCTGATCTCACTGCCAGGCCGTCGCACTTGCTGTTCTTTCTGGTTGGGCCCCTCTTCCTCCAGAGCATTCAGTCTAGCTCAGGAAGCTCCTGGCCTAGTTGCCATTTGCCTTCTATAACCAGAAGATGAGGATTCCTGCTGACAATGCTTTAGCTTCGCCTTTCCACCATGGCTACCATGACTTCACACCTAATGGTTCTAGGAAGCACCTTCCAGGGAAAAGGCTTTTGGAGACAAACCCTGCCAGGAGATGTTTCTCTTCTCAAGACTGTCTCCTTCCCTCACCAGAATCCCTAACAACTCTGTACTTGATCTCTGAATCCCTCCTTGGGTTCATCCTATCTCCAGAGAGCTGGATGGGTGGAGGTGAGTTTTGGTGTTGGGTTGGCTTGGCTTGGCTTGTTCCAGTTGACCATGACTGGATCCTGCCTCTCTGTTAGCATCACATCTTCTTGCTATAGGTGCCTCCCACATAACTGTTCCCATTCCTTTCCCGCTCCTTCCAGGATGTCCACTTGTGGTGTTGTGGAATGTTCCAGCTCAACACCCATGCATAATACTGGGGAATGCTGGAGGTGAGACAGGCCTTATCTCATCCCCTCGATTCTGTTCCTTCTCTTCCTTTTCTCTTTTTGTTTATTCTTCAGTCTATCTCTCCTCCATATCAGTAACATGCTCATCCTTTTAAAGAGTCCACAAGTTTTTAGGAGGCTTCAAGGGGGAAAGGTAGGTACGAAGAGGTGTTTGGGAGACTGATGACAAGACAGTGATGGTCCCCGCCCTTAGGGAGTGTGATAAGGCAGGCAAAGTGTATCCATCATGAACCCAAATCTGCCATTTCTGAATTAGAGAGTATGATAAGGCAAATAAGGTGTATCCATCGTCAACTGAGACCTGTCATTACCGAATTGTAAAGGTGCACGGAGGGGAGAAGAGTGGGTTGAGGATATGTTGATACACATGAGAATGAGTGAGAATGGTTTCAAGAAGGCTTCCTGGAGAAGGTGACTTGTAAATGAAGGGCAGGTTGGGTTGAGTGAGAGAGAAATGAAAAAGCCTGAACAAAGAATATGAAGCATCTTTGGGGAGAAAACTGAAGTGGGAAAAGAAGGCCCACAATTGAAGGAGACCGCAATTCCTCCCAATTCCCACTCACCAGGCTCTTTCCCAAAGATTTTCTTCAATCTTGATTGCTTCTATAATGACTCATGTTTTAAAAAGACTTTGCTGTTTACGATGTGCTTTAACATAACTGGAAGTTTTATTAGAGCAGGGCAGCTTTCCTATGCAATTGCCCCAAGAACTCTGGATAAAACACCCCCTGATGGGGAGGGCAGCTTCAGGAGGGGTAGACTTGAGGTAGAGATAGAGGATGAAGATTCAACCAGATTAACCGAACAATACCGATGCTCAAAGACATGACCCAAGTTATAGGGATGATACCCTCAGGGCCCGGTCTCTCATCTAACCCTTTAACAGCGTTGGGGCCAAGAGTCCAGTCATTTTACAGCAAGGCCTCAGATTCCAGCACGGTAAGGGATTTACCTAGGCTCAAACAGCTGGTTAGAGGCAGAGCCAGGACTGAAATTCAGACCCACCGCCACCAAATACTGTGCTCTTTCCCTTAAGTATTACTTCCTCTCTTCTGAGACTTTACTTCCTCTTTTCTGTCCCTCCTGGAAGCCTCCTTCTTCCCTCTCCCTTTAAACCCTGCTTAGGGTTAGCAGTTTCTCTGAGATGTTGCCCCTCCTTCAAGTTCAGATGCCCAATTATTCTCTTTCCGTCTGATAACCTCCCCATCAATGTCCTTTATCCGTCCTTTAAATGCCCCCTTAAATATTCATTATTCATTCTTCTCTTCTTGATGTTCCCTAGCCCTTCTTTTTTTTTTTATATATAATTTTATTTATTTATTTTTTCCCCCAAAGCCCAGTAGATAGTTGTATGTCATAGCTGCACATCCTTCTAGTTGCTGTATGTGGGACACGGCCTCAGCATGGCCAGAGAAGCAGTGCGTCGGTGCAGGCCCGGGATCCCAACCCGGGCCGCCAGCACCGGAGCACACGCACTTAACCTCTAAGCCATGGGGCCGGCCCTCCCTAGCCCTTCTTATTCTCCGCTCCCTTAGCAGTGTTCCTTTAGGAGCTGAGCATTCATTCGTCCATTCACTTAATCATTCAACAACTATTTACTAAGCACATATTATGTGTCAAGCACTGTTCTAGGGGTTAGGGTGCTGTGGTGAACAAGCCAGCCATGGTCCCTTATCCTCTGGCAATTTAGATTCTATTGGGAAAGACTAACAATTAGCAAGTAAACAGATAAATTAACAAGATAATTATAGATGTGATAAGTGCTTCGAAGAATATAAAGTGGGTAAATATGAGGAATGAAGTGGAGGAGGTATGTACTACTTTTAATAGGGTATCAGATAAAGCTTCTCTGAGGAGGTGACATTTGAGCTGAGCCCTGGCTGATGAGAGGGAGCCAGCAGTGAGAAGAGTTGGGGGAGAGCTTTTCAGGCAGTGGGAACAGCAGGTGCAAAGGCCCTGAAGTGGGGAATATCTCAATGAAGATCACACACTGTGAGGTGTGCTGAGAAAGCTTTGATATGAGATGGAGAGATACAAACAACCAGGCTGTGCAGGGCCTTAGCAAGCAGGATAAGGAGTTGGGTTTTGTTCTAAGAGCAGTGGAGGGCCGGCCCCGTGGCTTAGCGGTTAAGTGCGCACGCTCCGCTGCTGGCGGCCCAGGTTCGGATCCCGGGCGCGCACCAACGCACTGCTTCTCCGGCCATGCTGAGGCCGCATCCCACATACAGCAACTAGAAGGATGTGCATCTATGACATACAACTATCTACTGGGGCTTTGGGGGAAAAAAATAAAATAAATAAAATTAAAAAAATAAATAAAAGCAGTGGAATGCCACTGAAGGGGGGACTTTACATGGTCCACTTTATGTATATAGACACTCACTGAGTCCTAGTAGTGTTTTCTCTCTATTTCCTTTCCTTTCTTTCTTTCTTTTTTTTTTTTTGAGGAAGATTGGCCCTGAGCTAACGTCTGTTGCCAATCTTCCTCTTTTTGTTTTTTCTCCCCAAAGCCCCAGTACGTAGTTGTATATCCTAGTTGTAGGTCCTTCTAGTTCTTCTATGTGGGACGTGGCCTCAGCATGGCTTGATGAGCCATAAGCAGGTCTGCGCCCAGGATCCTAACCGGTGAAGCTCGGGCCCCTGAAGCGGAATGCGTGAACTTAACTGCTATGCCACTGGGCCGGCCCCGTCCATTTCCTTTTCTAACTCTTGTCCTCCTTCATATATTTACATTTGAAATGAGCATCCCATTTCCATGTCCATTCCCCATCAGGGAGAATAAATCTTCCAAACAAATAATTTATTAAACTATGCAGTGCACCAAACGTAGCTAATTTGATTCTGGTTCCCACCTCTATGACAGAGTTCAAAGAATCATAGATTTGGAGAATATTAGAAAAGGACATTCAAACCACATAGTCTTCCCCTTACATTACAGATAAGAAAATTGAGGCCCAGAGGTGTGACCTAGCTTGTCCAAGATAACTGGTGTGTAAGTAGGGGAGGCTTTCTGATCCTTATCCCTTAGGAGTGCAGAAGCAGGTTGCTTCCTCTTTCTTAGACACTTATTTCAATTAAAAAGGTATTAACTGACCACTTACTATATGTCCAGAGTCGAGGCCCAGCTTCAAAAGCAATAGAAGGAGCAAATGACGAGGCCCATGCACGGCCACACTGGGGTGTTATGGGAGCATAAAAGCCACTGCCCTCAGGCAGCTTAGAGTCTGTGGACAAGAGAGACACTGAAAAATCACAATGTGCACACACTGTAACATGAAAGAAAGTACAGGGTGATGAGAACTGTGGCAGGTAGGCCTCAGTGCAGGAAGCAGAAATCACTCTAGATGTTTTAAGCAGCAAGAAATTTAATACAGGGAACTAGATAATAAGAAAATCATTGAAAGGGCTAGAGGATTAGAAGTCAAGAGGTCCTAAATGGACTCTTGCCTTCAAGGTCAATCACCATAGGTCAGAAAGACTGCAGCTACTGCTGGCATAGCGGCCACTGCCCCCACCGTCCCACGCCATGGACCTCCCATGTTTACTGGGGCTTGTCCACCCTCTCTACTGTGGGAAAACGGCCTCCGCCTCACTTCCGCCTTTCAAATCTCATACAAATGCATCTAATTGGCAGAACCTAATTCACGTCCAGAACCCTACCTGCAAAAATTTCTGAGAAATAGCTTTTTACTTTCCAACCTCCCCAAATAAAAGAGGAGTGAAGTCAATCCACATATCTAGAGTTGCCAGATAAAATACAGGACATCCACTTAAATTTGAATTTTACATAAGCAATGGATTTCTTTTTGGTGGAAGTATCACCCAAATATTGTATGGAGCATATTTATACTAAAAAATGATACATTATCTATCTGAAATTCAAATTCAAATAGGAGTCTTGTATTTTTATGTGCCAAATCTGGCAAATCCACAAAGATCCAGCACAGAGACTAATCGCAGGGGGCTCTAATGTAGATGGGAGGTTGAGGAAGGCCTCTCTGAGGAGGTGACATTTAAGGGGAGACCCAAGAGATAAATAAGAGTTCACCAGGCACAGAGAGGAGGGAAGGCCATTCTAGGCAGAGGGAACAGCTTTGCAAAGATTCCGAGGCAAGAACAACTTGGGCTAATTTAAACAAAGCTGGCACACGGTGAGCTGGGGGTAAATGTGGTACAAGGTGAATGAAGACTTAGACAGAGACCAGATATACAGGGTCTTAAGTTTTGAGTAGTAGAATAAGACAGGCGTGGAATGGGAGAGACCCAGGGCCACTACATGCTAATGGCATCCCCCAGAGGTGGGTGAGATGGTCATTCTGAGGAGAGAAAACCATTTGAGTAACTTAGGTGAGAGATGATGATGGCTTAAGTTAGGTGGGAGCCAGTGGAGCTGGAAATGAGTAGGCCAGTTTGAAATATATTTTGTAGATAGAACTGATGGAAGTGTTGGAATGGTCATTGAGGGTGAGCAAGAGGAAGATAACGATGAATTCCTAATTCCTGGAATGGACAACTGGGTCGATGCAAGTGCTGTTATGGAAAAGTGCTATTAGAGAAAATAAGGAGCTTTGGATGTTGAGATGGAGTCACAGAGAGGAGGAAGGACAGAGTGATGAGATATCTTGTTTCAGTCAACAACAGTGCACAACCACTGCCTCTCTCTGCAGAATCCTCCCTAACATGCACTTACCTGCCTGCTCCATCTCTCCCTCCCTCCCTGCCTTCTCCTCCATCATTTTCTCTTTCTTATTCTCTCTCTCTCTTTTTTTTTTTTTTTGCTTTGTAGTCATCTCATTTCCTGGACAGAATCAGAGGCTCCGGCAGTGAGATGGATGGAGTGTAGGAAGCTAGAAATGGAAAGCTTGCCCATGATTCTGTGGTCCACAGTTTCCTAGTGGACCTGGTAGACCATTTAGCCTCTCTTCCCCGGACCCAGGAAGGGGTGAGGCTAGGAGGAGGGAGAAGAACTTGGACTGAAGCAGCTGAGGAGGCATCATCCTTTAGCAGATGGGAAATCGACTAGTCCAAGCCCCTCAGTTCAGAACTGAGAAAACTGAGGCCTTTGCCCATTCTGATTAAAATAGGTAGGAACCTGCAGAGATGAAGGACCATACACCCCACTTGGAAACAGTGTGTTTTCAACATTTGACTCAACTCTTGTTAGTTTTGTGACTATAAAATGAAAACAACTATACTTACATCAAAGAATTGTTTTAAGGATCAAAGCAAATAATTTATATTCATTTACTCAACAAATGTTTATTAAGCACCTGCTATGTGCCAAATACTGTGTTGGGAGCTGAGGACTTAGCAGAGAACAAAGCAGACAGGAATCTGTCCTCATGGGAATTTTATTCTGATGGATAAAATAGATAATTAACAAATAAATAAGTGAAATGTATGATAGGTACCATAAAGCAACATAAAGCTGAGAAGGAAGATAGCGGTGCTGGATAGGGTGGGCAGGGTTATAATTTCAATAGGTAGTACTTGAGCAAGGATTTGAAATAGGTGAAAGAATTAGCCAATTGCTTTATCTGGAGGAAGAGAGATCCAGATTGAGGGAAAGGCAGGGTCAAAGGCCCTGAGGCAGAAGCTGTTGATGTGTGAGATTTAGCATGAAGGCCATGTGCCTAGAGCGGAGGGAGCAGTGGGGAGAGTGGTAGGGAGTTAGAGAGGTGATGGGCTGAGTGTGCGGGGTCTTGAAGCCATTGTGAGGACTGTCTGTGGTAACCAGTGAGGTGAGCCTGGTAGGGGATGGAGGTGACAAGGATGGGCTGACTTCTGGATGTGAGTTGATGGAAAGCTGACAGGGTTTGCTGCTGGATTGGATATGGGATGTGACAGCAAAAGAAGAGTCAGGAAGCTCCAAGGGACTTGGCCCAAGCACCTGGGAGGATGGAGCTGCCAGTGACGGTGGTGCGGAAGACTGAGTGGCTGATCTGGGTGAGAAGCCAGGAGTTAAACGGTGAACATGTGAAGCTGAGCTGCCCGTCAGATATCCAATAGCTTTGTGAACTGTGCAGCCCCGTGGAAGCATATGACATTATGAGTAGTGGCAGAACCAAAAAGAATAGTTCGTGTTTATATAGCAATTTATTAGCTTCAAAGCTTCTTATTTTTTTATTTTGTAAATTTCACTAACTACTTCAGGAGAGGGTATAAAATCCAGCTACAGGGAAGAGACTGGGGCCCGTACTTACTTGCCCAACACCAAAGGCTGCAGGAGGCAGAGTCAGGGCTCAGACTCAAGGGCTTCTTCCCCCAACACAGTGTTAGAACTCTGACTCTGACTCCCGGACACAGACACAGAGTCAGACACATGGACTATGAGTCAGAGAAACCAAGTCAGAAACATGAAAGGAAGCGTGCGGCAGAGCAGAGGGACCCGCGAGGGAGACAGCAACACAGAGAGTGACCTAGAAAAGCTTAATGAGCTGGAGAGCAGCTGAGAGAGCCCCACGTGCCTCTCGGGTCATGGCCCACATGACAGACTCTCCCTCCTGCCCTTCCTTCCTCTTCCCTGGTGACCTGTCGCCAAAACATCACTGGCATGCTGCTGGCATCCAGCCTGCCAATTAGTTCAAGATCCTCTCCCTCTGACTTCAGAGGGAGCCTCAGATGTACTCCCACCACCCCTCCCCCAACACACACACCCCTCCAGCCCTGTCCTGCTCTGCCCTGCATCTCCGGGAGGAAAACCGGCCCTGGGACCTGCTGTGGACTCTGCGGCTCCCCTCATCAAGCCCCTCCTTTCACAGAGCGTAGCATATCGTGCCCTTTTATCTGCCATCTCTGAGCATCTTGGCCAGCGTCTTTGAAACCAGTGCTTGGTAGAGGCATCCACAGCCATGCCCGGCACCCCCGCCCCAAGGGGTGGCGTGTGTGGCAGGAAGGACAGGGAGGGGCTTCAAGGAAGGGAGGAAAAGATTCCCACAAAGCTCGTGGGATGGCTGTGAGGAAGTTGTGAAGATTCATTTACGCCTAAGAGAAAGGTGAAGGCTGCAGACAAGTGGTCACAGGAGGAATTAGAGGAGAACAGAGCCCACCAAATTAGAGGAAGGAGACGGGAGGGTGAAACAACAGCACCAGAAATGAATGGGAGACAGAGATGGGGAGGAGAGAAATGGTCTCACAGATGTGTCTGGACTTGGGAAAAGATTTTGTCAGAACTAAGTAAAGTTGGAAATGAATTTGGAGAAGGGGTGATAATAATACTTGTTACATGTTTTGAGCACTTTCATATATTTTAATTTATTTTATCCTTATGAAGTAGATATCTTTACTCCCATTTTACAGATCAAGAAACTGAGGCTCAGAGAGGTGAAGTGCCCCAAATCACACAGCTGGTAAGAATCTAAATGCTGTACTTTATCCTTTATACCACAGCTGCAGCTGCTTCTGTATGAGGCATATTAAATCAAAAAGAGAGATTAGACTTTGAGGAAGTTGAAGATTTTCAACCAACAAACATTTATGGGGCATTCTTTACTTGCCAGGCAATATGCTAAGCACTGAAGTTACTAAGACAGCGCCTTCAAAAGGCCTTGCTTCTAGTTGGGGAGTGATGTGGGCAGTACAAACAGAACAGGGAGGCGTCTAGAGGACTAAGGGCTCTCCTCTGGGGGAGGGCAGCTTTCATAGAGGAAGTGAATGACGCACTGGTCTTAGAAGAAGGGAACTATTTCCCCAGAGGATGGCAGGAGGGGGCGGAGAGGGCCTTTGAGGCATAAGCAAGCAGACACAGTGTGTGGGAGAGCTCCAAGGACTTGAGTGTGTTAAAAGAGAACAAAGGAGGGATGTGAAGGGAACTGGATGGAGAACAGTGACGTTTAGTTCATGATCTATTTGAAACCATTGTAGAGCTGTAGTAAGGGTTGAGGAGGGATCTTACCACTGTTGTGTTATGGGATAATGAGGGTGTTTCTCCATTATGCTGGGGTAATAGGAACTTAAATGAAGTAAAGAAACATTCATTGAGCATTCCGACATGCCAGATAGCATGCAAAGTGCTTTTATAATGCATTATGTAATTTAATTCATGTAGCAGTTAAAAAGAATGAGGAAGACCTATTTGGATTGACCTGAAAAGATCTCTAAGATTCATGATTAAAAGAAAAAGTAAGTGCAGAATGTTTTGTACTGTGAGTTATGATCCATATTAAAGAAACAGACAGGGTAGGGTTTGGTCAGATGGAAGAGGGAGTACGGAGACAGGGAAGCCAGAGAGAACAAGCCGTGTCTGGAGAATGGCAGGCAGTTCACCTCTATGAGGATTACATCTGTGGTGAGGATGGTGGGTCGTGCCTGAGGCTGGAGCTGAGATGGACAGGAGCTTGCCACGCTTAGGGCTTAATGTCAACCCTGTTCTCCTAGGCAAGTCTCAGAGTTTTTAAGAGGGAAGAAACACACTCTGATTAAACCTGTTTTAAACTATCAAGGATGGTTCCGGCTGCAGGCGGAGAATGGAGGGAGGGCTGGCTTGTTTTAATTTTTTTTTAAACACTAACTTCACTTGGTCCACAAACAGATATCCTTATCATCCCCACTATCCTCACTTTATAGCTATTTCAAAAAAACATACACACAGGTTCATGTATATATCTCCATATGTATATAAATATATATGAAAATGCATGGAAAAATGTCCTGAAGGACCACATCAAACTAGGATTCAGGAGGACAGCGGCTAAAGGAGACTTTCATTATACCCGTCTGGTTTAAATTCTTTACAAATGAATGTATATATTAATTACTTGTGTAGCAAAAAAAAAAAAAAACTAACCACACAACAATACTAAAAGGTAATTACCATTACCCACAGTTTACAGATGCGAACACTGAAGCCCAGAGACTTAAGTAATTTGTTCAAGGTCTTAGAGCAAGTAAGCACAACTGGTAAAAACTAGATTTGAACCTAAAGGAAGAGAAAGGACAAGCATTGGGGCAGGACAAAAGGAAGTGAAAAAGAAAGCCAGGCATTGGGGGGTAGGGGTGGGGAGCGAGGAACCTTTAACAGGAGAGATGCCACCTTTGGCAGAAAGGGATGATGAAGGCAGAAGGCGGGAAGCAGTAACCTCAGAGCTGTTGATTTGAAGAAAATGTGAAGAGCTCTGTCAGCGAAGGGGACTCACTAATAGTCAGACAGAAGCACTGGACTGAAGGAGGAAAGGTCATGGCCCCACCTCCTTAGAGAATGTCCCAGAGGACTCAGGTGCCAGGCATTTGCAGTGAGTCATCAGATCCCCAAAAACTGACAGCAAGAGTGAGATCATCACCCCAAAAGGCAGGGAGCAGAGACAGCGAGGCCCTTGGAGTCCAGGGAGCTTGATCAGTCTGGTCAAAGGCCACTGTCACAAAATCAACAAAGAATTCATATCTAATAGGTTTCCCTCGGGGCTCAAATGAGTAGGTATGGGAGTCACTGGGAGGCTGTGATACCAGGCAGGATGACAAACAACAACAGCCTGGCTAAGAAAACAAGCTACAGGGTCTCTGCCCCTGGAAAGTGAGGGATATCTAGGGAGGAGAAGCCTAGGAGAGGTCGCAACCAAGGCCACCCAAGGCAACGGCCCCTCCCCAATCACAACTCAGCTTCACGGTGCCCAGGGTCAACTGTCCCCTCCCATGGCCATGGGGGTGGTGACTATGAGGGCTGAAAGCGTCAGCCATTTGACCTGGAATTATATGGCTGGGTTGCGGGTTGCACACTGGAGATAAACTCTGAGACTTGCTCTACTTGAAAAGTTTCTTGCATTGAACTGGATTCTACACAGATATACACACATGCCCCAACTCCACTAATTCATCCTTTTTGCAATTCCCCACCTAAACACTGAGAAAGAAAAAAAGAGCAGCCTCTGACATTCAGAAGCTAGTCTGACACTCAGTAGTTAAACCATGTTCTCCTCCTATAAGGTGTAAGCTATCTTACAGAACACCGACCTTAGACAAGTTTATTCTGAGACCATGATAAAATGAGACAAAGTGAGACCAGTTCATACTTCTGTCTGAGCACAGATGAAAACAAGGTCACTGTCCCAGCCACAAAATACCAAACACCAAAAGGAATGATTACTGCTTCTTTACCAGTTACAGCTTTATCCTCATTCTATTCTCCCTGCCCTATAGATGGGATGGATTGAGGTATCCAGTCATAGGATTCACCCTGCTTTCTGACAGCATTCAATCTAGAGCAAATCCCTACTTCCTTAGACCCTCCCCCAAATCACCTAACCGAAGCCCAAATCCTAGAATAGGTTTTTTCCCTAGCATTCTCTTACTGAGATGTCCTACACTTCCCTATGGTGTACATTCTCTCTTGCTGAAGGTAATAAACCCAACTTGTTTAACTACAGGTATGTTTCTGGGGGTCTTAGACTGCAGGACGTTGATAACATCCAGTGTTTCTTTTCTTCATTCTCACCCTCTGGGATCTACATTGAGGATCTAGGCTCAGGCTGTGTGGGAGAAGATGACATAAAGGCAGAAGGTCCTGTCAGAAGGGACAAAACCAGTTATGCATTCACTCAACAAATATTTATTGGGCACCCACATATGCCACAGACTGTTGTAGGTGCCAAGGACAATAGGCAAATAAAACAGGATCCATGATTTTTCAGGAAGCTCTCAGTTGGGGGCAGACGTGGGAAAGACAAATAAACAGATCATTATGATTTATGGAGATAAGTGCTATGACTGAAGTATGCCCTGGGGGCTGCTAATGCTCACAGAGGAGGTATAGCTATACTAGTGTGGTAAGGGAGGTGGGATATCAAGAAAGACTTTCTGGGGAGGGGGATGCTTGAGGCCCTGGAGGCCGAGGATAATCTCATGAGAAGGGACAACAAGAGCAGGACAGGGATAGCATAAACAGCACGGTGAGTGGGGAATTTCACATGCAATTGATCTTATTAGAGTGAAAAATAGGAAGTACATTGTGGGGGGGATTAGGCTGGAGGAACTTACAAATCATGATATGGAGTTTGGACTTTATCCTTCAGTGAAAGGGGACACCATTGAAAGCCCATTGAAAGTTCAGTAAGTCCTGACATGATCAGATTATGTTTTAAAACAAATCATTTGAATGTCTGCAACTTACTTTAAGTGCATAAAATTATAAGATGGACTGATGGGTGGATAAAGGGAACTATAGATGGAAACATTTGATAAAGCAATTATAGTAAAATGCTAATGATAGAATCTAGGTGGTGGGTATTTGGGTAGTCACTGTAAAATTCTTCCAACTCTTCTGTCTGAAAATTTTCATAATAAAATTTTGGAAAACAATTACCTTGGCCTCGGTCATGGAGGATAGATTGGGCAGGATAAGTCTAGAGGCAAGAAGATGAGGGAGGTAGCTATCATCATAACCAGAGGAGGGCTGATTGCCTGACCTAGGCAGCTGGAAGATGGAAGGAAGTGTGTGGAGTCCTGAAGTAGCAGCTAACATCAACAGGCTAGGGCCTGAAGGACTGTCAAAATGAGGAAGAAGAGGGAGTTGAGGATAACACCCAGGGTGGGTGACTGAGTGGGGGATGGTGGCAACAAATGAGTAGAAAACAGGGCAGTGGGAACAGATGTGGGGAAGGCGACAAGATGACTTGATGATCTTGAAGTGTCTGTGGGAAGATGCTTTGGGAGCTCACAGATCCCTGGCTTCTCAAGGGGGCTTCACGTGGTGGAAGAGGGGTTCAGCTGTGGGTCTCCGTCTCTTGACACTTACTGCGGCTTTCAGTGGACTTCCCTAAGAGTGGGGTGACACTTGCTCACTCTCCCTCCCTGGGGAGCAGTTCTTCTGCCCTCCTAGTGCCTCCTCAACTTCCACTACACTGTTTCCTCTTCTGCCTTTTGTCCTCTTTTTTGTTTTTGTGATGAAGACCAGCCCTGAGCTAACATCTGATGCCAATCCTCCTCCTCTTTTTTTTTGCTGAGGAAGACTGGCCCTGGGCTAACATCCATGCCAATCTTCCTCGCCACATCGTGGCTTAACAAGTGGTACGTTGGTGCGCGCCCGGGATCCGAACCGGCAAAACCTGAACCAGTGAACCCCGGGCCGCCGCAGCGGAGCGCGCACTTAACCGCTTGTGCCACAGGGTCGGCCCCTCCTCTTCTGCCTTTTGAAGACCATCTCTTTTGTTCTTCTGGTCCCCCAGCCCAGAGGACCAAACTTGACTCTTCCTGGAGAGTACATCCTCTATCCCCGACTGCCTTGTCTTCCTTTCTCCACATCTCAGCCTCCCTCACATCTTGCCCTTGGCTCTGTTTTCCAATGTCATTATTTCTCTCTTTTTTATACTCATGATTTCCAGTGGCTGATTGGTGGAGTTATGGGTTGAATTGTGTCTATCCAAAAGATATGTTGAAGTCCTAACCCCTGGTAACTGTGAATGTGACGTTCTTTAGAAATAGGGTCTTTTCAGATGTAATCAAGTTAAATAAGGTCATACTGGGTTACGGTGAACTGGATAGCTAGTCCAATATGACTGATACCCTTATAAGAAAAGAAATTTGGACACAGAGACACAGGGGAGACGGCCATGTGAAGATGGAGGCAAAGACTGGATTGATGTATCTACAAGACCAGAAACTAGAAGAGGCAAGGAAGGTTCTTACCTAGACACTTCTGAGAGAGGTAGGCCCTTGATTTCAGACATCTAGTTTTCAGAACTGTGAGAGAATAAGTTTCTCTTGTTTTAAGCCACCAGTTTGTGGCAATTTGTTATAGCAGCCCTGGGAAACTAATACAGGAATTAAGGGTGTCAAGGTGGGAGGCAATACCATGGAAAGGTTTTTATTTGTTATAACTATATTATCATATATTTTATGGGATTTTATATTTTCAAGATGGCTTTTATATGTGCTTTGGGTTAAAAGACCTGACTTTGAGCATCAATGTCATATCTGGAATGTAGGGATGTAACGATATGTAATTCAAGAGGTTGTGAGGTGTAAATGGAATAATGTCTATGAAACTATTTAGTAATCTATTAAGCTCTGTAAACACGTTGTTATTAGAAGTATTATAACTGTGTGGAGAAGCACAAAACACCCTGGACTAGAGAATGGAAATCTAGGCCCTTGGCCTCAGTAACCACTTGGCTTCCCAGCCACATTACTGTATGAATGGCCAGGACCCTCTTCAGGTGCATCAGCTGAAATATTAAACAGTGCTCCCCTTTCCCCAGGGAGGGAAGAGGGAGTGATCATAGTTCAAGGTTAAGGATCAGGTGGAAGGACCTCCTCAAATTAAAACCTTGCTACAAAGTATCCCTTCATTCACTAAGAACTGTGCAAGGAGAGTGGGAGACAAACCAGGATGAGTAAGAAGCTGCTTCTGCCTTCCAGGAGTTCACCCGTCTACTGTGGTCAGAGCTGTGATGCAGCTGGCTGCAATGGCTTTGGGAGAGTGCACATTTCCTAAAGAAGAGCCAGGAATCTTGCCTGGGGAAGGCATCCTGGAGGAGGTGAGGTGAAGCCGGTCCACAAAAATTGAGTGGGATTATCAAGACATCAGTCTTCTGTGGGAAAGAGGAATTAGGGGATGGTTTCAATTTAGCAAAGATTTATTAATCCATACTCCATTCTAGGGTCCATGCCAAGTGTCAGGTTAGGGGTGGGAGAAAGAAAGTTTGAAATCAACTTAATCCAGTCTGGGAAGATCTCCCTTTCCAGTAAGGAAGCTAAATCTGCATACAATTAAAGGAAACAAGATAAAGCGTGCGGTGTCAATGACTGGGGCTTTGGGTACCAGAAACAGGGAATTTGGACTGCCGCGGGTGATTCCGAATAAACACTTGGAGGGGGTTGTTTGCGGGTCAAGGTCCGAGTGTCCCCAGCCGTCACCTAACAGGCAGGTGAGGGCTGCTTATGTAATCGGCGGCTCCTCGTGGCCGACCGGAGGAACCGGACCAGGGAGCCGGGCCAGGGCTGACTGCGCCCTTCTGGAATCTGCGCTGGGGGCGTTGGCTCACCCCGGCGGATACCGGGACCCGCCCTCCCGCTGCGGAGACACGCGCGCAGCAGCCTGGCCGTCGTCCGGGGACTCCCCACGCCTGCTGTAAACTTGCCACTTGCCAACTGGACCAGGGAGGCTGTAAATGCCCGGGAAGGCCGCCCCCATTCGCCTATTCCGCCCCCTGCCTGGTTGAAAGGAGTCGAAGAGGCAGGAACACATGTTAATCTTGAACTCGGGCGCAAATCCTGGGTCTTGCTCTCCGTAGGTCATTTTGTCATCCTGTTGGCTCTGCGTTCCAAAGCCTCTCACCCCTTTTACTTTTGCGGGATCACTCTGGAAGCAGGGGAAGTCCTTTTCTGAGTTTAACTTTAATCCCTTACATGGCAAAACTATAAACGATGAAGATTTTTGTTGCAGTTGGTAGGGGGGGAGGGTTGGAGAGGAGGATGCATCTGGTCCTGAGGTTAATTTTGTTTTCTGAATATGAGGAAGTAGAAAGGCAGACGGTTTTGTTTTTTGAGAGGGAAACTACATCCACTCCCACTCCAGGCTAAACCAATCTTTGGTGAGAATCAAAATCTTTGCGAAAGGATGTCTGGGTTCTGAGTCAGATTCACTCCCAGATATTGACTGTGGGAGGCCACACTTAGGTGATGTCTTTAACAATTTTTCTGTGTCAACTTTTTTATTACGGAAAATTTCAAACATACATAATGAACTCTTGTGCACCCATCACCTCCTTCAACAGTGATCAACTCATGATCAATTTTGTTTCATCAATTACCTCCTACTCATCCTCCCCCTTTTCCCACTGTTATTTTTAAGCAAATCCCAGACATCATATTTCATTGGTAAAATCTTTAGTATGCCAAAAGCTCCCTTTAAAAAAGTACAATGACCACATCTTACAAATGCACAATTCTTTAATATAAATGTAAAGTCAATGTTCAAATTTGTCTCATATTTAAAAAAATAAGATTACAATTAATTTGTTCAAACGAGGATGCAAGCTAGTCCACCACTGCATTTGGCTGAAATGTCCTTTAAGTCTCTTTTAATCTATAGGCTCCATTTTTCCCTTTTTTTCGGGCAATTTATCTGATGAAGAAAACTGGTCCTTTGTCCTGTGAATTTTCCCAAACTGGGATTTGCGGACTGTGTCTCTGCCGTGTTGTTAAAGTGATTCTGATAAGTCCGGAAACCTGATGGGTTTCAGGTCTGCTATTTTTGGTAGGTATACATCAAGTTGTTACTTTCTGTTGCATTACACTGGGAGGCACATAATGTTGGATTGTCTCTCTTTTTATGATGTTAGGATTGATCAGTGGGCTGAGGTGTTGTCAGCTTGATCTGTCATTATAAGATTCCCTGTCAGCTTTTTGCATAATATTTCTAGCAGCTGTTGATGATTATTGCCTAAGCTCATTATTTCATTAGGTATTACAAAAAAGTGATATTCTTTCATCCTTTCTTCATTTATCAGCTGGAGTTTGTAATAAAGAACTGTTCCTCAACCATTTGGTTATCCTAGATATGTCTGTACAAGAATGGTAGCATAAATACTGAGTCTTTCTCTGTATTTTGCCAGTTTTCAGAAAGTTGAGGGGCCGGTCCCGCAGCTTAGCAGTTAAGTGTGCGTGCTCTGCTGCTGCTGGCGGCCCGGGCCGTGATCCCGGGCATGCAGCAACGCACTGCTCCTCCGGCCATGCTGAGGCCGCATCCCACATACAGCAACTAGAAGGATGTGCAACTATGACATACACCTATCTACTGGGGCTTTGGGGAGACAAAGGAGGAGGACTAGCAGTAGATGTTAGCTCAGGGCTGGTCTTCCTCAGCAAAAAGAGGAGGATTGGCATGGATGTTAGCTCAGGGCTGATCTTCCTCACAAAAAAAAAATAAAAAAAGTTGAGTGGGTTCCAAGCATCCTCCAAAAGTGACCAATGAGTTTAGTGTTTAATTATTATAATGAACTGATGGAGTTTTTACATATTTGATTGTTTCAATCAATTGCAGTTATTTTCCTTATTGATGCTAAAAGTATCCCATCTTTGACCCTTCAAGTTGGCTCTTGAGTCATTTTTTTTTTTATTGATGTTTTAATGGTTTCTAACATTGTGAAATTTTGGGTTGTACATTTTTGTTTGTCCATCACCATATATATGTCTTGAGTCATTTTTGATGTGACTCCAGCAGCTTTCTCACAGTCTGGTGTGACAAGATGTTCCAGAGTCATCTTGTGTATTTCTTCTCCCAGACCTAGAATTAGCCAGTTCTCCAAGGAGCCATTTTCTTTTCAGTGGGCAACAATATTTAGAGACTACCCTCCGGGTGTAAGCAGTGCCCACTCAGTGCATCCAGTTAGGCCATTATTATTAGGTCTTCTTTGTAAACAGAGCTAAGAAATACATTTTATCCTTTTTTAAGAGAAAATACATTATGAGTTTATACTGATTTTCCAATTCACATTTGGAATTATGCTTTTATTTCTCTTCTTTTATGTCATATTCATAAGATAAAATTTGATCTTTTCTTTTAGGTTGAAAATCTTGGGTTCCTAGTAACAGTAACATAATTATGTATTTGCTTTATCCTACATATATGTATATGCACACATATAAATAATAGATTCAGAATAACAACAATAAAATTATTATTACCAAGATGATAACTGAAAAATTTAAGTTTCACTTGCAATTCGTTTTGTCATTAGTATTTATCCCACTAAGTAGCCAAGACTTGGAAGCAACCTAAGTGCCCATCAAGGGACGAATGGATATCCCACTAAGTATATACAGTCAAATAACTGCATTTTATTTTTTTAAATTTTATTTATTTACTTTTTCCCCCAAAGCCCCAGTAGACAGTTGTATGTTATAGCTGCACATCCTTCCAATTGCTGTATGTGGGACCCGGCCTCAGCATGGCCAGAAAAGCGGTGCGCCTGTGCGCGCCCGGGATCCTAACCCCGGGCCGCCAGTATCAGAGCGCGCGCACTTAACCGCTAAGCCACGGGGCCAGCCCGAATAACTATATTTTAAAGTCACATAAAATAACTCTTCTCTGAGTGTTTAAGCTGCCAACTACATACACAGTTAGATTCATTTTGTCTTGTTTTAACTTAATTTTGTTTTATAATGATGTAAAACATTTACATGGTTCCAAATGTACAAAACAAGGTACATTTAGAAAAGACTAATTTCTATCCCTTACATCTGAGTTTCCTTTCCCCCCATAGGTAACCGTTTTGGTTAGGTTTTGGTTTATCCTTCCACCTACAAAAATAAATACAAGCAAACAAATATGTATAGTTACATTCCCCTTTTCTTAGGCAAAATGTAGCATACTATGTGTACTGTTCCTCACCTTATTTTTTTCACTCAACGATATATCCTGGAGGTCATCCTATAATAAGTCATAGATAGTCCTCATTTGCAAACTGGATAGAATGAAGGCATGGGGGTGGGCGTGGTTGAGTCTCCAGGAGAGAGAACATCCAGCGTCACATTTTTCAGATCCCCAGAAAGGAAGAGGTCCAGATGGGCCAAGGCCACGTCCAGGATCGCAGAGCTTTGGAAAATGAAGTGGAGGAGAAGAAAGGGGCAGAACGGGGTCAGTTGTCCAGTCTCTGGTCTCTGCATCTCAACCAGGATGCAGCTGGATGCGGCTTTCTCATCGCATCGTTTTCAACCATCACCTGTTGGTTTACATTTGGCTTGTTTTCAGTTTAGTCCTACTACAAACAGTGCTGCAGTGAATAGCCTTGTGCAGAGTCTTTTCATGCATTTGAGGCTTTCTTTCGACCTAGGCATATTGAGGGGAGGGGAACTGAGAGAAAGAAGGAAAATTTAAAGCGGGGTCAGAGACATCAGGCCTGGACCAAGAAGCCGGAAGACTAGAACCCTCCTAAAGGGCTCCTGGAAGCCTAACTTCAACTCTACCAGCTGCAGCACATCCCCAAGTGAGGGGTATCGGGAGAAGATAGAGAGGAAGGCAAAGGAACAACTCTAGGGATTCAGGGTGATCTGGGTGCCGGGAAACAGGAGCCGGAAAAAGGGGAAGATCTGCCCCGGGAAGGAGGTGTGGAAGGTGTAGATGTGTTTGCTCGTGGTGGCGTCGTAGAAGACGACCTCCCCGCACTCGTGATCCACGCGGACGCCTACTTTCGTTGGACGAACCGTGAGATCCTCCCTGGCTCCGGTCTCGGTGAGCGCCTGGCACTCGGAGCCCGCGATGCGCAGCGCCCAGAAGCCGGTCAAGGGCCCCACCACCAAGAAGCCTCTCCGGGGTACTAGCTCCGAGGCCACGCCCACCAGGCAGGCCCCGCCCTCGGGCCCTCGGAGCTCCGCCTCCCAGGCCTGGCGCCCGGAGGAGAGGCCGGGCGAGGCCAGAACGCAGCGGAACGGGAAAAAGCGCGCAGGGTCGGCGGGCTCAGCCGAGTTCTGAGGAATGAAGTCCAGTGTCACTGTCTTCAGATCCTGGGAAATGACGAGGTCTGGGTGGGCCGAGGCCTCATCCAGGGTCAGAGGGGCTGCGGGAAAATGAGGAGGAGAAAGAGGAGCCACCCTGGGTCAACTCGTCCAGCCACCCACCTCTGAGCTCCCCTTGGGTGCAGCTAAGGGAGGCTTTCTCTTCCAAGTCACAGCCCTCCTTGTCCCCAGAGAAGTCCAAGCCTCCCTCCTGCTCCTTGAAGTTAATCCCTAAATTTCACCATATGCTGCTCTGTGGGTGCAGAGCAGAAGTCTCCACTGGTGGTAGGGGGTGTCATTTCAATACCCGAAGCTGAGACTATCTCGTCTTCCCCGTTTCCTGTGGTCCCTGATTCTCATATCTAAAACACACTTTGGGGCTAATATAAGAGATGTCGAGGCTCAGACTTTCTGAGCTCGAGTAATTTTCTAAAGTGGAGCCCCTCAAAGATAGGGATGAATGAAGAGTTGGAATACAGAAGGAGGAAGAGTCAGTTCCCACCCCACCACTCACGCACACTTCCAATTGGATTTGGACTTTGAGTCATTGTTTATCAAGGTTAGAAGGGCCCCATCCACCCTCTACAATGGTTTGAGTAGCGGTGGTTCCAGTCTCTGCTAACGATTTAGGAATGGGGACCTCATTCTATCTCCTGATTTGTTATCTAGTCTCACACTCTCTTACTGCAATATTATTTAATTTTCCTTTGCTGGATGTGGAAGGTTGAGAGAGATGGCGGATGTGGGAACGTGGGGAAGAGGAGAGAGCGGTCAGGTTCATGGGGATGGGTTAAACGGATTGTGACCCAAGCGGGCCTTACTCCTCTCTAGACCCCACCCCTAGCTGAACAGCTGCCTGGGTAAGTAGTTAAAAAAAAAAAAGAAAAAAGGAAAACAAAAGAAAAAAAGGTGGAACAGAGAGTCAGCTATAGGGACTTCCTTTATCCACCAGGGGGCACCACAGCCAAAGCAATCAGGAGCAGCCAAGCGTGGGGCGGGGGCGCTGGGCGTCTGCGGTCGTCTTTTCCTCTTTTTATTCAAGAACACCCGCATCCTTTCTCCAAGTCTTCAACACCACCACCACCGCCATTCTCAGTAGTCTGGGCCTCTCCCCCACGTTCCGCTTCCTCAGCCCGACTCCACTCAGTCAGGGACTCTTGACCGCACTTGGCTACTCACTCAGCGCCACCTTGCGCTCCTCGGTCCGCTCAGCGCCAGGGCTCCTCGGGTTCTCAGAGCGGGCTTGGTTTAGGAGAAACCCAGCAAATGAGGCCCTGCTTCGGCATTGGAGCAATGCTGGAGGGGTGGCTTTCCCAGCTAAGGCGGCCTCCGCTAGGGGTTGGAATGGAGTTGCGGCGCGGGGATTTGGTGGCGCTGGTTTAGTTATTCTGTTGCCTTGGAGGGAGAAGGAAAGGAGAAAAGAGAGGTCAGTGGGAGCAAAGCAGCAATAATCCTCCACTGCCAGAAAGTGCTGCTGAGCTCTAGACACAGCAGGAGTGACAAAGGTTAGACTCAAGAAAGTACGCCTGAACAAGGTAGGAGTAAGTTCATCAGGAGGTGGGCGTATTATTGCCTGAGGGAGGTGTAATTTGGGAAGGAGTAGAGGAGATGGATGAGAAGCCCTCTGTCCCCACCTGCCATGTCTGCCCACGCCATCTTAGCATCTGAAGTCTTCAAGAACTGTAGATTCCACAGCTCTTCCTCCCTGTCTCCCAACCCCCAGTCCCTCTTATAGTCTCTCTAATTCCCTCTCTCTGCTCTGTCCCTATTCCCCTCCATCTCAGGCTAGAACTGAGAGAAGTCCCTCGTTTCCACCTAGCTGTCGTCAGGGAGGACCATCTGGTACGTTAGGAAGTTCTGTCTGCAGTCCGGTCTCCCCGCTTCCCCTGCAGGGTCAGGTCAGTGCATTCCTGTTTGTGCTTTGGGTGGATAGAGCATTCTGACCCCCTGTAGACTTGGAGGTCCCCTCACTACACCACAGGAAGCCTCCAAGGTTCAGAGGCAGAACTCCTACCTGGTGAGGGTGACTCAGGCTCCGAGGTGCTGTTCGTTTTACCAGTATTTTTCTCTAACAGAGAATATAATGAAAACCCTAGGAATCGGGGAGAGAAAACCAATTTTGGTCTTGATCACCAGAAGCTGCAAATTAAAAACAAAAACCGACACCCTGCCACCAAACAATAAGAACAACAGTCAGTGGTTCTCAGTGAGGACCCTTCGCACCCACGGGGAAGAGTAGAAACTTGCGGATTGTCTCGGTGACAGCAGGAGGGGGGTTCTGGCCTATAGTGCTTCGTGGGGCCTGGAATGTGAAACATTCAAGAGGGCACAAGGCAGGGAACACAACGGAGACTTATCCTCTGCCAATGCCAATAACTCCTCTCGTGGAGGAGCACTGGTGAAATAGAATCCCTAAATCCTGCTCTCTGGCGTTGCAATGCATTATAGTTTCCAGCTTCTGCAAAATGAGTTCCAATTCAGTTTCTTCCACTTCATAGTCACATGACCTGAGTGACTTACCTCACCTCCCTGGAGTTGCAGGGACCTCACTTATCTGTAAATTGCAGACAATAACACCCACCTTGGAGGATAGTTGTGGCATTTTGAACTATCAGATGTGGGGTGCTTAGCACACAGTGTGTCTTTAAGAAATGGTACTTCTAGTGTTACCATCTCAGGTGGTGGAACCATCTCTGATGACTTTGGTATAGGCTGTTGTTACAGTGGGTCTCCATCCCCCCAGCTGTCCTGACCTCGCACCCAGGAGGGCTTACCTAGAAACCCGGCATGTGGTGGGGGGAGCTAATAGTACAGAGACTGAGTTGCTTCCACCTCCTCCTTGTCCCACCTTTTCCTCGCTTACTCTGAGGAATGAAGAAATAAATTTACAATTTCTATTACTTTTGATACCTCTAAATTTTGAGATTAGCCACTGTTTTGTGAGTTACCTGAGTTTAAAATAATAAAACATCTCCATATGCCTGTTCTTCTCAATCAGCTGAGGGATGGGTATTCACTGTATTTGGCTTTCATGTAATCATCGAGACAGAGTTTTTCCCCTTTGCTTTTCTCAGTTTTCCCACATGGCAGGAGAAACTATCAGTCCCTACTTACAGCTTGTTCTGTTGTTTTCGTTCATGCCTTTGAGAAATTTGCTTTTATCTTTCTTCCTATCAGCCTGGATGTTGTCTATGGGGAGAGAATGGAATGAGATGGAGAGAGTCCAAAGAGGTTGAGCAAGGAACCCAGGACCGCAAAGCAGGGCACTGATGCGAAATGCCTTGGAGAAGTGGGAGCTAGATTTGTCTCTCATGTTCTTAGTGGACCAAGAAGGTATAAATCACTGAGAGATTCCCTTTCTGCTTCCCTGAAGTGGCTATCTAGCACGGCACTGTCCAGTAGACATATAATCTGAGCCACAAATATCATTTTAAGTTTTCTAGTCATCACATTAACAAAAAGTGAAAAGAAACGGGTAAAATTAATTTTAATTATATATTGTTATTTCAACATGTAGTAGAAGAAACTATTGCTATATTTTACGTTCTGTTTTCATACTAAGTCTTGTGAAATTTATGTGTGTTCTTCATTGACAGCACTCTTGAATTTAGACTATTAAACTATAAGGTGGGGCCCCCGGGTGGGGGCTTTCTCTGGGGCTCTGCCCCTTTCTAGTGCCTGACTGCTCCAGGAGTCCTGAGAGCCACCAGCCTGGCCATGGGGAACACTCAGTGACCCTCTTATGAGGGGTCCACATACCTAGAGCCAGAGCAGAGGAAACATTGCTGGGAGCACAGTGCCTACAAGGCCCTTCAGGCTCCAGCCACCCCCACCTCCACCCCTGGGTTCCCAGACCCATTTGTCCCCCAACAGGGAGTGACAATCCTCAGACTAGGGGACTATGGAGATGGGATCAGTGTGGTGAGCAGATTCTCCAGCACCTACTCTACTTGTGCTTTAATAGGGCCGGGTGTGAGTTGGGGGACCATGTTTGTGTGTATGTGAGGGAGACAAAACAGACCATGCCCAGCTCCACCATAAGCTTTGCCTTTGAAGCCCCTCCCCCACTCCCAATTCCAAGCTGAAGTGGACGGGGCAGGGGGCCCTTCATTGAAATTCTAAACTGGAACTAAACTATTTTAAACTTGGAGTGACTATAAAGTTGCTGGATCTGGTGAGATTACACCCAGTGGGATAGGAGAGCTGGACAAAGCAGAGCAGTTACTGGGGGAAAGAAAAGCTCAAACAACAGAACTAAGAACAAAGCCAAACACTGTTCCCTGTTTGCGCCTGGCGAGTGGAGATTCCTGGCTGAATGGGTAGGGTCCTTGGGGCGTTGCCCTGGCCCTCCTTTTCCATAGGCACATGGGAGGTGTATGGGTGTGTGGTGGGGGTGTCTTGTGATATTTCTAGGAAGAAAACTCCATCCAGTTGTCTTTACTCCTGGCTTAGACAAGCACAGCCCTCCCAGTGAAGGGGGATTCCTTACAAATACCGAATCTTCTTCCTAGTTGCAAACCTAGACAAGTTTTTGAAAGATATCTGATGGAACATCCCAAGTCATCCACTTCTGTTCTTACTTATTTCTGTTTCCTGTAAGGCTGGAAGAGGGACTTCCCCAGAATGTCATTGACTTTGAATCTATGTTCAGGAATAGACAGCGCTCCAGTGTGCACCAGAGCAGTAACAGCCACTTGCTGGAGATCACAGTCCCTGCCTGAGGGCCCTGGGTAGGCAGGGCCCTGCCTTCTGTCTGGTCCACCGGACAACTGATCACCAACTTCCTGACAGCCACTGCCCTAGGCAAGGGGGCCCCTTGTGGCTCTCACAGGAGTCAGGGAGGCAGACAAATGACATATGATAAGATAGGGTGTAAGAAATGCCTGAAAGGAAGCACAGTGATGCATGGGAAGTGCTCAGCAGAGAGCTTGGCATTTGAGAGGCCCTGTGATTATGATTGGCATGTAGGAGAAGTTACAGTCCAGTTACCATGGGGTGATGGGGGAAGACTCTTCTAGAGGGCGGTGAATGGAGAAGGAGACAGCTTTTTCCTTACCTTTGAATCTCTTCAGGCTCTCTGTGAGGGACTCATGTCTTGATTGTGCTTCACTGAGTTTTTTCTCCAGGACCAGAGGAACAGGGGTTAGGCTCAGATAGGGAAACCCGTCACTCCTAGGAAGATATGGCTAAGCTGGATGGTGAGCTCAGAGGATGGGGTGCAGGGGAGGAAAGCTGTGACAAGGAGATGGTGTCCTGAGGGTGAAGGGGAAGTCAGGGGGTAGTGAGCTGGGAGTTGGGAGGTCAGGGCTAGGGATATGGGGCCAGGGTGAGGTGGGGCACAGGGAGAGATGGAAATGAAGATGGGAGATGAAGCCAGAGAGAAGGAGAGAAGAGAAAGAGGAGAGGAGGAAGGGGCAGGGAGATGGAGTAGCCGACCCAGGAGCCATCCAGTTGAACAAGGTGGCATGCAGGAGGGTCAAGGAAAGAGGAGAATCCATGCTGAAGAAACAGGAACCTGAAGAAAACAGCTCTTCTCTTTAGCAACCAACCTACCTGCTAATATGCTCAGCTTAGGCCTTTCCTACCTGCAGCCTAAGTATTTGACTGCAAAGTTAGACAGAATGTACGGGAATTTGTGAGGGAGGAATGTTGAATGTGTTTGAGTATATGTTGAACATTGTAGGATGAGTGAATCAGTAGGCAAAGTGCATTTGGGATGGCCCATCATACCTGTACAGGACAGTTTTGACGTCCTAGAAGAGAAAGAGAAACAGCACAACCTTAGCACCTGGCTGTTTTACAGGAGCCAAGGAGGAAGTGCAGACCCTGCTGGGTGTGGGCAGAGCAGGTGGAGTGAGGACACCTCCAAGCCACCTTCTCTCTTCCCACTCCCCATAAAGGCTCCTCCAAGAACTGTCTGATATGCCAGTGGGCAGGAAAATGATTGGACCTCACGAGGAACTGAGGGGAAGTCGGAGTGAGATTCTGGAGATGATTTGTCTCTGGGACTAAACCAGAGACAGGAGAGGGAGGGCAGGAGAAGGGCTGGAATAGCTTAACATTATCTTTCTTGAAAGAAAGAAATGGATTCCTGAATTGGTGGGAGTGTTAGTGCTGCTTAAATAGCTATGATAGATATATAGTCACAGGTTAGCATAAGTTAGCATAAGGGAAGCCATCTTGTAGAGTGGAATCATGTTGGAACTATAAATAACCCTGATCCACAAGGCACCCCCTTTGTGGAGCCTGCAATGCTTTAGTTTACACGTAGCCTGGATAAGTCCACACCTGCTTGTGAGCAACATGCATGCTCTGCTACTTTCTCAGCCTTAGCCTACACATAAACCTCCTTATTGTGATAAGACAGTAACTTTTTGTTCTTTAAGTTTTCCCAGGAATGTAATGACCTTCAGAAAGGAGCCCCTATGCTGGTATCCATCGCCAGTGACAAGAAAAAGGGATGATCCGGCGTGTCGAGGACTACAACACCAGATGGTCACATTCCGAACCCCACCACCCCCTTTCAGCTCATTTACCCTATATAACTGTTTCAAAAGTTTGTAGTTTTAAGATGGTTCTTTATGGACCCTAGTCCGCCATCTTCCCCCTTGCTAGCAAGCTGTAATAATAATAAAAGCCCCTTTCTCTCCTACCACCTTGTCTCTGGACTATTGGCTTGTCTTTGCGGTGAGTAGAGGACCCGTATTTGGCGGTGACAGGAGCAGGAGATGAATTCGGGGTGATCTCAGCTTATTTTGCTCATCAGCTAGACCCGCACTGTCCAATATGGTAGCCACCAGCCACACATGGCTACTGAACACTTGAAATGCGGCTAGTATTATAAGGAACTGAATTTTTAATTTTATTGAATTTTCACTAATCCAAACTTAAATTTAAAAACTGAAGCAGTGTAAGTACTTTTTCCATTAAACACAGCTATGTTGATTTGGTAGGACTGCATTTTACTTCAACCATTGAAAATTTAGCATCCAAGTGGAGATCTGCTGACATGTAAAATATACCAGGTTTCAAAGACTCAGTATAAAAAAGAAGAAAAAAACCGAGATCATAAAATGTTTCATTAATATTTTTAAAATATTGGTCAACAGGTTGAAACGATATTTTGGATATATTAAAATATTTTATTAAAATTAATTTTACCTGTTTCTTATCTTTTTAATGTGGCTACTAGAAAAAATTTTAAATTACATATATGGCTTGCGATATAATTCTAAATTACATATATGGTTCACATTATATTTCTTTTTTTCTTTTTTTTTTGTGAGGAAGATTGGCCCTGAGCTAACATCTGCCAATCCTCCTCTTTTTGCTGAGGAAGACTGGCCTTGGGCTAACATCCATGTCCATCTTCCTCCACTTTATATGGGACGCCGCCACAGCATGGCTTGCCAAGCGGTGCCTCGGTGTGCACCGGGATCCAAACCGGCGGACCCAGGCGGCCGCAGCGGAGTGCGCACACTTAACAGCTTGCGCCACCGGGCCGGCCCTATATTTTTAAATTATATACATGGTGTGCGTTATACTTCAAAATTACACATGTGGCTCACGTTATATTTCTGTTGGACAGCACTGGGCTAGGGGTAGGAGGCTAGGGGCAATCTCAGGTATTCTGTCAGGTGGTCGGAGCTCTGACCTGTCACTAGAGATGGGCTGCTGCCTTTTTGCAACTCAGCCCCCAAAGGATTCTTACCCGAAGCAGCTGGCTGGGCGGCGAGTGCTGCTTGACCTTGAGAGAATCAATAAACTTCCTGAGAGAGTTCAGCTGTGCCTCGGCAGAAGTGATGTAGAGTTTCTTGCCCTTCTCCCCCTCCTGACTCAGCCAGTTTAGCCGTGACAGGAGGAAATTCTCCTCTTCCTTTAGGACCTGACGAAGCTGCTTGAATTCTGTGATGATCTTTTGCTTTTCAAGTTCTGCCTGGGCCTGGGGGCAAGGAAAATGGACACTCAGAAGATGAGAGGATGGTTCAAAGATCCTTCTAGCCCATTTTATTTAATTTTCCAATTTTATTAAGTTTATATTGAGTACCAATGCAGAACAATGTGCTGTGGCAGACAGAGAGGAAAGGACAGGTGAGGAGAACTTACTATGTGCTCAGTTTTAGTTTTGGGTTATTTATTTATGATTTATCATTTTTGCCTTCAAGGACCTAAGTATCTAATACTTAATACCTAAGTATTTAATACATTTCCAGAAGGCTTTTCAGTTTATAATCTTTCACATAGATTTTTCCTTTGACACCACAAAAAGATAGGTGAAGATATTGGGTGGGTTTGCAATGTCTTCATTTTCTGACTGGGGAATCAATCTCTAGTTAGTAAGGGACTATGAGGGGCAGAGCTAAGTTTTCAAACTGGTATTTCTGATTCTAAGACCAGGGCTGGTTTTCCTTACACTACCTGTCCCCAGGTGGAGGAGACCAAAGCACCAACCTACACCAGTAACACAAAGCTGGACACGGAAGGTGCTCCTTCCTACCACACGGCAAGCCAAGAGCTGTAGTGGAGGGGAAGGCATGAACACACCCTGACCCACGATGCCACCATCCTTTCCATCCCTCTCGGTCTGCCCCTCCTATACTCCATCCTGCTCTGGGCCTCTGTTTCTTTGTTATGGGTCTCTTTCTGAGTGGTCAGTGTAATAAGAGGTTCTAGAAGCTTTTGCAGAGATGTTTCTGGCTTCCAAGCTCATGGGTCAGAGAGATCCACACCTGAGGTTTTTCTTACCATGAAGACGTTGATCTTCTGTTCACCTTGTTCTTTCAGTTGTACTATCATCTTCTCCTTTTGCTGTAGGATCTCGACCTTGGATTGAAGCTGCCCCTATGGGAAGAGAGTTGCTTTGGCAAGCTGTGCCTAGAGTTCTCCCAGCCTCATAACACTGTCCTGATCTCTCAGGATGGGGGGTGAGGCTCATCAGGGTGAGTCCTGGTGTAATCATTATTAAAGCCCCCTCTGCTCTTCAATCCAGGGAGTGGGGGCATGATGGAGGAGGGAGAAATCTGGAGCCTAAGTGACCTACAAGCGAGGAATGTTGCATAAATTATAACTAATAAATCACGACTAATATTTGGGTGGTGTTTTGGGATTATCAAGGAACTCCCACAAACTTTCCCTCATTTGTGATACAGCAACTCTTAACAGGTACATTCTGTTTGCCCCATTTGAAAGGTGAGGCACCCGAGGCTGAGAGAGGTAAAGTGATTCCTTAAGGGGTAATACAGTGAACTCAGGAGTCTGAATTTGAGCCCAAACCTTCTGACTCAAAATTCCATGTTCTTTCCATTCTTCATTATGCCCTGATTTCAACAGGCAGCAGTTCTCCAAACTCAGGCCTTTGAACCCACTGTGCCTGACCTTGAACTGCCTACTCAAGTGCAAGGAGGGGGCCAATGAGGAGCAAACCCAGAGGGAGGAGGTAACAGTTTTCAAGTCCTCACTGAACTCGTGATCTGATGCAGGGAGAGGGAAGGGACCCCCAATGCCTACCTGATAACTCTGGGCAGCTTCTTCTATCAAAGTTACGTTGTGCAATTTGTGGTTCTTGGATTCACGACACACCATGCAGAGGAACTTCCCATCGTGCTCACAGAAGTAGTGGAACTTCTCCCCGTGTCTCAGACATCTCAGCTCTTCCCTTTCTGGCTGTGTCTCAGAGGGATCCATAGCTTGGATTTTTTCCACCAGATTCATCAACAGCCAGTTGGGCCTGAACATGTCCCTCCTCACAAGTTTGTTGCAGAAGGGACATTTGAGAACGTTGTCTGATGCTTTTCCACTCTGGCTGATGCATCTGAGGCAGAAATTGTGCCCACAGTCAATGGTGACAGGGTCCTGCAGAACATCAATGCAGATGGGGCAGATCACTTCCTCCTTCAGTTTATCGGTAGTCTGTTGACTGGCCATGATGGGGCAGAGGGCTGCTTCAGGTCCGTAGAAAGTCTAGAAGTCTTCTGCGGACGCTGGTTCTAGGAAGGGAGAAGGAAACAGAGGAGGTGGAGGTCAAAGATTCTACCAAGTAGAGAAGCAGGAAGGGAGGAAAATAAGAGAGAGAGAAAATAAATGAATAATAAAAAAGGGTAAAAATTAGAATGTAGAGACTATTATAAAGAGAGGAAAACAGATGGGCAATCCTACCTCACTACCTCTTGAGAACAAATGGATATTGTGAATGGACATATGCTGCTTAAAAAATGGGATAAGTCATCCTGAACCTTGGACTAGTTAAGGATATGTTGATAAGGCAGTTAAGCAGATCAGAAGGGTCAGGGTACCAAAGTCCTCTTACAGAGGTTCAGGTAGGGAGTGGAGGGGCTGGGAGACGCTTCCCGAAAGATCACAACTAGTTCACCAGCACTGCTCTAGGCATCTCTTGTATGCAGTGCCCAAACCTTGGGAGAGCATATGGAAAGGAAGGGAGCGGGTAATTCTCTATCTCAGGTTCTTTGGCTCCACACTTTGAAGAGTTTCGTGGAAATGTGGAAGATATAATCACTCACCTTGGGGAATTTCCAGTTATCAGGAGAAGCAACCATTCCTCTCACAAGGGGATTCCTAGTAGAGTGGGAGAAGCAAGGAGCTTCCTTTCTGGAAGGTCTTTCTCTGTTTTTGTACATTGTTCTTTACCCTGGTGATCTTTTACTTCCCCACAGCACCTGTAGCAGTCTGTCCTCTTTTGGATTTTTTCCCCTGTATGTCTTCAATAGTCCGGTGTCTTGATGCTCATTCTTCATTTGGTCTATCTGTGTTTCTTCCTGCTTCTTGGTGCTTCTCTGATCCCTGAATTGCCTTTCCCTGCAGCTTCTGTCCTGACTAGGAAAATATCAACCAGCATCGCCTACACGCCCTTCTGTAGCTCAGCACATTTGCCTCATAACCTTTTCTCCTTTCCTCTTGGGTTAAGGGTGGAAAATCCCTTCTTCCTTCCCATTTCATCTGGGTCCCACCTTCCACCCTTACCTCCCCTCCAGTATATGACATCTGTTCCCACCAGAAGCATACCATCGATTTTTATCTGATCTTAATCTTAGGTCAAACAGGGATTGTGGGTGATTTTATGATTATAATCAGAGTGATCATACATTCTGGTTTGCCTGGGACAGTTCTCGGTTTCCCCTTTGTCCTGCTGTAATTAATAGCACCTCCTTTCATTTTGAAAAGTGTCCAGTTTGGATGATATGTTATATGGTTACCCTAATTATAGCAACAGTTGGAAGCCAAAGGCTTTGGAAATGTTGTACCTCCATTTCAGAGATGTTATGAAAAGGCCTTCTCTTTGTATGCTTTGATATTGAAGCATTAATTTTTGTATAATATTTTACAGTTTATACTCATCCTAAACTGCTGGCCCATGGAGGCAGAATTTAACTTTTAGACAGGTTTTGTTTGACTGGCATGGTGATTTGAAAAATAATGATAATTTGAATGCCTTTAAAGAGGGTGGCTGTTTTTCTCACCACTCCCTGTTACCTCTTGTCTGCCCAGCCTCTGAAGGCATTTGACCTTCCCCCCCAGCTTTATTGAGATAAAATTGACATATAACATTGTGTAAGTTTAAGGTGTACAGTGTGATTATTTGATATATATTTATATTGTGAAATCTTTACCACAGTAAGGTTGCTTAACACATCCTTCACTTCACATAATTACCTTTTTTTTTTTTTGCTGAGGAAGATTCACCCTGACCCTGAGCTAACATCTGTTGCCAATCCTGCTCTTTTTCTTCTTGAGGAAGATTAGCACTGAGCTGACATCTATATCAGTCTTCCCCTATTTTCTATGTGGGGCACTGCCACAGCATGGCTGGTGAGCAGAGTAGGTCCATGCCCAAGATCTGAACCTGCAAACCCTGGCTGCCGAAGTAGAGCATTCAGAACTTGAACCACTTGGCCACAGGGCTGGACCCGGGATTTTTTCTTTTCTTTTCTTTTTTTGTGAGGAAGATTGGCCCCGAGCTAACATCCATTGCTAATCTTCCTCTTTTTGCTGAGGAAGATTGGCCCTGAGCTAACATCTGTGCCCATCTTCCTCTATTCTGTATATGGGATGCCACCACAGCATGGCTTGACGAGTGGTGCATAGGTCCACGCCCAGAATTGGAACCTGTGAACTCCAGGCTGCTGAAGTGCATGAACTTAACCACTACTCCACTGGGCCAGCCCCAGGATTTTCTTTTTTAATGGCTGAATTATATATATGTAATCTCTCTCTCTCTCTCTTTCTCTCATACACACACACACATCTCACATTTTCTTTATCTATTAATACATTGATGGACACTTAGGTTGTTTCCAAGTCTTGGCCATTGTGAATAATGCTGCAATGAACATGGGAGTGCAGGTATCTCTTGGAGATCCTGATTTCGTCTTCTTCAGATATATACCCAGAAGTTGGACTGCTGGGTCGAATGGTAGTTCTATTTTTCATTGTTTGAGAAACTCCCATACTGTTTTCCTTAGTGGCTGACCCAATTTATGTTCCCACCAACAATGTACCAGGGTTCCATTTTCTCCACATCCTTTTCAGCTTTAGTTGTCTTTTTGATAATAGCCTTTCTAACAGGTGTAAAGTGACATCTCATTGTGGTTTTGATTTGCATTTCCATGATGATTAGTGATGTTGAGTACCTTTTAGCTATTTGTATGTCTTCTTTGGAAAACTGTTTATTCAGTCTATCAAATACACTTTTTAATGGATTATTTGTGTTTTTTTGCTATTGAGTTGTATGAGTTCCTTATATGTTTTAGATATTAACCCCTTATTTGATACATGGTTTGCAAATATTTTCTCCCATTCCATAGGTTGCTTTTTCATTTTGTTGATTGTTTCTCTTGCTGTGCAGAAGCTTTTTAGTTTGATGCAGTCCCACTTGTTGATTTTTGCTTTTGTTGCTTGTGCTTTTGGTGTCATACTCAAAAAATCATTGTCAAGACCAAGGTCAAGGAGCTTTCCCCTATGTTTTCTTCTAGGAGTTTTATGGTTTCTGATCTTACATTTAAGTCCTCAATTTTGAGTTCATTTTTGTGAGTGGTGTAAGATAGCGGTCCAATTTCATTCTTTTGTATGTGGATATTCAGTTTTCCCAACACCATTTATTGGAGAGACTATCCTTTCCCATTGAGTATTCTTGGCTTCCTTGCCAAATATTAGTTGACTGTATACGGGTAGGTTTACTTCTGGGCTCTCAATTCTGTTCCATTGGCCTATGGGTCTGTTTTTATGCCAGTACCATACTGTTTTGATTATTATAGATTTGTAATATAGTTTGAAGTCAGGAAGTGTGATGCCTCCAGTTTTGTTCTTTCTCAAGATTGCTTTGGCTATTTGAAGTCTTTCATGCTTCCATACAAATTTTAGGATTGTTTTTCCTATTTCTGTGAAAAATGCTATTAGAACTTTGATATGGATTGCATTTAATCTATAGATGGCTTTGAGTAGTATGGAAATTTTAACAATATTAACTCTCTGATCCATGAACATAGGATATCTTTCCGTTTATTTATGTCTTCTTAAATTTCTTTCATCAATGTCATATAGTTTTTGGTGTATAGATCTTTCACTTCTTTGGGTAAATTTATTCCTAAGTATTTTATTGTTTTTGATGCTATTATAAATGGGATCGTGTTCTTTATTTCTTTTTCAGATAGTTCATTGTTAGTGTATAGAAGTGCAACTGATTTTTGTATATTGATTTTATATCCTGAAACTTCACTGAACTCATTTATTAGGTCTAACAGTCTTTTGGTAAAGTCTTTAGGATTTTGTATCTACAAGATCATGTCATCAGCAAATAGACATGATTTTACTTCTTCCTTTACAATCTGGATGCCTTTTATTTCTTTTTCTTGCCTAATTGCTCTGGTTAGTACTTCCAGTACTATGTTGAATAGGTGTGGTTAGAGTTGGCACCCTCTTGTTCCTGATCTTAGTGGGAAAACTTTCAACCCTTCACCATTGAGTATGATCTTGGCTGCAGGTTAGTTATATATGGTCATAAATATGTTGAGGTATGTTCCTTCTATACCTAATTTGTTGAGAGTTTTTGTCATGAAAGCATGTTGAATTTTGTCAAAGGCTTTTTCTGCATCTATTGAGATGATCATATGATTTTTGTCTTTCTTTCTATTAATGTGCTGTAACACATTTATTGATTTGTGTATGTTGATCTATTCTTGCATTCCAGGGATAAATCCCACTTGATCATGGGGTATGATCCTTTTAACTTGCTGTTGAATTTGGTTTGAGAATTCAAATCATTGAAAATTTTTGCATCTATATTCATCAGGCATATTGGCCTGTCATTTTCTTTTCTTGTAGTATCTTCATCTGGCTTTGATATCAGGGTGATGCTGGCCTCATAAAATCAGTTTAGGAGTGTTCCATCTTCTTCAATTTTTTGGAAGAGTTTGAGAAGAATTGGCATTGTTTTTCCTCTGGATGATCAATCTGTTGTTGAAAGTAGGGTAATGAAGTCCCCTACTATTATTGTATTGTTGTCTATTACTCTGTTCAGATCTGTTAGTATTTGTTTAATATATTTAGGTACTTTAATGCTGGGTGCATATATATTTACAATTGTTATATCCTTTTGATGAGTTGACCCCTTCATCACTATATAAAGACCTTCTTTTTGTCTACTTACCAGTTTTGGCTTAAAGTGTATTTTGTCTGATATAAGTATAGCTGCCTCTGCTCTCTTTTGGTTTCCATTTGCATGAGATATCTTTTTCCGTCAATTCACTTTGAGCTTATGTGTATCCTTGAAGCTGAAGTGAGTCTCTTGTAGCCAGCATATCACTGGGTCTTGTGTATTTATCCATTCAGCCACTCTGTGCCTTTTGACTGAAGAATTTAATCCATTTACATTTAAAGTAATTATTGACAGGTAAGAATTTACTATGCCCATTTTTTTCTGGCTGTTTGGTAGTTCCTTTCTTCCTCTTTTTCTTCCTTCCTTGTGAACTCATGATTTTCCACGGTGGTATACTTTGAGTCCCTTCACATTGTGTTGTGTGTATCTACCATAGGTTTTTGTTCTGTGGTTACCCTGAGGCTTACTTGAAATATGCTATGGATATAACAGTCTATTCTAAGCTAATAATAACTTATCTTCAATTGCATACAAAACTCTACCTTTAACTTCCCCCTTTTATGTTTTTGATGTCACAATTTATATCTTTTTATATTGTGTATTCATTAACAAATTATTGTAATTATAGCTATTTTTAATACTTCTGTCCTTTAACCTTCGTAGTAGAGTTAAGTGATTGATACACCACCATATCACAGTATTAGAGTATTCTGAATCTGACTATATACTTACCTTTACCAGTGTGTTGTATATTTTTATATATTTTCATTTTACTAATTAGTGGCCTTTCATTTCAGCTTGAAGAACACCTTTCAGCATTTCTTGTAATGCAAATCTAGCAGTGATAAACTTCCTCAGCTATTGTTTTCTATGGAAAGTCTTTATCTTTCCTTCATTTCTGAAGAACAATTTGCTAGGCAAAGTATTCTTGGTTGGCAGATTTTTCTTTTAGCATTTTGAATATATCATCCCATTCTCTCCTGGCCTGCAAAGTTTCTGCTGAGAAATCTGCTGATAGTATTATGGGGGTTCTCTTGTACGAGAGAAATTTTTCTCTTGCTGCTTTAAAAATTCTCTCTTTGATTTTACACAATTTTATTATAATGTGTCTTAGAGAAGATCATTCTGGAATGAAATTTTGGGGTGACCTGTTAGCTTAATGAACTTGGATATCCAAATCTCTCCTCGGGTTTGGGAAGTTCTCAGCCATTATTTTTTTAAATAAGCTTTCTGCCCCTTTCTCTCTCTCTTCTTTTTTGGGATTCCAATGCTGCAGATTTTCCTTCTTAGTAGTGTCCCATATGTCCCATAAGCTTTCTTTATTCATTTTTATTCTTTTTTCTTTTTGTTCCTCTTACTGGATAATGTCAAGTGATCTGTCCTTGAGCTCATTGATTCTTTCTTCTGCTCAGTTTAGTCGGCTGTTGAAACTCTCTATTGAATTCTTTAGTTCAGTCATTGTATTCTTCAGCTCTAAAATTTCAAATTCTGGTTCTTTTTTACATTTTCTATCTCTTTGTTGAACTTCTCATTTCTTGTATTGTTTTCCCGATTTCATTAAGTTATTTATTGGTGTTCTCTTGTAGCTCTCTGAATACCTTTAGAACAATTATTTTGAATTCTTTATGGGACAATTCCTGTATTTCTATTTCTTTGGAGTCAGTTACTAGAAGTTTACCATATTCCTTTGGTGGTGTCATGTTTCCCTCACTCTTCATGATCCCTGTAGCCTTACGTAGGTGTCTGCACATTTGAAGAAGCAGTCACCTCTGTCAGACTTTATGAACTGACTTTAGTAAGGAAGACCTTCCCCTATAGGTGAGGGCACACTGGAACATGCTGTGACCCCAGGTCTAGTAGTGCAGGATACAAGGTGTAGGGGTGTCTGGTGGCTCTGGGTCCAGGGGGGCATTGTGACTCATCATCTCAGGCCACTGGGTTCCACAGCATCAACAACTGCATGGTCCTTGGCAAGCACTGAGGGGGGTCCACAGAGGCTGCAAGAGCTGTTGGGGTCCTCAGTGGTGGGAGTCAGGGATCAGGGCAGGCCCTTGTGGTGGCCAGAGCTGGTAGTGTGCAAACATTTGGCTGCAGGAGCCAGCTGCAGATGCTTGTACAGTGGCAGGGGCTGGCTGCAAACACACACATATTTAGTTGGGGTGAGGACAAGCAGCCAGGGCCGGGACTAACTGCAGGTACATTGGCAACTGCAGGGCCCCGGGCTGCTGGCATGTATTACCATGGCTGCTGGTCTTGCCATGGGTGCACTGCAGTGGAGGCTAGCGTCAGGAGTCAGGCCGGGGGCATGCAGGTGCACAGCTGGAGGGGCTAGCTGTAAATCACCCCAGTGGTGCAGGCTGGTGACAGGAGATAGGACCAAATCTGGGACCACAAGCAGCTGTGGGGGCCTTAGCTATTGGTGTGCACTTATGTGGCTGCAGGATCTTGCCACAAGTGTGCACATGGCAATGGAAGCTGGTAATGGGTGTCAGGCCAGCAGCATGTAAGCGTACAGCTGGAGAGGCTATCCCTGACCACGCATACAGCAGTGAGGGTCAGCTGTGGAGGTCTAGGCTGACTTCTTGGACTCATGCAGCTGCAGAGGCCTGGACTGTCTGCTGGTACAGGTCTGGGCTTCAGCAGGGATGCGGAAAAGGGGAAAGGACTCAGGCACCTGGGGTCAGCTAACATGAATACCTGTAGGGTGAAAACTGCTGAAATCTGCAGGGGGTCCACAGGGGCCATACTGGCTATTGGTGTCTTCAGTGGCAAAAACTGCTAGGGTTGTCTCCAGAGCAGGTCACTGGGTACCATGGTCAATCCTGCTGCCTGGCTGATACTGGTATTCCTTGCTTTTCTTCCTTTTTCTTAACCATCTCTATATGTCTCAGCTTTGCTGGCCTCTGGGTGGGGTGTACCAAAGCAGGTCCTTGTGTGATGCCCTGAAAGGCTGGGGAAGTTTGCCACTCACCCCGTTCTCCCCTTTCCAGTGATGAGAACTCTTTGGAGCGTTCCTTCCTGGCGCTGAGCAATGCCGGCTTAGGGGATGGGGTGATGCCGGTAAAATGAAACTGTTCTTCTTTCCCTTTCTGTGTGTTTATTCTCAAGGTTTTTGTTCCACTGTGTTGCTGAAGTTTCTTAAGTGGACTCTGGAGCTCTCCCAGAACTGTTTTTGTTCATGATAGTTGTCTAATTATTGATCTTTGTAAGGGGATGAAAGCTAGAGTCTCCTACTTTGCCATCTTGATGACAGCACTGTATTTGAATTTATGACCCTGATTTACAGATTTCTTTTGCATATATTACCTCATTTAAATCTCACCTGTAAGAAATTATCTCTATTTCATTTGCAAACAAGGAAACTAAGTATGCTTCAGCATCACCTGGAGGGCTTATTAAAACACGGATTTGCTGGGCCTCAGCAGAGACTTTCTGTTTAAATAGCTCCAGGGTGGAGCCTGGTAATTTACATTTTAAACAATTCCCCAGGTGCTGCTGATGCTGCTCAATGGCCCATACATTGAGAAGCGCTCATGTAGAGACACTACAAATTGCTGCAGCTCATCTAGTTAATAAATGACAGAGCTGAGATTCAGTTCCAGGCTTTCCATTACGTTGTGTTCTTTCTTCTACACAGCATTAATAAAAATAAATAGTAATCTTCAAATACAATGAGCAAATCTTTCAAAGAACATTGGTATTTCGACTTGATTGGGCAAGCCCAGCAGAGAGGAGGAAAATACTCATATGAACACCGCTGGAGATTTTCAAACAACTGTCACCAAACATACTGACAACTCCATGTGGGGGGAAATTTAGATACAAAAAGGGAGCATGCATGGTGTTCCAAAGGTGTTTTACTCTCCTAGAATTATTATTGTTATCCTTGGATTATCCATCCACTGGACTGAATGGATATTTTAAAGTCTTAGCCGGGTCCCTAGTCTGAAACCAAAATGCTTCCAATTTGCAAGAGATAAAGTCTTGAGAGAGAGAGGTGGCATTGTGTTAGTTCCAAAGGGACTATGACTTCCATGCATAGAATTTATAAAAACTAGCCATAGAGAAGGAAATGATGCAGAGGTGTTTCCCAGACAGTTACCATGCACAAAAGGACAGACAAGGAGCCACATGGCAGTGGGTGCACATATCTAGAGGGGGCCTGCCAAGACTAATGGGATGAGACACCTTATCAGAGGCCAGTGAGGGCCAGAGGCAGCTCAGTGACTAGACACGCACTCCCCTGCCCCACAAAGTTAAATAAGCTACCCCTGCGTCAAGATTCTAGCTTGGGGATGAAGACAAGAATGGGAGAACCATTGAGATGTGAGTTTGCATTCTGAATTGAGCAATTACCAGAAAGAAACATTTTCATCTAGATGAGACTGGGTTACCTCAAAATGGAAGATTAAGTGTTTTCTGATACTAAGTGGAAATGAGTTTCATATACAATTTGAGTTCAGTTTTATAAAAATGAGTCATATTTTTTTCACATTTCAAATGTGACTGTATATTTTGGTCCTCTACAGAGGTAAAAAGCAGAACTGATGTGACAGAGCAGAATCAGTCAACGCTAAAGGTACATGTACAAGAATAAGGCATACATGTACAAGAATAAGGCATATCACAGCTAAAATGCCCAAGAGAAATGGATAAACCTATAAAACAGGACAATGAGACTGCTTAAAATTTGGCTTCTCCTGGAATCAGACACTGAGAAAGTAATTAGAATGCAAATAGTTCATTTGGGAAGTGATTCTCACAAACACTTGTAGGAGAGTGGGGACACAAAACAGGAAAGAGAAGGAAATCAATAAAGCACGTCAATTAAGCAAGTTTCTACTGTGGCAACTGGAGCTTAATCCCTCGCGAAACTCTGGGAGCCAGAGTTACTCTACCCAGGGGGAAAGGGAGCTGGTACGTTTACTCGCCAGCTCCCATCGGTCTTTGGTTGGGGGCTGCTTCTAGGGAGCGTTAATTCCCTGGCTTTTCCAGTCTGTCCCTCATGTGCAGAGCAGGCTCTGACGACCACAGTAAGCTCTCAGGCAGAGTTGCAGGAGCTGGCAGTTGGAAGAAAGGCCAGTGTGCGTACAATGGTAAGTGTCGGGGTATGGTGAGATACTGACAGTGTCTGTTACAGGGAACCAACACACAAAGATTAGAGAGCAACAAAGAATCAGACATAACCAGCAGCATGAAAACCACAACTGAGGCTATTTTAAGAACATGCACTTAGAGGTCCAATAAGGAGCAATATGAATCAAAGTTTAATAACATCCTACTTGTCAAGTTAAAAATATTTTAAATAAATTAATATCTTAGTTTCCAGGAAAAAAGCAAGATATTTAAAGATGCAAGAAACAAAACAATTTTGTGGCTGTGCAGATTTCTAAGAGTACTTTGCAAAAAAAAAAAAAAAAAGAAAGTGAATGCTCTACCGTAAAGCTAGTTTCATCAAAACTGCCTGGTATTAACTTGGGAACAGATAAATAAATCAAAAGAACAGCATAGAAATTCCAGAAACAGACTCAAATATATATGGAAACTTAATATAACATAAAGACGGCATTTCAATTGAAAGAGAACTGATTTATTTTGCAAATGGTTCTGCCATCATTGACTATCTAGAAGGAAACAAAGTTAGACCCATACTGTACCCCATAAACAAAAATTCTAGGTGGATTAAAGATCAAATATGAAAATATTAAAATTTAGAATAATGCTTATCCCTGGAGTGAGATGTTTTGAACAAGATAAAAATTTTGAAAGACAGAAAGTAAATGATTGACAAATTATCAGAAACAAAACAAAAACTCCTAAATATGGAAAATAATACCATAAAAAATGTCAAAATACAAATAGCGAGAGAGAATTTACTAGCAATACATATGACATGTTAAGGGTTAATATCAGCACTAGAAAAAAAATGATTTGGGTTTAAGATAAGGATGTAAATTCATGTGGCCACCACTACTCCCTCCTCTTCCAAAGATACATCAATGATAGACAAAATATTTTCTAAACTTAAAAAGCTATAACCAGTCAATGAGAGAATTCATGATGGAAAAGAGTGCTGGGCCAGCACCCACTGGAAAGTTTACCAAAAACACAGCACAGGGATGGAAAACATGTACGATAAGAGACAGAGGGTAAACCAAGAAGCTCCAACATGTGTCCAGGAGGAGTTTCAGTAGAGAAGAGAGGAAATGGCAGAAGAGCCAAGTATGAAGAGAAAAAGTCCTAAGTGTTTTTAGAATTTAAGAGTCCTTTGAAAATGCACCAAATATCAAGTAGGACAAGTGGAAAATAATTCCACACTGAAAACAGTTTGTAATGAAACTGAAGAAAATCAAAGATAAAATCTTAAAAGTTGTCAGAAAGAAGGGGAAGAGTACCTGCCCAGGAATAACAAGTAAATCTTCAAACTGAGATTAATATTTCAAAGTAGTTGGGGAAAACTGCCAAACCAAGATGACTATATTGTTAAACTATTATTCATAAATGAGCACAAAATAAAGATATTTTTGGATTCTTGCTGAAAAACCTAAAAGCTATTCTTCATTAAAAAAAAAAAGCAGACTCATGATGGAGGGAATACGATGCATGAAGCAAAGAAAAAATAGTTCAGTAATATTCATTGGTAAATATATTATACTCTTGACTGTAAAATATTAGAAACAAAAGTTTTGTCTTCAAAAAAGTAGAGCTAAAATTTTAGACAACTATAATATGGGAGTTGGAAGCAGGGAAGTTTGGAGGATAACTAAAGACCTACATAAGGGACTCAAGATTTTGGGAGTTTAGAGGTAATAACTCTAGACTTCGTTACAAAAATTTGAAATCAATGACATAAGACAAAAGTTGAAGGATAATTACTAAAGGAATAGAAATCATATTTATAACTTCCAAAGCAGCAAAGGGAAAATATAAAGAAAATTTAACTAATAAAACAGAAGGCAAGAAAGTTGGAGGGGGTTATAAACAAAAAGTGTGGAAAATAGAAAAAAAATAGGTAGTAGCACTAGGTCTAATGTATCAGTAATCACCACCAATGTATATGTATTAAACTCATCCATTAAAAGACACAGACTCTCAGATTTTATATGTATATGTAATATATATTTATAAATATACATATTTAAATCCAGGTACATGTTGCTTATAAGAGATAAAGTTTTAGAAAGACTGAAAATAAAGGGATGGAAAAAGACATGTGCAAACATTGACTCACATCCGGCATAGCAATATGAGTATCAGACAAAATTTAAGATAAAAAGCATCAGAAAAGATAAAGAGAGACACTCTATAATGTTGACAAGAACAAGTCTTCAAGAAGATACATCAATTGGGGTAGGAGAGATGTACTAAGGGGGTCAACAGGTACAAACTTCCAGTTATAAAATAAGTCATGGGGATGTAATGTACAGCATGGTGACTATAGTTAACAATACTGTATTATATATTTGAAAGTTGCTAAGAGAATAAATCTTAAAAGTTCTCATCACAAGGAAAAAAAATTGTAACTGTGTGTGGTGATGGATGTTAACTTATAAGACTTAGACTTATTGTGGCGATCATTTCACAATATATACAAATATCAAAACACTATGTTGTACACTTGGAACTAATATAACGTTATATGTCAATTACATCTCAATAAAAAAAGAGGATTTAACAATCATGAACTTTATGTACTCCTCTAAAAATATAATCTCAGGGCCGGCCCCGTGGCTTAGCGGTTAAGTGCGCGCGCTCTGCTGCTGGTGGCCCGGGTTCAGATCCCGGGCGCACACCGACACACTGCTTCTCCAGCCATGCTGAGGCCGCGTCCAACATACAGCAACTAGAAGAATATGCAGCTATGACATACAACTACCTACTGGGGCTTTGGGGGAAATAAATAAATAAATAAAAAAAATTATCAAAAAAATATATAATCTCAAAATACATAAATGAAAACCTGGGATAAATATAATGTGAAATAGACAAATCCACAATAATAAGAGATTTTAATGCACTTCTCTTAGAAATTGAAAGATCAAGCAGATACAGAATTTTTAATGATATAGAAGATTTGAGCAACATAACCAATTTGATATTTTTATATGAAATTCTACACCCAACATCCATTCTTTGAATAGTTCATTCACAAAAACTGATGACATACTAAAGCATAAAGGAAGTTTCAGCAAGTTTCAAAGTATTTCTACCACACAGATCATATTCTCTGACTATAATTTACATAAAAATTAGCAACAACAGCAAAAGAAAAAAATTAAAAACTCAGATTCGTGTGTCTGGAAACTACAACACATGCTGTTCTTAAATAACATGTGGTTTAAAGTGGAAATTATGTAATATTCAGAAGTGATTGACAAGATAAATACTCCATATCAAAACTTGTAGAATTCACTAAAGTGGTACTAGGAGACAAGTGTATAGCTTAATATGCAATTACTAAAAACAGAAAATACTGAATATAAATGAGCTAGGAGTTCACAATAAGAAGCTGCACAAAAAGGAAAAAGGTAAACTCTGAGAAACTAAAGGGAAAGGAATAAAAATAAGAGAAGAAATTAATAAAAATGTTAAAAACACAACAGAGATGATCCATAAAACTAAAATCTTGTTCTTGAAAATATTGATACTAACTACTAATACTAATAATCTATGCAAAACTTTGACAAAACTGATCAAGAAAAAAGAGAAGACATGAACAATATTAGGATTGAAAATGGGAAATAACTATAGTAGATATAAAAAATTATAAGATAACATAATATATACCAGTTAATCTGAAAGGTTAAATGATGAAAATTAACTCAAGAAAAGATACAGTCTGAAAATGCCAGTTCCATTTAAATAAATTATATCAGAAAAAATATTCTATATAAGGCAATAGGTCCTAATGGATTCAAGGGACCTGTCTTATATCATCCCTATCTTATATAAGCTATTCCAGAGAATATTAAAAAGGACAGCTTCCCAGTTCTGTAATCAAGGCCATTATAACTGTGAAACCAAAACCAGTCAAGGATAATGCAAGCAAAGAAAATTATAGGCCCATACGTCACTCATGAGCATACGTGTTAAAATCTTAAAATATTAGCAAATTAAATCTAATAGTGTGTGTTCCATTTCTTCATATTGTAGTTGTCTAAAATTGTAATTCTACTTTTTAAAAAAAGACAAAACGTTAGTTTACAAGGTCTTACAATCAATGGTATACTATATTTACTAATATATACTACTGAATTATTTTTTTCCTTTGCTTCATGCCTCACATCCCTCCATCTTGGTTTCCCTCCCCCCACTTTTGTAATGAAGAATAGCTTTTAGGAGGTTTTTCAATAAGAATCTCTTAGTGGCAAATTATCTTAGTCTTTTTTGTCTGAAACAGGTGTGTGTGTGTGTGTGTGTGTGTGTGTGTTATAACCAAATAATGTTTATTCAAGGAAGGCTAGAAAGATATGGCAGAAAAGGTATTGACAAAATCCATCACAATATTAGATGCCAAAAAAAAAGTAAAATTCAACATCCTTCATGATAAAAACTTTTAGCAAAAGTGAAGAGAACTACCTCAATCCACTGACGGGTTTCTACTGAAAATCTACCACAAAAGTCACATGTAATGGTGAAAGTTTAGAACTTAAATTCAGGAACAAGGCAATAATGGCCACTATAACGCCATTATTTACCTTTGTACCTAGCTAACACAATGAGGAAATGAAGAAAGAGCTTAAGGATTGGACTGTAAAAGATCATTTCCTTACCGTTTGCAACTATCAGAGATTTTCCTTATAGACAGCTCAATAGAATCAAAGAACAAATTATTAGAACTAATAAGAGTTGCTGGATGAAGATCTATAACAAAAACCATAGCACTCCTAGAGAGCAGAAATAACCAATTAGAAAATGTAATGGGAACATATTTTTTTATACTGTCAAAAAAACAAAAACAAAAAAAACCTGTGGAAGCTAGGAATAATCTATCAAAAGCTGGGGAAAAAATGAAACAAAAGAAGACCTGAATTTAAAGAACATGTTAATGGATAGGAAAATTTAATGTTGTAACTGTAGTAATTCTTCATTCATTTATAAATCCTATGTAATTCCAATTGGAATAAATTAAGATTATTTTTGGATATGTCTGTAAAACTTGACAGATTCTAAAATTCATATAAGAGAGCTAAGGTCCCAAAATAGTCAAGACAATTATGAAAAAGAAAACAAGGAAGGGGGGAATTGTCCTACCAGCTGGCAGGACAGGACTAATGATAAAGCTCTAATAATTAAGACAGTGTCATGTTGTCACAAAAATAGACAAACAGGTCAATGGAACTGAATAAAGAGCCCTGAGTTGATCAGTTGTTACGTGGAACTTGGTCTATGGTGGAGGTGGTGTCACAATCAGTGATGGGAAAGGATGAACTAGTCAATTTTTGGTGCCTAGTCTAACAGCTTTCCCTAAACAGGAGGGGGGCAGTATTTGATGCATATCTCACACCCCATACAAAAATAATTCTAGGTGTTTAAAGATTTAAATTAGACAAAGATTAACAAATTACAGACTAGATACATGGATTGATGGCTATCTAGCCATCAAAGAAAGGGTTAAAACCTGGCATTTATAGTGAACTCCTATAAATTGATAAGTAAAATCAAGTAACCTGTAAATTAATCTATAAATTTAACGTGACACGAATAAAAATACCTACCGGCTATTTTGAAGAATTGGAAAGGCAGATTTTAAAGGTCATATGAATGGGCCGGCCCCGTGGCTTAGCGGTTAAGCGCGCGCGCTCTGCTGCTGGCGGCCCCGGGGTTCGGATCCGGGTGCGCACCAATGCAAGGCATCTCCGGCCATGCTGAGGCCGCCTCCCACATACAGCAACTATAAGGATGTGCAACTATGACATACAACTATCTACTGGGGCTTTGGGGGAAAAATAAATAAATAAAATTAAAAAAAAATAAAGGTCATACGAAAAAATAAATAAGACTAGCCAAGCAAAAGAGAAATCATAAGGTATGTGTGGGGGAAAGTGACATTATATTATTAACACACAAAACCTCAAAAGTGGGGCAGGAACACTAGACAGACAAGTCATAAAGCAGAGTAGAAAGTCCAGAAACAGAGCCAAATACATAGGAAATTTAGTATTTGATAAAGATGCCACCTCCAACTGATGATTGAATAAATGATGTTGGGACAACAGGGCAGCCGTTTAGAAAAAAATAAATAAATTGAATTCATTCCATATATCTTAAACTAGGATAAATCCCAAACATAGGACATATTTAAAAGTAAAAAATGAAAATATAAAAACACTAGAAGAAATCCCAGGAGAATTGTTTTATAACTTTAGAGTGGGGAAGGTCTTGATAAATAAGACACAAAACATCTTGATAAATTTACCTACAGAAAAATATTTCTTTTTTTTTTTTTTTGTGAGGAGATCAACCCTGAGCTAACATCCATGTCCATGCCAATCCTCCTCTTTTTGCTGAGGAAGACTGGCCCTGAGCTAACATGCATGCCCACCTTCCTCCACTTTATGTGGGACACCGCCACAGCATAGCCTGACAAGCAGCATGTCGGTGTGCACCCGGGATCCGCACCCAGGCTGCCAGCAGCGGAGCGCACGCACTTAGCCGCTACGCCACAGGGCTGGCCCCAGAAAAATATTTCTGCATGACAAAATTTACCAAAACAAATTCAAAAGACAAAGAAAAACTGGGAAAAATATTAACAATTTATATCACAGATTAATCCAGGATTAATGGCCAGTTTCCTCAAGATATAAAAAAGCTGCTACAAATCAATAAGATCAACAATCTCGTAGGAAATGGGCAAAGGACATGAATAGAGAGTTCACAGGAAAGGAAATACAAATGACTTTTGAACATATGAAAAATTCGCAGCCTCACTGAAGTGCATAATGGAAGAAGTGCATATTAAAATGACACTGAAATACAATTTTCTACCTGGTAAAAATCCAGGAGTAGGATAACGCAGTGATGGCCAGTGTCATGGGAAATGGGTTCTCACATTGCTGGGCCAATGTAAATTGGTATAAATTCTATGGAGGTCGGTATTGCAATATGTTTCAAAATTACAAGTGCTCATCCCGTTTACACCAGAAAGTCCACCTCTGGGGATTTATCCTACAGAGTTACTCACACACATAAAATTACTTTGGACTTTGTGGTATTGTTTGTATTAGCAAAAGATTGGAAACAACCTACACGTCCATCAGTAGGAAAATGTTTAAATATATTATAGTCCAGGGGGCTAGCCCAGTGGCATAGCAGTTAAGTTAGCCCGTTCCACTTTGGCGGCCCAGGGTTTGCTGGTTCAGATCCTGGGCGCTGACCTACTCACTGCTCATCAAGCTATGCTGAGGCAGCATCCCATATAGAAGAGCTACAACCCTACAACTCTGATACACAGCTATATACTGGGGCTTGGGAGAGAAAAAAAGAAAAAAGAGGAAGATTGGCAACAGATGTTAGGGGGGCCAATATTCCTCAAAAAAAAAATATATATGTATATATAGTCCAGCTCTATAACTGAATAGAAATAAAAAAGAATGTTCTGTATTTACAGATAGAAAATATCACCTAGATATGTGATGTGAAAAAAGCCACAACAGTGATGCAGAATAATGCATGTACTATGCAACCATTTGGATAAAAAATTATGCTTTCTTGAAGATGCATATAAACTCTCTCTGGAAGGAGAAGGATCTACTAACATTGGTTGCCTCTAAGGAAGTGGACTGACCGGCAGACAAAAAGTGTCTCCAGACATTACCAAATGTCCCCGGGGGACAAATCTGCCCACTGAAAACCACGGATCTGTATGTGTTCATATGTCTAGGTCTCAAAACAATGATGAGTATGGGATCATTTATATACATTTAAAAACACACAAAATGACATTCCATATAGTTTGTGCTTCCATATATTTGTGATAGAAGTGTAAACACATTGGGGGCCGGCCCAGTGGCTTAGCGGTTAAGTGCGTGCGCTCCAATACTGGCGGCCCGGGTTCGGATCCTGGGAGCGCACGGTCGCACTGCTTGTCAGACCTGCTGAGGCCGCTTCCCACATACCACAACTAGAAGGATGTGCAACTATGACATACAACTATCTACTGGGGATTTGGGGAGAAAAAGGAAAAAACAAAAGAAAAAGGAGGAAGATTGGCAACAGATGTTAGCTCAGGGCCGGTCTTCCTCAGCAAAAAGAGGAGGATTGGCATGGATGTTAGCTCAGGGCTGATCTTCCTTACAAAAAAAACAAAAAAAGGAAGAAGTATAAACACACGGCCTGGAAAGACACACACCAAATCTATGATAGTCTTTGCTTCTGGAGAGAGAGGGAGAGGAATGGAACTAAGAGAACTAAATCGACAGAAAGAACCTCAAATTTTTCTGTAACATTTAATTCTATTTAAAAAAATCTGAAGCAAATATGGCAAAATGTTTACATTTGTTAATTCTAGGTGATGGTTACAAGAGCACTTTTTATATTATTCTCTTCTTTTCCATATTAATTTTTTCAAAATAAAGCAATTTGGTTAAAAAAAGGAAAATTATAAAAAATGAGCAACGGATATAAATAGATATTCAAAATAATTCTTAAATTCTAAAATAAAAGTTCAACCTTCCTTTTACTCAGGAAAATACAAATAATGAGATAGTACAATAATGAGATAAAACTTTGTACTCATCAGATTGGCAAAAAATTTTTTCACATGTGCAAAGCTGATGAGGATGTGGAAAAATGGGACTCTCCATACATTGCTGGTAGGAGTGCAAATGGTCACTGTCTTTTTGGAAAGCATCAAGGCAAATGATATAAAATGCAATCAATTGTAACTAGAATATTATAAGAAAAGTAAAATGTAAACAAGATTTCTAAAAAGTTTTCAGACTTCGAGATAAGTCAAGGACTGTGGGGTAGGAATGAGGTAAAGGGACAGCCTACACAGAGATATCCTGTAACCCGTCTCCTTGGGAGAGAGAGAGATTTTGCTTACTGAAAACCAGAAGTTAGAAACGGAAAGTAATAAAAGCAGTTCTGGTAACAAACATCTTGATGATTAAAATATTTGCTACATTGGTAAGACAGGGTGAGGTTATCTGGTAAGACAGGGTGAGGTTATCATATGACCCCACATAAAAGAAGTAAAGAGTTTAAAGTCCTCTACAGAAATTATACATGTGCAAACAGAGCGTGAAGAGAAACAACCATAAAAATAAATGCATGGGGTAATGGAAGTCAGTTTATAAGTAATAGTTTAGCATTCAGTATAATACTGGACTGAATTGCTCAACAAAAGGAAGGATCAGGGGCTGGCTCTGTGGCATAGTGGTTAAGTTTGGCACGTTCTGCTTTGGCAGCCCAGGTTTGCAGGTTCAGATCCTGGGTGCAGACCTACACCGCTCATCAACCATGCTGTGGCGGCGTTCCACATATAAAGTAGAGGAAGACTGGCACAGATGTTAGCTCAGGACTGATCTTCCTCAAGCAAAAAAAAAAAAAAAAAAGACGAGGAAGATTGGCAACAGGTGTTAGCTCAGGGCTAATTTTCCTCAGCAAAAACAAAAAACAAAACAAAAACTAAAAAAGGAAGGATCAGCCATGGGATCAAAAAGAAAAAAAAAACAACAAAATGTATTGTCCCTTTTCTTCCTTAGAGAGACTCATTAAAAGATATGAGCATAAATCCAGATAGTTTAAGGGCTGCTGTGCCAATGCAAATACAAAAATCTATGGCAGGCTCACCTGTCTCCCTCTGCCAGGAGAAACTGCAGGCCTCCTAAACACCCCACTCCAACTTACCTGTGAGCAAGGACAAGGGAAGAAGCTGAAAAGATCTTGTCTTCACTTGACTCACTTATCTAAAGAGATTGTTTAAATTGTTGGATTGGCCTGTGTTATGACTAATTTCATGTGTCAATTTAGCTAGGCTATTTGGTCAATACCAGTATGGATGCTGCTGTGAAGGTATTTTTTAGATGAGATTAACATTTAAATCAGGAGACTCTGAGTAAAGCAGATGACCCTCCCCAATGTAGGTGAACGTCATCAATCAGTTGAAGGCTTTAAGAGCAAAAGGCTGAGGTTCCCCTGAGGAAGAGAGAATTCGGCCTCCAGACTGCCTCCAGCTGCAACATCAACTCCTCCCTAAAAGCAGGGGGGTCTCCAACCTGTCGCCCTGCCCTTCGGAATTTGAACTTGCCAGCCTCCACAATCACGATGAGCCAATTTCTTAAATCTCTTTCTATACACACATCCTATTAGTTCTGTTTCTCTGGAGAATCCTGACTAATACAGCCTGTCTAACCTCAGCCTGTACTCTCAAAAATTATGCTACTTGTGCAATAAATGACATCAAAGAAGACTGGCAAGAAGAAATATAAATATAGTTGCAGCTGAGGATCTAGACACACTTTTATCAGAACACATCAGACTGTGTAATATTCTTGTGCCGCAGAAGCACTGTGCCCAGAGCCCAGCACAGCGCTCTCGTAATTCCTTACTCTGAGATCCACATTTTAATAACGACACCCACAGACTGGACCGCCTTAGAGCAGGACACTAGGATTGCAAGCAGCTTTGAAATCCCGTTGCGGGAGGCATGGATGAGGATCTGGTGTTGGCCCTGAGGAGACTCAGAGTACAGGAGAGCTGCTTTCTGAACATGAGGAGGTTTGCAGTGGGTGTCTGCCCCTCCTGTGGTCTTGACACTTCTATGCAGATTGTTACAGGCTGAATTGTGTCCCTCCAAATTCATATGTTGAAGCCCTCACCCCCAGTACCTCAGAATGGAACTGTATTTGGAGATAGGCCCTTTAAAGAGGTGACTAAGTCAAAATAAGGCCGTTAGGGTGGGCCCAAATCTAATTTGACTGGTGTCTTTATGAGATTAGGACACATAAAGAGACATTGGAGACACTCCGGCACAGAGAAAAGACCAGGTGAGAACATGGCAAGCCAAGGACAGAGGCCTCAAAAGAAATAACCTTGGACTTCTAGCCTCCAGAACTGTGAGAAAATAAATTCCTGTTGCTTAAACCACCCAGTTTGTGGTATTTTGTTATGACCACTCTAGCAAATTAATATACAGATTAACTCCCACATCGCAGTAGAGGCCATCTTACATCTCACTCCCAGCTCTGAGCTCCTTACAAGGGGTCTCCTTACCCCTTATACCTCCCACTGGACACAGCAGTGCTCCTGGCTGTTTTTCCTCCATTTCAAACTCTTCAGGGCAGCCACCCTACAACCCTCTAGGGGGGATGTGAGCCAGTTCAACCTCTCTGGATGCACATTGGCAATATATACTAAAATTCTTTAAAAATGCACATAAGGCCTTTTGACCCAGCAATTCCATGTCTAAAAATTTGCCCTACAGAAATTATATATATATATATATATATGTTCAGAGAAAAGGACAAGAAAGATAACTTGTTCGTGACAACAGATATTTAGTATTTCTATGTGCCAGGCACACTTATAAGCACTCGTGGTAGATAATACCGTGAACAAAGTAGACAGAAGCCTCACCCAGTGAGGAGAGCCAGGCAAATTAGCTAAGCAAATGGCTTATCTATTAGTTGATAAATATTATGGAGAAAAAATAAAGCAGGAAGGGGGCATGGGGAGCAGGTGGTAAGATTCCATTTTTCAACAGGGTGGTTGAAATGGGCCTAAGATGGTGATAATTGGGCAAGAACTTGAGGGTAGTTAACAGCAAAATGTCAGTAGCTGTTATTGCTGGTTGGTGGAACTATGGCTATTTTCTTTTATGCTTTTCTGTACTTTCCAAATATATTACAATTAACGTACTTGCTTCCACGATGTAGAAAAAACCCACAATAAATATTACATAAAAAAAAATCTTCAGTCAGCCCAGGGCAAAGTCTAAACTGCTGATGATATGTAAGGGCCTCCTCCTTCCATCTAAACTTATCTTTAGTTCCTTCTCAAGACGAACTGTCTTTTCCAGTCAGGCTGATATTCTGTGACCCAAATTTGCCAAGTAGGGTTGCCAGATTTAGCAAGTAAAAGAACGGACACCCAGTTAAATCTGAATTTCAGATAAACAATGAACAGCGCGGTATTAGGGACATATTTATACTAAAAAGTTATTTATCTGAAGTTCAAGTTTAACTGAGCATTCTATATTTTATCTGGCGACGCTACAAGTGATTTTCCTTCCCTATCTGCTGGAAACACCTCTCGTTTCCATTTTCTCAAATCTTTCCAGTTAAGCCAGAGGGTGGGGAGGCAGCAAGGGAGTGGGTGGGACTAAAAGACAAGGCTGCCTGTCAGCTCCTACATAAGACATACGTGAGGGTGCGGGTGGGGCGTAATTGAAGGGGCTCTTTTTTTTGGAATTTTTTTTTTTATTGATGTTTTAATGGTTTCTAACATTGTGAAATTTTGGGTTGTACATTTTTGTTTGTCCATCACCATATATATGACTCCCTTCACCCCTTGTGCCCACCCCCCACCCCCACTGCCCCTGGTAACCACAGTCCAGTTTTCTCTGTCCATGTGTTGGTTTATATTCCACATATGAGTGAGATCATACAGTGTTTGTCTTTCTCTTTCTGGCTTATTTCACTTAACATAATACACTCCAAGCCCATCCATGTTGTTGCAAATGGGATTATTTTGTCTTTTTTTAGGGCTGAGTAGTATTCCATTGTATATATATACCACATTTTCTTAATCCAATCGTCAGTCGAGGGACACTTAGGTTGCTTCCACTTCTTGGCTATGGTGAATAATGCTGCAATGAACATAGGGGGGCATAAGCCTCTTTGGATTGTTGATTTCAGATGCATTGGATAGATTCCCAGTAGTGGGATGGCTGGATCATAGGGCATCTCTATTTTTAATTCTTTGAGGAATCTCCATACCGTTTTCCAAAGAGGCTGCACCAATTTGCATTCCCACCAGCTGTGTATGAGCGTTCCTGTTTCTCCACATCCTCTCCAACATTTGTTGTTTTTTGTCTTGGTGATTATAGCCATTCTAACAGGCGTGAGGTGGTATCTTAGTGTTGTTTTGATTTGCATTTCCCTGATGATTAGTGTTGTTGAGCATCTTTTCATGTGCCTATTGGCCATCTGTATATCTTCCTTGGAGAAGTGTCTGTTCATTTCCTCTGCCCATTTTTTGATCAGGTTGTTTGTTTTTTTGTTGTTCAATTGTGTGAGTTCTTTATATACTATGGAGATCAACCGAAGGGGCTCTTTCTTGACGTTGGCTTGTGACTTTCCTGTAGATAAAGAATGCGCCTTTGATCAGAGGCCTGGAGTCAGGTAAGTAAGTGAATGTCCAAAGGCTCTGAAGTTCTCCCCAGAAAAGAAACTCTATTTTAGTTTACAGGACATTTATTCCAATCTTCTAGCTATTTTAATTCAGGTAAAATGTCCTTAGTCATTTTTCTTTAACTCAAGACTGTTAAAAGAATTATCCTTTTTTTTTTTTTGCTTCTTTAGATGTTGAACACTTTAAGGAGGCTTTTAAAATGGACAGCTTTTGTTCCAAACAAGGACACATCCCCATTTGTCTGACCTACCCTTTGCTTCACACTGGTCCCTACCCCATTCGTTAGCACCACAGAGACCTGAGAGCACCTTAAAGCTGATCTCTGAGTCAGACTCATGGTCCTGTCACAAGGTCAACTCAGAGCTTCTGCTAAGTCTGAAGGGGGGAAGGCCGATACTCCTCTCTCTCCTGCAAAACAGCGATGTGCTCTGGCCCAAAGTTGGCACATGAGAGCTGCTGGGCTCAGGCTGCCAGAAACTCCTGGGCTAAAAGCCAGCATCTCCAGTGCACAAAGCCACCTCACATTGACCAGCTGTCCTAGTGAGTCCACATCACAGATGGATGGGGAAGCAGTGGGATGCAGCATCCCCCTGGCAGGGTGGCAGTGTACCCCTCAAAGACAAATGCTAGAAAAAATTTCCCCTTAAGACTGTGAGAATGAATGTTGTTACCCATGACTGTGTTTTCCCATCTTGATGTCCTCAGCTCTAACTGCAGTACCCGGTGTAAAATAGCTAATTTTTGTTGCCATATTAAATTGAGCCATTTTATAGAGGCTCTATCTACTGAAGTGACAAAAATCTTTAGGCTAGGTCGTTAAATGAAAATAGAACAGTGGGGGATGGCCCAGTGACTTAGCGGTTAAGTGCACGCGCTCTGCTACTGGCGGCCTGGGTTCAGATCCCGGGCGCGCACTGACGCACCGCTTCTCCGGCCATGCTGGGGCTGAGTCCCACATACAGCAACGAGAAGGATGTGCAACTATGACATACAACTATCTACTGGGGGTTTGGAGGAAAAAAAAAAGAAGGAGGATTGGCAATAGATGTTAGCTCAGAGCTGGTCTTCCTCAGCAAAAAGAGGAGGATTAGCATGGATGTTAGCTCAGGGCTGATCTTCCTCACACCAAAAAAAAAGAAAATAGAACAGTGTTTAGCATCCAAAATCTTGCTTAATAAAAGGGAGAAATACAAATATATATACTTGTATTTACTTCTACTCACATAAAGAAACATTGAGGGCCGGCCTGGTGGCTTAGTGGTTAAGTGCGCATGCTCTGCTACTGGCGACCAGGGGTTCGGATCCTGGGCATGCACCGATGCACCACTTCTCCCACCATGCTAAGGTCACATCCCACATACATCAACTAGAAGGATGTGCAACTATGACATACAACTATCTACTGGGGCTTTGGGGGAAAAAAAAGGAGGAGGATTGGCAATAGACGTTAGCTCAGAGCTGGTCTTCCTCAGCAAAAAAAAAAAGAGGAGGATTAGCATGGATGTTAGCTCAGGGCTGATCTTCCTCACACACACAAAAAAAGAAACATTGAAAGGATACACAGGAAACTAATAGAGGTGTTTACCTGTGCGGCAGGGATGGGTAGTTGCAGATGCAGGGCTATTGCAAATCTTCATGTACATCTTTTTATATATTAATTTTTGAACCAAGTGAATGTATAACCCTTTAAAAAATTAAATTATATAGTTAATATTAAATTATACATTTGATTTTGTTTTGTTTTGTTGTATCATTTTGTCGTGGCAAACAGCTGAACTGGAAATAGGAAGCTACCTTCTCCATGTTCCTCTGATCTTTCCTCCTGGGCTCACAGATGGACCAACAAGACCACCATACTTGAGTTTCCGTGACTTTATAACTTTAGTGCCCATCACTCAGTCTCAAGGTTACTTTTTTTTTTCAAATCTGCTATGCCATCTGTTATAATTTCTAGTTCTCTGCCAGATCTTTCAAGCTTGGCTTTTAGTTCCTTGAACATAGCATATACACAGTTGTTGTACAGTCTGTGTCCAATAATCCCAGTGTCTGAAGTCTCCGTGGGTCTGATTGTATTGTCTGTTGTTTCTGCCTTTTTTACTGGTGGTCTCTTGTCTCTCTGATGCCTGGGTATTTTTGCTTGTGTGCTAGATATATTTGAAAAAGTATTTGTAGAAATAATTCAAGACCTAGGATGATGTTAGCTTCTTCCCAAAAGGGTTTTCCTTTTTGACACTAGCAGTCTAGAGTCCCCTTAAACAAGTTCAACATTTGAGATTTGGGGGGCCTGGGACTCCATTTCTAGTTCCTTAGTCTTTTGAAGGTAGCCAAAAATGCAGCATGGAATCTTGGCAACCTGCAGGATCAGCAAATGTCCCCAGACAGAAGCAGCCCCAAGTTCCAGGCTCACCTCTACAGATTCCTTTCCTTTCCCAAATTTTGGCCCAGCAATTCCTCACTAGCCCTTTGAATTTTTTATATGCTTTAAGAATATTTTATCCAACTTTTTAAGCTGTCTTCACTTGGAGGAAGTCTGAATTTCTCTGTCCACTAATGAAAGTGGAAACCGTTCTGATCCAGGCCTCAGTTTTTTCAGTGGTTTGCTCTTCTCTGGACCTTAGCTTTCAGATAAAATTTTTTCTTCTTTTTTCCTTTAGTAATAAAGTCTACATGGACTTTTCTTAGGCATACACACCGCTCCCCTCATCCCCAGTTAGGGCTGAAAGAGAATCTTGTATCCTACACACTTAATATTCCAGAAGAGCTGGAGTCAGAGCAATCCTCCTTACTGGGCTCAGAAACAAATAGCCTGTTTGTGCATATATTCACGATGGGGCCTCTAAAACCCAGGCACACGTTGCAGGTATGAAAATTCTAGCTTCAGTGCAACACCAGCATGAGGAACTTCCCTGCGGCATAAAGGCCCCTGATAGGTCTCAGTTTGCAGACTAGGATGTGACAATGAGATTAGAGCAGCGGCCAGTTCTGGAGGCAGAAAGAGGAGCCAAGAAGAAAACAGACAAAGGTGCAAATGATGCCTTAAAAACCTGTAAGCCCGCCAAGATTTCCACAGGCCATGCTTCTTAACAAAGCTTTTTCATTCGGTTGGTTTGGGGTGAGCTGTTACTAGATCTTTCGCTAAATGAGTTGGTATAGGGATGACTTGAAGGACTGAGGGTCCTGCAGGGAAAAAGTTCAGAGGCAGGCTTTCTGAAGCTGCCTCTGTTGTAGGAAGTCAAGTGTTAATCTTTCCAGAATCACTTACAATACTTGCTGTGGGTGAGGACTCGCCGAGGGCTTTGGGGACCACCTTTCTGGGCTCTGGACTTCTGTTTCTCCATCTGTAGAACGGATGGCTACTCTAGAGGTCTGAGGCGGGCAGACCGAGGTGGGGCACTGGCTCCGGTGCCCTGAAGTCCGCAAGGTCAGGAAGGGCCAGAAGGAGGTGGCACGGAGACTCGAGAGGACCTGCTGGTGGTGGGAAGAGGAGAGTTCGGCTCTGGCTGCGGCGATCGGCCTAGTGAGCGGAGAGACGGGACTAGGCCACCTACCACACAGGGGCTGGAGCGGGATGCGGAGTGGGGCGGTTCGGGTGGAGGTTGGGGACTTTAAGGTGGTTGGAGCGAGAACGACCGGATGAGCGCGCTCAGGAATGAGCCGGGCGCGCGCCCCCACGGCGGAATAACTGATGGCATTTTCAAAAAGCAACCGGTTTGGGGGAAATCCTGACTATATTGCCCCACTTTCAGTTGAGGTGGATTTTTCTTTTTATATCCCAAAGCACATATCTGATCACGAAAGCCACAAAAAAAGGTTGGGGAGGTGGGGCTGGAAACACCTGACAGCCCACTTGCGTGCTGGTGAAGGTTTTCTGCAAACCAAGGCCAATGCAAGCTTTGCCTCCGGAATTCTGGAGCCGCTGCAAAGACTGGAACTGAAAACAGTCTGAGCACGCGGAGCCGCAGCCCCTTGGGAAGGTTATGAATTTTCAGCAGGGACTTCTAAGTGGAGTGGCCGTTGGGCAGACTCGGCCAGGGGGGATCGCTGCTTCTCACCTGTCACTCCATCTGTTGAGCCTCGCCAGCCAGCGCGCCCAAGCAACAACTTTTCCTGTTCAACTCGCCTTTAGAGCTTCCTGATGGAAACGGCCCCATCTGTGGTGCCTACTTGCTTCACACTCTCACTGCCACAGAACTCTCACCGGAGTGGGAGTGGGGAAGGGTCCAGGTTTGTGGGGCTTGAAGCTTACACATTGTTGGGCCCTCTTCAAGAAAAAGGATACAAAGTTAGAAATATAAAATTAGGAGCCAAAGTTAATGTTTACTTAGAATGAGAAATGAAGCGACAACAAATTACAAATTTTAAAAAGCTGACAAATACCACAAACATCTAAAAATTCAGCTGCCTGACAGCTGCTCTATTTTCCCTATCTTTTTAGCTTTTTATTTTTCGTTTCTCTCTTCATTTGACAACAATTTTGTAATACATTTTCTCTGGTGAGAATGAATAATTTGGTATTTCCTCTAGCATGGTTAATAAAAAATTATTTTTAATTGAAAGTTTAGAAAAGTTAATTTCAGTTTCACAATCGTTACTGGTAATAACATGTCAATTTTCAGTATTGTTAACTTTGGGGAAACTTCTGTCACGAGTTTCTTAAGTGAGCTCTAAGATTTCAGGGCATTTCAAGTTTTCTTGGGCAATGACTAACTCTTTAAATTGCTAAAGGTCATTAACATGTTTATTGTTAATTCTTTGTTGTAAAAGTATATTATGAGTTCTAGATTATCTTTATAGATGCCAAATAAGAAATTTTTAAAAGTTTCAATGTGTTTATAGGTTCACTCTTTTTCATCAATTGATTAACAAAAATCTAGGAGTCTATCTTGACTTGTATTTAAAATTTGTCTCTTCCATTTGATTACTGATTTTGGTTTGATTTGAAAATTTTTTTCTTTCAATTCACTTTTTGATGTTAGAATAACTTGTATTGATTTTGTATAGAAATATGTAAAACATTATTTTATGATTTAGATATAATTGTATCTGTTGCATTATTAAATATATTCCTGAAGAAGAGAACTTCCATTTTGACTATTCATTGATGGGACTGAATCCTATACTTGCGACCTTGCATGTCTGGGAGTTGCAAACATTTATTGGTTCCAGCGTCCACTGGCTTCTGGTATCTCATGTCACAGAACAGGTTCTTATCATGACACATCTTCTCACCCTGCACTTTAGTCTCTGGTGTCAGATGAGTTTTGCCAGTGGGCGGTACAGGCATTCCTGGAAGCCATTTCTACACCAAGACACCTAGCAATAACTTATGAACCTCATATCTTAGTAAACCCAAACAACGTAAGCTCAACTCAATTTTCCCTTGGCTAGGTATCTCCCCAAAATGCCACCTCATAGAAGGGAAAATGTGACAGAGGGAAGTTGGAGTGGAAAGAGATAGCAATCTTACCTGTGATTAAAATATATTATTTTTGCAAATTTTACAAAAGAGTATGACCATGTGAACACATTACTAGGGCCCATCCCAGGGCCTTGAAAGGGCCAGTTCAAGTGAGGAGCTTCGTGGTGGATCCTCCTCTGTATACCTGGCTGATGCAGCAAGATTGTCCCTGAAGCCTTCTCTCTGCTGACCCTCACTCTCTGGCTCACCTAACGTCACTCTCTGCACTTGCTGGCTCCTTTGATCCTTCTCCATGCCTCAGTAAGTTCAGAATCAGAAGTTCATAAATTCCCCTACTACAAGGAAGTGGCTAATTGTGGAGTACTATCGTTTTGTTGAAACGGGTGTGTCTGACCACGTACTGACAGTAAGTCAGCCACTCATAAACATTCCACTCAGCGTGGATTCAGCCCTTTCTACAGCCTCTACACCTGAAGTGTCCCTACGGGTCCATCTGGCTGTGCTTTGCAGGAGCAGCAGTTCTGCAGGACTCAGGGATTCTTTATCAACCTGGTGAATGACTAATAGCCTCAAAACATTTCAGGCTGTTTCCTCCATGCCATTGGGTGGAATCCAGGAACTTACACCAAGAACTTGTTACTTTCAGTAGCAGCTCCTAAGGTCTCTGCTGAGTTTTCCATGTCTCCTGAGTCTCAAATCTTGAGCCCCTGCTCCCCTAAACTTCGTTTTTCAGAGAACTGCATTACCCAGCATAGAGCATAGCATCTTTGCTGTGATTTCTCTAAAATATCTCTCACCCAAGCAGTTGCATATAATAGAATGACTGACAGTTTCCCGAAGATCCAGGGATAGATGGCAGTTGAGTGCCGGAGTAGAGGATGGGTTTCATCAGAGCACACAATGGCGGAGCAGATAACTTAAGGTTCAATATTAGACATTCTGTTCTTAAAAATTCTTTGTCTATTTCTGCCACAGGACATTTTTCACCAGCAAACTTTCTTCCTTGGTCTCTCTGCCTTCTGCTGCCCTGCAGTCTCTCTCTTCTGGGCTATAGCCCTCTTCCTCTTACACAGTTTATGCCCTCTTCCCCTTCCTCCCTCCCTACTCCCAAGTCTGCACATTTCAGGGCTAACCCTCCACAGGGATATATTTCTTGCCCTGAGGAATTATACTGTCAGTTTTTAAGCTACCGTTTTTTAATGACATGTCCGAGGGCCCGCGGTCAAGGCAGCATTCTCCCTTCCAGACAGGTGAAAAAAAACAGCTCTGTCCCTTCTTGGGAGACAGCGCCACCTACTGCCCACTGAGAGAGCTGCTAAAACACACCACGGAAGGACTTTCCCCATTGCCTGCCTGTTCTGGGCAGGATGCACGGATAATCCAGGTAGGAATAATTTTAGAAGGTGCATTGAATTTGAGGTGATGATGAGACATCCAAGGTCGCAGGGGAATTTAAACTCAGTAAGGAGATCAAGACCAGGGATAAGGATCCGAATGGCATTGGGGCTCAGGGAAGTTACCGGACCTGCATAAGGTTAACAACTGCGAAGTGGCAGAGTGGAGATCTGAATCTGGCCAGTCCGCCTTCAAAGTCCAAATAGCTCCATGTCGTTGCTGTAGGAGGGAGTGGATCTCCTTTAATGGATGGTCAGAGAGGTGAAAGTGAACCCAGGAGCCAGCGGAGAAGAGAATTTCAAGGAAGGGACTACTGATGATCTAATGTTTCGGAGTTGTCAGTTTGGATGTGGGCTTAGAAAATAGCACTGAGATTCGAGTTTAGGATTTAGTTGGAGATTTTTGAAAGAGTGGCTTCAGCTGCCCAGCACTGGGCTAGGCATTGGAGAGTATGCAAAGATGGGAAGACATAGTCTCATCCTTCACAGAGCTAAGCATAAGCCAAAGTCAGGGAAGTTGGCAAAAATTTAATGGTAATAAATTAGGTGGTGGTTCAGGAAAGGGAGAGATGCATATACATCTGTAAGCCCCTCTAACACTTTTGTGCAAATTAGAATGGGTCCCTCCCCTTCCTCAAAACTGGTGCTGCTCTGCGCTCGAGTCCATGGCTTGGCAAGCAGACTTCGGACTACATCTCAACCCCTCTGCCAGCTTCTCTTGTGCAGTGAACAACCTGTCCAACTGTTAGTGGAGGCCCTGGAAGAATGAAGACTGAGTAGTTAGGAAGGTTTCATGCAGGAGACTGGGACATAGGCTGGGCTTAAACTGATGTGAAGAGTTTAGAGCAGCTGTAAGGAAGAAGTAGGAGGGCTTCTCTGCTGGGAAATGTCAGAGTAGAGGCAGAAAAAAAGTGATGAAGGAGAGGGAAAAGATGCAAATCACTTGATTCGTGGCTGAATATTTTAAAGTAGGTGGAATTAGGTAAGACCATGCATTCAAAAAATTATTGAGCACCTGCTATATGCAAGGAGCTATGCTGGATAGGCTGTGAGGCAGGGGGAATAATAATAACCCCTAACAATTGTGCACTGGTTTATAGTTTATAAAGCACATCCATTCCCAGCTATGACATCTGATCCACTTTCCTGGAAAGGAGGCTGAGGTTGTGGCTGTCCCAGAATATGGAGCTCCAAATCTCAGAATTAGGACCATAATCCAGATCTTTTGGCTAGTCCAGAATTCCTTTCCTTCTAGTGACTGATTCTTCCTCTTCTTTAAATTTAAGTAATTGATTAAATAGATGGTATACTTATTTGGTTCCAAATTTAAAAGTTACAATGGGAAAACAGGGGAAAGTCCCCCTCCCACCCCTGTTCTCCAGCCACCCAGGCATCTAATGTCAGTGTCATTTTAATTTGCATTTTCTTCATGTGAGTGAGATTGAGCATCTTTTCATCTGTTTTAGAGACATTTTGTATTTTTTTTTCTGTGAAGTGTCTGTTCATCCCCTCTGCCCAGTTTCCTACTTGGTAGCTGATAATTTCTTTTTTATTTGTAGGAACTCTCTGTGCATTAGGGAAATTTGCCCTTTGATTTTGATGGTAGTTGTAAATATGTTTTCTTTTTACATTTTTATTTGATCATTTGTCTCTTCACATTGCTTTTATAGTTTTTTTCCATGAAAATCTTTTTTTTTTTTTTGTGAGGAAGATCAGCCCTGAGGTAACATCCACGCCAATCCTCCTCTTTTTGCTGAGGAAGACCAGCCCTGAGCTAACATCTGTTGCCAATCCTCCTCCTTTCCCCCGCTCCTTTTTCTCCCCAAGGCCACAGTAGATAGTTGTATGTCATAGTTGCACATCCTGCTAGTTGCTGTATGCGGGACGCCGCCTCAGCATGGCCCGACAAGCAGTGTGTCGGTGCCCGCCCAGGATCCAAACCCGGTCTGCCAGTAGTGGAGCGCGTGCACTTCACCACTAAACCATGGGGCCAGCCCCTCATGCAAATCTTTTAAAATGTGGTTGAACTTATCTGTCTTTCCTTTTATGACTTCTACCCTTAAATCATTCTTAAGCTAGTGTTAACTTAAATACAGTGGATCCCTGCCTTTATTATTGCTCAATAAACCAGAAGGAAAATCAAGAAAAGTATCTAAATAACTATAGAAGTTACCATAAGGTCAGTTCTCTAAGGTGGTACAAAGTGCTATTTCTTTACCTGTCTATCCAAAATCCAACTATCTATCTGTCCATTTGCCCATCCATTTATTAAGGCTTTACTGAACTCTTTCTAAGAGCTAGGAAGGGTGTGAAGAGATGACATTTTGTGATGATGAAACATGTGGGCTAGGATGACACATCCAGATCTGAATCCTTGCTCTCTGTTTATCCCTCTGTCGCCTTGGGCAGGTCGCTTAATCTCTCTACATTTTTGTTTCTCGTATTATCTCATGAGATGTGACAGAAATGTAGAATGTGGAGCAGTCGAGGATCAGAGATGGAAGAACAGATGTGGTATAGCTTAGGGAGAGAGCTGTAGGACGGGTCCAGTGCCCGGATTTGTGATTTCAGGTGGGGAAATCTGAATTCTGACAAGGTCCGGAGAAGGATCACTAGGGTGGGTGGCAAAAGTAAAGGTCACTGGATTGAGCAAGTCAAGGAGCTGCAGGACCTCCATGTGGATGGTCATCTACCTAGTCCTTGAAATCACCTGGGATGGTGGCAGGACATGAGGTAGGGAAAAGCCTGTGGGTCTCGTGTGCAAGTCCTCAATGAATTAAGGGGGATGGCTCTGCGGAGGGCAGCCAGGAAGGAGTAGAGCGTGGACAAGCAGAGCTCCACAAGCAGATATTTTGTCTGGCTTCGGGGAAGTCATGCTCAGGAGGTGGTGATATGGGGTGAGGAAGATACCCACCTGCCCGCAACCCTGAGATTTGAGGGAGCTGTCTGCCTCCTTTGAGAAGAAAGCCAAGGAACTGTGACTTTGGGGAAAGTCACTTTAGTAGCACCCCCACAGCAGAGGGTGGCAAAGTGGGACTGAGGAAGGAGACTATGGAGTGAGGTTTTAACAAGAATCTTGAACCCTTAAAGCCTCAACTGGCAGCCCTTATTAGTGGGACCCCCTGTGGTCTTCCCTAGTGTCAGGGCTGAGACCATCCTGACTGAGGGAAACTGGAAGACAGTGGGGTGAGCAGTTGATCTTCCAGTATCATGAGTAGATGCCATGGTTCTATGAAGCCTGGATCCTGAGGTACCATAAGCTGGGGTTCTGGGAGGTCCTCATTTCGTGAGTTGACTCTCAGTTCGTGTCATTTACATTGAAGGCGCCAAGACCTTCCTCCTCTCCTTGTGCAAACAAGCCACACCTTGCACCAATCAAAGTCCATCTCACCTTCCAACTACTCCAGGTCGGTTACTCAGCCATGACACGTTTCATTTTCCTGATAATTCAGTGTTTCCAGGAAATGACGGGCCTCTTCACCTCTCCCCTAGTCTTACTGACACATGAGCTTATATAATCGGTATGATTTAAAAAGAATCATTCACTGCTGGCCATCTCTCCAGAACTGGAGCCTGATAAAATGACCTGAAGTTGTAGCAGGAGAAATTGAGGTAGGATACTAAAAGAGCTTCTTGGGAGGAGGACTAGGCAAGGGGTTTGGGGATGAGGGAATGAGAGTGAATGCAGTGTTTAAGGGAACTGATGCTGGGGAGTACTTCTTTCATTGGGTCGTCTTTGGAGATGGTTTGAAAGGAATGGTAAATGTGCCTTTAAACATGACACAGGTCTCTGGTCTGCTCTATGTCCTGTTCTCTTTCTGCTACTCTTTCATTGTAGAATCCGTATGGAAAGGATGCTGGTTGAGAGAGTGACCAGCTGACAGAGATGCTGATGCAAATAGTTAGTGGTAGTAATTGATAGCAGTAGCCAAATTCTTAGAGTGTGACCACGAGCCTTCTAATGTTCCAGTGTGGAGAGGACACTCCAAACTCCTGCCAAATTCTCCCAACTGAGGGTAAATTAGAGACTTTCAACTTTTAAGTTTACCATGCTCTGGCTTTTGATCATGATGCTCTGGGCTTTTAACTTTGAACTGTAAAAATATTCACAGAAAGCTCTGACGAGGAAAATAGAATTGGTTTTTGAATCACCTGCTTCCTCCAGGTGTCTGAAAAATAGTGATTTCAAGTTTAGTAAATACAAGGAAACCAGAGGGTGCATGTCAAAGCTGATGAGATATTTCTGCAACTCGTGTAGAATCGTGGTTTGCATGGTCTGGCTACGGCTCATTGATGGAGAGCGGGCAGTTGCCTGAAGTTGGAGGGCCAAGTCATGCCCTTTAGGCTGTGCTAGGGCTGCTGCCTTCCAGCTGGGCCATCTTATCTGGAGTGTCTATGTGGCAGGCCTTCCAAAGCCCCAGTGGAGAAGGAGGCCCTATAGACGGGAGGCTGACAGTGTGGGGTGGAGACCATGCTCCCTTTGCGGGAGGACAGCCAGGAAGAGGGCGTCTGCCCCATCTGCCAGGAACACCTGAAGGAGGCAGTGAGCACCGACTGCAAGCACCTCTTTTGTCGAGTGTGCCTGGCCCAGCACGTGGCGAAGGCCTCGGCCTCCGGAATCCTCTGCTGTCCCCTCTGCCGGAAGCCCTGTTCCGAGGAGGTGCTGGGGGCAGGCTATATCTGCGACAGCCACCAGAAGAAGGTGTGCTGGTTCTGTGAGGAGAGCAGACTTCTTCTGTGTATGGAATGCCTGGTGTCCCCTGAACACAAGTCTCATTGTGAGCTGGCCATTGAAAATGCCATCAGCCACTACAAGGTAAGGCGGGGTCCCCACCTCCCTGAGTTACTCCTTCCAACCTTCTGTCCATTATGCCTGGCATATCACAGAGCCTCAGTAGCCGCCGTTTTTCTTGTTTCTTCTGCTTCATCCTATTTCGGACCCTCGTCTTTCTTTTCCATGTATATTTTGCTACCAATATTAAAGTGTCAAAGCGTTAATATGAGTCTAAGAAGGGATATTGTCGCTGTGATGTCAGATTCCCAGGAAGCATGAGCTACTTTCAATTTGCTCATCTGTAAAATGAAGGAGTTGGACCAGATAATGCAAAACTCTTTCAGTACTAAAACTATATGGTTTCCGAGGTTGATGGTACTAGAAAAGGGGTAGAATGTAATCAGATTTGACATATGCTAATAATATCCTGCAAATACCTATATCGGAACCTGGAAATTAGTACATGAGTCTCTCTCTCTTTCTCTTCTTTCTTTCTTTGTCTTTTCTTTCTCTTTTCTTTCCTTCCTTCCTTTCTATAGTGATTATTTTTACCCTATTTTATTTAATTTTTTTATCATAAAAATTATATGCTCTTGGAAATACTTTCAGACAACACTGTAAGGTGTAAAGTCAGAAGTAAAAGTCTTTCTTCCTGCTTTCTTCCATTCTCAGTCCCCAGAGGTAACCATTGTTAGATTTTTGTGTATCATCCTTCCAGAAAATTTTGTGTGTGTGTGAATGCACTCTTTAAAACACACACATACACAAAAGGATTCATTATTTTTTTCCGTAACTCATTTTTTTTTTTTTTTTGTGAGGAGGACCAGCCCTGAGCTAACATCCAATGCCAATCCTCCTCTTTTTTGCTGAGGAAGACTGGGTCTGGGCTAACATCCATGCCCATCTTCCTCCACTTTATATGGGATGCCGCCACAGCATGGCTTAACAAGCGGTGCGTCGGTGCGCACCCGGGATCCGAGCGAACCCCGGGCCGCCGCAGCAGAACGTGCGCACTTAACCGCTTGCGCCACTGGGCTGGCCCCCCTGTAACTCATTTTTATCATCTAAAAATACATCTGGACATTTTCCCATTTTCCCATCAGTATGTAGAGATCTTATGAATTCTTTTCAACAACTGCATGGTATTCAATTCTATGAATGTACCATAAATTGGCAGACATACAGACATCGGGTTATTTCCTGGTTATTGTTTTGTTTTGAGATCACATGAAATGTTGCAGGGAATACCCTTCAACATATATTTTGGAGGACTTAGAACACCCAAGGTATATTTTGGTGAAAGAGTAAGATAACTTCCAAGTCACAAACAATTTTTCCTATCACTGTTTATTGAATAATCCATAGTTCCCCCATGGATTTGAATGCCAACTTCATAATATGCCATGAATGCATATACATACACACGCATATTTTCTTGACTGTCTACTGTGCTCTATTCTCCTGTCTATTCCTGCCTCTGTGTCAAACCATTTTAAACACTGTACCTTTGCAATGTATTTTAATGTCCAGTAGGTCTTAGAACCCTCACAATACTCTTATCTTTCAGAATTTTTGTGGATACTTATATATGCTTATTTTACCAATTAGCTTTAGCATTATTTTTACCAACCTACCCCCACCCCCGGCACCCCCAATCCAGTCAGTGTTTGAAAATTGACATATTTTCACCATGGTGTCTTTCTATCCAACAATGAAGGATGAGTTTCCAAAGTCTTCTATTCAATACTTGACTTTTGTTTTTTAATTAATTAATTAATTTATTTATTTGTGAGGAAGATCAGCCCTGAGCTAACATCCATGCCAATCCTCCTCTTTTTGCTGAAGAAGATTGGCCCTGGGCTAACATCTGTGCCCCTCTTCCTCTACTTTATATGGGGCCTGACAAGCAGTGCATCGGTGCCCACCCAGGATCCGAACCTGGGCTGCCAGCAGCGGAGCGCGTGCACTTAACAGCTATGCCATGGGGCTGACCCCAATACTTGAATTTTGAAAACATGTTATAATACGGGATGAGAAAGTGGGGAGTCCAGATTGGGGGTGACTATAGGAAGGTAGAGAAATAGTTCAGAAAGCCAAAGAGGCAGAGTTCTCTGGTTCTAACATCATTCCTTCTAGGTGCAGTGTACCACGGGGGGTTGGCGGGGCTCCCACCTGCTGATCAGCCAGGCACAAGATGGAGAAAATCTACTACTTACTCACTCAATGGTTTATTCAGGTCTGTGCTTTGTGTAGGATGTCATGCTAGGGATTGTAGGAAGTAAAAAGATGATTCATAATCTTTGTCCTCAAGTCTACTTTTACATTATGACAGGACACCTAAAATAAATCAATAACAATGTTTGTTTATTTAAGAAAAACTTAAATAAGTTCCTGCAGTGTGTTAGGAACTACAATACATGCTAGGAATACAATGATGAACAACAGAGATGCCATCTCTACTTCCAGGAAGTTTACAGTTTAGTAAGGGAGATAGACAAGAAATCAAACAAACTCTATGTTTTTTATGAGCTAGAAAGAAAACAAACAAGGATCTGAGATAGAGAGTAATGGATGACTCATGTTAGTGTGGTCAGTGAGGGCCTCATGGAGGGGGTGACGCTGAAACTGAGACCTAGAGAAAGAAAAGCTGCCCAATGGGAAGTGGGGGAGCAATGCAGAGGCCCAAGTCTGGAAAAGTCTTGTTATATTTGAAGAATTTATAATTAGAGTTTGAATTGACAGCATATACTGATAGATGAGAAGTGGAGTGACAGAATGAAGGGAATCAAAGATGACTTCGTGAGTTTCTAGCTTGAGAAACTAGATGGATGATGGAAAGATAAGGGCTGGGGAGAAGAGGTTTGAACAAAACATCGAGTTTCATTTAGGACAAGTTGAATCCAAGCTGAGACACATCAAAGTAGGATCTTGGATACGCAGTTGGATATGAACTCTGGATCTCCAAAGGGAGTCTGGGGAAGTATTCCCAGAACCTAGAATGAGGATCCATCAGAATAAAGATGATGTTTAAATCCAAGGGAATTGATGCAGTAGCCTCAGGAGAGAGTCTAGAAAGAAAAGAAGTTCCAGGGCCAGGTCCTGAGAGAGGCCATGATTTAGATGTGAGGTAGAGGAGCGCCCAGCAAACGAGACTCAGAATGAGCCACTAGCAAGGCAGGAGAAAAACAAGGGGGGTGGTGTTCCAGATGCTAAAAGAGAAGAACATCAGCAGTGTGGGTGGAAATGGGGATGTGAAAGATTTGAAAAGAGAGGAGAAGCTGTGGTATAGTTTGGGAAAGTGAACCTATGAGAGAAACTGAGTGGGAACACCAATTTGAGTTTTGAAACTAGGAATTCAATGTGTTTCATGAGGCTGCTTGAGGATAGCCAAGGAAAAGATGGTGGTCGAGTTTATCCGGGGATAAGGAGTTGCCTGAAAAGTAATAGAAGGGGAGGCAAAGGAGTTGAGAGTGTTTCCGAAGGAGTGATTATAATGGTGGACCCCGTGTGTGTTTGTAGATGTTGACAGCATAGTTTTGAAATAAAGATTTCTTATGATTTCTCACCATATTTCTATTTCTTTGAATTAAATTTTGTATATTAAATATTATAAACTATGTCCTTTTTAAAGGAATTATGTAATCCCAGACTGTACCCCAGAAAGACTGAATAATTGGCAGTGCTACAAGGTCTTTTTTGCACACTTGCTTCCACTGCCCAACCCATGTCGGTGTCAATCACTTTAATGTACTTTGCTGGTTTTCTAAGTGTAACAATGCTGAAGTTTTTTACTTTGCTTGATTAAGAATGCTGGTGGTGAGGTTTTCTTCTGAATGAAGACTCACTATCTACATTTTCCCCTAGAATCAGAGCGTATGTTTTATATCACTGCATCAAAGTAGTTTATCTTTTGGCTATTAAGCTATATTAGTTATGTTTAACATCTATATTTCTTATTCTCTTATTTCTTTTCTTATTTGTTGCATTTTGGGGCAAAAGTTTTAGAAATTTGTATTTAAATCAGTTCTATTCTTTTAAAAAATATAATCACTGTGTCTTAGAAATTCATCTAAATGATTATGCTATTCTGTTTGCTTTTTAAAGATTAATTAATTCCTGGCTTATTTGGAATTGAATATAGTGTGTTGTTTTGAAGGAGGACTTCATGTTAATTTTTCTTTATTCTAGTGTCCAGTTGTCCCCAAAACATGTCTGTAACAGTGAGTCCTTTCCACATCTATGTGTTGTTTCTGGTTTGACATAAATTAAATTTTCATAATAACATTTTTTTTTCATTCTACTCTGTTGATTATTTTTTTTGTTCTAAAGTTATTATATAGTCTTAATACTTGTTTTTTTATGGTTTTTAAAAAAATCTAGCAGCATCTTTGCCATATAATAGTTTTTTGTAAACTGATGTTCTTCTGACTATCTTTTCAGAGGAATTTTCTTGTGCAATATTTCTAAGTTTTGTAGAGCATTCCCTCAGATTTTAATTGGCATTGCATTAAATTTGTTGATTACATTAATAATTATAACTTTTGGGGGCTTCCTTAATTTTAGCAGCCAATAGGAGAATATATCACTCCGTGTTTTCATTTATGTTTCTGAATCAGATGTTAAATTGTCTTTACTTAAACCTCATATTGAAGGTAGCTGTGTGTCTTATAAGGTTCGTTTTTTGGCAATTGGTACTTGTTGATCAAATGAGAGTCTTTGCTGAGCTCATATATCCTTTAAGTTAATTTCCTGATGTTTTCTAGATGCACAATCATACGGACATTGTCAAGTTTAGTCATCAACACCACTTTTCCTCATAAAATATAATGGGTGACATAATTCTCATCCATATTTTGGGATACTTTTGGTTCGTAAGGAGAGTGCTTTTTTGAAAGTTGGTAATTTTTTTTGGCAACTGTATCAGGAAAAGATACCTGTTTGTCTGTTAACCACTTTTTCTTTCATGCGTTTTGTTGGTAAGCCATCTGAGAAAGAATTTCAATGTTCCTAGGTTCATGTTTCATCACTACTTAATGATGTTTTTGGTTAATTTTTTTAATGTAAAATCACATTTTATCTGATATCTGATAGAATCACAAACTTTAAAAAATATCCATTAAGACAAAACAGGTCTTGTACTATTTCTTATATTTCAGTTTGGTTTTTTTTCCCCTGAAGAATATTTAATTTATTTTTTTTAATTTATTTTTTTTCCCCCAAAGCCCCAGTAGATAGTTGTATGTCATAGATGCACATCCTTCTAGTTGCTGTACGTGGGACGCGGCCTCAGCATGACCGGATAAGCGGTGAGTCGGTGCGCGCCTGGGATCCGAACCCGGGCCGCCAGCAGTGGAGCGTGTGCACTTAACCGCTAAGCCACGGGGCCGACCCTGAAGAATATTTTAGGAAGATAAAAGTTTGTAGAATTTTGCTTTTTCATTCTAATGTGTGCTTTTATTCACGTGATATGCACCCACTGAATATTAGTTTAATGCAATGGATGAACAAATTTTTTTAAGAACAGAGACTTTACCTTACTCATGTTGAATATTGTAAATGACAGATCTGTATTATCTTTGATTATTTCATGCATTTATCTTTATTGCTGTTATCTTTGCTTTCTTTTTTCCTTGGCACAGTGTTTTCAGTTGACTTTAAACTCTTTATTGAATTTTAAACTACACCAGAAGATAGGACTGTGGCTTTTTGAACTGGATCTTAAGAATAAGCCTGATTTTGTCAGGGAGAAATAGATAGCATTCCTACTAGAAGGAAGTAAAAGGGAAGCCATGAGGAGGTGTGGCTGCATGGGGTGTGTTCAGGGAACCCCGAGCAGTTCTGTTTGGCTGCTGCAGAGAGCACGGAGGGAGTAGGGAGAGGTAACACCAGAGATGTAAATTGGGGTTAGGTCTCGGAGAGCCTTGGATACTGGGTTAAGGAGTTTGGGTTTATCTTTGGTAATGAGAACCCATTTTGAGGAGAGGAGTAACACAGATAGAAGATGAAATAGGACTGAGAGTTCAATCTGGGTGACAGACAGAGTGGTGGGTCCAAAGACAGAAACATGGAGGCCAAGAGTAGTGGATTGCAGAAGGTGGGGAAGGGGATGATAAGTGTGATTTCTCCGGATTGATTTTGAGCTGCGAATAGGGCAGTAGGAGATACTTAGCTCTCAGCTGGAAACGTGGGATTGACTGTTAGGAAAAAGATCTAGTTTGGGAATTATGATAAGATCTGGAGCCTCCAGATGGAAAGTTAAAGATATCGTTTGGAGATAGAAAAGGGTTAGAGAAACAACCTCAAGGAGGTCAAGGAAGGACAGGGGTGGGGAGTGGGATGAGTGAGGTGGGACATCAGGAGAGAATTACATCAAAGAATAGGAGGCCTGAGAAGAAGGCACCTCTGATTTCATTCCTGGAGATCAATGGTGACCTTGGAGAGAGAAGTTTTAAAAGAGTGATGAGAAACAAAGCAGATGGCTGACGAGCAAAGAGGCCATGAGGACGTGAAGACAGTGGGAACTGACTACTCAAAGTTCAATTATAAGGACAGAGACAGAGAGTAGATTGATGAGGTAGCAAGGTGAAGGGTGTTTGTTTGCATTTTTGAGCTGTGTGAGACCTGAACTTTTGTAGTCATGCAAACAGTTCCCCAGCCCAGCCTTCTCCTTCACCATTGAGACCCACCAGTGAAATCCACGATGCCCATTTGCTACCTCCCACTCCTCCAATGAGTGTTTTTTCCCTCTCTGAAGGGAAGTGCCTACAGGTGACACCCAGTGACATGACAAATTTTTAATAACTTCCTAGTGACATCATTGTCTCCTCTGCTTACTGAAGCTTTTTGCTTGCATGAATGTCCTTCCTGATCTCTCACCTCCAGTCCCTTGACTTTGATTTCATCCACAAAATCTCAGGGCCAGAACTTTCAAAGTCATCTCCTCCAACCTCAACCTCTACATGTACATCTCCAGTGATATGGGACTCTTCCCGAAGCAACACATTTTAAGAGTTTACAAGGGGCCGCCTGGTGGCGCAGTGGTTAAGCGCGTGTGCTCCGCTCTGGCCGCCCCGGGTTCGCCGGTTCAGAACCCAGGAGCGCACCGATGGACCGCCTGTCAAGCCATGCTGTGGCGGTGTCCCATATAAAGTAGAAGAAGATGGGCACGGATGTTAGCTCAGGACCAATCTTCCTCAGGAGAAAAGAGGAGGATTGGCATCAGATGTTAGCTCAGGGCTGATCCTCCTCATTAAAAAAAAAAAAGAGTTTACGAGAGGAAACCAGACAAAAATGACAAAAATAAAAAATATCCTCCATAAACAGTCAACAACAACAACAAAATCTCCTAAAATTTTTTTTTTTTACCTGAGATGGGAAGGATTCAGTTAATGAAACACACACTCTTCAGCCAATAGCACATCCTTATCTTTAGTCCACAAGTCACTTTCTTGTTTTACTTGCTTGTTCCATTTAATCACCATTCCTCCCCCTCCCATGAGCAACCATTTAAAGTGTTTATGGCATTTTTATTTGTAGACAGTTTGATAAGAACACATATTTCTGTATTGTATGCTTGTATATTGAATTAACAAAGTTATATTATAGACCTGATTCTATTTCTTGCTTTTCCACTTTACCATGTTTTTATTTATTTATTTTTTTATAATTTTATTTTTTATTTATTTTTCCCCCCCAAAGCCCCAGTAGATAGTTGTATGTCATAGCTGCACATCCTTCTAGTTGCTGTACGTGGGACGTGGCCTCAGCATGGCTGGAGAAGCAGTGCATTGGTGCGCGCCCGGGATCCGAACCTGGGCTGCCAGCAGCAGAGCACGCGCACTTAAGCACTAAGCCACTGGGCCGGCCCACTTTACCATGTTTTTAAGATCAGTGTATGCTCTGTGTGTCATGTAGTCCTTTGCTTCTGACAACTGTATAGTATTCCATAGTGGGCACCTGCCACACTTTGCTCATCCATTTCCCCTGGAATGGACTTTACGTGACTCCAACTCTCTCTTACAGCAAACAATGCTGTAGTGTTCGTGTCCTCTTAGGACTTAAGTGAGGAATTCTCTGGGATATTTACCCAGAAACAGGACCACTGGATCATAGAGGCAAGTATGCTTAGGTGACTGGGACCCTCACCAGAGTGGCTGTGCCAGTGCACATCTCACCAGCCTGCAATATGGTGCTTATATCCACATCCATCCCCTACCCTCAGCGTTTTCCAGTTGTCTAATTTTTATTAATCTGATGGGTGTCAAATACTATTTCATTGTTGTATTAATTTCCATTTCTCTAATCACTGGTGAGTTTTGGCATCAACTCACATGCACTTTAGCACTTTTCTTATTCCCTCTTCTGTGAATTAACTGTTCAGATTTTTTGCAAATTTTCTCTTGGGTTCTTGTCTTCTTATTGATTTGTAGGCTTTCCTTTTTATATTCTACATTGAAGTCTCTTGTTGGTTTTAGACATGGCAAATATCATCTCCTAATCTATCATTTCTCTGTTAATTTTGTCCATGGTGTTGTCATTGAGCATAAATATATAATTTTGAGGTAATCAAATTAAATAATTCCCTCATGGTTTGTGCTTTTGGGGGTTTAAGACATGTTTCCCTACCCATAGGTCACAAATTTATTCTCTAACAAGATTTTCTATTAACTTTATAGTTTTACCTCTCACACTTAGATCTTTAATCCATCTAGAGTCTACCTTCACATATGGTTCGAGGTAGGGATCCAGCTTTATTTTTCTCTGTTATTGTAGGCCAGTTTGCATAACACAGTATCTACAGATTCTGTCCTTTCTCTCACTGATTTAAGTACCACTTTTTCTTTTTAAATTCCTTTATAAGCGTGGGTCTGTCCCTGAGATCACTCTTCTCTCATTTTCAATTTGTTCTTGCACCAGTACCACACCATTTTATTACTACAGCTTTGTATGCCCTTTTATCTGGCAGGGCAAATACATTTTGTAACTAATCTAATAAGGGATTACAAGAAGACTGTTTCCAGAGTTTTGTGTTGACACCTGCCTCCTGGCCCTCACCTTTCTTCCACTTTGATTCATTAAAGGCCTATATTGGTATCAATACTAGCTTTCTTTTTGCTCCCCTCACAGTTTATCAAAAACCCAAAAGCAAATTTTTTAGAAACTGAAATCATTCATAACATGTTTAGCTTCAGGACATGTCCAGACACTGATTTATGATTTAGAGAGAGGTTACATGCCTCCCTGGGCTGTGGGTTTGTGTCTAATGGAGGGCTCTTGTCCACCCCAGCCAGGGCAAGGGAGTAGTGCCAGAGGCTTTGCATCTCCCCCAAGTAAGTCTGTCTAAACTGGTTTCACTTGTTGATGTGAAGTAGTAAGAATTGCCAGTGATCAGCATACAACTTTCAGATGTTAGGAGAAAAACACCCTGAAGTCAAGTAGAAGAGGTTCTGTTACTATGTTATTTTTGTGTAGTTAAGGTTTTAAAAAAAATTACCCATTGCTTTTTCCCCATCATTGTCCGTTAAATAAACTCTCATGTTCCTTATCCCAAGCAGGATGCTTCAAAGACTGACTATTTTTAGGCAGAATTTTACTTTAGCCTCATCCTGAGATCAGGACCCCCACCCTGTTTGGTTGAGCGCCACCCTCACCCCTAGTCTGACAAACAAGTGTGTCCGTCTCTCTAGGAACGACTAAACCGCAGGAGCAGGAAGCTCAGAAAGGACATCGGGGAACTTCAGCGGCTCAGGGCTCAGGAGTCAGAGAAACTGCACGCTGTGCAGGTGAGATGTGCAGTGTCCTGGGAAGGACCACCGCGGAGTGTCCTCAGGGTCCTTGCTCCCTGTTCTGGCCATCTATCTGTCTGGAGCAGCCTGAAGTAGGGGGAGGTCCTGGAGGCTGGGAACCTGGGTGCTGGCCTCGGCCTTGGGGTTTGCTAGCGGAGTGACCTGGGGCAAGTCAAGCCCTCTGATCTTCATGGGGTTTATATGTTATACGAAAGACAATCCTGCTCCCCTTGGCTCACAGCCAGGATCAAAGGAGACAAGCAGTTCATCAATTGAAAATGACCACGCAAACTGTAGGTCTCCATCTCGGTCTCTGATGGTCTACCTTTCTGTCCCTCTTGCCCACTTAGCTGTGGGGTCTCTTCTCGCCTTATGACTTGAAGGGCCTTAAAAGCAGGCAGTGGGAGGATATAGCTGAGCTGTGTGTGTGTGTATGTGTGTGTGTGTGTGTGTCTGCCCACCATGTGTGATATGGCATCTGTGGATGTTCACAAGAGCTTGAGGTGGGAGGGAAGTTGTCCCTGCATTTATGAGGAACACAGCTGCCTCTGCAATTCCTGTGCCATGCAGAGGCAATGCCACAAGAGGAAGAGGACTGAGGAATCAACATTCTCACTCAGAGTATTCAGAGACTGTGAAGGGCCAGGAGGGAGCAATTTGACATTGAATCTTAGAGAGTCTCTTTTCTGTAGTTTCAGGTAGACTGTGGGACTGACAGGCAGGAGGCTGAGCTGGGGAGCCAGCACCAAACTAAGAGACAGCTGGATACCCTCCCTCAGCAGTGGCCAGACCACCTGGAGGACATGCCAGCAGAGGTGTCCAGAATCTTTGACATCTCCACGGCAATAACCCAGCTCAGCAACCTGGTCACTGATCTGGAGAGGACAGCTAAGGAACTGAACGCCAACACACTGAAGGCGCGTACCCTGAGACACCTCCCAAAGACTGGGATTTTCCCCAATTAGTGGACAGCCTACCTGTAGCACCCTTCTGGAAGGTGTAAGGAGAGTTTTCTCTGTAACATGTGGTGGTGGCTTGTCCAAGGCCTCACAGTGCTGCTGCAGCAAAGTAGGGTGTAGAAAAGGGGTGCTATCTCCTCCAGTTCTCGAGGTGACACCCCAGAGTGGCATCCGATAGTGGGTTGGGGAGAGAATTTGGAGGTGACGGGAACCTGGGAACTGATTGTGATTCTCACTCCCTTTCTCTCTCTCCTAGAATGCCAGTGACTTATTGGACAGGTATGAGCCATCCCATCTTTCTTCCCACATGTGCTTACACATGCAAACCCACACAAGCGTAGACATGCTCATGGGCTTTATCAAGGTCAAGGAGATCCATTGCTCTGTTAACTTTTGTATCTTCATGCTACATTGCCAGTAGAAGATTCAACAGAATATACTGAAGGATTTCTCTGTTTCTAGGAGTGCTCCACAGAAATTAGAGGCTATTTATCCTGAGTTAGAGAAAAGAATCAGCGAATCACTTCTTCAGTCATCCTCAGCAGTGCCGACCTGTTCATCCCTGGATGACGTCGTCTCAGACTCATCTCAGCCTCCTCACTCTCCTTCCTCCAACCTGTCTGGCCTCCCATTAGGTCTACCCAGTGCACCTTCACACCTTATGACCTCCTTTCCTCATCCCCACAGACATGACCTGGCGCCTGACCCTCTGACACTTGGACGATAGTCACAGCCTCTTTCCTGAACCAGGCTTGTGCTTGTGGCTCCCACTGCAGAGGTCAGGATCCAAGATGTCCATTTTACCTGGGAACCGATGATAATGCTCATCTCTCCCAATCTCATATTAAAATAGGAGTACTCAGGCACCTGGATGGCATGAGCTCACTAGTGGTGATACCCCTTCTGCACATGGAGCCAGCAAGTCTGTTGGACAGAATATTTCTTCTGAGCTCCCGTAGCACTTGTTGTCTGTACCACTCATCTGGCGCTTCCTTATTATTTTTGTGTTGGACAGACTCTAGGTGGCCCCCCTTGATCGTCCTCTCTTGCTGTTCATGCTCTTGTGTGATCCCCTTACCTGGAGTGTGAGCAGGATCTGTGACTTGCTTCTCATCATGGAATATGGAAAAGGGGATAGGATGTCACTTTGGTGACTGTGTTACATTGTCTTGGACTCCTCCTTGCTAACAGACTCACTCTTGAGACTCTCCTTGCTGGATAGATGAAGTGCCCCCATGGCCAGCAGGCAGCCTCTAGGAGCTGAGAGCAGCCTCTAGTCTTTAGCCGATAAGAAGTAGAGGCCCTCGGTCTTGCAGTTGAAAGAAAATGAATTCTGCTAACAGCCTAAGTGAACTTGGAAGTGGAATTTTCTCCAGTTGAGACTCCAAATGAGAACCCAGCCTAGCTGACATCTTTTTTTTTTTTTTTTGTGAGGAGATCAGCCCTGTACTAACATCTGCCAATCCTCCTCTTTTTTTTTTTTTTGGTGAGGAAGACTGGCCCTGGGCTAACATCCGTGCCTATCTCTCCCTGCACTTTATATGGGACCCTGCCACAGCATGGCTTGCGAAGCAGTGCGTCAGTGCATGCCCGAGATCCGAACCGGTGAACCCTGGGCCGCCACAGCGGAGCGTGCACACTTAACCACTTGTGCCACCGGGCCAGCCCCCTAGCTGACATCTTGATTGCAGTCTTTTGAGACTTTAAAGCAGAGGACACAATTTCTGACCCACAGAAACTGTGAGGTAATAAATAGCAAGGTAACTGTGATATAACAAATGTGTGTTATTTTAAGACTAAATTGGTGGTAATTTTTATGGAGCAATGGATAACATACATTTGTATTTTAATTACTTGTACATCACTTCTTTGAATGAGTAAGGACAGTACTCTGTCTTTGTGTCTTCATTGTCTAGGACAGTGCCTGACTCATAGTTGGTGTCCATTGAAATATATTAAGTGGATGCATGAATGAATTAATAGAAAGTATAAGGGCCTTTCTGCATGCGTCATGTTTAACAAAGGGAGACTTTAACTAGTATTTATTGAGCCCTTCTTGAAATAGTCAATACTATACTAGGCACTGAGGGGTATAAAGAATAAAATATGGCCACAAGAGGTGCTGCATTGTGGTGCAAAGAGTAGAAACTCAGACTTGAGTTCAAGTCCCAGTCCTGACACCTAATACCTCTGTAACCTTGGGCAACTTACTTAACCTCTCTGAACCTCAGTATTCTCTCCTTTAAAATGAGGATAATGGTACCTGTGGCCTGGGATTATTGTAAGAATTGAATGTTATTATGTATGCTAGGTGCCTGCTGCAGTGCCTAACATGTTGTAAATGTTCAAATGTGGTAATTCTATCTTCTTATTCTACTTCTCCACCCAGAAGCTTATATTCTAGCTGAGGAACCAGGACAAATGCATATGGAATAACAAGAGAGTATGTGATGGGTTAAATTAACTGGCACAGTTGCTAAGTGCTGTGGGGATTCAGAGGAGAGAGTGAGGCTCGGAAAGTCGGGGTTGGTTTCGTGGAGTAGGTGAGGATTGGACAACAGGAGAGAAAAGTGAGACCATTTAGGTCAGGATAGCTCCACGAATGAAAGTATGGAGGTAGGAAAAAGCCACAGCACATTTGTAGGAGTATGAGGAAACTGACCTGGTTAGTCTGGAATATTCAGGGATGCGGAAGGCCAGAAGTCAAGCAGAGGGTTAGTTTAGTGACACCAAGACATAGGCAGCCATTAAGGATTTTTGAGTCAGGAGTGAAGGAAACAAGTGGTGTTTAAGGAAAACCAGTCTGGACTCTTGGTGCCAGATGGATTAGGGGCAGGAAGTTGGGGGTTTAAGGGGAGGCGGAAGGAGAAAGAGCCTAGTGTAGATGTTCAAAAAAAGAAGCAGATAGTTACTAGGCAGGAAGCTCTAGGTCTCAGAGAAACATGAGACCCCAAATCTAAGAACAAGACATTAGCCAAGGAAAGAACACCCCTGGAGGTGACAGCTAACAATTCCTGTATCCTAGTTGGAGTTAATGTCACACAGAGAATTTGCCCAGAACTATCATACCCAGGAGTGGGAGGAGACTGATGAGTTCCAAGGGTCTCTCTCCACTGGAGAGTCAGTTAACCTGCAGGTGCCTGCCAGTCCCTCTGTCCTCTTCTGACGTGACTACAGATGATTGGACTGGGGTGCGCATCTGACCAGTGGATGGTCGGCCAATCAAGCCTATGGGGTTGCCTGGTGAGAAAGATCTTATCAAAGAGGGACAATGATAATTAACTGAACATCAGGTTCTTTTGGAAATTCAAAATGGGTCTATGATAAACACATCATCAGTTGGTGGAAAGAGCAGTAGTAGAGGGAATCAAAGCCAAATGTGTGGCTGTGCACTGGAGCAAGTGTCCATGACCCGTGTTGCTCAGTGGCTACAGGATAAGCTAGTCTCTAAGCTTCCTTGGGCTTCAAGTGGCCTTCCTACCAGTTCTTGAACATACAGAGGCAGTATTACATAATGGTCATAAGCACAGACTTGGGAGCAAAACCATCTGAATTCAAATGTGCTATTACTATCTAATGTGTAATGTACATTATTGCTGTGCTGTTTACTCTCTGCTGATTTGGGACCAGTTACTCAACCTTCACATGTCTCAGTTCTCTCATGTATAAAATGGGGCTATTTATAATAGTACCTACCTCATAGGGTTGCTGTGAGGATTAAATGAGTTTATATATAAAATATTTTTTTATAATGACTGGCCAAAATGAGCTCTATATGTGTTGGTTATTATTATTAACATTTTAAAAATCTCCAGTTCTTCCTTTGGGACTTGATTGTGTCATCCCACCCCTCCCACCACCCCCACCATAGCTTCCCATGAGGCCTGGCTAATGGTGGAAAACCCCCTTTTCCCTATTTATGTGTCTGTTCTTATAATAAACTTTCCTATTATTTGAATTAACTTGCATGGGTTTCCATTCTTTGTAATAGAAAAAGCTGTGAAAAATCAGGTGTAAACTTGTAGATGTCACAAGTGTGCACTGCTCCTTTGGAGTCTTGGAGAGGACAATTGGGAGCCCAGGGCCTCCAGAGTTTAGCACTTCCCTGGAGGAGGGAACCCTGTGACAAGCAGAGCCTGGAGGTTCATCGAGCTGCTTTATCCTGAAGTCGTGGTGTTTTAGGATCTATCTGTGTCCTCTGCCCGCCCTCTAAAACAAGTAAACTTCGAGTAAAATTACCCTAGGCGGGAAGCAGGTGCTGACAGGCCAACCTGAGCATTTTCACTCACTAGTAGTTTTATTTCTCAGTGTAATAAATACAAATTGTCTTTCTGAATCCAAGTCACTTGTGGAGAGTGTGCCCAGCATTAAAATATTCACCAGGACCCATCTGGGCACCTATTTCTGAACCAGGCAGTGCAGCATAGTGGTTAAGAGATTTTGAGTCAGACATGAATTAAAATCCGGCTGCATGATCTTGGCTGAGCAAATAACCAAAACTCACTAGGCTTCAGCTTTCCTCACTTTAAAATCAGGATAAAAATAGGAGCTACCTCATAGAGTTACCAAGATTAAGTGACATAATGTGTGTAAACTCCTCCAGTGGGCCAGGATTTTCACACACATTTACCCTAGAGGCTAATAGTCATTTTTAAAGACCCAGTCAAAACCAATAAAAATAAACAGAAAAATGCAATCCACTTTTTGGTGGAATCCCAGGTTTGGGGGCTTTGGATATGTTTTATCACTATATAGGGATTTGTATCTATTTTTTTTTAATATACATTTTTATATGAAATGCTGAACACTCACAGAGAAAGCAATTCAATCCATGGCTTGAAATCCTGGCAGAGAAATCCAATCCCTGGCTCCTGATCTCCGTGTCTTTTCTACCTGCTGAACTGAGATGAACAACAGAACTTCTTGGGTGACTTCTACGCCTTTGCTCGCTCCCTTTGAAATTGCACCCTGGATGGTTCACTCCTCACAGCGGGCCCAGAGGGGAGATGATAGAACATTTTAGTTTATGTCTGAGTAGAGTAAATAGAGATGGTGTTAAAGAGATTGTCAGTAAAGGGTATGCTTCAGCAGAATACAAGACAACACCAATAAGAACTAGAAACCAAAATGTGTTAAGACAATACTTTTATTGTGCATAGGATTTAAAATTTCACCTTGGGACGACTGAAATCATTTTCCAAATTCTAGGTAGTCATGTGTTAGTGCTCGTACCTCTCCCAGAATCAGCACCAGGCAGAGAGATTTCTGGATTCACCAGTACTCAGCTTCTTCAAACCACAAGGTCACAGCCTCCCCCAATACCATCTGGCTTCCTGTCTCTCCTAGAGGTCTCCACCCCAAATCCAAACATCTTCTCCGAATCCCTAATTGTCTCTCTTCTTCCACCTTGTCCTTCAGATGTCACTTCTTGTCCAGCCCTAGAGCAGTCTCAACTCTTTGGGCTAAAGGTCACAAGTCATGCAATTCATCCCCTGCCTCCACCTGGGATTCTTTCACCTGACACAAGGGTTAAGACAGTGCTGTTCCTGCTCCCACAGCCGAGCTTTCCTTTCTACCATCTCATTCCTTTCATCTCATTCCTTGACCTCAGACAGTGATAAACAGACCAGGAAGAGGATTTTCCCCAGGGGTTGACTGTGGTCCTCGGGTTGTGGTTTATGGCCATGCCTGCCCTGTCCCCTCCCACCAAGTCCCATTTTCATCTTGGCCAGAAGGGACACCACCAGGAGGAGGGAGACATTGAGTGGTGTTGGGGTGGGGGCGGTAGCATCCGCTCATGAGGACAGTGGAGATGACCCAGTGTCCCATGGGTCATGGATCATCCAGCCAGTTCTCTGCCATCCCTCCTTCCTGAGATGCTTCTTCCCCTCCTTTCCTCATTCACCATACTAATCTTTTAAAGGTTTTTTTTACCCCCCAAAGCCCCAGTAGATAGTTGTATGTCATAACTGCACATCCTTCTAGTTGCTGTACGTGGGACGCGGCCTCAGCATGGCTGGAGAAGCGGTGTGTCCGTGCGCACCCGGGATCCGAACCCAGGCCGCCAGTAGCGGAGCGCGCGCACTTAACCGCTAAGCCACGGGGCGGCCCCCATACTAATCTTTTAGACTTGTCCTTTCCAGAAAGCCAACCTGACACACCCCCTGCCCTCCAAGATAGGTTATGTTCCCTCCTCTGAGCTTCTCTAACCCCCAGGGCAGACCCCTATCACAGCACCCATCACACGGTGCTGTAATTTCCTCTTTATGTCTCTGTCTCTTCCCATAAGCTCCTTCAGATATGGGACAAGTTTTTTTCTTTTTATTTTCATATCACCTGTGGCTACCATACTGCTTGGTTTATAATTAGCACACAAAAAATGTTTCTTGAGGCTATGAGTAAAAGAACCCTAATATTTTTGGAAGAAAACAAGATGAAGAGAGGTGAGATGCCTTACTTAAAATCACACAATTGGTTGGTTACAAGGCTGGGTCTAGAATCCAGGTCTTCTGGATCCAAATCCAGTGTTCTTTCCTCTACACAGCCTAGTGGGGATGGTGGTAAGGAGGGTCTGAGTCCCCGGATACCCTGACCATCCACTGGGCATTGAGGAAAGGGCTTAGTCAGCAGATTGAAGGTCATCCCATCTTGTCCCTTGCCAAAGTTCTGACTCCATTATATCACCTAAAGCAGTAATTTCTGTTCCAAGTCTTCCAGGTGACCCAGCCAGGGGTCAAGTCCATACGGTGCTCTCTTTGAGCCCTGTATTTAGAGGAGGGTAACTGCACCCTCTCAGGAGCTCAGGGAGAAACTAGACCCTCGGCCCCAGAGCCCAAAGAAGGGAAAGATCTTCTGGGTGAAGGAGGCAGTGAAAGTATAAATGGGCTTGTGGGTGACATCGTTGACAAACATCACCCAGCCCACCTCATAGTCGATAGACACCCGCACCTTCTGGGGCTGATCGTCCAAGGCCAGCCGTGTGGGGAAGGATCCCAGGGCTGAGACAAAGCCCCACGCCAGTCTCAGGGCCCACACCCCCTCCTCTGGCCGCAGCCGAAGCTCTCCCTTCCGCTGTATGTCCTCACTGACGACGCCCACGGTGCAGCTGCCTCCATGGACCAAATCTACACTCACCACCCACGTGTGTCTCCCCCCTGTAAAGCCATTGTGGGCCAGGACACAGGTGGCACGGTCAAAACGCTGGGGGTTGTCTGGTGAGTTCTGCCATTTGTAGGAAAACCGAGCCTGCTTGTGGTCCTCAGATAAGAGGAGCTTGGGGTGGGAAGTCTGGGGGTCTAGAGAGATGTGAGCTGTGGGGAAAACCAAAAGGAACATAGATGTCAGCAGATGTGTTACACCTTCAAGAAAGGCCTAAACCCCCCCTTGGCATCCACCTGTTAGTGTTATTATTATCAACAATGTGTATAGTGCCTACATGGACCAGCAGCATGGTTATCACCTGGGAATGTGTTAGAACTAGACCCTCAGGCTTCACCCCAGACCACCTGAGATGGAATCTGCATCTTACCAAGATCTGCAGGTGATTTGTGCGCATGTTAAAGCCCGAGAAACATGCCTCCAAGGATGCGAGGATGCGTCGGCATGTGAGGATGCGTCAGCTGGATATCCACGCTCTCATCTGGCTCTGTGCGATCCTCTGGAAAGCGGTTCTGCTCCCTGCAAACTAGTTGACTCCCAAGCTGTGCGTGCCTGCTCTGATCTCCTCCTGCTGCTGACACATCACCTTCTCTCCCTCCTGTATCTCCTATCTCGGAGAGTGGAGACATTCTCCCCTCAGTCCAAACTTCATGATTCCTCCCTGGGCACTTATGACTCATTCACAGTCTTTCTTTGCTCCTGGCACGCTGTCTGGCTCACCTGCAGGCTATTCATTCTGCCTCAGTAATTCTAAAATCGTCAGAGTCTGAGAACCACTTTTTAACATCAAAAACTTCTACAGACCCCTGCATAGTTACTTTTAGTATCCATAAATTGAGACAAATTCATAAATCCAGATATGTCCATGGGTTAGAGAGTCCCTTCCAACAAGTCTATGACTAACCAAGTTCTTTGGCTGATAGATTGGGAACAACAGCCTTGAGTGGGGTCCATTCTGTTCATTCCTTTCCTAGTCAGAGGCTGCCCTCCTTCTAACTTTCACCTGTGAAACGGCACCTGAGAGGGAATAGAGGTTCCCAACGGTTCTAAGAATGTGATTCTAAACCCAGTTCAAAGTTCCCCTCCTCCAGGAAGGCTCTCCTGATAGACCTTGATTTAATCTTTCTATCCCCTCATTATGTGCAAATCAGAATATGAGTTTCATGCTGGGTATGTGGTATGTGTGTGCACCTGTCCTTTCTTCACGGTTCTCCCACAAGCCTTACAAGGGCAGTGATGTGTGTGTATGTGTATGTGTGACTATATATTTGCACAACCCTGCAAAACTGTCTGTCCTTCTCAATTTTAGATTCCTCATTCCCTCCCACCCTGACATAGGTTGCTTACCTGGCTCATAGTCCAACTCAAAGCAGAGTTTTTCTGTAAAGACGAAATCAAAAAGGATGAGATTTCTTTAGTGTTATGAAACTGTAGAACAATTAATGATGAGGAAACTGAGGCCCAGAGAAGGGAAGGGACAAAGAGAAGAATGGAAGCCAGAACCCTCTTGATCAGTGGTTCTAAACTTGAGCTTGCACCAGAGTCCTCTGGAGCACTTGCTAAAACACTCGTGCTTCTGATTCAGGTGGCCTGGGCTGGGACTGAGAATCTGCATTTCTAACAAGTTCCCAAGAGATGCTGCTGCTGGTCGGGAGCCCCACTTTAAGACCCACTGCCCTAGCTCTGAGCAGGCAGGGACCACATCTACCTTGGTCACCTCTGTATCCTCAGTGCCTCACATAGAGCCCAGGACATAGTAAATGCTCAAGAAACATCCACTTAACGAACAGATAAGCGGGTTAATTTATTTCTCATTCTGCTTGGAAATAATTTTTTGGATAGTCAAAGGTTGGCCTTTGATTAGAGTAAAATTTCCTTCACTGCCAGGCCACTGGGAGGACTTGCAGGAAGTGGACTTGTGGGGAAAGCTCTTCTAGGGCGACATTTTTGTGGGTGGGTCATTTAGAAGTAGGTGGCATCGTTCATGATGTCATGTGTGTGGTGGGGTGTCGGCAGAGAGCTACATTCATGACTCTCCTTTCAAAACCTCCACACCCTCTCCCGCCACCACTCCTTGCTCCGGAAAAGGAGGGCATAGTCCACACAGAGGCAGTCCAATTCTGAGAGACAGACTAACAGGGGGGAAGCGAGAGAAAAGAGGAGGGAGAGGAGTCAGTGACCAACAGGGCAAAGAGAACTACTTTTGCTGGTTATTAATTAACAGTGTTCATCATCAAAAACTTATCATGTATTACAAATGCCTCTGTGGATTTTTTTTTAAATTATTGACAATGACAAATTTTGTTAATCATTATCTTTTATATTGCTTAATGCCAACTGATCAGATTTATTTATTTACTTATTTTTCAAATCAGCTCAATTTTTTTCCAGAAATCTTCACCTTTACTATCTTTCTTCATTGTCACATCATCCTGATAAGTAGATTTTATAAAGATCTGCAAATAAGGAAACCAAGGCACGGGAAGGGTACAAGCCTTGCCAAAAGTCACACGAGCATCGGGCAGCCTAGCATGGAGGCCGTTCCTAAACCCACGCTTCAAGACCACCTGTGCCCTGTGGGGTCCTCTTACCCAGAAACACCTTCATCTCCCTCTGCAGCGGAAGAGCCTGCTGGGGGAAGTCCCGAATCCTCTGGCCCAGCTCAGGGGACACAGCCTCTGGTTTCCGGCACTTTCTGGTTTCACACCTAGGGACACACAAATGGTCGGGTCTGGGAATTATCCTCCTCAGCAATGCCTCCAGACCCAGCCAGCTGCCTTGTTCTCACTGGGCAAGGAGATGCCAGTTCCCACAGGCAGACAGACTTGCTCTAGGATGGACCTCCCTGCCCACTCCCGGGCAACGCTACGCAGAGGTGTGTCTACAGCTGTACAAGGGAATGCATTCAAGTATGTGAAAGCTTATGTGTGAATTTTTATCTTTAATAAAATGAGAATGTTGTATATTTGCATGGCAACAACTAGGCATGTGGTGCATGTATGTGGGAAAAGAGAAGTGAAAAAGCGTATTCCTTACCTTATTAGAGTGCTTCTGATATCCTAGAAGAAAGAGAGAGAGAGCAGCGATTCAGTTTCCACCTTCCCCATCCCACTTTTCTTATAACTAGAAAAGACAAAATACCATATTCCTAGCTCTGGATAGAAGAAGGACACCAGATCCTACAGTCACAGAGTTTTAGGGTTTACAAGGCTTCAGGGATCGTGGAGCCCAACACCTTTATTTTATAGACTCAGATGTGAAGTGACCTGCTCCTGCTAGCTGGAGGCAAAGGCTAGTCCCATCCCACGGTCTCCTATTTCTCAGCCCTGACTGTGTTCCCCTGAATCACGCTGCCTTCCTGATGCCTTGTTGGGACCCCAATATCTCTCCTCCAGTGTGAGGAAGTGAAATAGACCAGGAAGAGCTTCCTGACTGGTGGATGATGACACAGAGAATAGCTCACCTTGGAAATAGCACCTGACATTTGTTTGCATAGTACATGAGGCTTTTCAAAGTGCTACTTTCACTTCCGTCTTACTGTTGGATCCTCACAAAATCCCTGTGAGGTAGATAAGGAAAGTATTCCCTATTTGATGGATGGTGGCACAGAGAGACCAAGACCAGGGAGCAAAGTGGCCAGTGGACTCTTGAGGAAGCGAGGACAAGAATTTAGAACTTCTGTCCTGTGACTCAGCTTCCACTTGGGATACAGAGATGTGTGAGTGAAGGAGGCATGGGTTAGACTAGGTAGAGACGCAGTAAAATAGAGGCGAGCACAGGTGGGCAGGAGCTCAGGTCTCACCGTCAGGAGCTCCCTTGCCGGCCTCTCTTTCTTTTCCTCCAGTTCTGTGATCAGGTTGCTAAACCGGCAGATCTCCCCGGTGATCAGGATGTCAAACTCATCCCGTTGCTTCAAGATGTCCTCATCCAGCGTCTCCAGCTGGGCCAAGAGAATGTTCTGCTGTTCCTCCAGGAACTGGCTCAGATGTGCAAACTCGGAAATCACTTTTTGTCTCTTGGTGGCCACCTGAGTCTGAGGGGGCGGGAGGCAGTTATTCCTCCTCCTCCTTCTCCTCTTCCTCCTCTTCCTTTTTCCTTAGTTCATTCCCATCTCCCTCCTGGCCCAGATCTTCCAAGGTCTGGTGGTAAAATCAGAGCCCCCCGCCCAACCCCCCTGGGTCCCCAGACAGACTTAGAAACGCAGCACGGTTTCCTTTCCACCTGTCATGCCATTTCTGGGAGCTAGACTGCCCAGCCTTGCCTCGGCACCTTCTGCTGGAGTTTCTAAAAGGATGGGGCTCAGAGGAGGTGTAGGAGAGGTGGTGGTGACACCCTAGCTCCTGACTTTTATGAAATGCACACTATGTGCATGGCACTAAGCTACATGGCAGGCACCGTCTCATTCAATCCTTATAGCAATTCAGTGAGGTAGTGACGATTTTTAATCTCCACTTTACAGATAAATAAACTGAGGATAGAGAGTTGCTTGAGGTCTTAGAGCTAGTTGAGTGTCAGTCAGGATTTAAACTCAGAATGAATTCAAAGTCCTATGTGCTATGTTGCCTCTGTTTCAGGGAAGCCCTGGACCTGAAGAAGAGGGTGCGCAGGGAAGGGATGATGACCTACCAGGAGGACTTGTATCCTTTCATTTTCCCTTGACTGGATTCGTTGAATCTCCTCTCTCTCTTTTCTTAGACTCTCAAGACACTTCTGTATCTGTTTCTGGAGAGAAGGAGAGTAAAAGGAGCATAAAGTGGAGAAGGAGCATAAAATATTTAAGATGGAAACAATGATTTGTTAGGGGGTGGCATCTCATCCAACCCTCTGCCTCCAGAAGTGGAATTACCCAAGGGAAGGAGTCACTCCCTGGGCCTTAATCACCCTTGACAGCTTATTCTCTTTGGGTCTTGTTCCTTTGCTTTGTCCTCCAAGAATTCTGATCAGTGCTTTCCCCCTTTATCCTGTGCCATCACAGGCTGTGACTCAATGTTTCCACCTGAGCCTTCCTTTCTTCAGTTAAACATTCTAATTTCTTTTGCCTTTGGTAAGTGATATCTGGGATCTGTCCTGAGCTTGAGAGGCCCTTGTTTGAAATTATTCCAACTTTCTCACATGTCCCAAAGGGAACACATCCAAACAACTTTCCCTTGTGAATTGAATCAATTTTCTGTGTATGATTCTGGAGGGAAGAAGAAACTTGGAAAATGCAAAAATAATCAATGAATTGTTTTAAAAGTTGCTTGCTCTAGAATAGAGTTAGGCACAGGTATACTCACATAAATGTCCATTTAGGTACATTCCAAAATACATTTAGAACTCTCACCATCAAATGCTTGTTAACTAATTGACACATACACATAGACACCCACTTGTACTAAAACACAACACATAAACAACTAAAACCAGCACACACTCATTTAATGACAGACAAAATTACACACCATATAAATCTACCCAAACTGCATATATGTAAATGCTAATTTATTCACAAACACGAGCATTCCAACGGTTACATTTACACACTCAAATAGTCAGACCTCCCTCAAAGTTCCACCAAAGGTTCCAGTGTGTACCAGCGCACACTGGCAAACATACAAACATTAATACATATACACACCACTTGTGCAATCATTCTCTCAAATACAAACTCAGACCTCCTCAGATATACCTGACTGATCCATTGCACAGACACATACACTCATGTTTTGGTCACTCATTCATTCAACAAGTATTTATTGAGTGCCTATTATGTGTTGGTCATATGTAAACAACATAACACAATGCTTAAAACACAAACACATAATCTTCCATGCTTGGGTCTATTGCCTGGGTGATGATAGAAGTAGGGAGACAGAATTTGGCTTCAGAGTGGGCCAAATGATCCACAACTCTACTCTGATTCTTTCAGTCTGGTTCATTCCCAGACCCACCCTGGAACCCCCCTTTCCTACCCGGTAGGGATCTGCTGCATCCTCCAGGAAGCGCACGGTGTGGCCTCGGTGCTCCCACGCCTCCCGGCACACCACGCACAGCTGCATCTCATCATCCTCGCAGAAGAAGTAGAATTTCTCCCCGTGCTCCTGGCAGACGTCCTCCTCTTCTGAGCCTGGCATGGACACCAGCTTGAGGCGCTCGATGTTCTCCACCACGCTGGCCAGCTGCCAGTTGGGTCGGAAGCTCCCTGGGCGGAAAGGCTCCTTGCAGAGTGGGCAGGTGGGGGGCTCGTCAGCCTCTGGGGCAGGGATCTCAAGGTAGCGGATGAGGCAGCTGCGGCAGAAGTTGTGGCCACAGTCGATGGTGACCGGTTCCCTCAGGGTGCCTTGGCAGATGGGGCAGTTGACCTCGTCTGCCAGGCTACTCACAGAGGCGGCCGAGGCCATGGTGCTGCTGTGCCTGTAGCCTCCTCAAGGTCACCCAGTCTGCTTGGCTGAGGGGGAAGGGCTGGAAGAACGGTGAAGACACATCACACACTCACACACCTACATGTACACACAGCTGGACACAGGCACATCCTAAATACACACCAACAACCTCATAGTCATACTCACACACACACACTCACACATGCGCAAGGGCATGGCTCCCACTTGCTTCTCTGGTGGCCGTAGTTCTGCTGTTCTCCTCCCAAAGGAACAGACACACACCCTCCAACAGCAGAGATGGAGAAATAGCAGAGGAGGGGAAGGAGGCAAGGAAGAAAGCAGGGCCATAGCATCTCAGAGATGACCTCAGCTACTCTCCCATTGGTGCCCATGGCCTGGGGCTCACCGTTCCTTCCAGTCCCTCCAGAGACACTCACAGCAGAAGGAAAGTGGTGGTATCTTAACCGTCCACAGTTGAACGAGGTCGTTCTTCCTTCAGGGGCAGGAGGGAGACTGGGTCACAGAGCAGTGATGCCACTCAGCCTCCCTGCACTATCACCAGCTGTCTCCAGGGAGATTGGAGATATCAGCCAGCCCAGGGAAGTGTGGGGAGCCAGATAAGGTGGTTGTGCCCAGGGAGCATGGCACAGTCAACTTCACTTCATGCCCCAACCGGCCTGCCCAAGGCTTCCAAAGAGGCTGGAATATACTCTGTGTGGGGGAGGAGAAAGAAAAATAGCAACAGCTCGCTCTTGTTTATGATGACTGTATTCCTCACACTGATGTAAGAAACTTAAACATGTGATCTTATTTATTCCTCCTGTCTGCTGCATAACGTCAGTGCTATTAGGATATTAGCTAGGCTCAGCCAGGTTATTTAACTTGCCCAGGGTACACAGGTAGGAAGGGGGGTGGTCATAATCTGCACTCAGATCTGTTTGTCTTAGAGCTGTGCTGTCCAATAGAAATATAATGCAAGCCACATATGCAATTTAAAATTTCCTAGTAGCCGTATTTTAAAAAGTAAAAAGTGAAAATAATTTTAATATTTTATTTAGGCCCAAAGATGATTATTTCAGTGTGTAATCAGTATAAAAAATTAGTAATGAGGCACTTTACATTCTTTTTCATTGGTGCTAAGTCTTTGAAATCTGGGGTGTATTTTACACAGGCAGCACGTCTCAGTGGGGACCGGCCACGTCTCAATGCTCAGCAGCCACATGTGGCTGGAGGCCCCTGTGTTAGACAGCGTAGCCCCAAGGGATGCACTCTTGGGTCGGGGGCAGATAGTGTGGCAAGGGAAGGTGATAGAAAAATTAGTTGAAGTGAAAGGGGAGGGAAAAAGGGTGCAGGGCTGATCCTTCGGTGAGAGAATGGGAGTTTCTCCTTGGTCTTATCCACAGATGCAGGTGAGTGGATGAAGAACCGTGGCTATTTGATCATTGTCTTGGCTTGGAGTTCGGGAAGAGCATAGGCTGGAAGCCGGCAACCTTGGATTGACCCAAACCTGCGGCTTTCTAGCTCTGTGACCTGGGGAAGTCACTTTACCTTTCAGTTTATGATTCTTTCTCTGTAAAATGAAGGTAGTCATACCTGCCTCAAAGGCTGTTATCAGACTGGATGTCATAATATGAGAATACTCAGCCTTAGATAAATGTGGTTGAATCTGTTTATCTTCTTGGCTGAGTTTTCTAAATTTTGTTTATCCACATGAATCATTTGCATCATGGTACATTATCCAAACTCCAGTGGGGACACTGGCGCTGGGGGGTAGTGGGAGTTCAGAGTTTAGGAGACACCAGCCTGGGCAGATGAGGTGAGGCAAGGAAAGGAGGGCAGAGGAGGGAGTCTCACGAGCAATCATCCCACAGTGGACCTGCAGTGCAGGTCCCCCGGAACAGTCTGCCGGAAGTCAGTCACCGCCCACTCCAGCCTGGACTTTGTCGCTGTGGTCACACCTCAAAGCCAGAAGTTTATGGCTCCCACCTGCTCAATTGAACAGGAAGCCGCATATCCTACCCAGCTCTCCCCACCCCACTGTGGTCAAGGGAGGGATTCCAGGAAGCCCTGTCTCCCTGTGACCTCACGGCATGCTCTGCTCCCCACCCCAGGGACTGGAAGGAGTCAGAAGGAGTCAGGAGGAGTGGAGAACAGGCTGACAGGGCCACTACTGGGAAATGCTGGGTAATTTGAGAAGCCCTGGAGTTTGCACCCGCTCTACTGATGGGTGGTGGCCAGGACTCCGGGGAAGCACAAGAGGTGGAGCCAGGTGGCTTCCCTGTCCGGACATTCCTGCTTCCTCTCTCTCGATCTCCTATTGCTTTCCTTCTGTGACTCATGTAAAAGTGACTCAATTTCAGGAAAAGAGAATTCATGTGGCCTGAGACAGAGGCCTGAGTGGACCAGCTGGGGAAGGCACCGTGATGCCCTCAACCCCCTCCCATGAGGGGGCCTCCTGTCCTGCCTGCAAGGGATCCCTGGAGCATGCAGTGACGGCCACCTGTGGACACACCTTCTGCCGGCTGTGCCTCGCCCTGCCCTCCCAGATGGGAGCCCAGCCTTCCGGCAGGGTTCTGCTCTGTCCCCTCTGCAAGGAGAAGGAGCGGGCAGAGACTGTCATGGTCCCAGTGCCCCTGGGCCCTCTGGGGGAGACTTACTGCGAGGAGCATGGCGAGAAGATTTACTTCTTCTGTGAGAACGATGCTGAGCTACTCTGTGTGTTCTGCCGTGAGGGTCCCTCTCACCAGGCCCACAGTGTGGGCTTCCTCGACGAGGCCATTCAGCCCTACCGGGTAAGAAGTGTGGCTCTAGCTCGGACACGTTTAGGGTGGGACAGTGTCCTGTCGTGGTGAAGGAAGGGGGTGGGGATCTGGGTGAAGGGCCACAGCTTCCATATCAGGGTACCCCAAGGCTGCAGCGACACTGGGGACAGCCCCAGACTGAGGGGGACACAGTTCCACTAAGCCGTGTGGTCATTCACAGTCTTAGGGGGAACTTCAGCTCCAGCCCTCAAGGGGCCTCACAGTGATGGAGCACAAAGAACTGTGGCCATGGCTTCACTGTCTATGGAAGGAAAGAGAGCCCCAGTGCAGAGTAGGATCTGCTGCAGGTTATGGGCTGGGTGAACTTGGTCTCCCAGTATCCAGACTGGATATGGGATTTACCAAAGCCCTGACCTCTGGGGCTCAGAGGGAAGAGAGGGACGGGAAGGGCAACCTGCAAGTGCTGTTCTTCTTTTTGAAAAAGGGAGGTGCAGCTTAGCCTATCTGGTCTAGGAGACATTATCCATTCCTGTCTGCCTCTCAGATCTCTCTCTTGTCATCCAGTCACCAAGTCTGGAAGTGGTTTCCTCAGAAGCATCTCTCAAATTTTTAACTCTGCATTGTCCCCACAGCCACTGCCAAATCCAGGCTCTCACCATCTGTCACTCAGACTTTGCATGATCTCTAACGTTTTCCCTGTGTCCACTCTCACCTTTCCAACCACCAGCCATTCTGCTACAAGGTAGATCTTCCTAAAACACAAAGCCAATCATGATGCTCTCCTGCTTACAATCCTTCCAAGGATCTCTAGCACCCAAAGAAAGTTCAATATCTTTAACAAGGCATTTACGGTAGTTTGCAGTTGGGATCTTGCCTTCCCGTCCAATCTCATCTCTCAGCTGTCCTCCCCAAGGCACCATGTGTCCAGCCAGACTGACCCCTATGGACTGGCTGTCTTCTGAATTGTTTTACTCTTTCCTGCTTCTAATACTTTCACATGTGGTTCCTTCCTCCTAGAATGCCACTCTCTCTCTTTTCAAATATTTTAATAATTTTTAAGTTCAGGGGCATTAAGTACCCTCCTCCCCCTCTCTTACTCAGCTGGAAATTTATCTTTCAAGGCCCACTCTAAATATTTTCTGATTTATAAAACCTTCCCTTGACCCTACAGGCAGAATTGTCTGCTCTTCTGTGCTCCCATCTCACTGTGTGCCCACTTCGATTATTGCATTTGTCTATTTGTATTTTAATCACTCGTGACAAACCTCTTCCCTAGATGGTGATCTCTTTAGGGACAAGAACTGCGCCTTTTTCACCTTTGAATTCCTCAGCACTCAACGGTGTGCCTGGAACATGGTAGACAATTGATATCTGTGAGTTGAATTATGAATGAAGTCACCTCTCTCTGCCCGTTCTCCTCCCCATAGGATCGTCTCAGGAGTCGGCTGGAAGCTCTGAGCGTGGAGAGAGATGAGATTGAGGACAAAAAGAGTCGGGAAGACCAGAAGCTCCATGTGCTCCTGGTAAAGACCATGTCATTGGCCACCATCTCCTTTGGGGGTTTTCTTAATAGACTCTGGGAAAGCTTCTTGTGTGGTATCTGTTGCCTGGCTGGAAAGAACCGGCAAGCTGTTATCATTCACTTCCCTGCCTCTGCACAAGGGCATTTGGAGTCAAGGTTGTGAAATGCCAGACCATCAGAGCTGAAAGTTGTTCTGACGTCTTCTAATCTCAGATCCATCTTGTCAGCCATTTTGTTTACAGAGCAGAAAATTGAGGTCTAGGAAAGTGATGCTCCCAAGGCCACATGGCAAAGCCCAGGTTCACGATGAAATGGCTAGAACCTGGGTCTCTTGACCCTTAGTCCATTGCTCTTCCCATTCCAGCCTGTCTGCCTGAAATCGTGGCCTACAGATGGGAAGCTTGGGTCCAGAAGGCATATATTAGTGTCTGCATTCCAGTGCTGACCCCAAGGCTGACCCCGAGGACAGTAGGCTAATGGTGTGGCTATATCTGGCTCCTTCCCATCTCTTTTTTCATGCTACAAAGTTATCCAGGAAGAAATCCACAGTGTGGGAATTTCTGGTACCTTGACCAAAGAGGCAGAGTTTTGGGATGAGAAGGTCTCTCCAGTATCCCTCAACTCCCATCCAAGTATGCCCTGTAGGTGGCGACTTCAGTGGCTAAGACCAACGCTACACACTCTTCCAATAAGTTGTGCTGACTCTAATCACAGCTTACTTTCTCTTCAATTGCTAAGACATGACTATAATCACCTCCACCTGACTCTAGGGAAGGCTTGGTAGGGTTAGGATGATATCATAGATGTGAAGGATGTTTAAAAAGTTCAACATGGCTCTGAGAACCTAATGTGGCATTATTATTAGAATCTCCAGGTAAGACAAGAGCACAGCCCTCATCATTGATAAGTTTATTCTGAGACCTACCTACTTCTACCAGAGTATTATCTGGGAGAAAGAGTTTGGAACTAGTTACCTCCTATCCCTCTTAATCAATGGTAAGTATATAGATGATCCTCCTGGAAGCCAGCTCTGTGAGCTTTTCCCTAACCATGTCTGTCTTTCTACCACTCGCAGACTCAGATTGAAAGCAAGAAACAGCAGGTGGAAGCAGCTTTTGAGAGGTTGCAGCAGGAGCTGGGGGAACAGCAATGTCTCCTGCTGGCCAGGCTGAGGGAGTTGGAGCGGCAGATCTGGAAGGAGAGGGACGAGTACATCTCAACGGTCTCTGAGGAGGTCGCCCGGCTTGGAGCCCAGGTCAAGGAGTTGGAGGAGAAGTGTCAGCAGCCAGCAAGTGAGCTTCTACAAGTGAGAGACAATCCACCACCTCGTGAGACGGGAGGGGGATTCTACAGGAAGGGGACACCCTGCTGGGGGCTGGAAGATGCTGGAGAGAGGCAGGAAAGGGAAGCAGAGGTTATTTTTAATGGGAGAGACGAAGAGTTATTGGGTTCCTTTGGCGCAGGGAGGTTATGGAGATGCAGACCCAGAAAGGCTGGGTGGCTTGCCCACGCACTGTGGTCTTGTGAAGGGCTTTGGAGTCAGACGGTCTTGGGTTTGAGTGCCGGCTCTTCAGCTGTGTGACCTTGGCAAGTCTTGTAACCTCCCTAAACATGAGGATAATAATAGCACGTCTCTCATAGGGTTGTCGCAAAGATTATAAGAAACAATCCATGCAAAATGCTTAGCATGGTCCCTGTCTCACAGGAAAAAGACAATAAATGGTGCCAGTTGTGATTATCATTATATTATCCTGTTTCACATCAGGTCCAGCTAACAACTTAAGGCCTGGTCCCTGCTCTCCACCATCCCTTAATCGTTGGAGGCAGAACACACCCCCAGGGTAAGGCTGAGACAGAGAAACCAGCTCAAATGAACTGACTATGGAGTCCCAAATTAGTAAGAAAGCGTGATGTAAAAGAACAGTCTGATGAGTAGGTAATTAAATAGATACAACTTCCTGGAGGAGGAGAGTTTTGAGCTCATATGTTAAGGAAGAAAGGATGTACAGAGTCTCTGATGGGAAGGACATGTGGAAACTAAGTGCACGTTCTTTTTCTTTTGTAGGATGTTAGAGTCAACCAGAGCAGGTAGGGTCCATGCCCCGGTCCCACCTCCTTTACACTTTGAGTACACACTTTATACTTCTCGCCTCCTTTATACTGGACATGGAGACTGAAAGGGGAGGGGTGCTCACTACCCCTCCCCCTATACATGACCACACAGGAAAGCAAAAGCGCTCTGACAGACAGACCGCCTCATTCACTCACACATAAATAGCCCAAACTTAAAAGTTTGGGTTCTAAAGGTTCATTTTTAAACTGATGGTTTGGTATGGGGGACACATTTTTTTCCTGGAAGTGAAGTTATAAATAATAATGTTTTTAGGCTGATCTGATAACATCTATTTAATCCCTGAAATTATTAGTACTTGAGTCAGTATTTAACACCATTTAACATGTAATTCTAAGGGGAAATATTTTCTTAACACTCTTTTTTTTTTTTTTAATAATTTTATTTATTTATTTATTTTTACCCCAAAGCCCCAGTAGATAGTTGTATGTCATAGCTGCACATCCTTCTAGTTGCTGTATGTGGGACGTGGCCTCAGCATGGCCAGAGAGGTGGTGCGTCGGTGCGCGCCCGGGATCTGAACCCGGGCCGCCAGCAGCGGAGCGTGCGCACTTAACCGCTAAGCCACGGGGCCGGCCCAAAGGGGAAATATTTTCTATAGAATATCAGAAGCATGGAACCTGGGAATATCAGCCTGTTGTTTCAACTATTTTTCCCACTCAACTCTCCCGTTTCATTCAGAATTTTCAAATGCTACTATAAAAGGACAGCCCCCAGGAGCTGGGATGTGTTGTAAATACATGCTCCCTACATCACCTGTCTGCTGGAAGCATCAGCAGCCTGCCCTGGGATGAGCAGAGACACAATGATTATGGAGCACTTGTCATATGCTGTGTGCCTGTGCACATGTAGGGGGCTGAACCCAGGTGTCCACGAATCAGGAGGTGTCTCTAAATATACTTTTCAGAGAGTGTTAGAGATTTAGATCTGGGGGGGTCTTGGAGGTCTTCTAGTCTGATGAAGACCTAGAGGGGGAAGGTTACACAGCGAGTGACAAGCAAGGACTAAGTTGAAACCAGAATCAAGGGATTTTTCACTGCAATATATATATTTTTTCATCTCATTTTTTCTTCCTCCCATCCCTTTTCCCCTTGTAATGAACAGCACACAAATTAGAAAGAATAATTTAAGGCTGTTTTTCAAATGGTACCATACTGTCCTCTAGAGGCTAATGTGGGTAATGATCTCTGCCCCTTTTGGCTTCCACAGGCCCAAACATTCTCTTAAAAGACCTACCTTTAATTCTTGAGGAGTGGTTACCATTAGTTCCTCTTGGGTCTAATTGAAATGCCTCTTGCTTTAGAGGCTACACATTTCCAGCAAAGGTGAAGAGTTGATACTTAATGTAATTATTCACCACAGACACCAGATTCTTTAGTCTGATTTTAGCCTCACTTGGTCTATATCACCCAAATATTATTTTTGGAATTTGGACCTAACTGGTTACCAACTTGTCTGCAGGGGTGAGATGAAGACTTTTGTGAGTCCAGAGGCCATTTCTCCTGACCTCGTCAAGGAGATCCGCGATCTCCACAGGAAAATACTCCCCCTCCCAGAGATGATGAGGACGTTCTCAGGTAAAGGGGAAGGGCAGCAGCTTTCCCATTCTCGTTAGTTGCCCTTCCGCCTGCCATCCATCTCCACCTTTGCCCTGCTTCCAAATCTGGCTCAAGATGTCTTCCCTCCCTTAAGCCTCCCCTTAGTGATCCCACTCTGCTCAGGGGGCCCATTCCCTAGAGCATCTCCTCCTGCCTCTAAGGACGGGCACTGGACTCAGAGTCTAGGAAGGTGAGAACTGCATCTCTCTCGTTAGACCACAACAGACGGCGAGCCTTCTCCCATCCCTGTCCTCATATTGTTCCCAGGACATGCTGCCTCTGGGGGTGTCTGTAAGAAATGTCACAGATCTTTCTATTTTGCTCCCCTCAGAAAACTTGGTGCATCATCTGGAAACAGATTCAGGTAAACAGCTGGGGGTTTCGGGAGCCGTTCTTTCATTCATCCATTCTTAAATTCATCCATTCAAACCAAGGCAGCAAACAGAGCCATTAAATATATGAATTCTGGAGCCTGATTGCTTGGGTTCTCTGTTCCAGCTCTTGCTAGTTATGAGACACTGCGAAAATTATTAAGCCTCTTTGTCCCACAGTTTCCCCATCTATAAAATGGAAAATATAATAGTACCTACTGCATAAGTAGCAGCTACGAGGTAAATGAATTAATAATTCATGCAAAAAGCTTAACTACTCGGCACACGGTAAGTGTTCAGTTAATATTAGTACTTGTGCGGATATTATTTATTCAAAAATATTTATCAAGCCCTTGTATCTTTGCCCAGCACTGTGCTAGGCTCTTTAGTGACTTGAAAAAATATTGTATAGTTTTTTTAAAAATAGCATTTACTTGTATATTGGTGCTTAATTTACAAACTATTTTCACAAGCATTACCACACTTTGCTTCTCAAACAATGTGCAGAAAAATCACCTAGGGGATCTTGTTAAGATCAAGTTCTGATGCAGTAAGTCTGGCATGCGGCCCAAGATTCCGCATTTCTAACATCCTCCTAGGCAAAGCAGTTGCCTCTGGTCCGTGGACCGCACTTTGAGAAGCAAAGCCTTACAGCACAGCACCACTTGCCTGTCAGCTAGAAGAATTGTCATCCTCTGTCCTAATGGAAAAGAAGGGAAATTGAGGTTCAGAGAAGCGGGCCAAGGGAAGGCTGCCCAAGGCGGGTGCTCCTTCTGCCTCCCACGCACAGAGCACGGGCTCTAGGGGCGTTTTTGGTGGCCTCCAGCGGTTGGTGTCCGCCCTCTCCACCCTCTAGGAGTTGTCACTCTGGACCCTCAGACCGCCAGCCGGAGCCTGGTCGTCTCCGAGGACAGGAAGTCAGTGAGGTACACCCGGCAGAAGCAGAACCTTCGCGACAGCCCTCTGCGCTTCGAGGGTCTCCCGGCGGTGCTGGGCTCCCGGGGCTTCTCCTTCGGGCGCCACCGCTGGCAGGTGGAGGTGCAGCTGAGTGACGGCGGCGGCTGCACGGTGGGGGTGGCCAGGGAGGAGGTGAGGAGGAAGGTGGAGCTGGGTCTGAGAGCCGAGGAGGGCATCTGGGCCGTGATCCTCTCGCACCAGCAGTGCTGGGCCAGCACCTCCCCGGGCACCGACCTGCCGCTGAGCGAGATCCCGCGCAGCGTGGGCGTCGCCCTGGACTACGAGGCGGGGCGGGTGACCCTGCTCAACGCCGAGACCCAGGCGCCCATCTTCACCTTCACCGCCTCTTTCTCCGGCAAAGTCTTCCCCTTTTTCGCGGTCTGGAAGAAAGGTTCCTGCCTGACTTTGAAAGGCTGAGGTGGAGCGTCCAGAGGGCGGTGTTAGCGGAGAAAGCAGCGCCCCGGGATCCAGCTCCGCCCCTGGCCAGCCGCGTGACCTTGGGCGATTCCTGGTGCCCCAGCGAGCTGGGAGGGCGCAGGATCTGAGTCCGTTCAGCTTTGTAATTGTTTTTATTTTCTTTATCTATGTCCTTCAACTCCCTGACCTCCTGATCCTCCCCGTGACCCTCCGTCTTCTTCGCTCCTCTGAGTGGAGATCAAGAGGCAGGCTAGAGTGCGCCTAGCACACCATTTTTATTATTTTGGAAAATAATAAAATCTAAAATAAAAATTTTAAAAGCTTCAAAATAATCATCGTGGGAAAAACCAGAACTTCGTTGGGCTTGCAGTAATTTATACAGCTGACTTTTTATTTTGACATACACGTGGAGATGCTCCTGCCTTTACAGAGTATAGGGCCTCTTCATCCAGCTGTGGGTGGATCCAGGTCCCCTTCCTTTCTGACACCCTTCAGGTCATTTATTTTTCTTGTAGAGAATGTCCTAATAAAGTGTGCAACCCAGCCAGACTTCTGCATTTCTTGTGTCTAATCAGTGCTGATGGGGCTGAAGGAAAGGCTGAAGCCTGTGGTCTCGGTGACCAATACACAATCCTGTCCCTTCTTTTACTCAGGACTTGCCTGGTGGCAGTGCAGCCAGACTCCACTGTTCAATAAAATGAGGCTTGTGTTCAGGTCTAACCTCTCAAATATTTATAATTATTACCATTATTATGATTGGACACAGAAACAGACCACCCATTAAAATAAATTTGCATAGCAAGGTATGAGTCTCTGTAAGGATGATGATTCCCATACCACCACCACCACCACCCTTTCTGATTCTAGCTCTCTCTCTTCTCAAGTTTAACACTCACATTCCCACCCTCCCGCCCCGACCCCTGAAGAAAGCTACCTTCATCCCCAATCCAGGTTCCCTCTGGGATGAGTCTATGTACAAGATTACCTTCTTTATCGTATGAGACCTGCTTCTGAACTGTGGGGTCAGATGTTTTAAAGACATTCTAAGCACTTGTATCATATGTGAATTTCATTACAAAATTGTAATACAAATCATTGTGATGTGAATAATTATTCCTAATTTAACTGGGCAAATAGAGATCCTTGATATAAAAGAAGCCAGAGGACTTGCGGTTTCTTCTGTCCTCCCATGTGACAGGCAGAACCACCCTGTGTACAACCCAGAAAAAAATCAAGTTGTTTTTACAGAAGTTGAAATATAATGATGTACACCTGAAATTTATATAACATTATAAATCAATGTTATCTCAATAAAAAAAAATAATAATAGTACCCATAAAAATAATCAAGTTGTTTGGTAGTCAGCTGAGTAGCAGCATTAGTATTGCCTAATGTTTATTATAAAAGTAGTTTATACACACAGTTAAAAAAAGATTCAAACATTTTCATAGAGTCTGGGTGAAAAGTCCCCCTCTCCACCTCTCAACACTTCCTCTTATCACATCCCATACATAATCATTGGTATCACATTTTGTGTATCCTGCCAGTTTTGCATACAAGTGTATTTAGCTTGATTGTTTTTGTTTTTACACAAATGAGATTATACCATAAGTACTCTTTGCAACCCCCTCCCAAGGAAAAACTATATGCAACATGTGCTTCTTGTAACACTTGTCAAACACTATGGAAGTCAAAGTTTTTTTTAAAAAGACACATCTTCCTTTGAACCTTATAACAAACCTGTGAAATACATTGGACTTATTTTGTTTTTCTCATTCTGTGGTTGGGAAAACTGGCACACAGTTAAATGAATTTGTCTAAAACTTTCACAGCTGGTTCTGTAATCTGCTGGAAGTAGGATCTACAGGTCCTGGTCCTCAGTCCCTCAGGGCGGTGACCTTTAGATGCTCAGACTTTCTGAACAGACAAATCACAAGGGGGTTTGTTTCATTTCCTCTGCAAAGATCTGGTGTTTTAGACAGGAACGGCTTTTTTGGTTGAGTAGGAGATTGAAGAAGCAAATGAACAATTTACACTGTATTTCCAAGCCTGTAGTACTTCTTATTTTAGGATGGTCCAGGTAACTTAGGGGTGTGGATATGCACATTTGGAGGCTCTGTGCCAAAATTAAATTGCCCTGCATAGGAAAGAGGAGAGAATTTAGAAGCCTAAGGGGGAAGGTGTAAAAACAGCCAAGAACCAAGGATGAGGCCTGGGAGCTGCCTGGAGGAAAATAATCCATTTGGTGGCCCCGCTGGAGAGCCGGAGGAGACCTGTGTTGCAGTGTTGGTGAGGTAAAACCATCCTCCATCTCCTTTCCAGGATCCTCAGCGCAATCTGTGTTGGCCTCGCTGCTTTTGTAAGCACTGCTGATTTCTGGGAATGTGCGAGTGTTGAGTTCTGTCCACTACTGGCCAGGAGGCAAAAACAGACCCCACGAAAGAACAGCCAGGCCGCTGGGGCACAGGAGGAGCAGTCACACACTCCACGTGCCCCAGAGAAGCAGAGGGGTGATTGTAAGGACCCAGATGGGGTCTGTAAGGGGAATCTCTCCAAAGTCCAAGAGTGGTGGTTACAACGGGCTGGATGTGATGGGAACTGCAGTCACAGCAGATGCCTCGTCTCTGGTCCACTAGCTTTGCTCTGCGTGTAGGGCCCATTTCTCTGTGTATGGGCAGGCTGCTGGCTTTCCTCATGTCCTTTATTTTCCCCATTATTTCAGTGCTTTCCTTTTTTCAGGATCCAGTGTAGAGAGTTGACTCAATCATACTTCTTAGTACATAATCATCGCCAGCCCATACTGGGTCTTGTTTTTTATGTGTTGTTGTTTTTGTGAGGAGGACTAGCCCTGAGCTAACATCCGATGCCAATCTTCCCCGTTTTTCTTGAGGAAGATTGGCCCTGGGCTAACATCCGTGCCCATCTTCCTCTACTTTTTATACGGGACGCCGCCACAGCATGGCTTAACAAGCAGTGTGCGTCAGTGCCGCCCAGGATCTAAACCTGCGAACCCCGGGCTGCCGAAGTGGAGCTCGCGCACTTAACTGCTTGCAGCACTGCGCCGGCCCCTGGGTCTTGTTGTTTTATTTGTATTTTCTCCTTTATCTCTAATTCTCATTCTCCTCACCCTCATAGGCAGCTACTCTCTTGTGTTTTTCATGTGTCCTTAGATACAGAGGGATCTTTGAATATGTATATAGTATAGTACTAGTTCTATTTCTTACTTTTGTTAACCCAGTGCCATGGTTTTAGGATCTAGTCATGTTGCTGTATATCTATCTAGTTTACGGCTTCTAATTGCTGGATGGTATTCTATAGTACACATCCCCTGCGTTTTACTATACTTTCTTTTGGCAAAGAACATCTAGGTTACTTCCATCTGCCTGTGACAACAAGTGACGCTGTGATGAACAGCCTCATACTTTTCCCTTATGAGCCTGTGTAAGAGCCTAAGATACGTCCCAGGAGTGGATGACTGGAATTTGCACACTTTATTTGCACACCAAATTGCTCCCCAGAATGGCTATGTCCACTTACCCTTCCACCAGAGAGGAATGGAGATTCCTGCTCCCCCGCCTCCCACCCCAACAATTGATACCATCGAACTTGCTAATTTCTGGAAATCTGATGACTATAAAGTAATATCTCATTATGGTTTTCTTTTTGTCTTCTTCTGACTACCTGTGAGGTTGCACATCTCTTCTGTAATTTTCTATGTCTTTTACTCATTTTTCAGTTTCCCGTCTTTCTTTCATTGACTTCTAGGAATTTCTTGCATATTCTAGAGGTTACTCTCTTGCTCATTTTCGACTTGAAATTATCACTCATTATTAACTTTGATAATGGTGGTATTTATTAGATAGAAATCTTGAATTTTGGTAATAAATTTTTCACTGTGGTTTACGTTTTTACAGTCTTTTTCACCACCACACGACTATATATATATGATTTTATATCATATATAAATATATGATATGTGTTTATATATATATTTCCACTAGTTTTATAAATTTACTGTTCACATTAATATCTTTAGTTTATCTGGTGTGAAGAAGACAACCAACTTAATTTTTCTCCTTATACTGAGCCAGTTTTTTTAACTCCATCTACTTAAATAATCCATCTGATTTCCACTCTTGGTGGTGTCACTTCTAATATACCAATTTCCCATGAATACAGGAATTATTTCTGAGCTTTCTATTCTGTTGTATTAATCGGTTTCTCTTTCTCTGAACCAGTGTATCCTGCTTTTCGTTGCTAGGAGCTTGTCATACACCTTCATGTCTCATAGGGCTATTCTCCCCTCTTTGCTTCTTTTTCAAATTGATCTTAGCTATTTGTAGACCTTTATGCTTCCATATAAATTTAGAAGCAATTTTTCAGGTTCTTTTAAAAAAATCCTGATGCCCTTTTAACTGAAATTGTTGATTGAAATTTTATTGAATTTGGGGAGGATGGGGGAAATTAATTTGGAAAAAATTGACATTGTCATCCTATCCAGAAACATGTTATCTCTCTCTGGCTGTTTAGATCTAATTTTATGTCCTTTAATGGGATTTTGAAATTTTCCTCCATAGAACAATTTGGCAATTCTAGTAACATGCCTATCCTTTGATCCAGTAATTCTCCCTCTAGAGAAATGTTCACACATGTGTACAATGAAACACATTCAAAATAGTTCAGTACAGCATAGTTTAAATTACAGAATGGATAATAAATTGTAGTATAGTCATATAATACACTACTATACAACAGTTAAAATGAATGAATCACAGCTGCATGTATCTGTATGAATAAAGTTCAAAAACACACTTTTGAACAACAAAAAAGCAAGTTAAAAATATATATAGTTCTATTTTTAAAAGTTTAGAAACATGCAGAACAATCTCTATATTGTTTGTGGAAACTTATATATGTGGTAATTCCATAAAAAGAAGCAAGGGACTGTTAAACACTGAATTCAGCCATAGTGGTTACTTCTGGTTAGGAAGGCAGAAGGGAAATGTGTTTGGAAAAGTGGTACAGAGGGCTTCAACTGTACTTGTAATGTTGTATTTTCTAGGAAAAACTAAATCATATTTGTTAAAAGATAAGGGTTTGATATAGTTGAGTGGTGGGTATATGATTATTCATTAGATTACTTAGAGCACTTGTCTGTAGGTCTGAAATATTTTATAAGAAAAACCAAAACAAGCTCTTTATAAAGTTTGTATATTTGGGGGAGCTATGATATTATAAGGTTTGCATTGTTATTATGAAAAATTCTTTTTTTTTAGTTATAATTTATAAGTTGATTATTGCTGGTAGAGAGGAACAATATTGATTTTTATAAGTTAATCCTGTATTCAGCAATTTTGCTACACTCATTAATTCTACTAGTTTTTTTGATTTGTAGGTTTGCCTGTGTAGACCCTCGACTAGAGTCTGAGTAAAGCTCTGTATCACAAATCTCGCCCTCCAGCTCCTGCTGCAGAGCTTCAAAATCCAAATCCCTGAGACAGGCTTTTGATTGGTGCAGTGCTGATTTTTGTGCCAGACTGCAAGTCACTAGCCAGTGCGTGTCTGGATGACCCTTGATAAGTCGATCAGGGCCAACTCATCGAGGCCAACATACCTGGTACAGTTCATGGCCCTTTGGCTTGGTTACTGAGAGTTCAAACTCTAGCTCTGCCAGAAACAAGTTACTTAATGCCTCTGAGCATTAGCTACCTCATGTGAAAGAGATCAAAATACCTGTTCTGTAGGATTACTATGAAGCTTGACTGGGTTAAAATATGCAATGGGCTTGGCACAGTGCTTGGCACATAGTGAGCAGTTAATGTTGATGTTTGGCCAGGGTAATGGAGTTGGGGCAGATTCTCTTAGAATGAGACCCTGGCAGGACGCTCAGTGATCGATATCTCACCTGACTGGTCTGTAGAGGCAGAATTAAACCAGTGTGAATCACTTAAATGTGCACCGAACAAGACCTATTTAGGAGCAGGGAAATCCTCACTTGCCCATTCTTTACCTTATGTATGATAGAGAAGTCTGTGGTCAGAGTAAAAAAACTTGAGATAAATCCAGTCCAGCACTCTTGGACAAAGATAACCGAGGTGGTAGGACTCAGGACCACAGATGAAGGAAGGAGTGGAGCCAGGGGTGGCCTCTGGTCATGGCCAATTCTTCTGCATCTCTAGGGCTGGGTGTCCCTGAATTTAAAGAGAAGTATAGCTTCATTGCCTGGGGGTCAGAGTAAGGAATTAAAAAAAAAAGAAACTATTCAAATCCAAAGAAGAAAAAAAAATTAACCTAATGAGAATTACTGTGTAGATTACCTTTAATTTGGGACTCAGAGGCTATCATAGTGAATATTATCTTTGTAAATTCCCTCCCTTCCACACCCCCATTAGAAAGAAGACACAAGAGCTAATTATCTTCATGATGACAATAAAGCCACTGCCACCAGAATCATCCTCTTACAGAAGTCGCTTTGTATAGGGATTCTGAGACTGGGTGAGTGGCCCTAAGAACCATGCAGAAGTAACAGTGAATGCAAACAAGTCAACAGTGAATGCAAATAAGTCAGCCATGGGGATGTGAAGGCCTCGGCTCAGCCATTGAGTTTGACCTTAGGAAAATCATCTTACCTGCCCAGGGCCTAAAGAGCATATAGGATCTCTTCTAACTCTGAGACCTTGTGATTTAACTCCTATCCTCACAGAGCTGTCCATCTTAGGGAGTGAAGAGTGAATGTTGCTTCTACTTTCTAAGTACCACCTTGTTTCTGGGGAGTGGGGGCCAATTTCATATACTTTCTTCCAGGTATCTTGGGAAAGCAACAACCTCATGCTTTTGTGCTCGGTGAAAACCATGGGCTCTAGAAACAGGAAGACCCGGCTTCAAACCTTGATTCACGTTTTAGTTGTGCGACCTTAGGGAGGTTTACTTAATCTCCGTGAGCTTCTAGACACCTGGTCTGAAAACTGGGAACAAGTGCCCACCTTAGGATTGTTATAAGGAGTAGATGACACAATACATGTAAAAGTGCTGGGCACATCGCCTGGCACAATATAAGGATCGACGATGATGCTGATGATGATAACAATGACCTAAAATCTTGGAGCTGGAAAGAGCCTCAAGGGATGATCAGACCCAGACTTCTGTCTTTAGGCAGACATCTGAAGATACCCATTTTACACATTAGAAAACAAAAACATAGAACATTTAAGTAATGAGAAAATGGATATTTCTTCCAATAAAAGAGACCTGGGAGGAAAAAAGGCAATCCCTTTTTTTAAGAAGGTCAAGAGTTATCAGGTGCACTGCGTTCCTCAAAGCCTCGTTCTTTCATAGTAGAGCACGCACCAGGGACAGATCACCTTCCTTGTTGTGCTATCTTCTGGGGCAAATTCACAGAGCACTGCAGATTTGCTATGGGAGTTTTTGAAATTTTTATCTTGAATTAAATTTACAGCTGACGAGCATAACTCATCTTGAGCTTTGTCATACTGTAAGCTAACTATCATGTTAAAAACAGCAATAACATGTGTCTGCCAGTGGCACTATGAGTTAAGTGGTTGGCCAGAATTACTTTTGCAGTTTCACAAGAAAACAGATGAGTACACTGACATGCTCAAGGAATTTTGTTTTTACTATTTAAATCCTGAGTGGCTGTGCGAGTGAGGCTGCAGTGGCGCCTCCTAGAGTGTGACATCTCCTTTGTCCAGACTCCACGCCTCAGGGATTAGGTTTAACATACTTGAAAGGTCAGCAGATGAAGCCTTGGACCAATAAGAGGCAGGGAGCCACAGGTGAGACTGGCATAAAGCCAGGTCCCCGTGCAGAGGCACATTCTGTGAATGGATAAGTTGGGGGAAAACCACCCAGTGGCACAGGAGAGGGAAGGGGAGCTTTTCCTGGGAATCCTTCTGAGAAACAGAATCCTGGCCTAGTGCATGGATAGTGTTTTGGTTTGTGAGGCAGGAACCTCCAAGCTAAAAGGTAAACATAAAATTGGTATTGGACAGGTACTACGCCTGGGTTACCTAGCCGAAGCACTGCATAGAATACCCTCAGAAAGCCCTGCTGAAGATGACCTCAAAATAAGTCATTAAAAACAGATGAAGAAAGGGGCCGGCCCAGTGGCGCAAGCAGTTAAGTGCGCGTGCTCTGCTGCGGCGGCCCGGGGTTCGCTGGTTCGGATCCCAGGCGCGCACCGATGCACCACTTGTCAGGCCATGCTGTGGCAGGTGTCCCATATAAAGTGGAGGAAGATGGGCATGGATGTTAGCTCAGGGCCAGTCTTCCTCAGTAAAAAAAGAGGAGGATTGGCAGATGTTAGCTCAGGGCCAATCTTCCTCACAAAAAAACAAAAAACAAACAAACAAAAATAAAACCACATGAAGAAAGACCTCCTTCCTCATCAGAAGACACAAACTGGAGGAGTACTTCCTCCAGTACAAACTCCAAGAACTTCAACCACAGAACAATCTAAGAGAGACTAAAAACGGGTATTTTTAAATGATTAAAGAACTAAAATGAAAGAAAAGAACATGAAAAATCTGGTGCAAAGAACCAAGTAGAACTTTTAGACATAAAAATATGATGAACGAGGGGCCGGCCTGGTGGTGCAAGTGGTTAAGTGCGCACGCTCCACTGCAGTGCCCGGGTTCCCCGGTTCGGATCCCGCGTGCACACCACTTGTAGAGCCATGCTGTGGCGGCGTCCCATATAAAGTAGAGGAAGATGGGCATGGATGTTAGCTCAGGGCCAGTCTTCCTCAGCAAAAAAGAGGAGGCTTGGCAGATGTTAGCTCAGAGCTGATCTTCCTCACACACACACACAAAAAAAATATGATGAACGAAAATAAAGTCTTATTGACTTGGTTAAACAATAGATTAAATGCAGATGCAGAGACAGTTTATGAACTCTGAAGAAATGAACCAAAATGCAGCTCAGAGGAATAGGAGAAGGAAAATAGGAGAAAACTTAAGAGAGTTGGAGAATAGATTTTGAAGCTCCAAAATGTGACTTATATGAGTTCCCAGAGGAAAGAAGAGAGAAAATTGGGAGAAGTAATATTTTAAGAGACACTGATTGAATTTTCCAGAACTGATAAGAAATACGATGCATAGATTCAAGAAACACAAGTCCTGAACAGGATAAATAATGACAAATCTACCCCTAGACACAGAAACTGAACAAAACAAAGACAAAGAGAAAATTCTGAAAAGTAGCCAGAGGGAAAAGACGGATTACCTCTCAAGGAGCAATTCAACTGTCAGCAGACTTCTCAACAGCACCAGCAGAGGGCAGCGGAATAGTCCCTCAAACTTCTGAAAAAACTACCATTAAACTAAATTTCCATTCTTAGCTAAACTATAGCTCTATTATGAGGATAAAATGAAATTCACAGAGAAAAAAAAGGTAGTTTACCACAAATCTTTGTTGAGAAATCTACTAACATTTCCCTCTCAAGCAGAGGGAAAGTAAACCCAGAAGGAAGGAGGGGGATGCAAGAAGTAGCCATAAGCAAAGAAACTGGTAAACATGTGAAGGGGAGGAAGACTATCCTCTATCCACTCTGTGTCCTTTCTGGCTGCGCTACAAATTAAATTGACCTGAGACCAAATAGCAGGATAAAATGAAACAAAGCTTTATAACACGTATACACGGGAGAGACCTGGAAAAACTGGGTAACTCAACAAAATGGCAGAGGTTCTCATCTTAAATACTATCTTCAGCTAAAGACAAAGGAGGATGTTGGGAGTCGGGGGAGTCAGCTATGGGAGATTACCGGAAAAGCACAGTAAACAAGAGTAAGGTTATTATGCAGATTTAAGGCCTCACTTCCCACATTGACAAGTTTCTGGAAATGAGGTCATCCCCCACTTTTCCCAGTTCAGAGAGGGAGATACCTTTACAAACGGAGATTTCCGTTACAAACGTAAATGTTCGGTAAACAGAACTTTGATAAGAATGGGCTTAGCAAGGACCCTCCCAGTCTATCGATACCCAGAGTTATCTATGGTAATCATCAAGCCATGCTGAAGCAGAGTCCCATATAGAAGAACTAGAAGGACCTACAACTAGGATATACAGCTATGTCCTGGGGCTTAGGGGAGAAAAAAGAAAAAGAGAAAGATTGGCAACAGATGTTAGCTCAGGGCCAATCTTCCTCCAAAAAAAAAAAAAAGAAAGCTTAATCAATCCAACAAAGAAGAAAAAAAGAAGTGTAGAAAAAGAATGATAAATAGAAATCATAAAATAATATAATAGAAATTAATTGATCTATCAATAATTACAATAAATTTAAGCAGAATAACTCATATTTGCCAAAAGACAGGTTCCTAGACTGGAGAAAAATCCAAAAGAACTAATAAAACAATGGTACTGAAAGATTAAAAATGATATACCAAGCTGTAATAAAGGGAATGTTGATGTAACTATGTTAATATCCGAGAAAATAAACTTTAACGCAAGAAGTATTATTAGGTTATAGAAGAAGGGACACTACATTCTGGTAAAAGGAACAATTTATCTGGAAAGTGTAACAATTCTAAGCTCTAATACATTTAACATTAACATTGTCAGAATTACAAAAAGAGCTTGATAAATCAATAATCAGAGTAGCAGCTTTTTAAACATATTTATCTCAGTGATTGATACTTAAAGAGAAAAAATTCAAAAGGATATAGAATATTTGAACCACAAAATAAGATTCTTCTAATAAAGATATAGCGTATTTGAGTAACAAAATAATGTTCATCTAATGGGCATAAACAGAACCCTGAACTTAACAATAACACAGTCTTTTTGAGTCCTGACAGAACATGTAGAAATAACAGACCAAGACCTAGGTGCAAAACATCAATATCACCGTCAAAGCAAAACATTACATGCCCCACATTCTATTTGTTTACAATTTTCTTCTTCCATGTGTAAGTTTTTAAGCTTCTTGGCCTGCTCTTTCCTCCTGCCATTAACCAGTAGAATTCATGAGTCTTGGGAATGTCGGCTCTCCTACATCCTAATCGCAGCTGCCGGCAAAAGGAATATCAGAAAGACAGGGGGCGATGCTCTCTCCTGCTTGTTCTGATGAGGTGTCTAGCCAAGAGCATCAACAAGAACATCACAGTTCTAAGTACAGACTTTTGTGGCAACTCATAACTATAATCACCCAGTCTGTTTTCTGTGTCATAAAACTGTTCTTGCAAATGCTATCTGTAACAAAAGATTCTTTCAAGATTCCTGAACTCCAGAAGTTATGACTATACTCTGTAGAATCCAGTAAAACTTTGAGTTTCTAAAGTGTCTGCTTTGTTAAATGATATTCTTGCTTGATAAAACTGTCCTGGTAATATTTGAGTAAACATGTTTTCTAAAGGTATAAATGCTTATAAGATTTATTTATTAGTCAGAAGAGATTTGAAAACTACCCATCTCCCTCCATGCAATAAAGTCATGAATGACAGAGCTCTTTTCTTAAAACAATGTGGCCGATTGATTTTCATCTTGTCAATCATGCAGATGATGATCTCGGATCACAATGTAATAAAATTAAAAATCCAAAACCAAAGATAATCTTAAAAACCTATACATTTACAAAATTTTAAAAACACACTGCTAAATTATTCGTGGACCAAAGCTGAAATCATAACGAAATTTTTTAAATATTAGAACTGAAAGACAATGAAAACATCAAAAGTGTTTGATGCAGCTAAAGCAGTTGTGTCAGTTAGCTATTGCTACATAATAACAAATCATCCTAAAATTTAGCAGCTTAAGTCAACAAACATTTATTATCTCACAGTGTCTGTGGGTCAGGAATCTGGGAGCAACTTAGCTGGTGGATCTGGCTCAGGGTCTCTCATGAGTTGCATTCGAGATGTCAGCTGGGGCTGCAGTGATCTGAAGCTGGACCATCCAGTTCCAAGTTCACACACCATCACTTCCACATGTTCTATTTGTTAGCAGTGAGCCCCTAAGTCCATCCTCAAGAGGAGAGGAATTAAGCTCTACTTCTTGAAGGGAAAAGTATCAAAGAATTTTGTGGACATAACTTTAAATCCAGCACAGTATTACTTACACGGAAATGTATAGTCTTAGATGCATATATTAGAGAAAAAAGAAATAGTGAAATTAAACTAAGTGTCTAAATCAGTAAGTTAAAAAAAATAGAGTAAGCCTAAAGAAGTTAAAGGAGTGAGAAAAGAGTAAAAATAAATGAAATAGAAATGAAAGAAATAAAAATAATCAACAACACTGAAAGCTTGTTCTTTGAAAAGACTACTAAAATAGCAAATCTTCAGCAAGATTGATCAAGAAAAAAGAAAAACTACAAATAAACAATATTAGAAGTGGAAAATAGGACAACTGCGGAGCATTGTGAAGAACTTTACATCAATAACTTTGAAAATAGAGACATAACGGACAATTTTATATAAAATATAACTTACCAAAGCTGACCCGTGATGACAAAGAAAATCTGAGTAGATCTACAGCCATTTATTAAATCGAATTAGAAATTAAAAATTTAAGCCCTCCTTCCTCCTCTTTCCCAATAAAAACAAACACCGGGTCCACTTGGGTTTTACAGGCAAATTTGCAAAGAAAAAGATAATTCCCACCACAAAGTATTGCAGAAAACAGACAGAATGCTTCCCAAATCATTTTATGAGCCTAATGTAAACTTGATACTAAAACTAGATGTAGATAAGGAAAACCTGTAAGCCAATTTTACTTATGAACACAGATATAAAAATCCTAAATAAATAAAATTAATAAACAGAATTGAGCAAAAAAGAATTAAGTGATAGAGTTTACCCCTGGAATATAAAATTGGTTTAACATAAAAAATTCATCAATGTCATTCATTAATAGATTAAAGAAGAAAAATATAATCATTTCAACAGAAGTAGAAAAGCATTTGATATTCAATTCAATATACATTCCTAACGAAAATGCTTAATAAACTAGGAATCGAATTTTCTTACCTTATAAAGAATATACTACAAAATAATACATCAAACATTGAATTTCACATACTTAATAATTCTAACTAAAAAACAGAACATCTTTGAAAATCAGGAACAAGACAAAGATGGCTGTCATTTCTTCTGTTCAACCCTGCACTGGAGGTCCTAGGTAATTAAATAAAAGAGAAATAAATAAATAATATAAATACTGAGATGAAAGAAACAAATCTATCACAATTTCTGTCATCATTTCATCATTCAATTTGCTTTTATTCAAAACTGCTCTGACCCCCCCCCCCCCGGAAGATTCTTTTGGAATCTATAATCTCTCCTCTCCACCCAGGTCTGTAAACTAGGTGGAGGATGGGCACCAGCATATCATCTCCACAAGCCAAGCACCAGCTCCAAGCTGGTTCTCCATTCCATTCTCTTTATCACACGCCTGAGAAGACTACCTGAATAATCACCATCTTATCTTGTCAATTACCATCAAGGGCCTTGACTTTAATGCAAATACCAAAAGTCAGGCTTTAAGGACCTTCTCTCTTCCTGCCTCCTAAAAACATGCCTATCACAATCCAGTCCCCTAGTTCCACCAACAGCCTCACCCCAGCAGTGTTCCATTTCCCCGCTTCCTTTACCTCTCTCCATCACCCACAGCCAAAAGTTGGTTTGCTGTCACCATCACTTTTTTTTTTTTAAAGATTTTATTTATTTTATTTTTCCCCCCAAAGCCCCAGTAGATAGTTGTATGTCATAGCTGCACATCCTTCTAGTTGCTGTATGTGGGACTCGGCCTCAGGATGGACGGAGAAGTGGTGCCTTGATGCGCACCCGGGATCCGAACCCGGGCCACCAGCATTGCAGAGCACGCACTTCACCAAGCCACAGGGCTGGCCCATACCATCACAACTTAAAAGGAGTAATTAAGGAGAGTTTAATAGAGGGACTATTTACAAAGATGCGTGTGGGGTTAAGGCAGTCCTGGAACCTGGAGAGAGCTGTAGCTCCAGCAGAAGCTGTGGCCTCAGGTAGAGGACAGCAGCATCAGCCAACCCATCGGTCCAGGAGGGGAAGGGAAACAAATACTGACCTCTCTCTGTTCCCACCCTCTTATCTCCCACAGGTGCCATGCATTGGCTAAACCCAATTAGAAGTCAGAGGCAAGAGAGCCTGGTTGATGCATTCCATAGAGGTCATCCTTGCGGGGCACAGAGCCGGGTGGAGAAAGTAAGCGGTGAGGCAAACAAACAATATCCACCATATCCCACAGCCCAATTATTAGCACTCATTTTCAGCTGAAGTTTTTGAACAAGTTGTAATTGCTCTTTCCACTTCATCTTCTATTCTCTCCGCTTTGCCAAATCCATTGGCTATTTCTTTGTTCTTATCTCCATGACGTCTCAGCAGCATTTGACACAGTTGACCACTTCCTCCTTTAAACATCTTCTCTTGAGTTTCAGCCCCCTCCTTTATGGGGCTTCTTCCTACCTAACTGGCTGCTCCTTTTTTTCTTTTTTTTTTTTGCCAGCTCCTCCTCTGCCTGGCCTGTAGATGTTGGAGTACCCCAATGATCAATATGGGCCCCACTCTAGTTTTTTATCTTTACACTCACCCCATGGCTTTAAATGGCACCTGTATATTTTTGACTCCCAAATCTGTAGCTCCAGCCTGACTCTTAGAGCCCATTACCCGCTTGACTTCTCCATTTAGATGTCCATAGACATCTTCAACTTAACACGAGCAAAACAGAAGTCTTGACTTCTTCCACTTCTGCTTCCAAACCTACTCCCCAATCATACTTAACTTTCATCTTCATCTCCTTGGTTGAACCCAAAATCCAGGAGTTGTCACTGATTTCCCTTCTGATCACCTCCAATCCATTCAGTCTAATTAGCAAGTCCTGTTGAGTCTACTCTCAAAACTCATTCCAGATGTGTTCATTTCTCTCCATCTCTCCTACTATCACCCTAGTCCAAATCACTGTCACCTCTCATCTGATTTACCACAAAAGTCTTCTCTCTAGACTCCCTGCTTCCTTTCATCGCCTGCAATCATTTCTCCAAACAAGAGATCTTTTAAAAAAAGTAATCATACTTTTTATTTGTCCATTGCACTTCTTTCTTTTCTTTTGTTTATTGCAGTAACATTGGTTTATAACATTGTATAAATTTCAGGTGTACATCATTATACTTCTATTTCTGCATAGATTACATCACATTCTCATGTTCACCACCCAAATACTAATTATAATCCATCACCACACACATGTGCCTAATTATCCCTTTCGCCCTCCTCCTCCCCCCCTTCCCCTCTGATAACCACCAATCCAATCTCTATGTGTTTGTTTGTTGGTGTTATTATCTACTATTTAATGAGTGAGATCATACTGTATTTGACCTTCTAATATACTACGTATTTTGTATTTGCTATGATTATTTTTATTGTCTTCTTCTCCCTTCTAGAATGTAAGTTCCCTGACGAAAGGGATTTTTTAAAAAACTGATGCATCCAAGTGCCACGAACAGTGCCTGGCAAATAATAGGTTCTCAATATTTGCTTATTGAATTCCCCTGCTTATAATGCTTCATTAGCTTCCCAAGGCACTTAGAAAATCCAAACTCTAGCATGGTCCACAAGGCCCACATGATTTGTCTCTGCTTACCTCTCTACCACTCTCCCTGCTTAGACACACTCTTTCTGTTCCCAGATTGTCCCTGCCTGATGACATTGCCATTCCCTCTGCCTGGTGTGATCTTAGACCTTCCTTCTCATCATTCAGATTTCAGCTTTAATGCCACTTTCTCCAAGAAACTCCTTCTAATCATCCATTATAAAGTAGACACCAGGTCACTATCCATTGCAGTCCTATTTTAGTTCTTTGCATAGTGCTAATTACTATTTTATTTTTTATTTTCATTCATTGCCTATCACCCTTCACTGGAATATAAACTCACCTTGTTCACCTTATCACTATTGTAAACTAGAAACATGCTGGCACATCACAGGTACTCAACAAATCAATTCAGGAGACATATGAAGGCGGAGATAACACATTTGAGAGAATAGAGAAAATGAAGAAGAGAAAAATCATCAAGAAATAATTCAAGTTTCCAAGAACTGAAAGGTTTTGAACTTCTAGAATGACAGGGCCCACTCAGTTAATTAGCACAATGGGGAGAAAAGACTCATACAAAGGCATATCAAGAAATTTAAGAGTAAGGAAACAGGTAAGACTCTATAAGCTTCCAGAAAGAGAACACAGGCCATATACAAAGGTTCAGGAATCAGAGCACCACAGGAATTCTCAACAGCAACAATGGAAGCCAGAAGGCAATGGAAGAATCAAGGCCTTTGATATTCTGAAGGGAAATTATTTCCAACACAGAATCCTACATTTACTGAATCTATCGAGTAACTGTGAAGGTAGGAGAGACATTTCCAGATATTTAAGATTTCAAAAATTCAACTTTCAAATTCAAAAATTCAAATGCACCATTTCTCAGGAAGCTATTGGATGATGTTTCACCAAAATGAAGTAAATCAAGAAGGGGGAAAACAGGATAAAGAAATAGAAGAACCAACCCAGGATTCCCAATATGAAGGTGAAGGGAGATCCAGGAGCTTTGCACAGCTGACGGAGCAACTATTCAGACTGAAGGTCAGGAAGCTTCAGGAGAGACATGTCAAGAAGACAAAATAAGAGCATTTGATGATGGTATATCTTGAGAGATTCTGACAACTGGTGAAGAGTTGGGGTTCAATTAGTAATAACGATGCAGGAAATGAAGCAAAAGGGGGGAAAAGGTACTTAACTCCAGGGAAGACAAAGCTGTACAGGAAGGAAAGGCAATCATAGTTTGCCACATCCCCAGGTGTAAACAGCTTTTACACAGACATAATGATGAACGTACTGAGTACTCATCTGATCTTAGGACCACATTGAAGGGGTGGGGATGGCTGGGAAGAGTGTGGGTGTGCAAGCATGGTGAGGGAAAGGGAGAGCAGAACTAAATCCTCCTTCTCCACAGTGGGAAATCAGAGGATAATGCCCCAAACTCATGTTATTTAGAAAAAATTAAGGTAAACACCAAAATAGTCTGCTAAAAAGGATGAATTGGATCCTTGGGGAGAGGAATGGGACTCTTCTTTTTTTCTTTTGTGATAAGGATGGTAAATAGATTTGACCATACGTGCAGATGTAGTTCATAAAAGACAACTTTAAAAACATGAATATAAAAAATAAAAAGGTTCTGGGGCTGGCCCAGTGGCCTAATGGTTAAGTTCAGTGCACTCTGCTTCAGTGGCCCATGTTCACTGGTTCGGTTCCCAGGCACAGACCTACACCACTCATCAGCCATGCTGTGGTGGTGACCCACATACAAAATAGAGGAAGAGTGGCACAGATGTTAGCTCAGGGTGAATTTTCCTCAGCAAAATAAAATAAAAATAAAAAACAAAATAAAATAAAAAGGTTCAAAAGAATTTGTTGCATAAATCTTACTGGCAACTTTCTGTACTAAGGTGGTGCCATAAAGCACAAATTTTTGTTTATTATTTTGCAAGGGTCTTTTATGCTTAAAGTTTTTTTTATCTTCTAGAGTTTATTTTGAAAGTATGACACTCATAAAACTCATTAAAGCAACAATGACCTGAAAGCATTAATATTTTGTTCAAAAGAAATGTTCCCTATTTAATAGCTATTAGCTTTTAATTATACAATGATCACCCTAAAAAGTTTCAAAAATCTGGTTATTTAAAAATTCTTTCTAAGCAAAGATAAAAGTCATTTTGAGAAATTATGAAATTATTCCATAAACAAAAGATTAGTAGAGTATGATTTTATGGAATGATTCACATCAATCAACAAAATAAATTTAAATTTTCAAGAACATACTAGTAATTACTGTCTCTCAGGGTTCAAATGTGGATTAACTGACCTTATTACAATTGATAATGCATGTCTTATTTCTAATAATGGACACATTTTGCATATATGTACTTATAAAGAAAAGATAAATTAAAAAACAATAAAAAGGGAAAACATAAACGAGTCCACACATGACAGCACAGGAGGAAATATGCCCTTTGTCACTAGTATAATCTTAGAGGTACTTTGTGTAATCCTCCCTTTTCTATCTCTAAGATGGCAATTTAAAAAAAATCAGAAAGAAAAGACAAGAACTGGTCAGACGGTTCCCCTAACACATCCCTCCTGAATGTGTTAGGAGGCAGGCCTGAATCTCTGTAGGTTATATTTTTGGGGGGACATGGCTTATTTTCCCAGGATTGTGGGTGTGCTGTGCTGGTTGTCACTCTTCTCACAGGAGCCCCATCACATGCTGAGATGCTGGATCTCAGCTCAGGGCCACCAACGAGGACAGAACAAGGTGGAGCCTCGGTGTTGGCCAGTCTGTGTCCGTGAGGGGCTCTTTGGGGATTTCCAAAAATGACAGCATGTGCGCAGAGAAGAGAAAGCAAAGTTGCAGAGTTCTGAAGGACCCAGAAGGGGCACAAAAGAAAAACCCTGGGCTAGTGCTGTCAATGGAACTTCTTTGTAGACACAGACTGAGACGATCTGGTGATATTTGAGTTATAATAAAATATATATAAATCCAAGCTGTTCATTCAACAAGTTTTTATTGAGCACCTACTCTGCGCCCAGCACTGCACTAGGTGCCATGGAGAATACAAGGGAAGTGTAAGATATGGAACCCTCCCTCAGGGAGCTTACAAAACTAGAGGCAGAAATCAGATGTACATGTGACTCAGGCAGCATGTGATATACGCAGAGAGTGCAACTTTGAGACAACGTGGTGACTAAGGGACCCCCAGATCCACGGTGGTGGGAACAGTCTCTTGGAGCAGGGGGAGGAGTTAGAGTTGGATAAGCAGGGGACTGGCAGAGTGCTCAGAATGGGTAAAGACGAAGGCTGCGAGGTAATCCGGCCGGAGCAGGGAGCTCATGTTAAACTATGGCACTAGGGGAGCTGACACAGAGGCTGGGACTTGGGTCGGGCCTATAAGCAACGAGGATACGCTTTAATCCCTCTCTTGACCTGAAGACCTGGTGGGCTTGTGGACTCCTGCTGCCTTCCTCTCCTCTCCCCACACAGCTGTCTTCCCCTCCCCAACCCCTGTCCTAGGAAAACGCAACCTCAGTGTTGAGCACGGCCAGTGACAGAAGCTTAATACCCGACCGGAGAAAGTGATCAGAGCTTCCAAGGCAGGGGAGGATTTGCTTGACTGGATTTGCCTTGGTGTTTTTAGATGGACCAATCAAGAGCAGAATATTCTGGATCCTTTTAAAAACTCTCCTCACAAAGACCAACCCACAACGATAATTTATTGATCACCTATCAAAACTGTTACCCCAAAGCCACATGTATCTAGACCTTTCCCCTAAGACCACAGATGGCTCCAGGGAGTCCCACCTCCTTAGTTATGGGAACTTCCTATGCTACCCCTGGTCTCTGAGGAGCACGGATTCTCCTCTGGACCTCACAGGACCATTTCCACTGCCACTCCAGGCGGCTCACTTAAATGGCCCGGGAAGCCTCAGTGGATTTTGATTCAGTTCATTTCCAGCATTTTCATGATGTTTAACTCTGAGTTGGGGTGGTAGTAGGTCTGTTTAAAGTGCCAGGGAAGGCAGGCAGCAGGAGTAGATTTGGGCAGAGGAGTACTGGATTTGAGGACAGCAAAATGGCCTTGAGCGTAATGGTCAACTGGTCTTTCCCAAGAACAGCTGGCATGGGGTGCCATACTGGGCAAGAAAATGCTGCCCTTGCCTCTTATTCAACAAAAAGTATGTAGAGCTGGGTCAAAGGCAGTGGGCTGAAGGGAGGGAGGAGCCCTAACGGTCCGCAGGGTCAGAATTTTGCAAGGAAACCTCCAGGAGGTGGGAGAGGAGCCGAACTACAGCAGTGTGGATGGAGCAACAGCACTTAGCGAGGTCTCAACGGGGCCACAGCCGTAGGGAGGAGAGCGGCAGTGGACATGGGGTCCCTCCCCTCTCCTGCTCCAGGTGCTCTGGCCAGGCACCTCCTTCCCCTCCTCACGGAGTCCTGGAATTTGAGAAGTGAAGCATCTGTGGGTGTGGGGCCAGGGACAGGCACTGGGGCTCAGGGTCTCAGCAGGAGGCGTGTTCCCGGCCACTTGAGCCACAGGAAGGGGACCAGGCGCCGGGTGAAGGTGGCAGTGAAGGTGTAGATGAGTTCCTGTGACTCTGCGTTGGTGAAAGTCACAGTGCCCCCTTCATAATCCAGGGCGATGCCCACTCTCCGGGGCCGCAGGGCTGGGAAGAGTTCAGCCTCGGGGTTGGTGTTGGCCCAGATGCCCGCAGAGGAGAGGCGCAGCGCCCACACCCCATCCTCCGGCCGCAGGGAGAGGTCTCCCTTCCTCTTCACAGAGTCTCTGGCCACCCCCACCATGCAGCTTTCCAGAACTTCCTCCTCCTCCTCCTCCTCTTCTTCCTCTTCATCCCCCAACGATTCCTCGTCCTCATCCGTTTCCCAGTCGTCGTATCCATCCCCATAGACGGCCTCCTCTTCCTCCTCCTCCTCTTCCCCCTCTTCCTCCTCGTCCCCCTCCTCTTCATCCTCGGACCAGCCCTCCCTCTCCACCTCCACCTCCCAGTAGACCTTGCCCCAGGTGAAGCCCTTGCTGCCCAGCACCCCCGGCTCACAGTCAAACTGCTGGGGGTGCAGGTAAGCACCCTGGTACAGGCTGGTGTAGGTCACGCACTTCCAGTCCTCTGACAGCTGCAGGTACCCACTGGCTGACTGTGGGTCCAGGGTGACACTCACTGTGGGGACAAAAGACAGAACAGGATCACCGGTGGCCTGGGAGGGGGCCCCCAGTCTCCATGGTGTCCATGCACACTGCACAATCCAAGAGGTACTATTCACATCTTGGTCCATGTGAATGCGGCCTTCAGGGGATGCAGTGCACAACCTGACGGCAGGGCCGAGAGGGAGCACAGTAGTGGGGCCTGGGGCAGAGATGGCCTCTGGTCTTAGGATGCCATCACACAGTTGGCTCTGAATACAGGAGCCACATGGTCAGGCAGACGAGAGGAGACTCAGTTACAGAGAAAGACCTGGTAGTAGGACATGTAAGGACAGAATACCCAAACGCAGTACAGAGGAGGGTCAGACTATCAAGCGGCAGCCTCTAGTGCAGACTAAAGAGTAGTAGATTGGTGAGAAAATGCAAGGTGGGGCTTTACATTTGCAGCTGGGAAGTTCTCCCTGTTGCACAAGAGAATGGGTTACCCGGGGCAGCAGGGGGCAGTCAGAATCTCTGTGGGGAGAATATTCTTTATTTGAGGTAAATCTGGAACAATCCTGCGGACTCTCACCCGTCTTATATTCCAAGTCTCTCAGCAGCTTCCCTGGAGAGAAAAAAAAGACAGCAATGACCCTCAAGCCCAGCAAACTTATGGGCCCGTTTCTGATGTGGACAGTATTAATTCTGTGACAGGGCTCCACCCTTAAGATCCCAAGAAGAAAAAACAACCAGGAGACCCTCAGAGGAGTGAGGTTGGAGAATACGATGGTAAGGAGCCAGGTACCCTATCTCAAAGTGGCACCTCAGTTCCTGACTCCCACCACAGTGCTCTCCCCAGCCCTTACCTTGGAATTCCCTCAGGCCTCGCTGCAGAGACAGAAGTTTATCTGAGAATTCTCCTGTCCTCTTTTTAACCAGACGAGCAATGGGTTTCCCAATCCAGAACTTCTTCCGCGGATACCTGAGAAGATGACAGACATAACCTGTTACTTAGCTCTTCTCACATTTCTCTCAATCTCACGACAATTATGAAGGGGGAGGGAAAGGTACGATTATCCCCAATTAACAGACAGAAAAACAGGAACTCAAACACACTAAGTGAACCACCCAAGGCTGAGCCAGGACTCACGACCACCAGCGGACTCAACATCCAGAGTGCTCCTGTCTACTAAGCCACGTTTCTACCCTCACCACCCTGTCCTGTCTCAGACAAGGACAGCGGGCCTAGGAGCTGGGATTACACAGAAAACTTGCTCCAGTGGAGAACAAGTCTCCAGCTCTCAAGGAAGTGTTCTTGCTTCCCAGGAGAGAAGGGCAACAGGATGGAGCACGGGATGCGGGCGCCTCTGGTACCATATCACTCCCCACTAATTCAAATGGCTCATAGTCAAGGAAAAGGAGAGGGACACGGGCCCAGGGGAATGAGGTGCACTGTGGAAAGGAAGCTCTTTACCTGTTTAAGAAGTCTCTGGTGTCCTGGAAGGGAAGAAAGCACAAGCATCAATGTCAATCAAAGAAGACTTCATTCAACATACCAACACTGCATTAAAGGCTGGGGACGCATCAATGAACAAATAAATGCGGCCCTTTCTTTACGGAGCTGGCATTCTAGGGGCAGCAATGGATTAAACAAGGAAACAAACAAAATAATCACAACGACAGAGCAAATGGTGGGACGGGGGGCAGGGCATGACAGGGCCAACCTCTCTGAGGCAATGACGCTTGTGCTGAGATTTGAAGAAGGTGCTGAACAGGTGAAGAAGGCAAGGTGGGAAAGGGCTTGGCAGAGGAGGCAGTGGCCAGACCATGCAGAGCTGCATAGGCATAATAAGGAGCTTAAATTTTGTTCCACCAAAGGGTTTCAAGCAGAGGAGTGATAAATGTGACCTGTTTTACATGTGGCTGAGACTGTTAAGTATCCTCCAGAATCCATTCTCCCCTTCTTCCTTTTAATAACAGAATCCCTGGAGTAACAGCTGGGCAGATGGCTACCCAGCAAAACATTTTCCAGAATCCCTTGCAACCAGGTCTGGTCATGTGACTAAGCTCCAGCCAATGTGATGTGAACAAAAGCAATGATGACAATTTTGGGGTCATATCCTTTAAAAAAAAGAAATTGCTCTCTACTTCCTCTTTTTCCCTGGCTCTATGTTGGATATGGGGGTGGCGAGCCCAACTGTGACTACACAGCTGAGGACAACATCCCTTGAGGTTGGTGGAACAACCAAATGGAAGTAACCGGCTCTGTGGATGACCTCACGGACAGCCGCCCTGACAGCCCTACACCCTTCACCCCTGAACTGTTACTAAGAGGGAATAACCTTGTTTTATTTGAGTCACTGTACTTGAGTTTGATACAGCAGTAGCCCAAATCCTAAATGATCAATCACTCGGCTATCCTGTAGAGAATGGATTAAGGGAGACAAAGCGAATATGGGGGGGCCAGTCTGGAGGCTGTTGCTGTGGACCAGACAAGAGATAAAGATGGCCTGAACCAGAGCAGTGCAGAGACAGAGAAGCAGCACATTCCCGTATGTTTAAGACAGACTCAACTGGGCATCGTGGTGAAGGATAATGAAGAACAGGCCCTGGCTTGAGCAGGAGGGAGGATGGTGGTGCCATCTGTGTGATGGGACAGGGTGGAGTGGGAAGAGGGTTCTTATGAGATGCCAGTTATTTCTCTTTTGTGAGTTTAAAGCCTCCATAATACTCTATATTAATTTTTGCCTTCTTTCCATTCATTCCACAAATATTAATTAAGTGCTTCATATGTGTCAGGCAGTGTTCTAGAAGCCTGGGAGAGAGAGTAAAAAAGAGAAACAAATCCCTAGCAGAGGAAGCAGACAGCAAATAATCAACATAACAAATACATCATATTATGTTATTAAGGGATCAGTGTTATGGGAAAAGGAAAGAGTAGAGTGAAGGGGGACGGGGTGGGGGTGGGCGGCAGGCAGGCCCCTCTGAAAGTAAGATTTGGGAAACAAATGGAATCACCAAATTGTGGCTGCTGCTGACTGTTTCAGAAAGTCTCAGGAAGACCTTTGGACTCCGCTCCTGGTAAGGTCAGAGCTACACCCTGTCCCCACTAGGAAGCAGTTGCCCAGAGACCAGTTGTGAGTTTCTGGCAAATTCTTCTAATCTGTCCCTTAAAATAAGTAAGTCCAAGCCAGCTTCAGGGGACGAGGTGATAAATCTGAGGCAGTGTGTGCCAAGTCTGCTGAGAAATGTGGTGTAAAAGGGAAAATAAACGGGCAGTGGGTGGGTGGGGGTTAGGGAGCCAAGAGTATGCTCTGTGACAGGAGTTCTAGAACAGCAGAAAGGAAGAGAATGAGGGCTGTCTAAGGGTTAAAGGTTCAGAGGAGCCTAGAGAGGGTGGAACCTGGAGACCAGTGGAGGAACTCCTTTCCCAAAGGACACAGAAGGGGAGACTGGGGAGCTCCCAAGGAATCTGGAGCCACATTCTGGCCTCCAGAGGGAAGCAGCCCGCCCAGGGCTCCTGCAGGACCTCTCATCCCTGAGACGCCTGGCACAGCGATAAGACAGGCCGTCAGAGCAGACAGGCTGAGGCAATGAATCACGGCAACCTCGGCATTAGACACGGCCGGGTATTAACAGAGAACATGGTAGAAGGTTCCTCACGGGAGTGGACGGCGACCAACAGTGAATGAGGCAGAGGTGCGACCTGCCACCCAACCCTCCAAGGCCCATCCAGGGCTGAACTGGGGAGGATGCCGGTGTCTCTGGCCTCTCCTGTCCCCTTGTCCCCTTTAATGTCTTCATGATATTCCCAGTCCAGTGATCTGTCTTTCCTTTTCTATCACCTTTGTCAAAGGTTTCTGTTTTACACCTTTGGTCTTATTGCTTCTCCCTCTCACCTGTATTTCTCTACCAGACTTTTGGATCAGGGCCCCCATTTCATAGGGTCTCATTCTTACTGTTCCTTGACAGTCAAATAATCTCTGGGAAAGTATTAATGACAAATAAGGAGTTAGCTGTCCACTTCCCTTACAGTAAAAGCAAATCCAAACAAACACACAGACAAAACCCACCATCAACAACATTTCATGTACTGGTTCTAAGCTGACACCCACTTTTCCACCCTTCCTTCCTCCCACCCCACCTGGATGTCTTCAGTCTGAGTGGTCTCAGAGGCACTGAAGGCTGGGCCTCTGCTGGTCCCCACAGCTCCTCTGGGCGGAATGGGGAGAGGCTCCCCCCTGGACAGATGCAACTAGATTTCAGCCCCCACCAGCGCCCTCAGCTGTGTCCCTCTCTGCTCCACGTGCAACTGCACATCCACACAGTGGTGGCTGTCGGGGAAGGAAGGATGTGCGTCCCTGAATGGGAAGGAGAAGAGAGGGGAACGGGAGGGGCAGCAAGTGACACAAAGAGTCTGACAGAGAAATTCGAGGGGACAGAATGACATCTGGAGGAAAGGAGGGCGCCAGAGAGATATTTTGGACAAAATGAGAGAAAAGAACAAGAGCACAGAGGCCTGGGAGTTAGGACACCTCGGCTGGAGCTTTGACTCAACTCCTGACCTGACCCAGGGCCTGGGACGGACCCCTTCCAGCCTCTGGCCTTCAGTGACTTCATCAGTGGGGGCTGGACTGGAAGAGTTCTAAATCCTTGCCAGTCCTGATGCGTGAGACTGAATCCAACAATGGAGAGGCAGGCAGAGGCCACCTCTTTATGAGACCTGTGCTGGCACACATACCTGGACAACTTGCCTTGCCATCTCTTGCCTGGCTATCGATTTGCCCTGCCACTGGTCCGGGACAGCATTTTCCTAGAGGACAGCATTTTCCATTGCCTTTTCCTGGATGGTTCTGCTGCTGACAGACAGGCCCAGCCACCCCAAACCATGCAAGTAGAGACTATCACATAAGCCTTCTCCCAGCCCGAAAGGGCGGAAAGATCAAGCATGCCCCCTCCAAAGGCTGCTAAGCCCTGTTCAGGGTGGTGTGACTCCTCTGGGAGGTTCCAGGAGGAAAAAGTTGTGGTGTCACTTCAACTTGGTGACCTGCTCTCTAGTCCAAGATTCTCCCTTTCTCAGCATCAAAGCCACCTTCTCCAGGAAGCATTCCAGAGGCACCCTGCCTGCTCCACATCTTTTTCTCTGAGGGTACACACTCCCAGAGAAAACCTCGCCCATCTCTGTCTCCCTTCCCCAGCTGCCCATCTCCTCCAGACCCTCTCGGTCCTTGAGAGAAGTCACCATTCAGCCCTCCCTCAGCCAGCCCCAACAACCACAGGCTTCTTCATCTCCAGAACCATAAAAAGCTTCCATTGGACAAGTGTCTGCCAGTAACTTGTTAGAAGACAGGCTTGTGATGGTAGTGATGAGGATGGAGGATGGAGGATAGTAGCGAAAATATGAATAAACTTCTCTTCCATTTCTACAGCACTCTTAAATTTTTTTAGCATTTTTTTTTGTAGAAAATTTACTTTTTGAAGTGACACCACACCAGTCATCTCATTTTATGCTCATGCAACCGCTGGAAGAAGTGGGGTGGGTAAGGATTATCATCCCCGTGTTTCAGATGAGAAAACCGTGGCCCCGAGAGGAAGTGACTCTCCCAAGGTCCTACAAGTGAGCGGCAGGATGGAGACCTACTGTCCTGGTCTCCCGGCTCCTTGCCCCAGGGAAGGTCTCTCACCTGCATGAGCTCTGCAGCCGGCTGCTGTGCCTTGTCCTCCAGCTCGGAGATGACCAGCGCCAGCCGGGCAAGCTCCCCGACGCCCCTGGTCTTGTACTTCTCCCTGCCCTCCGTGAGCTCCTGCTCCAGCTTCTCCAGCTGGTCCAGCAGGTGCTGCTCCCGCTCCCTCAGGAACTGGTGGCCCTGCTCAAACTCAGCCACGATGTACTGCCTCTGGTCCTGGAGCTTCTTCTGCAGGGGTGGGAAGGGGGAGAGGGAGGTGACGCCTCCGCCTCAGGGTGGAGAATTCCTCCAGGATCTGGTGTTAGAGGCGCACAAGGCTGGCTCTCTTCTCCCCTGGCTACCCCCATTCACGAATTACAGTGTTCAGGCTGGAAGGAGCTTTAGAGACTCCTGGTCCAACCTGCTTTCTTCAAAGATGCAGTAAGTAAATCAGTTCAATTCCCTCAACCACCACGGGACTGGAATCCTGACTCTGTGTCACTGGTCAGCCCATTATCTGTTCTAGGTAAACCAGTATGTTCCAGGGCCCTTTGAGGAACTCTGTGAGCCAGCACATTTCCCTCCCGGACCCGGATCTCTGCAGCTCTCCCAGGAAGCTTTCCTCAATTAATTTCAGCCAAGCCTGATCAATCCTCTCTTCAGCACCCTCCTATTATGCACAAAGTATCTGTGTGCAGCCATCCCTGCCACGTAGGACTGCATCCTGTCCCCTCAGTGAAACTATGGAACGTCTGTGCTCAGGGATCATCTCCTTTCCTGCCTCCGAATCTCCCCACCGAGCCCCGGCTGGGGTCTGACCAGCGTCCACGCTCACTCATGGCCTTGAGGCACTCCTTGGACTTAGGCCGTCTCCTGCTTCACCTCTCCCTCTCCCAGGGCCTAATCACCCGCTGCCAGGCCTGGCCCCAACATCCCTCCAACGCCCACTTCCCTGACAGACACTCCCCCAGAAAACTGGAACCCTCTTATCAGTTTTGTCCCTCCTGATCCCATCTCTAATCAAGCACACAATGTGCTGCCTGTTTCTAACAACTGGCAACCACGGGCGCAGGACTCACCAGACACAGCGTCATCAGAGCTGGTCAGGCCTTCCTTAGCCTTCCCCTCTCAGCTCCTATCCTGGAGCCAGGGCCGTCCTTCCAAACCCTCTGGCTCCCCTCCACTCTCAGGAATCACATCTTTCTCACCAGGCCTTCCTCAGGTCCCTACACTCTGGCTGTCCCTAGCAGAACAGCGGCAGCTGCCAGACTGAGATGACTCACAAAGGAGACGGGACCTTAGCTGACATCTAGGAAACCCATTCTCTTGTCAGATGAGGAAACAGCTGGAGGCCACAGAGCTCAGACCGACAGGGCCTGGGCTAAAACCCAGTCTCCCACTGCCAGGCCAGTGCTCACTCTCCTGGGGGCTACCTCCTAGCAACGCCTCCCAGCTGCGCCTCTACAAGCTCAGGCCTCCTTGCTCTGCACAGCCAAGGGCCTCACGGCTTTCTCTTAACAGCCTCACTTACCAGTGCAGCCAGGATATCAGCTTCTCCCTTTGCCTGAAAGCCCTGAATTTTGTCTCTGTCTCTCCTTAGGGTGCTCAGGTGGTTCAGGATTTTTTCCTGTAGAAAGACAAGCAGTGGGGACAGGTGGATGCTCTGGGCTGGGGCAGGAGGGTGGACTCAGACTGAGCCCTTGGCCAGCAAGAAGCCTTCAGAAGGGTCTTAGCCAGGCCTTGCCTCTGGACAGGTGCAGAGCAGAGCATCCCGAGGAGGGTGGCAGAGCACCCTCGGGGGAGGGCTTACCCTGTGGGGCTGGGCGGCCTTCTCCACGAGGACGGCCGTGTGGGGCCTGTGCTCCCGAGACTCCCGGCACATCACACACAGCAGCTTCCCGTCGTCCTCGCAGTAGTAGTGCAGCTTCTCCTGGTGTCGCTCGCACAGCTTCGTGTCCTGCTGCTCCCGGGCCACGTCTCCCGGCTGCCTGCCCTTGTCCACCTTCAGCCGCTCGATGTTCTCCACCAGGCTGGCCAGCTGCCACACAGGTCGGATGTTCTCCTTCTTAAAAGGCTTCTTGCAGAGGGGACAGACGGGGCGGCCCCCCGAGGCCGGGCGGATGTCGGTGGTACAGCTACGGCAGAAGACGTGGCCACAGTCTATGGTCACAGGGTCCCGCAGGTAATCGAGGCAGATGGAGCAGGTCACCTCCTCTTCCAGGGTCCGCAGTGGGGCTGACGTGGCCATGGTGTCCTTAGCTCAGAGGGGTCTGTGGTCACTGGCAGGGGCTTCTCCTCCTTGGAGACCAGACATGGAGTCAAGAGCAGGCACAGCAGAGGGGCAGAGGTGGCAGCCCCGCACAGGGCTGCCAGCTCCAGCAATCAGTCAGTCAATCAAGAGACACTTATTAGGGGCCGGCCGGTGGCGCAAGCGGTTAAGTGCGCGTGTTCTGCTGCGGAGGCCCAAGGTTCGCTGGTTTGGATCCCGGGCACGCACCGAAGCACCACTTGGCGAGCCATGCTGTGGCGGCATCCCATATAAAGTGGAGGAAGATGGGCATGGATGTTAGCCCAGGGCCAGTCTTCCTCAGCAAAAAAAGAGGAGGATTGGCAGACGTTAGCTCAGGGCTGATCTTCCTCACAAAAAAAAAAAAAAAAAAAGAGACACTTATCAGCCCCTACAAGGCTCACACAATCAGAGCGAAAGGACGTTACTGATTATCAGTCCAACCCTCTCATTTTACAGATGAGGAAACTGAGGCCCAGAGAGGGCAGCTTGGTAGAGTGGAGAGCAGGGCTGTCACTAGCCCACGCGGTGCTGTGGGTAAAGCACTCCTGCCTCAAGGCTTTTTCCTTCTTTCTGTTGGGAAATTGCTCCAATGTACCAATTATGATAGAACAAGACACCTGATAACTATGTGCTGGAAAACTATCATAACAAACATACAAATCTACAATGCCTACTATGTACACGGCACTCCCTCAGTTGTGCAGTGCACAAGCTGCACAACTCTTCATGGGGGCCCTGACAGAGTCAAGAGACTCCACTGTTTGCTCCTCCAGGTTTCAGGTTTCAAGAACTAAGAGCACTGAGGTTTTTTGCCAAGACTCGAGGTACCAAGAATCTGAGTTCTGGTGTCCCTCTTTATAGGTGTTTCCTTGGGCCGTGCTGTGATTTTGGCGTGGTTCACTTCCCCTAGAAAGCTGGTCTCTACCTGGACTCAGCCTGCCAGCAGAGCATGGCCTGGACACACGGGACTCGTTCTCAGCTGCGACCCTCCGGTGTAGCTGGTCTAGATGCTCTGCTGCTAACAAGGGCGAACTGTCCTAGCTCAGCTCACGCAGGAAACCAAGATGGGAGGAATCCTCAGGTGGCTGTGACTGCGATGCTGGTGAGGGCCTGGCCCTTAGAGAGAGCACGGCGCCCAGCAGAGAGGACTTCAGTCCTGTGTACCCTTGCAGCCCTGACCTACTTCCTGTCTGGGGTTAGGAGCCTCAGCACACCTGATCCAACAGCTGCTTCCTGCCTCTCACTCTGTATGACAATAGAGAACTCATTTAAGTACTCCGAGCCTCAGTTTATCCATCCATAAAATGGGGAGAGTGATACTTACCTTCAAGGGTTTCTAAGGGAGTTGAGTGAAAGAACTAGTTGCAAGTACTACGCATGAGTACGGTACACAGAGGGACATCTAGGAGAGAACCCGGGACCTTCAGTTCCCAAATCCAGTGAGTGTTCAAAGCACAGAGTGCAAGATGGAAATTTAAAGTGGCAGCAAGAGAGGAAGTGAGGAAGAACCAGCCACAGTGACACATGTGCTCCAGAGTTAAAGTCAAGATCCTCATGGGGCGGGGATTGGGGAATCTGCTCTGCCGCAGATCCAGGGAAGGCACCGTGGCAGTCGCTGGAAGACAGCCAGCAGACAGGGCACACAGGTCACTGCAAGGCCGGAATGAAGCAGCTGGAACCACAGGCTAATCAGTACTGTTACTGACTATTTGCGGTGCAAGTCCATTTCAACAGAGTTCAGTGGCCTTCGAGTTCTTTCACTGTAGTGACATGAATGAGCTAGAAATAAACCCCCAGGCTCTAAACCCAAAGAGAAAAACAAAACAGGAATATAAGGTCTTCTCCTTGAGGATCTAATGCAATAATATACAAAAAGTGCTTTATAAAGTAAAAGTACTGTACAAATGTAAGGGATTATTATTATACTTCCAGTAAATCCCAACTGGAAGCTCCAACGGAATTAGAGATGTGTCACTTGAAGAGATGCAATGAGTGTGATGACGCATGTACGGGCGAAGCTCAGATGGAGGGATTAAAGAATTTAACTAGCAAATGAAGGCAATAAAGGTTTTAGAATGTTAGTAAGTCTAGTAAAAATCCTAGGAATTGCCCAGTCCAACTCCCTGGTTGACTGTTGAGGAAATAAGCCTGATCCAGCATTTCAGCTGTAACGTTCTGCAAAGAGTTCGCAAGGAGGAAAGGGGCACCATGCTGGGGATTCCCAGGAGCTTTGCTTAATTTAATTTAAATTAAATTCCCAACCCCAAAGATAACACATGCTATCCCCCAACAACAAGAAGACTAAAGAGAAATAACAAGCAAATGCAAATTGGATCCTGGTTTTTAAAAAAAGCTATAATAATAGCTTGGGGACAATCAGAGGAAATTTGACAAAAGACTGAGTATTGGATCATATTAAGAAATTATCATTAATTTTTTAACGGTATTTGTTGAGGTTATGGATGAGAATATCCATATTGTTAGGCAATGCATGCTGCAGTATTTAGGCCCGCATGACTACAACTTACTTTTATTAAAGATTTTATTTATTTATTTTTTTCCCCTTAAAGCCCCAGTAGGTAGTTGTATGTCATAGCTGCACATCCTTCTAGTTGCTGTATGTGGGACGTGGCCTCAGCGTGGCCGGAGAAGCGGTGCGTCGGTGCGCGCCCGGGATGCGAACCCGGGCCGCCAGCAGCGGAGCGCGCGCACTTAACCGCTAGGCCACGGGGCCGGCCCTACAACTTACTTTTAAATGGTTCAACAAAACAAAAAGTTGGAAAAATTTTCTAAGGAAAGGGGCTATAGTTCTTCTATCATTCTTAAAAGAATCCATACAAGGGTCTGTAACTACCAAAGACGTTAGGAATCACGAATAGTGGTGCTTGACACCTTGTAGAAGCTCAATACCTATGTGCTGAACAAAGGAATGGATGCAGAGGAACTGAGAGCAGTGCTCCTTGTGAAGAACCACGCGTTTGCGAGTCGGCCGTAATGAGACAAACAAAACACAGCATATGTCTATGTTCAATCCATCGCTTGGTTATACAGACTCCATCTTGAACATATACCATATATTGAAAGATGCTTACTGTGGCAGTGCTGAATACACATAAGACCCGAGGTGTAAATCTGTGGGTTGAACAGTCCAGGTTCAAGTTTGGGCTCTGTGACTCAATAGCCAGGTGACAACAACTTCTTGGCAACAGCGTTTATTAGGACCCACTTTATCTGCTGTTTACACATCTTACTTAATGCTCAGGTATTCTTTTGAGGAAACTGAGGCTTGGCGAGGGTAAGAAGCTTGCCCAAGGGCACATGGCTAGGAAGCAGTGTCTGGTGCCGGTGCCTCAGCCCAATCCACTCCGCTCTCTTCCCTACCAGGCAAACTGTAACCAGGGCCTAATACCAGCTCCTTTGTCAGGAAGCTCGGGTGAGGTCATCCGCATGGAAGGGCTTTGCAATGGGGAGTGCTGACGAAAGTAAAGGGGCACTATTACTGCTGACACTGCCCGAAAGCACTCCAGCCTTAGCTGTGACAGGAAATGGGGTTCGAGCATGAGAGATACAGGCAGACCAGAACAACTGCTCACCACCCCACACTCAATCCTTTCAGATCCTACGCAAAATTGACCCTCGCCAAATCCAAAAACTCTTCCCCAACTAACCACACTCCCCCTGATTCTGCCCTTTCTATCACTTATGCCTTCAATATATTCTCTCTGATTATCCCAATGGGTTTCCACAATCAGGCATAAAACTGTTATATTATTCTCCTCTCCATTCCTGGCTCTTGAGCAGACAGAAACCATAGAAAGCCAGAGACAGAAAAAAATTTAGAGTTGATATGGTCCAGCCCACTCCCTTTCCCCAAGTGAGAATTCTGAAACCTGAGGAAGTCATTTCATGAATTACCTTGTACTGGAGGTCCCACACTCCCCCTCCAGGGCGGGCAGGTCTTCTGCCCTTTCAATAAACCAGAAGCTGGTTGTGATTGTAGGAACCAGGCAGAACTGGAGACACTCCCGACCTTTCTGAGATCCCCTTTCCTGCAATCCACCCTTCCCCTACAACTGTCTGGGTCTCAGAAATACCTACTCTGCATATATCAACAGACTGGCCAGGTGACACCACGTAATTTCCATAATTTCCAGCAGCACATTTCAGGATGTGGATACCATGCACAATTCTTGGCTGCGAGAATCACTGTGAGCTGCAAAAACTAGCTGAGGGAAGCATTGCTGTCAGTGTCCACACCCTGTGGGCAGACACTTGCACTCCCCACCCCCTACTCCTGTCCTGGCCCAATTCCAGAGAGAAAGGGTCAGAACTCTGGCCCCGTTGTTTCTTTTTCCTTTTTTTTTTGTGAGGAAGATCAGCCCTGAGCTAACATCCCATGCCAATTCTCCTCCTTTTTTTTGCTGAGGAAGACTGGCCCTGGGCTAACATCCGTGTCCATCCTCCTCCACCCCACATGGGTCGCCACCACAGCATGGCTTCACAAGCGGTGCGTGGGTGCGCACCAGGATCCGGGCCTGGGAACCCTGGGCCACCAGAGCAGAGCATGCGCACTTAACTACTACACCAGTGGGCTGGCCCCACCCCTTGCTTCTTAACAGCTGCCAACTTCTGCCCTAGCAGGTGCTAAACTCTCCCTCACCTTTCTGTGGCTTCTGCTGCCCCTCACCCTCCTCCTGCCTCCTGTTGCCTTGGACTCCAAGATGCCACAGAAAGGGACCCTAGAAGACACCGAATTCCTGCTGGGGACTCCAAGACCCAGAGAAGTGAGTGGAGGGGCCTGGATTTACACCCTGGCCTCCAGGCTGCTTCTCAAGCCCACGCTTAGGGCTCCACGCTCTTTGAGAACCCCATTTAAGGGCTCTTAGGGCCCCAGATTAAGGCCCATTTCTTAATCTAAAATAGGCAAATTCTCCTAGAAGTAAACTTCTGTGATACCTCTTACGAGCATGGAAAGGACAGAATTCAGGGCAAAAAGTAAGTGATCTGGATCCGGTTACTAGAGGAGTGGCTACTCCCCTGCTGACACCGCCCAAGGCCTGGACTCCCCAGATTTTACAGCCCTGGTTGTGGCTGTGGGCTGGGCACCAGGCAGACTCAGGAGATGCCGGTTCTGTGGACAGTGCATTCCTGAGGTCACACGTGGGTTACTTTTCCCCACAGGGCCGAGGGTCAATGGTGCTCTGAATCATAGTGCAGGCCACACAAACCACCGGGGGCAGGCTGAGACATGCTCTGAACAGTGGCAGTCCCCATAGGGCTCAGAGAGGAGCATGGCAGCAACAGCCAACTGGGAGGTGGATGGGACAAAGTTTTAAAGTGCCACTGAGGGTTTTAAGTAGCAGGATGTTATAATTCATTCAACAATTAATAGATACAGTCATGTGCCACCTAACGACGTTTTGGTCAACACTGGACCACATATATGACAGTAGTTCCATAAGATTAGTACCACACAGCCTAGGTGTGTAGTAGGATATAGCATCCAGGTTGTGTAAGTACACTCTATGATGTTCGAACAATGATGAAATCACCTAATGACACATTTCTCAGAACATATCCCTGTCGTTAAGTGACACATGACTTTACTGGGTGCCTTCCACATGCCAGACACTGAGCATACAGCAGGGAACAAAAATGGCAGAGTCCCTGCCCTCCCAGAGCTAACATCTAGTGCTATAATGGAGTAATCCTTCGGAAGCTGAAAGCAGATCTAACTGTGGGGACAACAAGGCATCCCCGATTTACTTAAACCTCCTCTCTCCATTGCTTAGTGCTCCGGCCACTGCAGCCTTCCTTTAGTCCCACAAACACACCCCGCCACGTGTTAAAATGCAAGTCGGCTCACGTAACCGCCCTGGTTAAAGCCCCTCAATGCTTTCAGTGCTCTAGGAATAATGTCAAAATTCCTTCCTATGCTCTAAGGCCCCAGATAATACAGGCCCAGACCTTGTCTCCAGGCTCATTTCTTGCCACTCCCAACTCAAACTCGTCCCACAGCCAAACCAAATCCTCTCCAAGCCTCAAAAGTGCCATGCTCTTTCCTGCCCGAGCCCTTCGATAACGCTATTCCCTCTGCACAGAACACTGTTCCTTTCCTGCTTAGCAAACTCCACTTACAGCCTGAAGCCTCAAAAGAAAGCCGCCTCCTCTGGCAAATCTTTCCTGACCTGCAGACTGAGTCCGCACGCTCTCTCCCTCACACAGCCCCCCGCACTGCACCGTGTACTTCTCTGCAACCCTAAGTCCTGACTTATTAGTATTATTACTTGTTTAACATCAGCTTTGCCCAACAAACGAGGACAAGGACTGTGTCTGCCTTATCCTCGGAATCTAGCACAGTGCCTGGCACACAGAGGAAATAATAAAAACTGGCTGAGGAAGTGAATGAAGCACAGGCAGAGCAATCCGACGCCCACAAACTGCTTCCCGAGTGTCTGCTGCACGAGTGCGGCAATCTCAGCCCTGGTCCTTCTCTCCGGCAGGATGGTCAGTTACTAGAGAGAGGCATTTCTTCACATTCCCTGCAGCAGCAAGAACAGCAGGCTGCACATCACCAGCACGACACCAGTCACGGTACCCAAGCTTTGGCTCCAGGAACGTACAGAAACCAGGAGAGAAGAAAAAGCTGTGTCCAGGGAAATGGCTGTTGTGGCACAAACTAAAATGCTCGTGATTGCTCCTTCCTAGGTAAGCATCCATAAATGATACAGTTTATTTTTCCTGGTTTTGAGCTTCAGATGAGTGGAATCATGTTGCATTTTGCGGGGGAGGCCTATCAACATCATGTCTGTGAGGTTCATTCATGTGACTGTGAGCTGATTTCATTTCATTTCATTGCTTTATGACTACATAATTCTACTTCGGAGGGCCATCTGGGTTGTGTCCAGTTTGGGACAATGACAAACACTGCCTTGTGAACATCTCCGCACACGTGTCCTACTATACACGGGCAAGGAGATGCATCCTCAACTGGACTAGATCAGGCCGAACTGTTTCCAAAGGGACTGTACCAAGGTACATTCCCACCAGCAGGCTGTGAGCACTTATGTTGCTCCACAGCCTCACCAACACTTAGTATCGCCAGCTTTTAAATTTTTGCCAGTCTGGTGGATGGAAAATAGAATCCCATTGCATGTATGTGTTTAACGCTTAAAGAAAGAAAGAAAGAAAGAAAAAGAAACAGCATGAGAGAGGCCCAGTAACAGGCCAAGGAATCCTACAGCAGCAGATCAGATACTGTGCTCCTTGATCTAACTAGTAGGTGCTGTAAATGTTTATCTTTTGGGAAGAGGGGTCCATTCAGCTTCCATTCTTCCTTCCTTTGCTAACTTTCCCCAAATCCTTTCTGGGGATCACGTGCTTCAGGTGGTGCTCTCCCTCAGCTCAAGGGCGGAGAAAGAGAATACGTCTCAGGGCTCCCCCTGGGCACAGTGCTTGTTCAGGGGTGAGAACATGATTCAATCACAGCCAGTCACAAGGAGACCTAGCAGAGACAAGGGGGAAAAAAGATTCTTGTAGTTTCTCAAGAACTTGCGAGAAGTGAGGTCATATGGTTTGGAGTTGCTAGAGCAATTCCGCTAACCAAAGGGTTAGCCTGTTTGAGAATGAAGCCAACCCAGAGGTGAAGTAAAAGAAATTAGGTCCTGATGGCATCTTGTGAAACCCTGTATCAAGCTGTGCCTGAAGCTAGCTCTACCCTTGACTTTTCTGTCACAGGAGCCAACAAATGCCCTTTTTGCCCAGCCAGCTTGGACTTGTCTGTCATCTGCAAAAAGAAGAAGAAGGAAAAAACGAATCCTGACTCATACAGCAAAGGAAATTATTGAAGGTTAGTAGGCTGAAATATACAAAGAGCTTGTGCAGAAAAATCAGCCTAGTTATCTAGACAAAGGTCTTGTGACAAAGGTAGACACCAAGTGGCAGTTCTCTCTCTGGTCCCCACAGGTAGACTACAACCTCCCAGGACATGCCAGATCTCCAACCTGCTCTCAGCCATCTTGGCCCCTTCCAACAGCTCCTAGAAATTCTGAGTGAGGAAAACACAGGCAGAATCTTCCTCCACCCCAGCTCTTATTCTAACCAAAGCCTCAAGTGAAGAGTCTTGGATTAGGACTAAAACCTGGATTTTCATCCAGGCTCAGCTACTCTGCTGTGCAGTCTGGGGCTAGATTCTTGAACTTTCTGGGTCTCAGTATCACCATGAAGAAATGGGGGTAGGAGGGAAGATCTAAGCCATTCACAGGACAAACTGAAATAAAGGTTTGGCAAGTGCACCAGCATATTTAATGTGCGACATAAAGTTACTGCTGTTATCAAGAGTAATCAAAGCAGAATAAACATAGCCGAAATCTTTGGGCCAGGTATCCCAGTTTTATTGTGTTGATTTTTGACAATTTGGCTCCTGGGCAGGAAAAAGCCAGTTTATCAAATTTAGTTTTTTCAAGATCATAAATGGAGTCAGTGAACTCACCATCCATGGGTTAGTGAGATGCAGATATCTAACGATTCATTCCCAGGAGGAAGGTGGGATCTAAGCCACCATCTAACAACAGGGAGTTCCCATTTTTCATCAAATTTGAGATACCCATGTCATTACATTTTAGTATCTCTGAAATGTGATCAATGGCATGTCAAAATTTAACAGGCAAAATATTTTTTCTATGTGGAATATAAAATAATTGATGGCATCTTAGATTTGGTGAAGCGTAGCACACCTCCACAAAGTGCTGCCAGGGTCGTCTTTCTCTCTTTTTTTTTTAAATATTTATTTATTTATTTATTTTCCACCAAAGCCCCAGTAGGTAGTTGTACATCATAGTTTCACATCCTTCTAGTTGCTGTATGTGGGACGCGCCTCAGCATGGCCGGAGAAGCGGTGTGTCGGTGCGCGCCCGGGATCTGAACCCAGGCCGCCAGCAGCGGAGCACGCGCACTTAACCGCTAAGCCATGGGGCCGGCCCAGGGTCGTCTTTCCAACATACAGATCCCATCCTGTCACTCCCCGGCTTCAAAACTCCTGACATCAAAATGGCACAGCAGGGCACACAGGCCCCCTACAATCTGGCCCCCAATTACCCGTCCAGCCCCCATCCTGTCTCACCCTAATGCTAGATACACTGAACCGGGAAGACAGTCCCTCCATCAGCGCCCCCACTCCCTACCCCTTGCCCTTGTCCATGCTCTTTTCTGTCCCAGCTCATCCTTGAAGGCTGAATCAGATACGTCTCCTCATCTGTGAGGTCCTCCCTGTGTCCATCCCACCATCAAGCTGAACGAATCCCCTCCTTGGTTAGCTCCTATGGCTCTGCATACACTGCCATTTCTATTACGGCACTATCACACTGCTTCATAATTGACAATTTTACCTGTCTTTCCCCCCAACCAGAAAGTGAACCCTACAGTCATGCCTCACCGATCTTTTTACTTCCAGTGTCTGGCACAAAGTAGGTGGTCTGCAAATGTTTGTGGAACTAAATGTTATCCCGTGATTCCAGAGCCCCATTACCTTCCTCATTCTCCCTCTTTTCACCACACTGCCCTTTCCACTTTATAATCTTGCTTCAGCAGAAGGTTCCAAGGGCTCCCCTCAAGACGTTTTTGACCATTAACGTTACCCAGATCTCCCTCACCTCCCTCCACACACACAGTTTTGGGGGGAAGGTCAAGATTCCATTTCTACCAAACTGGCAAGTTTTAATTCACCCTGGATGACAGCCAAATTAAGCCTTTGTTTTCCAAAACCAATTTCTTCCCAGTCTCCATGTTTTCTCTATTCTGATCCTGGGGAGTCTAAGTCTGATGTCATTCCAAGAAGCCTAAATTCAGACCATGGGCTCCCTTTTGTGGCTAGTGTCTTCTGTAGTGGTCAGCCCAGTCTGAGTCCAGCCTGTCACTCCCTTCGGGGCAAGTGATATGTAAGAAGTCACCCACTACTCCTGGGCCTCAGTTTCCTTACCTCCTAACAAGGTGAGAATACAATGTGTTGTCAAGTTCACCAGGCTGTTTGAAGTTCAAGCAAGGTCACGTAAGTAGAAGTGTTTTCAACAGCAAAAAGCTCTATAAAAATACATGCTAGCAAGGAGCACAGGGACAACTTGAAAGAGCTCCCAACGGCTAAAACTGCAACAATCAGAGCAACAAAATAAAGCAGTATTAGATTATAACCCAAAATATAAAATAAATATCCATGAGTCCACACTGATATAAATAAATGATTAAATAAGTTAACAAGTAAGGCAGAGGGAGAGACAATTCTCCCATGCAGGAGAATTCCAAGTAATATAAGCACATATTTGCCCTTAAGGAGTGGGGAGCATACTCCCTACTCCTTATGTGTGGGCTGCACAGTATGGAAGGGGGTAAAAATAGAGTCACTTTACAGTGGAGAAACCTGACAAACACTATATCACCAGGTGATCAAGATCAATAACAAGATATAAATCATGCTGAAACTATGCATCCTTGACATGATGTGATGAAAACCACAATCCACCTCTGTGGTCTTCCTCCCATTAACCCATTAACCCAGTCTTAGGAGAAAAACAACAATTTCAGTAGAGGGACATCATACAATATACATGACCAGTATTCCTCAAAACTGTCAAAGTCATCAAAAACAAGTAAAGTCTGAGAAACTTCCCAGCCAAGGGGAGCCTAAGGAGACACGAGAACTAAACATAATATGGTAAGGAGGATGGGATCATGAAACAGAAAAGTACTTAGGTAAAAACTAAGGAAATCTGAATAGACTATGGACTTTGGTCAATAATAACATATCAATATTGGTTCATTAATTGTTAACAAATGTGTGATACACTTTTAACATAAGATTTAACATAATATGTTAACAAAAGGGGAAAAGGTTTAGGGTATATGAGAACTCTGTACTATCTTCATAATTTTTCTATATATCTAAAAGTGCTCTAAAAACTAAAGTCTATTAAAAAAAGAAAACTGCAATTTGGGAACATAAAAAAAGTCTATTTTCTCAAAAGCTGATTCTTTTAAACTTGGGGAGAAAACATTCTATGGATTATGACTTTAACAGGAGGTTCACCATGGTCCCTGACACTAATATTTGTTGTATGCATGAACGAATGTCACTCTCCCATCTTTTGAAGTGCACACAACCCGTCGTGGTGTTAAAATCTGAAATGCACTGGGAATTTGGAAGTGTTTGCGTCCCATCTGCTCCACAAAGATAAATTTACACACTCTTTTCTAAGGCCAAATAGGGAGAAAATCAGCAGACAAAATGCTAATATGCTAACAGGCTGGAGAAGGGAGTGAATGCACAGCTCCAAGTATATGTGGCTAAACCGGTTTATTCTGACCAAAAAAAAAAAAAAGGAAATGAAAGAAAACATGACTCTGGTCATGGAGCCGGATAAGCAACCAGACCATCCTCCGGGCCCAGCTTACTTCTGGCTCTGGAGACAAGAATGGATCGGTGCCTGAGATGGACACGGGAAAGCGAGGAAGACCCACGAGGAAGGGGCGAATGGAGGGTCAAGCAAGCAGGGGGGATCAGGCCTGGAGGGAGGACACAGCGAACCTCACCCTCCTCCCGAGCCCGCCCGGCGGCCCGGCCCCGTCCTGCTCTCGGGCCGGCGGCCGCGTTTGGTCGCCCGGACCCCGGGGCGCGTGTGACCGCTGCTTTGCTGCATTTCTCATGGACGCCCCCTACTCACCGGTCGCCAGCTCCGGACCGCGAATCCGGGGCTGGGGTCGCTTCTCTCCCGCGGCGGTCAGTTCCGGGTCGCGACCCCCCGCGAGAACCCAGCGCGACGGCGCGTCCCCGCCGCTAATCTCCGGGCTCTTCCGAGTCCCCATCGAGATTACCCCGAACCAGCGCCCGGATTGGCCCCTGCAGAACTCCCCTTGCCAATGGGAACCTTAGTCTCCTCTACGTCACCGATCACCGGGCCAATCCGCGGGCCGCGGCGGGGGGTGGGGCGGAGCAGAGAAAAGGAAACCGAAATCAGGCGGAGCCGAGGCGCGGGAGCCGCAGCCAGTTTGGCGCGTAGTGCGAGCTGCTGGGTTACAGGGTGGAAGGGAGTCGAGTTCTGGGACCTAATGAGACCCCTTTGTAGGACTCTGAGATGGCAGCGTGCCCTCCCCACGTCCCGATTCCCGTCTCGGGCTGGATCAGGGTTAGAGGGCGACACAAGTGGCGCTCGTCAGGTGCTCAACATTCAATAGGACTCCCTGCCCCCAGCGTGGCCCAGCTTTGCTTCCTGGACCAGGCAGGATCTTAGCAAGCAAATATTCTCAGGGGACTGTTTGCAAAAATTAGCCACCATTTCCGAAGCACCTACGATGAGTAAGGCGCTTTACATAAAATATTCTTAAACCAGGCAGGCATTATTGTCCCCATTCGACAGAAGGGAAAATTGAGGTTCCAAGAGCTTAGGGGCCTGGGCACGGCCCAGTGGGGTTGTTTCCCTCCTCGGCCTGGATTCAGAAACCACAGAGCCCGCAAAGCGGGCCGGGACTCGGTTCCCAGGGTCCTCGGTGGGGAGGTGTCCTGGAGGCTCCCGCGCGTCCCGCCTCCCGTGGCCCCGGAAGCTGACGGCGCCGAAGCGGCCCAGCTGCCCACCTACGCCCGCTTCCTGCTCTGCCTGCGGCCGCCGCACGCAGTCCGGTCGCGGGCCCCCGTGTGCGGCCGTTGCTGTGTCCCAGGTACTGTCACATGAAAGTCCCCCAGTCTCGGGGGCCAGCGGGGCTGTCGCCGCGTTCAGCCCCTGAGGAGGGCTGGGAGGGCGGTGAAGGTCCTCCTGGTCACCCTGTTCCCTGACCCTACGGCTGGACTGGAGATCAAGGTGGGGACGAAGGTCGTCCGCCTAGGCGGGGTAAAGGAGTAGGTTGCAGGTGTTGGGGGGTATTCATGACGGGGTGAGCTCGGGGTCCTAAACCCTAAAACCTGCCGGGCCTCCACCCCTCCCCCGCAGAGGGTGGAGGAACTTGAGGTGAATACTCGGGGTTTAAGGTAGGGGGGGGCATTCAGAAGAAATCCACACCCATAGTTTACATCCCCCTCCTCCACCCCACGCCCCGCCGTCTTTTCTCTCTTTGTCCAGCGGTGTAGCTCTCGAAGCCCCTCTCCTCTGGGCGGGAGGGGTGTGGGCCTCACCTGTGGGCCACGACTCTGGCGGGCCTGGGTTCTGGGTGTGGGCTCAGCACATCCCAGACCCTCCAGCCACTGCTCTTTTAGTTGGTGTTGTGGAAGAAAGCGTGTTTAAGTGTTCTTCAAATGATTTCCTGCAAGTAATCTGTTCTCTCCCTGTCCCTAGGAAGTCCTTGCCCACCCACAGGCCATTCTGTGCTTCCTCCAGCCTTAGAGGGCCCTTTCCCCTGCTTAAAATTCTCTGATATCTTCCCAGCCCACTTAAGAGAGACAGGAAGGCCTCTGCAGGGCCTGGGGGGTGGACATGGCCGCCCTGCTTGTCTCTCTGACCTCTCTCTTGCTGCTTCTCCCTCGGTCCCTATGCTTCATCCTCTCTCCCCTAGCCCTTGCATGGCTGCCCGCTTCTTGTCAGTCGTGTCTCTGCTCAACTGGCATCTCAGAAAGGCCTTCCTCTACCATCCAGTCTAAATCAGTTCCCCATAAGGCATCATTCTGTTTCACTTTCTTCATGCGTTTGTCATTCGAAAGCATCTTGTTCATTTCTTTGCCAATGTGTTTATTTTCCACCTCCCAGGCACCACCACCAATGTAAACCCTGTGAGAGTGGAGACACACCTATCTTCCATGAACTTGGCTGTCACTCAATAAATGTATGTTGAATGAGTGAGCTCTGCTTGGGCATTTCTGGAGGCATTCTAAAGCCTTATGGCCCTGCTTGGGTGCAGTATGTCCTGCACTCCTGTCTTCCACCACACTACACCTTGGTTGATGCAGCTTCTCAAGTCCAAGTAAGGGTAATGGAAATGGTGGCTCCAAGGCTTACTGTGTGGTCAGTGCAGTTTTATAGCAGCACACAGTGGTACCTGCCTGGTGCTCAGACTCTCTGGCCCCCAAGATTCTGAGAGCAGAGTCAAAATTCCTTTCCCCAGCTCTCCAGCATGGTGTTCATACCAGATGGAGACCAGAGCGGTATACGGGGCTGGTTAGGAGTTTGGCTTTGGAGTCATGTCTCTGCTCGGCTCTACATGGGCTCGAATCCTCCTCTCTGCCACTTTCTCTGTGACTTTGGGGAGTTGCTCAGCCTCTGTGTGCCACAGGTTCTTTCTCTGCAAAGTGGAAATGATAATTATTTCTACTTCACAGAATTGTTGTGAGGATTAAATGAGCTAATACATGTAAAGCCTTTGAAACAGTGAATAAGTGTTGACTAGACCAAAGGGTGTGATAGCGTTACTTGCATTTGAAATGAGAATCTTAAATCCAGCAAGAAGATTTAGTAGGTATGTTCCTGGAGCAGCTCTGGTTTAACCTAAGGAACAAATAGGGCTGCCCTCTAAAACTGACTTTGCATAGTATAAGTTTATTGAGTTAAAATATGGCATTCAGAAATCTCAAGGTCTTAAGAATGTTAGAGAGCTTGGAAAGAGGCCTCCAAACAAAAATACTGAAAAATATGAAGCTCTTATTGGTAAAGATGAAAATAATTTGTTTGAATCTTTCATGTGAATGATACCTTGGAATCAGGGCCAGAATGACTGTCTCTAAAGGAAAGCTAAAAGTTACATGAACTAAGCTGAGTTTTAAGCCTATATTTCTGTTTTCGAGCAAATCTGTTTTATTTAATTTAGTATTAATTTATTTAACTAATAAAAAAAATCGTGTGCTACTAAGAACTGACTGCTTTTCTGCTAAGACCTTGCCGCAGGCTAAAAAATAACATCCTTAACTTTCTCTTTTAAAAGGAAAAATGGGCGTTTTGAATGCTAACAGCATTAACTGCTGGGTTTGGAACAGAAAGAAGGTGTAGGCTGAGCCAACCTCTTATATGACTTGGGTCGTCCTTTAAAATACTTTATGTTCCAAATTTAGAGACTTTTAAATAAATATCTTTTAGTTCAAAAGTTAGTGAAAATATATTGTATAGTAAACAATGAGAAATTCAACTTTTAGCTTTAAAATTAAGAATTTTAAGCCTTATGTGGTGATGGTGCAGTTACCCCAGAATGTGAGAATAGAATACTATCATGACATATTTTAAAAAATTATTATGAAATTTTTCAAATCCACACAAATGTAGAGAAAATATCATGAACCACTCGGTTTCAATGATTATCAACATGTTATGTTTCATCTATTCCTTCCCTCTGTTACTGAACCAGGTTCGTTTTTGCCTGTCTCCCAGAAAGCCAAACACCAAGATGACAAGATTGCAGCAGAGAGAGGGTTTAATCACAAGGCAGCCAACTGAGCAAATGGGAGAATGAGTCTCAGATCCACCTCCCTGAATATGGTGGCTCAGGGATATTTATGGAGTAGGAGGCAAGGTGGTCTGAAATGTGGAGATAGATGATTGGAGGTGAGGTGAAGTGAGGTAATTGATGATCTGCACAAGCGTAGTCAGACTTCATGCCTCTTCAAAGGAAGAGTTTTCACAAAATGGTGACGTTAACACGACCTGAGTGTGGAGTTTTCATTCTCTTGACGTCAAAAGGTCACTTATGGGGCATCTATGCAGGCCTGTTGACCAGTTGGTGGTCTCAACCAGCCTGAACTGGATAAGGGGTTCTAATTCCTGAAAAATGCTCAAACACCCATTACCATAGTGACCCAGGCACCAGGGAGATGTTATCTATAGGAACCTAGTGGGAGTCAGATAGCATATTGCCTAAACAGCACAGTTAACAATGGGCGGGTGAACCACTAAAAGCTATAATAAGTAATTGTAAAAAGGAAAAAAAGCTTTAGTTATTAGCTACTTAATCATCCATGGCTAACTGTTTACCGGTTTCACTGGCCCTTTTTTTTTTTTTTGTTTGGTGAGGAAGATTGGCCCTGAGCTAACATCTGTTGCCAATCTTCCTCTTTTTGCTTGAGGAAGACTGTCCCTGAGCTAACATCTGTGTCAGTGTTCCTCTACTTTTTGTATATGGGATGCTGCCACAGCATGGCTTGACGAGCAGTGCATAGGTCTGTGCCCAGGATCCAAACCCGTGAACCCTGGGCCGCCAAAGCAGAGTGCATGAACTTAACCACTATGCCACTGGGCCAGCCCCTCCACTTTCTTTTTAACTGGAGTATTTTAAAGCAAATCACAGACATATTTCACTTCACCTGTAAATACTTCCATATGCTTTTCTAATAGATAGAGGCTTTGTTTGCTTACATAACCAAAATGCCATTATTGCACCAAGCAAAATTATTTATATAATTATTCAATATTTTCATAATATCGTTTAGGACTCAGACCATATTCAAATTCCCTGATTTTCTCAAAGTTGTCTTTTTGTTGCTGCCCAAATGGGGTTTTCCTACCCGATGCCCATAAAACAAGCCAATTATCATGGCATTAGCTTTTGAGAGAAGAAATGTGGCTTTATTTTGCGAGATCAATCTGCAAGGAAACGGGAATATGCTCTCAGATCTGTCTCCCCTATCCAGGGCTTGGAGCACAATTTATGGGATGAAGGGTAGGGCAGTCTGAAGTGTGGAGATAGGTGATTGGAGGTAAGGAGAAGTGAGGTAATTGATGATCTGCGCAAGTGCAGTCAAGCTTCGTCCTCTTCATAGGACCATGTTCACAAAATGGCAGCATTACCATGATCTGAGAGTGGAGTTTTCAGCCCCTTGATGTCAAAAGGGTCACCTATTGGGCATTTGCACAGGCCCAGTTGATGGGTTGGTGGTCTCAATGGGCCTGAACTAGAGAAGGGGTCTCAGTTCCTGAAAAACCACTCTTAATTAGTCTATGGATAAGATGGGGTCAGTTTAACTGGTCCTGGAGGGCCTGTGCTTACATTTTTACAGTTGAGTTGTCTGGATCCAGATGCAAACAAGGTCCACACTATTAAGAAAAAAAAAATCCATGACTTGGAAATAGGCAAAATGATGACTGTGTGTCCCTTCTGTGTGACACTGGAGCATTTTCCAACAGGCCCATGAAACAATTATCAAATTCTCTCAGGTAGCTTTGCTTTGACTTACTATTTTAGGGTATTTAGAGTACTCTTTAAGGGTAGATGTTAACTTATAGAAAAGTGATATAGATGCAAATGATTCTCGGTCAATAGCAGTGTAAGTGAATATTGTTCAGTAGAGATTAAAAGATGTACGTCCAGTGCCCATGTATATTCAGTCTTTTGAATTCTCTTTGAACTAGTTCTCTTTTACAGGTCTCCTTGTTAACACATCTTTGATAATGCTCATTTTATATTTGTATAGATCCATGTTTTTAACTTTTTGAAAATTATCTTTTGACAATGCATTGCATTTTATTATTATCTCTCTTAATCCTTTTCTTATCTATAGCAATCCACCCTCCCTTTATTTTCATACAATTGATTTCTTGGAGAAACCAGTTCATTTATCCCGTAAAATGTTGCACATTCTGGATTTGTCTGGTTTCCTCTGTCAAAATCGACTGTAGTGGAGCCATTTTAAAATGGAGTCAGAGCTGCCTTTCCAGAGAAACTGCCTTGCTGTCTTGAACCTTGGACTGGGCCAAACCTTTGGACTGGGCCAAAATGGCCATTGTTTTACAAGCAATTGTTTGAGAAGTCAGCAGGAGAACTGATATCCTGATCATCTGAGGATTGTGGACTTTCTGAAGACAGAATCAACAGTCAATCAATGTTTAGCGAAGACTGCTGGCTCTCTGCCTCCAACTCCAATTAAAATTCTTTGTAATACAACCTCCTTTCTTTGCCTTTAAAAGCCTCTGACTTTTACTCCCTAGCAGGACACTATTTGGGTTTCTACTTGAATCTGAGCTCCCCAAATTACGATTCTTTGATCCCAAATAAACGCTTTGCCTCTTAAACTGGTTTTCCTTTTTTATAGATTGACATCTCATGATTTCAATTAACTTGTTCCTCTACCCCTGTATTTCTTGTAACTGGTAGTTGAATCTAGAGGCTTTATCAGATTTGGGTTCAATTTTTTAAGGCAAGAATGTTTCATAAGTGGTGCTGTGTACTTAATGCATCACATGAAGAGGTACACGATCTCCGTCCTACTCTTAGTGATGGCAAGTTTGATGGAAGGGTCAAGTATCGTCAGCTTCATCCCTTCATTCCCCATCGTGTTGGTTATGGATTTATTGCTTTTCAGCTTCAAAAATGGACCTGAGCCCTTTAAATGCTTTTCCTTTGCCAGCGGTCGTTGAGCTTTGTCAGTAGAAGCCACTAGAGGGTCATTGCAAGAAAAAGTGATTTTTGCTTCCTGGTTCTGGTGCGCTTTTTGCCAGGCTCCTGCAGTGAGCACCTGGCTTTTCCAGCACCGGCTCCTGAAGCACCGGAAACTTCCCTAACATCCAGCTTCTGCAGTGCACGGTGGTCAGCAACAAACAGCGGCCAACAGCTTCCTGGGCACCCGGCTGGGGAGGTTTTATGTTGGAGCCTCCCTGGTGTGAACAGCTTTCTCCTGCGCCGAGAGGGTGGATTTCTGGGAAATTCCAGAGGTCAGTTTTCCAGTAAGTTCTAGAGTTCAGATTTCCAGCAGGTTCTGCTGCAGCAGAACCACCTTGACTTCCTTCCAACTGGTGAGCCACAGTTGCACCATCACTTAACAAGGCCGGATCCCATCCCCTCTGTTTTCTCTAAGACTCTGCATCTGTAAATATCCCATCTCATGCTTCAGCATTTTTTACCTTTTCATTAACTTATTATCATGAGCGTACAAACATAATATCTCCCATTAAAAAAAAAAGAAAAACAACTTCTCGATACCTGAGTTTTTCAAGGATTTTTGTTCAGCCGACCCTTCCCCCCATTTCTTTGTTCCTCGTAACTTGAAAATCTTGTCTGTACTTGCTCTCTCCATTTGCTTTCCTCTCTCTCCCTTACAAACTGTGAAATATATGTTCAAAGAGTATAGATAATACATGTATACATTTTAAAATATTAGTAATAAGATAATAAAGTAGACTCTGACATTCATCTTTCATTCAAAGAAATCAGACGTTTCCAGTCTCTTTCTCTGTGGGCCCCTAACCTACGTATCACTCCTTGTTTCTAGAGGTAAGCGTCATTCTGCGTTTTTATGATCATCATTCCTTAGCTTTTCTTTATACTTCTTTTACACGTGTATGTATCCCTAAACTGTACATTGTCTGGTTTTGCCTGTTTTTGAACTTGATATACGTGGAATCATACTGCATGTGTTCTTCTGTGACTTGTTGTCTTTGTTTTTGAGATTCACCATCTTGATGCCTTTAGCTTTGGCTCATTCCTTTTCACTGCTGTGTAGTATTTCAAATATGAATCATCTACACTTTTTTCTTCTCCATTCTACTGTTCCTGGAATTTGGTTTGTCTCCATCATTTTGCTATATGGACAATGCTGCTATAAACATTCCCATACATGTGTCCTGGCACATACTTGTAAGACTTTGTAGGGTATGTGACTAGGGTAGACTTTCTGAGTCTTAGAATGTGTATACATGTTGTGTTATTAGGTGAGGCAGACTATTTCCCAGGGTTGTATTACTTATTCTCCCTCCAGTGGCAGGTGACGTTCCCATTAAACCACATCCTCAACATCACTTGGTATTGTCAGACTTCAACTTTTTGCCAATCTGATGTATTTGAAATGTTATCTCATTTTGATTTTAATTTGCGTTTTCCTGATTAGTAATGATGTCGACGAATTTTCTTTTTTTTTTCCATTTGTGTTTCTCCTTTTGTATAATGCCTTTTATCCATTTTTCTATTGGGCTGTTTTTATTTTTCTTATGGATTTATGAGAGGTATTTGTTTTTTCATATATTCTGGACACTAATTCTTTGTTGGTTATATGTGTTACAAATATCTTCTCGGAGTTTCCAGCTTTCACTCTCTTGATGGTGTCTTTTGACAAAGAAAAGTTCTTCATTCTAGAGTAGCTGAATTTATCAATCTTTATATTTTGGACTCTGGGTCTAGTTTAATAAATCCTGCCCTGTCCTGAGGTCACAAAGATAATCTCCTATTTGCCTTTCCAATTTGAGCTTTTCATATATCTGAAATTATTTAATTTTTGTATTTGGAGCAAGATATGGATTTGTTTCTCTTTTCTTGATGGTTAACTGATCATCTGAGGACTGTCTGAGCCCCTCATTGCCCCACTGCTCTGCACTGCCAGCTCTGTTGTATTATTTATCCATTCATTCTTTCACCAATACTTCTTTGTGCTAAGTACTTTTATAGATGCTGAAGATACAGCAGGGAACAGAACAGACAAAAATCCCAGTGGAACTCACATTCTACCGGGGAAGACCAACAATGGACAAAATAAAGAAAGAAAATATTTGTTATATTACACGTTGATACGTACTGTGGATAAAACCAAACAAAGGGAGGGGTATAGGGAGTGGGGAGAAAGTATTACTGTTTCAAATAGGGATGTTAGGGAAGGCCTCACAGAGAAGGTGATGTTTTGACAAAGGAAGCCTATCTTGAAGATATCTGAGAGAAATGTGTTCTAGGCAGGGGGAAGAGCTTGTGCAAAGGCCCTGAGGCAGGAGCATGCCTAGTGTATATAAAGAACCATAGGGGGCCACTGTGTCTGGAGCAAAGTGAACAAGGAGTAGAGTGTAGGACATGAGGTGTCAGAGAGGTAAGTGGGTCCAGATTGGGTAGGGCCGTGTGGACACTTCTAAAGACTTTGGTTCTACTCTAAGTGTGATGGAAGCTATTGGAAGACTTTGAACAAAAGAGTGAGAGGCTCTAACTTAAGTTTTAATTTCTGTGGCTGCTCTGTTCAAAATGGAAGCAGGGAAGCAAGGATGGAAGCAGGAACACCTGTCAGGGGGCCATTGAAATAAACTAGGTAAGTGATGATGGAGTTATGAGAAATAGGCAGCTTTGGAATTAATATGAAGGTAGAACCAACAGGCTTAGATCTAGTGTGACAGGAACAGTGGAGACAAGGATGAAGACCAAGTTTTTGCCTGAGCACCTGGGAGGATAGATCTGGACTGAGATGGGGGATACTGCAGGTGAGCAGACTGCGGGAGAAGATCAGGAGTCCGATTTTGGATATGTTAATTTTGAGACGTCTGTTAGACATCCAAAGGGAGATGTAGAGCAGACACTCGATTCATTTAAGCTACTATGAATGGCAACCCTCTTCTCTCACCAGATTCTTCTTCCACATTTCCGGGCAGCACTCTAGTCTTCATGATGCACAATCTTGGGGTGCAGCCTGGGATTCTACATTTCAACAAGCAAGATATTTTTACAAATACCAAAGCTTGGAAAACATTGCCTTAAGCCTGCTTCCTTCTCTCCAAGTGCCACCAAATGTATATTTAATACTTTTATAATTAGAAAAATGTTAGAAAATCAAATGTCCAATAAAAATTCCCTATTTTCACAGCACACCGTACAATTCCTTTTGATAGAATCTCTTTAACATTTTGCAGTAAAATCATTACTCAGAATTCCTTTGACCACATTTTATGACAAATGACAAATGGTAAAAGGTGCCTGGGACGGGCAGGTTTCCCAGGACACAGGACTTTTGGTGCTAAAAGCAGGAAAGTCCTGGGCAAACCAGGACAAGTTGGTCACCCTAGGTGTGGGGATGGAGCCCGTGGCAAAGTGCCTCCATTAGGGCAGTGGGGCACTTTGTCGCATGGGACAGTCCCATGGTCTGAATGTTTGTGTCACTCCAAAATAGATATATTGAAAACCTTCTGCCCAGGGGATGGAATTAGGAGGTGGAGCCTTTGGGAGGTGATTAGGTCATGAGGGCAGAGCCCTCATGATTGGGATTAGTGCTCTTATTAAAGAGGTTCCAGAGAGATCCCTCCCCCTCTTCAACCACGTGAAGACACAGGGAAAAGTCACAGTCTGCAACCTGGAAGATGGCCTTCACCAGAAAATAGCCATGCTGGCACTCTGGTCTTGGCCTTCAGAACTGTGGGAAATAAATTTCTGTTGTTTATAAGCCACTCAGTCTGTGGTATGTTGTTATTTGTTATAGCAGCCTGAACTAAGGCAGACAGAGAATCGGGGTGGACACTGAACCTGGGTCCCTTTGTGGGAGGTGGTTCTTAGGAACGATAAAAGAGTGTGGTCACTCATCAAGTTCTGACCTACATGCTCTCCTTCCCAGAGAATGTCCTTCAGTGCCCTCCCTACTCTTGAAGCCTTCACCATCCTCTCCATCCCCATAAATGGGGCAGAGTACACTGTAGCTTCCTTGCTGCTTCTAGTAACAAGAACAGGGCCTCTTGTAGTTGTGGATTCCTTTCCTCTTGCTGCTGTAATAATTTACCACAAAGTTAGCAGTTTACACAATACAAACTTATTATCTTACAGTTCTGTAGGTCAGAATCTGACATGGGTCTCAATGCTAAAATTGAGGTGTCAGCAGGGCTGCGTCACTTTCTGGAGGCTCTAGGGGAAAATCCATCTCCTGCTCACTTGGGTTGTTGGCAGATTTCAGTTCTTTGCAGTTGTGTGGCTGAGGTTCCCATTTTTTGGAAGGCTGTCAACTGGGGGTCGTTACCAGCTCCTAGAGACTGCTGAATTCCTTGGCTCGTGGAATTGCGGTAGAATCATTATTCCTCTGTCTTCAACAACAGGTCACGTCCTTCTCATGTCACATCTCTCTGAACCACTCTTCTGCCTCTTACCCTCCAACCCTTCCACTCATGTGGACTCATGTGATTAGGTTGCACCCACCAGGGCCTAAGAATCTCCCTATTTTAAAGTCAGCTGATTGGCAGGGAACCTTAATTCTCTTTTGCTATATAAGGTAATATAGTTACAGGTCTGGGGAGGGGCATTCTTTTGCCTGCTACAGGTTTTATGGGATTTCTTGAACTCCTGGCCATGTGTCAGGTGTTATCATAGGTACCGGGGATACAGTAACGAATAAAACAAAAGCCCAGCCTTCATGGAGGTGACATCCTGGTTAAATCACATAAGCAATAACCACAAGTATGTCTCTGTGTTTATTTTTAGTACTTTTTTTTAATGACTTTAGTGAGTACAATTGATGTTGAATAAACTGCACATATTTAAAGTATACAGTTTGATATGTTTTGACACAGATATACACCTGTGAAACCATCACTACAATTAAAGTAGTGAATATATCCATCACCCACAAAAGTTTCTTCCTACTCCTTGATAGTCCATGCCTCCTCCAACCCATTCCCATTCAAATACTAATCAGCATTTTATCACTTAGATTAGTTTGCATTTTCTAGAATTTCATATAAATAGACTCATAGTATGTACTCCATATTTGTCTGGCTTCTTTCATTCAGCATAGTTATTTTGTGATTCATCCATGTTGTTGAGCTCATCAGTAGTCTGTTCCTTTTTATTGCTGTAGAGTATTCTATTGTATGGAGTACCACAATGTGTCAATCTATTTACGTGTTGATGGAAATTTAGTTGTTTCTGGTATTGGCTGCTCCTTGTTGGATTTAGCAAGATATTATAAGAAAGCATGAACACGGGCAAGAAGAGACCAGATTGCAAGCAGAGATTGAAGGGAATAGAATGAGTCCAGATATGTGGGTCTTTACAAGGTTGGGAAATCCACCTGCTTTTGTACATCAAGTAGTAGGAGATAAGGCTTTAGTTGCTTGTGGCGAGCAGAATAACGACTCCTCGAAGAGGTCCACATTCTAATCCCCAGGACTTGTGAATATGTTACCTTACATGGCAAAGGGGACTTTGAAGATGTGATTAAAGTTAAAGACCTGAGATGAGGAGATGATCTTGGTGGGCACAATTGAATCACATGAATCCTTAAAGGCAGAGAACCTTTTCCAGCTGTGGTCAGAGATAGAGATGTGATGATGGGAAGAAGGGTCAGAGAAATGTGATATTGCTGCCTCAAAGATGGAGAAAGGGGCCGTGAGGCAAGGAATACAGGCAGCCTCTAGAAGCTGAAAAAGGGGAGAAAAAGCCTTCTCCCCTAGAGCCTCCAGAAAGGAGCACAGCCCTGCTGACACCTTCATTTTACTTTAATGAGGCTAATGTTGGACTTCTGACTTACAGAACTGTAAGATGACAAATTCGTGTTCTTTTAAGCCACTAAGTTTGTGGTGATTTGTTAGGGCAGCAATAGAAAACTATTACATTGCTCAAAGCCTTTCCCAAAGGCTTTTTATTAAGCCAAACAAATAGATGTAGACTGAGGAAAGGATTAGATTACAGGTGTTATCTTCCCACCCAAGGTGGTTACCATAGTTGAAAGAGAGGCATGAATCATTCAAGGAAGTATAGAACTAAAACAGACTTAAGAACTAGACATAGAAAAGAACTTTGGTGTGGTTACTGACACCTGAAGCAAATGGAGAAGAAGCTCTCTTAGTTTTTAAAGATTTTATTTATTTATTTATTCAGTTTTTTTTACCCCCAAAGCCCCAGTAGATAGTTGCACGTCATAGGTTCACATCCTTCTAGTTGCTGTACGTGGGACTCGGCCTCGCGTTGGACGGAGAAGTGGTGCCTCGGGGCGCTCCCGGGATCCGAACCCGGGCCGCCAGCACCAGAGTGCGCGCACTTAACCGCTAAGCCACGGAGCCGGCCCTCTCTTAGTTTTTAATGGGATTGTTTTGCCAAAGAAACCTTGAACTTTACCTGAAAAAGCCTGTGGCTAAGTCTTAAAATAAACTGCAAGCCCCCAAAGTTCATCAACAGAAGGTCGGAGGCCAAAACTGTGTAGAGCAATCCTAAGAAATGGATACTCCTCAATTCCTCTTATATTGGCCATGTTGGATAATGGAGAAGGAAGAATCTTCCAGAAAGCAAAGCCAGAAGTCACACAGTGTGACAGACAAGGAAGTTCCTCCTATAGGGAGCACCAGAGACAGCCAGATGGGCTAATCAAGGAACTTACTCCACTGATAGGGTAATGAGTATTTTGGATTCCCACTCAGCCAGATTTAATCATCATTATAGACCAATGACTGCTGTGTGGTTCTCTTTGCTTACTGGGGGTTTATTGCCATGATCCTGCACTTGTTCCGCCGTTGTATATTGTCTGTGTGTGTGTGGAGGGGTGAGTAGATAACTTGGGCTTTATTACTTTATGGGTCACTGGACCACGAGGACCCATGTGTGGATCCAATAGAGATACCTACATATCACTTCAAGATCCTGGATTTTGAGCTGGATGTCATAATTGAATGAGACTTACATGTCCCTCTAAGGATGAGGTGAGTTCTTTTCTAAATGTGGAAAGAAGTGTATGTGTGAATTTTTGGTGACCAGAGGTAGACTGTGTAAAAACTTCAAACTGTCCACCAGAATCCATTCTTCCTTCTTCCATATGAACAGAGCAGTAGTGAGACATGACTGCACACAGATTACATTTCCCAGCCCCCTTAGCAGCTTGCAGCTAGATGTACCCATGTGATGAAGGTCTTGACAAAGGGATGTGAGTTGTGATAAGTGAAACATTCACAAGTTTGTGGCCTTGAACTTCAGTTCATCTTGACACCCCTCATCTTTGATTGGGAGTAAATCGATCTTGGAAATCATGTGTTATAGATAGCAGATCTTCTAAGAGCCTGGATCCCTAAATGATCGCATGGAGTACGACCACTTACCATCTCGATAAACATATCTTGGACTAAGTGAGAAGAAAATAAACTTTTTTGTTTGAGCCATTTCATTTTTCTTACTATTGCAGCTTTGTTTTCTACCCTGATACACAGAATGAAATATCGGTAGAAGAAATAAATGATTGTCATAAACCTTACAACATGTAGGTAGAAGATATAAAGTAAGAAAAGACACCATCTACAAAATGGCAACACAAAGATAAAATACCCAGGAATGAATTTACTATGAAATGTGTAATACTTACATGTAACAAACTTTAAAATACTTCCGAAAAACAAAAATTGTTCTTGAATAGATATGCTAATTATCATAAAGTTATCATCCCCCTGGTTAATATATTAAGTCAATAAAGATATCACAGTCTTTCTTTTTAACTAAACAAGCTGATTCAAAGATTCATATGCAAAATAAACAAAGAAGAGTAGCAAGGAACCCCTAAACAAGAGGAGCTTGAGGGAAACTAGCCTTACTAGATATGAAAACGTGATAAAGCCATAACAATTAAAACAATGTGATAGAGGTGCATAAGTAGACACATGAATGAAAAAGAAGAGCAAGTCCAGAAATAAACCCAAAAATATACAGTAATGTAGTGAATGATAAAAATGAGATCCAAATCAGTGAGAAAGATGGATGATTATTCAATAAATGGTTTGGGAATACCTAGATACCTACATAGAAAATAATAATTAAAGTGGGAGCCGTAGCTCCCACTGTGCACCATGATAAACTCCAAATGGGTCAAAGTTTATTTAATGTGAAAAAAAAAGAAAGAAATATTCCTTTATAATTTTAGAATGCGAAAGGCAGGCTTTCTATGACTCAAAATTCTGAGAAGCCATAAAGGAGAAAATTAATAAATGGACCTACATGAAAAAAAAAAACAGTGCTGAATGACAAGGAATATCATAAGAAAACAAAAATATAAATGACAAACTAGTAAAAATATTTTTAATATATATTACAAAGAAATAATCTCTCTAATATACAAAAAGCACTTAAAAACTGAGAAGAGACTAATAAGCCTACAGAGAAAAGGATAAATGAGCCTTACAGACAGTTCACACAGAAAAGGAAACAAAAAAACTTTAAACATGAAAAAATGCTCAACCTCATAATAAAGAAATAGCAAATAACTACACAGAGATTCCATTTCTCTCCTCTCACATTGGCAAAAATCCAAAAGTTTGGCATAGACTTTGTTGGTGAGGGCGTGGAAAGACAAGCACATTCATTTATTGCTTGTAGGAGTCCAACTTGGACAAAACTTTTGGAGGACAATTAGGCAATGCTGGTCAAAATTGTAGGGTATATACCCTTACACTCTGCAATTTCATTTCTTGGAATTCATCCTACAGATATACTTACATACATGCAAAAAATATTATGTACAAGTTTATTCACTGCAGTTTGTTTTAATAAAAGATTGAAAACAGTACATGCATCCATCAATTTTGGACTGGCTAAATTTTTACACACACACGCTGGAATACTTTGCAATGAAAAACTAATAACAATGCAGGAGTTCTCTATGTACTTTTGGTAAGATCTCTAAGGTGTTGCTAAGTGAAAAGAACAAGGTGAAGAACACTGTGTTTAATGTGCTACCTCTGTGTTAAAAAAGAAGAGGGAACCAAGAGTCTATTCAGATTTTCATAAACTGGAAGGTACACAGGAAATTAAAGAGGGTGGTTGTGTGTTTGGGGACAAGGTGTGAGCTGGACAGATGGTGGACAGAATTGAGAACAAGACCCTTCACTGTCTCTACTGTGGCAATGAATGGTTCTTAAAGAAAATGGATAAATAGAGGAAGGGTGTCGGCATAATGTGAAACTGCGTTGTGTCATGTACAACTGTCCCAGCATGTCAATGTTTTGTGCTGAGTAGCAGCAGCTGAACGCAAAGTACCGAACGCAATTAACAGAGCAAGCTGGGGAAGAACACCACGAGGCCATTCACCCTCCTCCTTCCTCTTCACTCAGCTTGGACATATTTTCTACCTTGAAGTGCTTCTTAAGTGATCCCCCCAACCTTCACGCACTTTTTTAAGGACGAGGATATTAAGACGCTGCTGCAGTCCCATTCTACATGAGAGCAGCAACAGCTTGTTGCCGAGGTGCCCCTCAACAGTGCAGAAGAGAAATTTTGTTAGGCTGCCCCACAATAGCTTTCTTAGGTGACTTCTCCCTTAAGTGTGAGTGAGATGCATTTGTGGTGACAGAAAACGATGATTTCAGTGCAGACTGCGCTTTGTGGCATAAGGTTGTATTTGGAGCTCTATAAGCGGCTCCTTAGTGAAAGAAGGAAGGTAGCGAGACAGGAATAAACAGATGTCTTTTCTAAGCCAGAGCAAAGGAAACAAGCCCAGAACAAGGAGCCAGAGCCACCCATCGCTGGCGTCTACGTTTAGTGCAGCCTCAGCTGCTTATCTTGCAGCTTCTGATGGTGACATCCCTCCATCTGTCTCCATAAACTTCACTTCCAGCTTCCATCCTTCCTTCACTCTCAAGGTATCTTCACCTTTATCTATTTATTTTTTTGTGTGGAAGATGGGCCCTGGGCTAACATCCATGCCCATCTTCCCCTACTTTATGTGGGATGCCACCACAGCATGGCTTGACAAGTGGTGTGTCGGTCCGTGACTGGGATCTGAACCTGCTAACCCTGGGCCACCAAAGCAGAGCGCTTGAACTTAACCACTATGCCACCGGGCCAGCCTCTACCTTTTTTTTTTTTTTAAATAACAGTGAAGTCCCTTATTACATATTATAATCTTTATGTATTAGGAGTTTAACAAGTCTTTTTAAAACTATGCTAGTATTTTTATTTGGATTGTTATTATTTTGTTAGTGTTTGGTTACAAAGATGTGTAGATTCAGAGTTGTCTGCTCAAACTCTATTTTTCCTATAAACTCTGTTATTTTGGTGGACATTTTGCAGCTAGGGAGTTTTTTTTCCAGGAACACATAGATGGTGTTATGGCATAAAAATCTGTAATTCATTTTATACTGTTTGTAGGATCATGTGAATCCCTTTCTATTCAAAACTTTTTACACAAAGAGAATTAGTAAACCATAGCAAGATTAAAAAATAAAATAAAAAAGTCACCTACACTCCCAGCACAGCAGAACTCATAGCAGGATGGGAAACGCCTGGTTGGAGAGTGACAATCCCTTTGGCGAAAGGATCAATCTTCCCTCTGACTCAGGAACAGGCTGGAAGCTGCTGTCCAAGGGCTGTCCTGCTCCACAGAGAGGAAAGCCTTGAGTTCAAAAGCCCAGAGGCTGGTGGGTGCTGGAAGAATCACATTGCTGAAGACTCTAGTGCGAGTGGTCACAGACACCCATGGCTCTATGAGGCCTGAAGGAGGCAGGGATCCTAAAGGTGGGCCTTGTCTTATAGCTGATTTGACGCTTCCAAGTCTTCTTGTAACCGGGTCCTGTTCAAATTTTATTGCTTGTCTGGGAATTTGGTACAAAATCAGGGGATGTGCTGCCTCCAATATCCAAAGAGGTTAATAAGATATTGTCAGGAGGGTGGGGTCACTTTTTCTTTGTAGTTGGAGGCTGTAAGGCTAACAGTTTATCCTTACTAGGTTGTGGAATGTTTCTTTGGGCTCTGCCTGGATGGCTCCCAAGAAAGATATAGAGCTCTGTATTCTATCCTCACTCAAGGCCCACCTAGCCTTAATCAGATATGCAATGTAATCTGAGTAGTTTCTTCACTGGTGGCTACTATCAGTATAATACCAGTAGCTTACATTGCGCTGAGATCTTTTCAACCCATTGATGGCATATTGCAGAATACTTTAAAGACCCCTGTGGAAGTGTAGCAAAAATAAATTGCATGACTTGCTAAACAAACAAAAATGTTCCCATTTGGAGTACCATAGAACAGAAGGTGTTAGCAATGTCCGAGCCTGCGTCCCAAGTGCCAGTGGCGGCCGCAGTTTGTCCACCCACAGTAACAATACAAGGATCTGCAGGAGTAATAGCAGATGTCTCCTTGTATGAGCCTCCACAGTCCACAGTGAGACGCCAAGCACCAGAGACCTTCTCAGTGGCTGGACGGGGTAGGGGATGGGTTGTGTAGCATCTCACCTGCTTTCATTACCGAGACAAAAGGATAATTCCCTTTTCACCATCGGGTTCACAAGTCTGTTTCAATTGCGCTACCTTGACCAGACTTGCAAGTGCAGACAGGGTCTCTGGGCCAATGGTTATCTGAAGCTGTAGGGAGCTCAGGCCATGAACCCCCGCCAACATCATCTGAAGCCACCAACAGGGGTCGCAATGACCTTGTCCAACCAGCATGTAGGTATACATTTCAGGAGTTAAGTACTCCAAATACTAACCATACAGTCTGATAAGGGGACAATCACCACAGTCCAAAGGGGCCAAATGCCCTACAGTGATGTGACTCTCTCTTGGCTTTAGCTAACACCCGTACCAACTCTGAGAGGGTGATTCTTCTATGAAGGCCCTTCTCTGATCTAGGGACAATACATCATTGAGTTCCTGTGTTTAGCAAGCCCAGGAAGGTTTTGAGACCTCCCCCCTTTCCAACACATGAACTGGAGCGTATGTGGACAATCTCCTGGAGGTGGTGAGGGAATAGACCCAGCTCTGGTCCTCCTTTTGTTTGCAAGAACTCTAATTAGGATATAGGGAAACCCAAATTTGCAGAGGCAGGGCTGCCGTTATTTCCCCCAGAAATCGCAGTTCACTACAGTCACAGTTGTATTCCCTCAGCATTGTTCTCTAAGCGCTCCCCTGGGGATTCTGGGGGCTGTGGGACCTTAGAGGCTAGGCCCTGGGAGACAGACCTAACAATCCCAGTCTCTAAGAAGAACTCCACCCCAGGGACATCCTCAATCTATTTTTCTGACTTTTTTCATCCTAACAACTCCTCAAGCTTACAGAGCACTCTCTTTTCCTGGCCGTCACGTGCCGTTTCCCATGGCTTCAGTAGGTCCTGTTCACTTTCACATAGGCCCACCGGCCTCCTTATAGCTCTTCTGTAATTTCTATCTTGTCCATCTATTCATGTGCTGTCACCACATTTCCCTCTGAGCAGGGGCATCTGCAGGGGATCCAGCCGTTGATCCTCCCCTTTATGTTCGCCGTTTCCTTATCCCCCAGAAAGGAATCTGTGTCACATTATGGGACCCTTTTACTCCACTCCTTTTCCTGAGGTGAGGCATGGCTATTCTGTTTCTGACAGGCCCTTTCCCTACCTGTCAGAGTAGTAAAGTCAAAGCTGGGGACCACCGGGGGGCACCTATTACTAAATCATCCAACATTCTCTGAGTCAAAGACACATATGATCAGGGATTCTCCTCAACGGCTTCTCATAAAAAACTGCTAACAAAACAATTGTTTCAGAGAGGCTATAGCTCCATGGGTATATTCTCAGGGAAATCTCCCCAGTGGGAGTAGGTATGTCCAGTTCCCCCAAATACCCAGTTTAGGAATGGGAATAGGATGCCCGTCCCAGCATTTTTACTGAGCTCACTCTTGATAAAGGTCATAAGTTCCCCTCTAACCCTCCATTCAGCTTCATTCAACAGCACTGATGTTGCTCCATCATGCGAAGGAATAGTCTAAGCTCTCCAGACGCCGACAGCAGCAATTCCAGCTCCAGAGGGAGCCTTGTTGTTATTCTGTGTACTACCGTACCTGCTCTTGCAGATGCCCCCTCGGCCCCTGTAAGGTGTGCTACACAAGAACTGGTTTTAAAACCAGAGGAGGTGATTGCCTCCACCTGTTGAAACAGAGACTCAGAGGAGCCTATCTCACGTTCCCTCCTGGAGCAGCTAGTGTTACTCCTCATTTTCCTTTCTTCTTCTTCTCCTTCTTAGGAGAAGACTTCTACCTAGAAAGAAGGAGTCAGGGAATTGAGTTTGGGCCCCCTCATCTACCTCAGTCACACTTTTCGGAGAGAAGCCACCTCTCCAGTGCTTCCATGGTCCTTAGACTCATTCCCACAACCATCTAGTCACTGACAATCCCAACTTGGCCAAATGAACTTCCACTGTGCTCAGGGAGGAGGTCTCCCACTCCAAGGGTGGCCTGGTCAAACTTTTTCCCCACTTACAAAAACACCATGACACCAGGACCTGTGATGTGATCCCCACTCTGGATGGCAACTGTGGTACAAGATGTGGTGACTCACACTACTAGTAACATATGGTGTTACCTGTGATAAGACTTACTGATGGTTACTTACAAGCACAGGAGAAACAAAATGCAAAGGACACACCAAGCCCCCTTAGTTATTCCATAAAGACTAGAGTCTATACCAATAGGGCTGGAAGTGCTGTGAAGAGTCTTCCAGTAAAGGGTAAGTGCCCCCCAACAACTTCACATATTTACAAGTTGGCCCAAGGGATGTTTGGGAGCACTTAGTCACCTATGTAACAAAGAATGTAACAAGACATCTCCAGGCCCAGGAAACAACCTTGAGAGCCCTCTAGAGCTCTACAGAGTTTGCAAAACAGGGTGGCTGACATCAGCCAGAGGCCTTGCTGTCCTTACATGAACAAGCTGTCCTTCCACTGAAGAGTTCAGTGTCAGACTATACGGAGGGTGACTGTAAGGACTATAAGGAGGAAGCCCTCATGGCTATCTATCCAAAACCAGCAGTTTATCTCTCCATACTTCCAGAGCACTTAATTCTGGGTTCAAGTAGAGCAAGATGACAGCTCAGTCCTAAATCTCCCCACTTACATTAGTCAAGATAGGCTAAGTATGGTAACAAGCAATGCAAACTTTCTGAGGCTTAATACTACAAAAATTTATTTTTCACTTAGGTCACAGGTCGATGCAGGTCAGGTGGTTCTGCTTCATGCTAGAGGACACAGGTTTCTACAAGACACAGCTCTTCTCATACCTTAGGGCTGAAGAGTCCTCTCCTGTCTCCTGTGCATCTGTCCAGCTGATGAATGAAGAGAGAGAGCATGGAGAAGACACACCTGCTCTTTACCACCTCCACCCAAGGTGACATACATCAGTTACACATTGGGAAGACCTCGATTGAATGGCTCCACATAACTGAATGGTAGGCTCTGGAGTATAGTCCTCATGAGTAACAAAAAGAAGAAACAGGTTTTATGAACAGAACCATCTTTGCCCAACCATTTCCCCCCAGAAACGCCATAGAGCTGTGCTGTGTAATACAATAGTTACGAGCCATATGTGGCTATTTCATTTAAATAAAGTTTAACAATTCAGTTCCTCTGTTGCACTATCTGTATTTCAAGTGCTTAATTGCCACTTGTGGCTAGTAGCTACTATATTGGACAGTCTGGATAGAAGTTTTTATCATCACAGGAAAGATCTATTGGACAGCACTGACGTAGAGTATATTAGACAAAATCTTGGAAAGAAACAGATGAAATATTCAAACAGAGTAATCTTAGGAGAGTTTAATAAAGGACTATTTACTAAGATATGGGTAGGTTTTAGGAAAATTTTAAGAGATAGTGCAATACATTGGGGCTAGTAATGCAGTGGTTACTATCCCTAGGCTTCAAGCAGTAACAGGAGGGAGCAGTTACTGGAGCTTGGAGTAAAAGTGATGTGGAGAGGACCATCTGAGGAGCTATCACCTTTGGTTGAAGAGTCAGTCAACATGTGGCAACCCTGCAAAGAGGGAGCTAAGAGAATAAATACCCTGATCTCACTCTCCTCCCTCCCTCCTATGTCCCTCTGGAATGTCCCACTGGCTGGACCCAACCAGAGCCCAATGGGCAAGGGAGTTCATTGATTTAGTACATTCAAGTCAGCAACTCAAGACTGTGAGCAGCATGGAAAAGGGTAGATAGTGGATCTGGAGAGACAAATGGAAAAATTTCAGCAAAGTCCACCTTTTTTGTCCCTTAGCATCAGTCTTATTATGTGTACCCAAACAGGGGACATAAAAAGTCCCAAAAGCCACATATAATCATGGGATAATGTCAACTTAGTAACTTGGAATCTAAAATATTAGCCACCACCATGTTTTTCCTATAAGGCAATGGGGAGAAGCATGAGATAAACAATTAATATAAAAATAGTTGCTACAACCTTCACTTCTGTAGCTGTTCACAAGGCTTATGTTGATAATTACATCTGTATTCTTCTACCAACCACCCCATGTTCCCCTTACTCCCTGCTTGCTCCTCAGCCAGAAGAGGCTCTTTGTTTGGGGAAGTAACCCAAATTTTCATGCCTATAGGATTTGTGTTCTTGGTGGTCTTGTCTTTATTGGAGTTGTGTAGCTTCCCATTGACCAAGACTATTGAGAGTACTAAGAGATCCCCTAATACCCTTTGGTTCCAAACGTAATCCTCTGGCAACTGGGATCAGTTACACAGGCGAGTACTGTGACTTCTTTCTCTACTTGTTAGTTCGGTGGCATGAGGAATCCTAAGTTTCCAGAGGACTGTTTCAGTTTTAAATTAATAGGAACCATTACTGTGTTCTCTGGTGGAAGTATTTCTCTCTTGGATACCAGAATCTGTAAAGCCATTGAGCCATTGTTTTCTTATATAGTAGCAAAAACTTAGCTGAATTGTGTCTTACAATTATATGGAAAACAGAATTTATAAGCAATGAACTTGGATATTTCATTGAGGATATTTCCAAGCAAAGTGTTGGAGGTGCAGCCTGTTTTCTTCTTACTGCATGTAGTAAAACTTGAGAGCAAAGCCAGGAATAGAGATGAGATTATCTAGGAAATATCTGTGGAGGAGCCTCTTGTCTAATGGCATGAATCTTCATGACATACACAGGAGACCAAAAGCTTTTTTTTTTTTCTGAGGAAGATTGGCCCTGAGCTAACATCTGTTGCCAGTCTTTCTCTTTTCTTCTTTTTATTTTCTCCCCATAGCCCCCAGTAGACAGTTGTATGTCCTAGTTGTAGGTCCCTCCAGTTCTTCTATGTGGGACACTGCTCCAGCATGGCTTGATGAGCAGTGAGTAGGTAAGCAACCAGGATCCGAACCGGTGAACCCTGGGCCGCCAAAGCAGAACACGTGACATTAACTGCTGCGCCACTGGGCTGGCCCCTCAAAAGGTTTTTGAGAATGTTATATCAGCAGAAACACTGCCAGCCTGAATTGAAAGAGAAAGAGACAGACAAAAGGAAAGAAGGCTGTTGGACTCTCAAAATTCTACAAGCAAGAAACAGGCTGCTGAAACTACTCAATTGCAAATATGTGCTACCCTTCCAAAAAAAGGAAAGATGACTCTGAGAGTACAGCCTTGGGCCCACAGGATGGAGCCACCAGCCACAGAGAATTATTTCCAGGCCTTGAAACCAAATGGAGTTTTCCCTGCTGGTTTTAAAATTGCTTCAGTGACTCCTTTCTTCTTTCCACTGTCTCCCTTTTGGAATGGGTATATTTACAGCTGTTATCCTGTACCTGGCCCAGCATTGTATTTTGAGAGAAGATAACTTGTTTTCTAGGTTCATAGGTCCACACTTGGAGTGGAATTTTGCCCCAGGATGGATCATTCCCAAAGATCGTTCATACCTGGTTTAGTGATTTAGATGATGAGATTTGGGTCTTTTAAGCTGATGATATATGAGTGAGATTTTGAACTTGAGTTGATGCTGTAATGGGATAAGACTTTTAATGAAGGTTGGGATATGGTGAATATGTTTTGCATGTGGGATAGACATAAATTTGGGGTGGCCAGAGGGTAGAGTGTGGTAGGTTGCACAGTGGGTTTCAAAGATATCAATGCCCTAATCCCCAGAACCTGTGAATGTTTCCGTATATGACAAAAAGGACTTTGTAGATATGATTAAGTTAAGAATTTTGAGATTAGGAGATTACCCTGGATTGTCTAGGTGGGCCCTAAATGTGATCACAAGTGTCTTTGTAAGAGGGAGGCAGAATAAAATTTGACTACAGAAAAGAAGTGAAGACTAGAGTGATGTACTTTGAAGATGAGAGAAGCCACAGGCCAAGGAATATAGGTGGCCACCAGAATCTGAAAAAGACCTTGAAATGGATTCTCCCCTCAAAGCCTCCAGAAGGAACCAGCCCTACTTACATCTTGATTTTAGTCCCATTAGACTCATTGTTGTGACTTTGTTAAACTAACATTTGTAAAGTAGCGCACAGAGTGCCAGATAGTTAGCTGTGGTTTAACAACAGACTGCAGGATAAATAGAAATAGAGAAGTTTATCACTCACCAGTCCTGTAGGAGGTATATGGCACATCTCAAGGGGCCACGTGGGGTGGTCAAGACAGAGTGCAGACAGAGAGAGAAGCAAGACCTGGAGCACATGCTTTTATTAGGGTCCTAGGCTAGGGCCAGATTGATTAACTCAAACAAAACATATCAGGCATTGGTAAGCTCCATGGAGGTCTTATCTAAGAGGTGGGCAGGGAGAAGACCCTGGGAGGCAGAGGAGACTGTTGATCACAAGGGTTGTTGGGGAAGTCATATCAGGAACTTACATTTGCTCATGATTCTGTGGGCTGTTATCTAGGGCATGCGCTTGTATGAGGAGGCTATTGTCAGTTTAAGGTCCCTGCAGGCTGCTTGGCCAAACAAAATGGATGCTGATGTAGCAATACCAGGGAGTAGCTTAGCTAAACTCTTGACACTCATTTTGGACTTCTGGCCTCCAGAAGAGAAAAAATTTGTGTTGTTTTAAGCCATAAAGTTTGTGGTAATTTGCTACGCTGCCAGTAGGAAACTAATACAATTGGCCAGTGGTTCAATGCATGTATTGTTTCCTGTGAGATAGCACCTTAACGTCAAACAGGATTGTCTTCCAATTGGTGCTCTAAGTGAGCCTCAAAGTAGGCCATTGCATCATTTTATGAAGCCAGCTTCTTCTGGATGATGGAACATGTGTCAAGATCAGTGAATTCCACGAGCATACGTCCATTTCCACATTTCCTTTGCTGCAAAATGTGTCCCTTGTCAGATGTGATGCCGTATGGGATACCATGGTGATGACAAAGGCATTCTGTAAGGTTACAATTGTAAAGCTTATAGAAGTGAACGAATCATGAAAGCAAATCCACACACTAGAGTCTGTATCTGTGCTGCAAAAGGTTAACTCAGCAGGCCTGGGTTGCTCAAACTCTGCACATTCCCAAGAAGGGCCTGTTTTCATGACTGGCTTTTGGCCAACTCCTGAAATTGAGCTCTTGGAAGGTTCTTACTTATAAGAATGTTTTGCATGCTGTGGTGTAAGGCCTTAAATTATGTGACTAATATTATAAAACTATTATGAGCTTAATATTATGTGCTATCTTGACATCAAGTGAAATTGGGAAAGCCTCAAATCGCCGAACTGCAAATTCCCCTCCCCACTCTGCTCCTGTGGATAAGGGCCCTAGTCAAACAACTCTCCTTATCAAAGGGACCAGACACAGTTCCTGCTTATCCCTGTGTAGTGAGTTTTAGCTCCCTGAAAACCTGAAGAATTATTCAAACAAGCCAATCACAACCTCTTTTGAGAACCAGAGGCCACCTCATCCTCTTGATACTACAAAGCTTGCCTCCCACAGCCCCTAGTTGCTCACTATGTTATCAAGTACAATGCCTTTGTGCCCCTGTGTGGTGTACCATGAGGTACTTTACCATTGTACACAATCCTTGCAGGCAAGTCCTTAACTGCATCCACATTTCTCCAGGAGCACACATATGATATTACATTGATGACATCTCCTTCGAGGAGATTCATTTGACATCTTCATTCAGGACACACAAATACTCACAAAGGAGCTCACAAAAAAAGGATGGGCCCTTGCTCCACACATAGTACAAGACCCTGCCCACAACCTCTGTTAAATTCCTGAAAATTATTCAGCAAATTGAGGGCTGCTCCATCCCTGACACTGTTAAGAAATAGCTGTTGACTGTCTTGCCACTCACAATACTGGTACAAGCCCAATGTTTTGATCTTTTGGGGGGTTCTATAGACAACATATTCCTCGTTTATAAATTTTACTTAATCTCACTTTTGCTATCACTTGCAAATCAACCCACCATGAAATTGGCCGCCTCCAACAAAAGGGTAAAAGAGCCACTCTCATTGGTTTCCTTCACTACAAAGGACTAGCAACCACTTCTCACACCTCCTGGAGTCTCTGGACTACCCATGTTTGCCACAAGTTGTTCACTGGTTTCTGATGCAAGAAATTGCCCTGGTTGGCCCTGTGCTGTATATCAACAGAGGGACAACTGCTGGCCACACCCTGCGCGTTTCTGGAAACAGAGAATTTTGCAGGGTCTGAGTCTGTGACCCTCTGTACCCAGCTGCCCATGATGCCTTGGATCATGAAAGCACCCCACAAGCTCAGCATAGCTCCCCAAGCCTCCTTGCTACACGATGGAGCCAAACCTGGACCTTCTGGCATATCTTACCTGCAGAAGGAGGTGGCCTTGCCTGTCCTCTATTCCTTGCCAGATTTCATGGTCTAGAAGAGGTCCCCACACCCAGACTCCTTAGCTACCAGGGGAGCCCCTTGAGATCAGCCTAGTAAACAGAAATGAGAGTTCACACACTTTACAGATGGTATCATCCCATAATACATGATGAAGCTCAGTGGAATGTTTTTACTTTTCATCCTCTAGTCAGGATGTCCCTAATAAAGGAGGGGACCCGAGGGTCAGCACAACTGGCCACACTTCAGGCAGTCATCTTAGTACTAGATGCCTGCCCAGCAAATGGCCACATCTGCACTTTTTTTTTTACAAACTCTTGGGCCATTGCCTGAGTTGCTCACTTTGGGATAAAGAATTCTGGGAATCTCTTTCCTCACAGATATCCAAAACACAAAATGAGGTAACAGATGTGTCTACACATACTAAGGCCACAATACAAGTTCCCTCCCAATTCTGCTCCTGCAATAAAGTCCTCTAGCCAAATAACCTACCTTATCAAAAGGGCACAGTTCCTGCTTACCCCTGAATGGTGCATTTCACTTACTTGCCAGCCTGCAGAATCATTCAAACAAGCCAATTACATCCTCCCACAGAAACCAGGGGTACCTCACCATCTTAATACTACAAAGTCTACATCCCACAGCCACTGGTTGTTCACTGTTCCCAAATGCAACCCCTCTGTGGTCCTGTGTGGTGTGTGGTGTCCTCTTTCCCTGGGCTGTGAGTAAATGTGACTAATAAACTTCTGTTGAACTCATCTGTCCAGTTTTCGGTGTCATATTTTTGGCTACCCCCATAACTCTAGGGCGGATATCCCTCACTTACCAACAGAGTGATAGAAGAAAATTAAGTCACATGCCTGGGGTTTTGAGCTTCACTGTATCAGTTTGTCTAGATAGTTTATATTAACAAGTATGTATTTTACGGTGAACAGTTTCTTTCCCTCTGGAGGTGCACTGTATGCCTACATGACTGACCCCCAATAAGAACTCTGGACTCCTAGGCTCAGATGAGCTTCCTTGATTGCCAACACTTCACATGTGTTGTCACCTGTTGTTGCTGGAGGAAGTAAGCATGTCCTGTGTGACTCCTCTGAGAGAGGACTCTTGGAAACCTGGACTTTTGATTTCCTCTGGACTTCATCCCTTGTGCCTATTTCTTTTGCTGATTTTACTTTGTATACTTTTGCTATGTTATGTTATGTAATATAATGCATGTTATGTAATAAACCATAACTATGAATATAACAACTTTTGGTTCTTGTGAATCCTTTTAGTGAATCATCAAGCCTGAGGGTGGTCTTGTGGACCCCCATCATGGTATCTATCTCTGTGAGGTCTAAGTGACACCCTTCCACGAAGGAAGGGGCCCAATAAAATTAACCTAGAATCAGGTAGCTGGCTGGTCTTTCTCAGGAATGATGCTATATTGGGAGCTAAGAGTTGACCTAGAGGTTGAGAGCTCACCAGTGGTGGAAGTTTTGGGGTGTGGAAGTTCATTTTATTGAGCCAGGCTTAATCTCCATTCTTGACACATGGGCAGTTTGTACACGGGCCTATTGACCAAGCAGCAGGGTGATTGACATCTACAGAATGGATTAATGGAATTCATGCTAAGAGGTACTTCCCAGAATCTTCCCTAATAAAAGCTAAGCAATTATTTCCCCAGCTGCTGAGAGTCTTGTTAACCAAGAGTTCACAGCTCTTTCTCCAAAGATTGCCTTCTGCTAAAGAGAGCTGCTTTGCTTAAGGTTATGGCCCCTTCTCAAGCGCTGCCCTCCGTCGTGACTGGTCTATATGGGGCTATAAAGACCCAGTCTCCTTGCCCCAATGTAGGATGATGCTATACGGCCATCCCAGCTCCGTAGCTCCTCATAACCACAGACCACTCCGTAGTCTGTGGTCTTTGTTGTGACTGTGCTCAACTTATCCCTCTGCCCGATCCTTCTTCCTTCACCTCCTTCAGGTGTTGATTCTGAAAGACTCCCTAATAACTTCCTTCACGTTAATGTCTGCCTTAAAGTCTGCTACTCAGGGAATCCAATCTGGGACAGAGTCTACCAGAAGCAGGGTCTGAGAAAGTAGCCTCTAAAATGGGATTTTGGAGTTATATTAACCACTCGCTGGCTGTCCTTATTACTGGTGATAGGTGGAACGTTGATAGACCCCAGCATAGGTAGAAATGCAATTGTTAAAATTTCTAGCATTGGTGAACTGGGATGAAGTACCAGTGGAAGGAAACGCACTGCTGGATACAATGTATGTGTAGTTTGAGAAATACAGGGAAAATATCATATTATTATAATGGTGTTAGATGGCTGTGTCTGGAAGCAATCATTGCATTGGGGAAAGATAATGAAGGACTAAGGGTAATAAATCAGTGAGTGAAGGCTAAGTGTGAAAGCCAGAGGACCTCCTCACAACATATAAAGAGACTCTTATCTTCTGCAGCAGCAAGGTAGAAAAAGCTGAAGACCAGCCCCAGCATTTAATCCTAAGAGAAGCAGAGCTCCAGAGAAGGTTGAATTTTCAGCACTACCAGGCCTATTATGCCAAGTTTGGGTCCTGTTTGGGAAAGAATAGAATCCTGAGGCATGGGAAAGGGAATATGTGAGTAAATGCACTAAAAATTCTTGACTACCCAGATTCTTCTGCATTCTCTAGGCCTAGAGAAGTGGCTCACTCTGTCCTGTTATGGGCTGTCCGCCCCAGTAGTGGGTTGAATAGTGGCCCCCAAAAAGATATGTCTACATTCTAATCCTTGAAACCTGTGAATGTTAACTTATTTGGGAAAAGAATCTTTACAGATGAAATTAAGTATCTTGAGATGAGATCATCCTGGACCATCAGAGTGGACACTAAAACCGATAACAAATATCATTATGGGAGACACACAGAGAAAAGGAGGAAGAAATGTGAAGACAGAGGCAGAGCTTGGAGTGATGCAGTCACACGTCAAGGAATGTGTGGAGTCCATGGAAGCTGGAATAGACAAGGAACATAAACTCCCCCAGAGACTCTGGAGGGAGTGTAGCTCTGCTAACACCTTGATTTTGGACTTCTGGCCTGTGAGAGAATAAATTTGTTGTTTTAAGTGACCCAGTTTGTGGCATTTTGTTATAGCATCCCTCCGAAACTAATACATCCCCCCTTACTCAAAGATGATGCAGTGGCCTCTGCCTTGCTGCATAACATGAACTTCTCTCGGGACCAAGGGCCAACCTCTCCTCCTGACCATTATATCAGTAACTAGGGTTCTCAAAAATATTGAGCTGGAGAATTGTGGACCTTCTAAGGGAGGAAAGATATTTATCCCAAAAGAGCTGAAGGACCTAGCCAAGGCAAGGGCCAAGAGAGTATACATGGGACTGAATTCTGGGGGTGCTGGATCAAGAAGATGGAGCAGAACACAAAGTTGGAAGAGGGAGTGCTTAGTGATATGGGAGAATACTCCTGGGGATCAGGATTTAACACCCTTGCAAAGGAACCTGGGAAACTGTGAATGCTGCTAGGATGGCTCTGAGAAGCTAGGAGAAAGTGATTACCTACACTAAGTGATGTAGAAATTCCAAAATTGCTGTGGCAGATGCAGGAAGAAGGGATCAAAAGACTCAGAGAAGTGGACATGTTGGAGTGGATATACTGGATAAGGCCACTGTGGTCCTCAAGAGATCCCACGGGCTCTCCATTGCTGTGGAGTGCCTTGGGCTTTCTGGGGCTTGTACCTTATACAGAACCCAACTATTGGTCATATTTTGTCTCAGTAGTTCTGTTTATCTCTTAGTTTAGAATAAGTTGTGACGCCGTGACCCAACACATACACTTTTTTATACAATTTTTTATTATGGTAAAATATACAGAGTATTTATTATTTTAACCACATGTAAATGTACAATTCAGTGGCGTTAAATACATTCACAATGTTGTGTAACCATCACCACTATATCCAAAACTTTTTCATCTTCCCCGACATAAACTCTGTTTACACCTTTCCCTTCTCCCACTCCCAGTCCCTGGTATCCTCTATTCTACTTTCTGTTTCTATGAATATGCCTGTTCTGGGTACCTCATATAAGTGGAATCACACAACATTTGTCCTTTTATGTCTGGCTTATCTCCCTAAGCATAATGTTTTCAAGGTCCATCATGTTGAAGCATATATTCAAAATATCATCCTTTTTTACGGCTGAAGAGTATATATATGCCACATTTTGTTTATCATGGACACTTTGGTTGTTTCCATTTTTTGCCTATTGTGAATAATGCTACTAGAACATTGGTGTACAGACATCTGTTTGAGACCTGCTTTCTTTTTATTTTATTTTATTTTGGGGGTATGTACATTTTTTTTATTGCCGTAACATTGGTTTATAACATTATATAAATTTCAGGTGTATATTGTTATATTTCAATTTTTGTGTAGATAACGTCATGTTCACCACCCAAAGACTACTTACAATCCATCACCACACACATGTGCTAATCACCCCTTTTGCCCTCCTCTCTCCCCCCTTGCAGTCTAGTAACCACCAATCCAATCTCTGTTTCTTTGTGATTGTTTATTGTTGTTTTTATCTTCTACTTATGAGTGAGATCATACAGTATTTGACTTTCTCCCTCTGACTTATTTTGCTTAGCATAAACCCTCAAGGTCCACCCATGTTATCACAAATGGCTGGATTTCATCGTTTTTTATGGCTGAGTAGTATTCCATTGTGTATATATACCACATCTTTTTTATCCATTCATCCCTTGATGGGCACTTAGATTGCTTCCAAGTCTGGGCTATTGTGAATAATGCTGCAATGAACACAACAGTGCATGTATCTTTATGTATTCATGTTTTCATGTTCTTTGGATAGATACCCAGCAGTGGAATAGCTGGATTATATGGTAGTCCTATTCTTAATTTTTTGAGGAATCTCCATACTGTTTTCCATAGTGGCTGCACCAGTTTGCACTCCCACCAGTAGTGTATGAGAGTTTCCTTCTCTTCACACTCTCCAACACTTGTTGTTTCCTGACTTGTTAATTATAGCCATTCTGACGGGCTAGTGATATCACGGGAAGTGATATCTGATTGTAGTTTTGATCTGAATGTCCCTGATGGTTAATGATGTTGAACATCTTTTCATGTGCCTGTTGGCCATCTGTATATCCTCTTTCAGGAAATGTCTGTTCAGGCCTTTTTTTGTGTGTGTGAGGAAGATTAGCCCTGAGCTAACATTCACTGCCAATCTTCCTCTTTTTGCTGAGGAAGACTGGCCCTGGGCTAACATCCATGCCCATCTTCCTCTACTTTATATGGGATGCTGCCACAGCATGGCTTGATAAGCAGTGCATAGGTCCGTGCTTGGGATCTGAACCCTTGAACCCCGGGCCGTCGAAGCAGAGCATGTGAACTTAACCACTATGCCACCCAGCTGGCCCCTGTTCAGGTCTTTTGCCCATTTTTTAATTGGGTTGTTAGTTTTTTTGTTGTTGAGATGTATGAGTTCTTTATATATTATGGAGATTAACCCCTTATTAGATATGTGGTTTGCAAATATCTTCTCCCAATTGTTAGGTTGTCTTTTCATTTTGTTGATGGTTTCCTTTGCTGCACAGGAGGTTTTTAGTTTGATGTAGCACCATTTGTTTATTTTTTCTATTGTTTCCCTTGCCCGTTCAGACATGGTACTTGAAAATATGTTGCTAAGACCAATGTCTAAGAGCATACTGCCTATGTTTTCTTCTAGAAGTTTCGTGGTTTCAGGTCTTACATTAACGTCTTTAATCCATTTTGAGTTAATTTTTGTGTATGGTATAAGATAATGGTCTACTTTCATTCTTTTGCATGTGGCTGTCCAGTTTTCCCAACACCATTTGTCGAAGAGACTTTCCTTTCTCCATTCTATGTTCATGGCTCCCTTGTTGAAAATTAGCTATGCATAGATGTGTGGGTTTATTTCTGGGCTCTCAATTCTGTTCCATTGATCTGTGTGTCTGTTGTTGTGCCAGTACCATGCTGTTTTGGTTACTATAGCTTTGTAATATATTTTGAAATCAGGGATTGTGATACCTCCAGCTTTGCTCTTTTTTCTCAGGGTTCCTTTGGCTATTTGGGGTTGTTTGTTGTTCCATGTAAATTTCAGGATTCTTTATTCTATTTCTGTGAAAAATATTGTTGGAACTTTGACAGGGATTGCATTGAATCTTTAGATTTCTTGTGTAATTTATTGAATACTGTACTGAAAGTGAAAAACAGAATGGTTGTATGGGTACAGAATGGTTGTAAGTGTATTGGTTGCATACCCTCATGATCTCGTGGCTGACTGGGAGCTGTGGCTTGCTGCCACTGCCCAAGAGAATATCGTATCATATATCACTAGCTTGGAAAAAGATCAAATTCATAATTCAAAGTACGATTTCTACTGAAGTGTATTGCTGTCACACCATCGTAAAGTCAAAAAATCCTTAAGTCAAACCATTGTAAGATGGGGACTGTCTGTACAGTGTTATCAGCTATAGTCACTATTTTTTAAATTAGGTCCTCAGAACTTATTCATCTTATAGCTGAAAGTTTGTATCCTTTTACCAATCTCTCCCTGTTTCCCCCACCACTTAGCCCCTGGCAACCACTTTTCTACTCTTTAATTTTTTTTTTTTAAGATTTCACATATAAGTGATACCATGCACTATTTGTCTTTCTCTGACTGGCTTATTTCACTTAGTATAATGCACTCAAGGTCAATCCATGTTGTCCAAGGTCCATCCAGTGGCAAGATTTCCTTCTTTTTTCATGGCTGAATGATATTTCATTTTTATACAAGCACATATTCTTTATCCATTCATCTGTTGATGAACACTTAGGTTGTTTCCATATCTTGGGTAATATGAATAATAGCAATGAACATGGGAGTGCAGATATCTCGTCAATATCCTGTTTTCATTTCTCTTGGATATATATCCAGAAGTAGGATAGTTGGATCATATGGTAGTTCTATTTTTAAATGTCTGAAGAGCCTCTATATTGTTTCCTTGTGGCTGCACCAATTTATAGTCCCAGGAACAGTGCACAAACATTCTCATCCCTCCACATCCTCACCAGCACTTATTTCTTGTCTTTTTGATGATAGTCATTCCAACAGGTATGAGGTGACATATCTCATTGTGGTTTTGATTTGCATTTCCCTGATGATTAGTGATGTTGAGCACCTTTCATGTATCTGTCAGCCATCTGTATGTCTTCTTTGGAAAAGCATCTATTTAGTTTCTCTGTCTATTTTTTAAATCAGATTGTTTGTTTTTTTGCTATTGAGTTGTATGAGTTCTTCTCTATATATTTTGGATATTAACCCTTATCAGATATATGATTTGCAAATATTTTCTCCCATTCAATAGGTAGGTTGCCTTTTCATTTTGTTGATAGTTTCCTTTACTGTGCAGAAGCTTTTTAGTTTTATGTAGTCCCATTTGTTTATTTTTGTTTTTTTTGCCTTTGCTTTTGATGTCAAATCCAGAAAACAATTACCAAGACTAGTTTTAGGGAGCTTACTGCCTATGTTTGCTTCTGGGAGGTTTATTGTTTCAGGTCTTACATTCAAGGCTTTAATCAATTTTGAGTTGACATTCAATTTTCAATTTCAGTTTTGAGTTTATGGTGTAAGATAGGGGTCCAGTTTCATTTTTTTGCATGTGGCTGTCCAGTTTTCCCAGCATCATTTACTGAAGAGACTGTCCTTTTCCCATTGTATATTCTTGGCTCCTTTGGAGTAAATTGACTATATATGTATGGGTTTATTTCTGGGCTCTCTATACTGTTCCATTGATCTATGTGTCTGTTTTTAAGCCAATATCATATTGTTTTGATTACTTTAGCTTTGTAATATGCTTTGAAATCAGAACGTATAATGCCTCCAGCCTTGTTCTTCTTTCTCAAGATTGCTTTGGCTATTTGGGATCTTTTGTAGTTCCATACAAATTTTAGGATTGTTTTTTCTATTTCTATGAAAAATACCATTGGAATTTTTATACAGATTGCATTGAATCGGTGGATTGCTATGGGTAGTATGGGCATTTTACTATGAGACTTCTATAAAACATTTTATATTTATAACAGTCTATTTTAAGCTGATAACAACTTAAGTTTGAATACATACTAAAGGTCTATGTTTTCACTCTCCTCCCTCATGTTTTTTGTTTTTGGTGTCACAATTTACACCTTTTTACCTTGTGTATTCATTAACAAATTATTGCAGTTATAGTTATTTTTTACTACTTTTGTCATTTAACCTTCATATGAGATTTATAAGTGATTTACCCACCACCAATACAACATTATAGTATTCTGAATTTAACTGTATATCTGCCTTTACCAGTGAGATTTAGACTTTTATATGTTTTCCTGTTACTGATTAGCATCCTTTCATTTCAGCTTAAAGAACTCCCTTTAACTTTCTTGTAAGGCCAATCTAATGGTGATGAACTCTTTCAGCTTTGTCCATCTGAAAAACTCTTTACCTCTTCTACAACTCTGAAGGAAACTTCGCCAGGTAGAGTATTCTTGGTTAGTAGTTTTTTTCTTTCAGCACATTGAATATCTCATACCACTCCCTTCTGGCCTGCAAATTTCCTGCTGAAAATCTGCCCATAGTCTTGGGCAGTGGTCCCTAGTATGTAACAAGTTGTTTTTCTCTTGCTGCTTTTAAGATTCTCTCCTTGTCTGTAATTTTTGACAATTTAATTATAATGTATCTCAGTGTGGGTTTCTTTGGATTCCTCTTTTTTGGACCTCTCTGGCTTCTGGGATCTGGATGTCTCTTTCCTTCCCCAGGTTAGTAAAATTTTCAGCCATTATTTCTTTGGATAAGATTTCTGCCCCTTTCTCTCTATCTTCTCCTTCTGGGACCCCTATAATGAGAATATTGATTCTCTTGATGGTGTACCATAATTCCCTTAAACTATCTTCACTCATTTTCATTCTTCTTTCTTTTGCTTCTCTGATTGGATGAATTCCACTGCACTGTCTTCTAATTCACTAATCCTTTTGTCTGCTTGATCTAGTCTGTTGTTGAACCCTTGTATTAAATTTTTCATTTCATATTTTGTATTCTTCATCTCTGTGATTTCTGTTTGGTACTTTCTTATATTCTCCATTTCTTTATTGAAATTCTCACTTTGTTCATCCATTCTTCTCCTGAGCTTGGTGAGCATCTTTATGACTGTTATTTTTAACTCTTTATCAGGTAAACCATGTATCTCCTTTTCACTAAGGTCTGTTTCTCAAGTTTTATCTGGTTCTTTTATTTGGAACATATTCCTCTGTTCTTCATTTTCCTTGACTCTCTGTGTTGGTTTCTGCACATTAGACAAAACAGTCACCTCTCCTAGTCTTGAAGGAGTGGTCTTGTGTAGGAGATAAATCTTATTGTTTAGCCTCCCCCAAGCTCTTGGTTGTCTCTCAAACCTTTGTGATTGTCCAAGCCGCCTTCTTTGTTCTTAGTGGCTCCCAGTAGTTGAGGGTATGCCAAGACTTGTCGGTGTCCAAAAGGAAAGGATTTTGGTCAGTACCTACATGCAGGCTGATTGCAAGCTAGGCCCTCAGGCACACTTTTAAGGTATGCAAATAGACCTCTTTCAGGGAAAGACTGGGAGATGAGTATTTCTGTCTGCTCTCTGTGTGCTGAGCCCTGGGTGGGGGGGGGAGGATAGCCAGTTAAGAACTTTTTATTTATTTGCTGCAGTCCTGTGGGACCAGTGAATACAAGCCCTGCTGTCCACCAGAGCCGGATGATCAAGAAGTGCATCCCCTGGGTGGCCGCCATAAAAGTTGGAGTGCTAGACATGTGCACAAGCTCCTTCTAGGGAGACACCAATGACCTGGAGCTGGCCAGAGGGAGAATGTGGAGACAATGCCCACCAGCTTCCTGGTTTCTGGGGAAATTGCATTCATCCCCTAGATGTGTGCTAAATTAGAAGACTGACCCTCAGTCAGCAGTTTTTAAAGTATGCAAATAGGCCTCTTTCAGGGAAAAATGGAGATGGGTGTTTCTGTCATCTCCCTCTTTGCTGACTCCTGTGGAGATAGCCACTGTAAGTTCTCATAAGCCCTTTAAAAACTGTTTCCTTGTTTGCTATAGTTTTGTGGGTCTCATGGACACAAGCCCTATTGGCTTTCTGACCTGGGTGTTTTGGGGGCCCATCTCTCAGATGGAAGTCTTAAAAGTTGGGGTGCTAGATGTTGGGCACAAATCCTTCACTCCTCAGGGAGAAGCTGGGAGTTGTGAGTTTCCTCCTGATTGTATGCTGCTGTTCTGGGGGTGGGGGAGGTTTACGGCAAGAGTGTGTCTCAGCCTTTCCCACCCATATCAATGTGGGTATTTTGTCATTTAACCAATGTATATGAATTGCTCAACTAGTCTCTGGATTTGTTTCAGAGGGAATTGCTCCACGTGTGGCTGTAGATTCACTGTGTCCATGGGAGAAGGGAAGTTCAGGATCCTCCTATATCACCATCTTGGACTGGAACTCTCTCCATTCTTTTTGAAACTTGTATTATGATGTTGTTAGAATTCCTTGATTGACAGCCTAATATCCTTTTCTACTGTTTTCCATCACTTTTCCATTTGTACTAACTACTTGTTGAGGGTATGACCTTAATATTCCAATTCATCTATGGATTATTCATTTCTATAATCATATTTTTAATTTCCAAGGGTCTTTCTTATTCTCTGATTGTATGTAATGTTGTTCTTTTTTCATAAGTGCCATATCTTTTCTTATATCTTTTAGATATTACTAATAATAGTGGTAGAGGACCTGTTAGATATCCTGCTTATCTGCTTTCATGATGTCATCAACTTTTCCCTCACAGGACCTAGTTCAATAGAGATTTTACATTTATCTTTGTAATTTTTGCTAAATGTTCATCTCCCTCATAATAGTGCAAGCTCCATATAGGCAGCATTTTACTTTCATTCTTCATCATGTTACTGCCCAAAAATGGGTTCATCTGCCTGCCAAAAGACACATCAATAGTCAAGAGGTAAGGTGGGAGGAGAAAAAGGACTTTTTATTAGAGCTTGCTAGCAAGAGGGAAGATGGCCAACTTTATTACCACACAAAAGGAACAACCTACTTGCTTTGAGACAAAAGCCAATGTCATGAGCCAAGTTGGTGGAAAAGAAACGGCAGTTTATTACAGCTTGCTAGCAAGGGGAAAGACGGCCGACTAATGTCTCAAAGAATCATCTTAAGGGGGTACAAAATCTTACAGCAGTTATATAGGCCGGTGGGTTATAGGGGAGGAGGTTAGAAATGTTGACCTTCTGGTGTTACAGACTGGGAGTGCCACGCCAGATCTTTCAGTTTTCATTTATGATGGCTATCAGCATAGACTCTCTGTTCGGGGGTCATCACATTCCTACCATTCCTTACCATTTCTTCTTCCACATTCTCATTTTTGTTCCCATTTGTTTGTTCATAATATATTTGATATTTGCATTTCTTCTTTTCCAAATGTTTTCTAATAGTCTTTAATCACTTTCTAATTGAGATGTAGGCATTTAAATATGCTGAATATAAGAAAGAAGAAAAAGCAGCCTCTGATCCCAGAGAGTTCGCCTGACGCTTACAGCTAGACCTCAGTGTTGTCTAAAGCTGGCCTGGTGCTCACAGCTAGGCCATGTTATTCTCCTCTTTGACATAACACATCTCACAAAACACCAATATCAGACAAGGACACACTGAGACCGTGATATAGTGACACAAAACAAGATTACTACATAATTTTATCTAAGCACAGAGTAAAACAAGGCACTGTGCAACTCACAAAGTACCAAACATCTCCCTTTGCTGGGTTATATGAGTTATATGGCTGCTTCTTTATCAATTACTGCTTTATCCTTGCTCTAGTTTGCCCTCCCTATAGATAAGATTGATTAAGACACAGAATTGACCTGGCTTCCTGACAATATCCAATATAGAGTGAACTCCTGCTTCCTTAGTCCTCCCCAAAATCACCCAACCAAAGCCCAAATGCTATAATAATACATCCTTTCTAAAACCCTTATACTAAGAGGCTCTATGGTTCCCCATGGTGTGCATTCTCCCTCGCTGCAACAAGTAATAAATGCAATGTGTTCAGCCACAGGTGTGCTCCTGGTGGTCTTTGGCTGAAGGACATTGACACATGCTAGCCTTTTGTCTGTCAATTTTTCATGTGTCTTTGAGTTTGATTATGGGATACATTTGTATATTTGTGGGTTTATGGTTGCCATAGAGAAGTTTTAGTTTTTTTCTTTATGGTTTTTCACCTTTGGGTCATATTTAGAGAATTCTTCATTCCACAACTGTAAAAATTTCAGGGATATTTTCATCTAGGTAGAGATGATGAGGAGAGAGGGTTCATGGGTAAAGGGAAACAGAGAGAACAGTCTGAATTTTGGAGGAAAGTATGAATAAAAGCAATAGGTAAAGAATTCTAAGGTAGTAGAATTCTGAGGTGTGCATCTTTTGCTTTAAAATTTTACAAGTATGTCCACAGGGCCTGCAAGGTATTTGATATATGTTGTTTTCAATAAAAACTTTCTCTTGGGCTAAGTGAAGACTTATGTCCCTGCTGATGTTTACCACCTTAATGAAAACAACGCCAAGAGTCCCAATATGATATACACAAGGATTAGCTCCAGTGATGGGCATTTTTGAACACTATGTCCTTGAGGTGATAAATCATGTTTTGGTTAATGTCTGTACACTCCAGCTGTTAAATTACATATTAATTAAATTTCTTGGGCATGTTCTATTTTAAGGATATGTCTAAGACCCACATAGACAAATCTATGGCTGCCATATGAAGATAATTTTAATGTACTTCAGTGTACGAGTCACACAGTACCTTTTCGAGGTCGGATACTGAAAACTAAAACATTCTAAATATGCTCTGTCAAATATGGTAGCTACTAGTCATACATAGCTATTTAAATTTAAATTGAATAAAACCAAAAATTCATTTTCTCTGTGGCACTACCCACATTTCAAATGCTCAATAATCATGTGTAGCTAGTGGCTACCATATTAGACAGTGCAGATATGGAACAATTTCTTCATCAGAGAAAGTTCTATTGAACAGCACTGTTATTGATGCTTTGTGGGCCTCAACTCGGCATTAGACTCACTTAAAATAAAAGGGCCAATATTATTTCTCATACAAATTGTATCAGATGTCTGTCTGCGATATGGATAAATATTAAGCTGGTTCGTGAACATAACCAAAATGGGTCATGAATGAATCTCTATCTGGTGCCTTCAGCCACAAACTGTTCCCAGTTCTAAAGGGGAAACACCTGTTCTTCCACCTCCCTTCCCAGACTGAGGACATTCTCTGGCATCAAATTTCCAGAGGATGAGTTCTGTTCTAGAAGAGTCCAAGGCGAGAGCCCTAAGCAAAGTTTTGGGAGGCAGAGAGTCCAGCTCAGGGAGAGGGATTTGGGGAAGTGAAGAGGAGGTGGGGGCCAATTTGGAGAGTCTCTCTGGTTTACTCAGCACAGTAGTTCTCAAAGGGTGGTCTGTGGAACCCTTCAACTCGCTGAGACCCTTTCGTGGGATCCACGAGATCAAAACTATTTTCGTAACATTACTAAGAATTTATTTACCTTTTTACACTGTGTTGACATTTGTACTGAGGTAAAACTTAGCAGGAATGGAGCCTGTCTGAGCAAATAGCAATAGTAGTTATTATATTCTTCACCACCACTTAATTGCAGGGGGGAAAAAAGCAAGTTTCACTTAAAAATATCACGGTTGAAGCATTAAAAATTAACTTGATTAAATCACCATTCTCGAGTCCATATTTTAGAATATCTGATAGGATAACACGGGAAGTTCACATGAAGTACTTCTGCTACATTCCAATGTCCTGTGTCTCAAGAAAAAGAATTTGTCTGAGCTGAGCTAGCCTCCTTTTCATAGAATACCATTTTTACTTGAAAGAATGAATGACAGAGAAACTATGATTATTTACACTCAGTTATTTGACATACACTTTCTCAAAAACAAATGTGAACTTCTCCCTTCAAGAAAATCAACTGACAGTATTTGTTGCCAATGATAAAACGTAAGCTCTCATAAGAAAAGTTTGGAAAACTTGTATCCACCATTGTAATCTTGACAACTTCTCAGTACTGACAAACTTTTCTAGTGGGATCTGTGGTAATATTAACAAATGTGATTACATGATAATTTTCATTAAATGTGTCAACATTAGAAGATTAATATAACTTGGTGAAACAATGCATTACTTAAAAAAATCATGTGTTCAAGATTCATTCAATGCATGAGATAGACTTATGGATTTGAATGTAACAGATTTGGAAATATTCAGTGACAGTGTTTCAGGTTCTGCATTGCAAAAAACCTTTAAGAAACTACTACTTGTGTAGTTTTAGTGTAGTATCAAAGATGAATAACCACGATTATCTGAAACCTTTATTCAAAATACTCCTCCTACATATTTGTGTGAGGCTGGATTATTTTCATATACTTCGACGAAAAGAGTTTAAATGTAGAAACAGCCATGCAAATTCAGCAGTCTCCTAACAAGAAAAACAAGACTTGCAGAAAAGCAGAATGTAAAAAGATCCACTCTTCTCATGATGCTGTTTAATTCTGGAAAGTAGTAATTCTCCACAAAAATATATTATTTGTTACCATGTAATAGGTTATTAATATTATTCTAAACGAATTAAGTGTACTTTTAAAAAGGTTTCAATACCTAATATGGTAAATATAGACAAATATAACCCACACAAAATTATCTTTGAGGTCCTAACTAATTTATAAGCGTGTACAGAGATCTTGAAACCAAAAGTTTGTAAATCACTGACTCAGGCCTTGGGCAAAGACTGAGGGAGACAGTGTGACAAAGAGCTCTCGGTGCAGCAGGAGAGGGGTCAGGGCAAAGTCCCAAGTCCCTGGCCATGGCTTCAGGGTCTCAGGCCCGAGGGCGGTGTCCGGGGCGGGGAAGCTCAGTGTTGGGGAGTCCCCACCTCCCTGAGTTTCACTTCTCCCTCTCACAACCTGTGTCAGGTTCTCCTGGAGACTCACAACGCGGCCCCAGTTCCCACTCCCATTGCGTGTCCGGTTTCTAGAGCAGCCAATCAGCGTCTCCGCGGTTCCCGGGTGTAAAGTGCACTGAGACGGGCCAGGTCCTGGCGCCCCAACCTTCCTTCTGCTCCTCTCAGGGGCCCTGACCCTGACCGAGACCTGGGCGGGTGAGTGCGGGGTCGGGAGGAAACGGCCACCGTCGGGGGCGGTGAGAGGAGACCGCGCGGCGGGGGCGCAGGACCCCCGGGGAAGGCGCGTCTGCGCCCCCGGACCCGCCCCCACATCGGCCCCTCTCCGCCCTGATTCTCCACTCCTCACTCACCTCCCTCTCCGTCTCGCCGCCCCTTTTCCGTCTCACAGTCCCCTCCCCGCTACCTCCCCTCCGGGCCCCATTAATCTCCGACCCGGGAAGAGCCGGGCAGAATTCGCTCCGGTTTTGCCTTCAATTTAGGCGGAAACAGACTCTGACCAATCACCGCCGGTCTGTCTCGCGCGGGAGTGAGGAAAGTGGGCGGGGATGAGCGGGAGGACGGGGTTGAGTGGGCGGGGCTGACCGCGGGGGCGGGGCTCGGGGCTTTGTGGATGCGCCTTGGGACCCGACGGGCGCCTCCTCCGCAGGTACAGTCAGTTCACCTACGACGGCGCCGATTACCTCGCCCTGAACGAGGACCTGCGCTCCTGGACCGCGGCGGACACGGCGGCTCAGATCACCCGGCGCAAGTGGGAGGGGGAAGGTGAGGCGGAGAGCTACAGGAACTACCTGGAGGGCGAGTGTGTGAAGTGGCTCCTCAGATACCTGGAGAACGGGAGGGAGACGCTGCAGCGCGCATGTATGTTGGGCCGTGAGGCTGCTCTGATCTCTCCTCCAGCTGGGGCTGGCTTCCCACAAGGAGGGAAGGAAAATAGAATCGAAGCTAGAATGCCGCCCGTTCCTCTGGTCCAGAGGGAGAAGAGCCCCCCTGGGTTTCTAGATTCCTTACCAAAGGGTGACTCTGAGGGCCCTTCTCTCAGGACAATTAAGAGATCCAGTCTCCCCGGGGATGGAGGGTAGACATCCCTGAAGTAACTGATCCGCTAGTTGTCGCCTTGACCCCAGCAGCAGTCTTGGGCACATGGGGCAACTTTCTCTCTCTCACGCCCTGTTCTTTGCTGTCTGGAAGTCTGACTCCAGCTTTTCTGAGTAACTCGGCCTCCACCCAGGTCAGGATCAGAAATCCTGTTCTCTCCCTCAGAAACCTGGAGCCTCCTACCCCGAGCTGTCTCACCCTGATTTTGGAGCTTTACAAAGAGTAGATTATCCCAGATCCCTGACTCCAGGTTGGAGTCTGGATTTTACACTTTTTCCCCCACCTGATAGTCCTGTCCATTCTCGGGATGGTCACATGAGTGCTGCTAGAATATCCCATGAGGGATGCAAAGTGTCTGAATTTTCTGATACTTCCTCTCAGATACCCCCCAAAACATACCTGACCCAGCACCCCATCTCTGACTGTGAGGTCACCCTGAGGTGCTGGGCTCTGGCCTTCTACCGTGCAGAGATCACCCTGACCTGGCAGCGTGATGAGGAGGACCAGACCCAGGACACAGAGCTTGTGGACACCAGGCCTGTGGGGGATGGAACCTTCCAGAAGTGGACAGCTGTGGTGGTGCCTTGTCAAAAAGAACAGAGATACATCTGTCCAGTGCAGCATGAGGGGCTGTCCAAGCCTATCACCCTGAGATGGGGTTAGAAGAGGGATGAGAGGACAGAGCCTCTTCTCAGACAACAAAGCAGGAGCCCTTCTGGAGACCTTTTAGTGGTATCAGAGCTGAGGCCTGGGGGTCAGGGCCCCTTAGCCTCATTTCCTCCCTAGAGCCGCCTCCTCAGTCTACCATCCCCATCATGAGAATTGTTGCTGATCTGGTTCTCCTTGGAGCGATGGTCACTGAGCTGTGACCTGGAGGAAGAAGAGCTCAGGTAGGGAGGGGCTGGGGGGTCTATTTTCTTGTACAACTAGGGAGATTTCAGGACCCAGATAGGAGTTTGCCCATCTCCTTTCTTGTTACTGAGAGGCACCATCCACACACATGCTATTATTTTATTATTATGTTTTTATTGATGTTTTAATAGTTTTTAACATTGTGAAATTTTGGGTTGTACATTTTTGTTTGTCCATCAGCATATATATGTCTCCCTTCACCCTTTGTGCCCACCCTCCACCCCCATTGCCCCTGGTAACCACAATACAGTTTTCTCTGTCCATGTATTGGTTTGTATTCCACATATGAGTGAGATCATACAGTGTTTGTCTTTCTCTTTCTGGCTTACTTCACTTAACATAATACCCCGCAGGCCCATCCATGTTGTTGCAAATGGGATGATTTTGTCTTTTTTTATGGCTGAGTAGTATTCCATTGTATATATATACCACATTTTCTTGATCCAATCGTCAGTCGAGGGACACTTAGGTTGCTTCCACTTCTTGGCTATGGTGAATAATGCTGCAATGAACATAGGGGTGCATAAGCCTCTTTGGATTGTTGATTTCAGGTTCGTTGGATAGATTCCCAGTAGTGAGATAGCTGGATCATAGGGCATCTCTGTTTTTAATTCTTTGAGGAATCTCCATACCATTTTCCATAGAGGCTGCACCAGTTTGCATTCCCACCAGCTGTGTATGAGGCTTCCTGTTTCTCCACATCCTCTCCAACATTTGTTGTTTTTTGTCTTGGTGATTATAGCCATTCTAACGGGCATGAAGTGATATCTTAGTGTTGTTTTGATTTGCATTTCCCTGATGATTAGTGATGTTGAACATCTTTTCATGTGCCTATTGGCCATCTGTATATCTTCTTTGGAGAAGTGTCTGTTCATTTCCTTTGCCCATTTTTTGATAGGGTTGTTTGTTTTTTTGTTGTTCAGTTGTGTGAATTCTTTATATATTATGGAGATCAACCCCTTGTCAGATATATGTTTTGCAAATATTCTCTTCCAGCTGGTGGGTTGTCTGTTCATCTTGATTCTGGTTTCGTTTGTCTTGTAGAAGCTCTTTAATCTGATAAAGTCCCACTTCACACACGTGCTGTTTTAAACAGCTATATGTTTATTAAGTAACAGGAAATGGGCCAAAAAAAAAAAAAAGGGATGACCTTTTGCATTTACATATTGCCATGTCTGATGCTCTTCATCTCTTCTGAAAGTCTGAGTTTCCATTTGGTATCATTTGCCTTCAGCCTGAAGAACTTCCTGTGCCATTTCTTATAGTGCAAGTCTGTTTGTTACAAATTCTTTTAATTTTCTTTTATCTGAAAATCTCTTTATTTACCTTCATACTTGAAGGACATTTTTGCCGAATGTAGAATTCTGACTTGACAGTTTTTTTCTTTTAGGACATTAAAGGTCTTGTTTCACTCTTCCGGCTCTGTGTTTTCTGATGAGAAGTCATCACAGGAGAGGAAGAACAGAAGAACCAAAACAGAAAAAAATATCATGATAGATGTAGTATCTATAATATCAAAAACTACAATAAACTTCATGGATCACCATTCCAATTAAAAGGCAGAAATTATCAGAATAGATTAAGAAACAAAACCCAACTATATCCTGTTTGCAAGAGGTGCATTTTCAATATAAAGACACAAGTTGAAAGTAAATTGATGGAAAAAGATATGCCCTGCAAACAGAAACCATAAGGAGACTGAAGTGGCTGTATTGATATCAGAAGCAAAAGAGATTTCAAAATAGAATGCATTGACAGGGATAAGGAGAGATGCTTCATAATGATGAAATCTAATGGGATGGGAAATTTCACAATTACAGACAGAAAGGGGATCAGTAGTTGCCTAGGGCTGGGGGTAGGGAGAGAGGATCAAATACAAAGGGGCATGAGGAAGCTTTTTATGATAAGGGAGCTGTTCTACTTGTTGGTGATGGTAGTGGTTACATGATTGTAAACAATCACTGATATTTATCTAACTGTATATCTAAAGTTGGTGAATTTCATTTCATGTAAAGACTTTAAGACTTAAAAAAGTAGCAAGGAAGAAGGCAAGATAAAGACACTTTTAGATAAATAAAAACAGAGAAATCATTGCTACAGGTCCTGCAATGAAGTAAATTTAAAGGAAGTCCTCCAGGCTTCAGGGAAATGACACTAGATGATAACTCATATATACAGAAAGTATAACAAATAACAGAAATATACGTGATATTCTGTTTATGTGCATTTTTCTTAATTTCCTTAAAAGACATATGACTGTTGAAAGTAAAAAAGTAATATGCTGTATTATTGGGCTAATAATGTATACTGATGTAATATATATGACAGTAACAGCATAAAGGTGCTTGAATGGAACTATATTGTTGCAGGTTTCCTATATTTTTCTGCATGTAGTTCAGTGTTACCTTAAGTAGATGGTGAAAAGTTAAGATGCAGGTTTCAATTCTTACAATAGCAATAAAAAGTTAACAGAAATATAGCTAAAAAGCCACTAGAAGACATAAAATCATTAACAGAAAGTATTTTCTTAAAACAAAGAAAGGTAGGAAAGGAGGCACAGGAATGAAAAAGCGATGAGACAGTTCAAAAACAAATAGCAAAATGATAGACCCAGATTGTACCAGATCAGCAATCATATTAAATATAAATTGATGAAAATTCAAATCAACGGCTGAGATTATCAGACGGGATAAATATCAAGACAGATTATATGCTGTATATAATGGAAAACTTTAAATACTAAACCAAAAGTAGGTTGAAAGTTAAAAGGAGAAGGAATATGCCATGGAAATAGAAGGCATAAGAAAACTGGAATGTCTGTATTACTATGAAGCAAAATAGGCTTGAAGAGGAGTATTGCTCGAGACATAGAAGGACTTTATAATGATGATAGGCCAGTATCACAAGAAGGCAAAAGTAATAAATGTATAAATACCTAACTATAGAGCTCCACAATAGAGGAAACATAAAGTGGCAGAACTGAAAAAGAAATAGACAAATTAACAATTATATTTACAGATCAGTACTCCTATCTCATTAATAGAACAAGTAAACAAAATCTAGTAAGGATATAGAAGACTTAAATATTGTGACCCATCTTGACCTAATTCACATGTTTTGAATATCATATCCAGCAAGAAGATGATAGATATTTTTTCAAGTGTATGTGGAACATTCACAAAAATTGACTATATTCAGACCCTAAAACAAGTCTCATTAAATTTAAAGGGATTGAAATTATAGAGCATATTCTCTGACTACAAGGACATTAAATTAGAAATCCATAACATGATATCTGGAAAATCTCCAAATATTTGGAAATTAATCAACAAACTTCAAACCCATGGGTTACCATGGCTTAAAGAAGAAATCAGAACGGAAATTAGGATTCTACCTCAGCTTTCTCCTCCCTCTCCCAACTTCCCTCCACTCACACACTGTTATGAGAGGTTCGGGGATTCGATCAGAGACGTAAAGAAACTTTCCACTCCAAACAAATGGACTGAAGGTATATTTTATTATTGTCTTGACATGAGTACAGCCATGTTTGGCCGCTCCATTGACCTACAGCCACCAGCACAAAAAAGAAATACAAAGCTGCTTTCTGTGTGGTGGGAACTGGCCTTTTCCCGGGAACTGGCCTTTCTCCCACGGAGAGAGTTGCAAGTTGTAACATTTCAAGGCTCTTGGAGCGTCGTGGCCCGGAATGGACTGGCCATCTGTGCCGGGCTAAGACGATAACCAAAGAGAACAATGCACGTACGCAACTACTGGGCTGGGACGTTAGCCAGGGGGCTCAGTACACGTACGCCACTGATAACCATTTGTGCATGGGAACACTAAATGCTTGCTCTGCAAACTCTGTAATTGCTTACTCTGAAAATTACTGATGGTATAAAAACTGCTGGAAACTGAGCCTCAGAGAGAGTTCCACCTAGAGAGAGTTCCACCTGTGGAAGGGACACCTTGCCCAGGACGTGTGATCCTTGCCCAGCCGTCGATTGCCAGAGGTCTCCCGGCAGTGGGGCGTGGATGTTGTGAGTAACTGATTTGATGTGAAGTAATTGATTTGATGTGTAGTAAGTGATTTGATGTGTTCTCTTTTTGGTTAACCTGGTGTTTCTCTTTCTGGTTGATTTGTGTCATTTCTCTTCAGCCGATGTGGGTATTTTCCCTTTCCAGTCGGGCTGATGTTTTTCCCTCTTAATATTTGACCTATTTGGATCTGTTTGCAGACTGTCACCTTTACTATCCTCTATATAATAAAATATACCTCAGTCCATTTGTTTGGAGTGGAAAGTGTCTTTACGTCTCCGATCGAATCCCGAACCTCTCTTAACATAATTGGCGCTGTGAGCAGGATTCGATTAAGGAGATGCCTTTCCTATTCAAACGAAAGGTAACTGAAGCCAAGGTGGAAGGATTCCAGGATGGGAGGACCCTCCCTTTTGCACTCTGGCTGGGAGTGGGCTCATAGGTCAGGGTTATGTGAAGCTTGGGATGCTCGTCTGCGACGATTTGAACCGTTGGATGTGACCAAAGCTTTGCAGGCGGTGGGAAGGAAAGAGAAAGATGATGTGTCTTTTTTGGCACGGCGGGGTTGGTGTTTGTTGACTGCTTATCGCCGGGCTATAGAAGATAGGGATAAGATACAGACAGAGAAGGCACTCTTGGAAACGGAATGTCGCCGGGCTGTAGAAGATAGGGATAAGATACAGACAGAGAAGGCACTCTTGGAAACGGAATGTCGCCGGGCTGTAGAAGATAGGGATAAGATACAGACAGAGAGGGCGCTGTTGGGAACGGAAGGTCGCCGGGCTGTAGAAGATAGGGATAAGATACAGACAGAGAAGGCACTCTTGGAAACGGAATGTCGCCGGGCTGTAGAAGATAGGGATAAGATACAGACAGAGAAGGCACTCTTGGAAACGGAATGTCGCCGGGCTGTAGAGGATAGGGATAGGATACAGACAGAGAAGGCACTCTTGGAAACGGAATGTCGCCGGGCTGTAGAGGATAGGGATAGGATACAGACAGAGAAGGCACTCTTGGAAACGGAATGTCGCCGGGCTGTAGAAGATAGGGATAAGATACAGATAGAGAAGGCACTCTTGGAAAAAGAATATTCAGATTTACAGTTGCCTGAAGTCAAGGTGGAAGAAATTCCAGGATGGGAGGACCCTCCCTTTTGCACTCTGGCTGGGGAGTGGGCTCGTAGGTCAGGGCTATGTGAAGCTTGGGATGCTCGTCTGCGACGATTTGAACCTTTGGATGTGACCAAAGCTTTGCAGACGGTGGAAAGGAAAGTGAAAGATGATGTTTCCTTTTTGGCACGGGGTTGGTGTTTGTTGACTGCTTATCGCCGGGCTATAGAAGATAGGGATAAGATACAGAAAGAGAAGGCACTCTCGGAAAAAGAAAATTTAGATTTGCAGTCTCGTTTGGCTATGATTCAATGTCAATATCTTGCACTGGGAGATCAGGCTCATAACTACCAAGCTATAGCAGAAAAGGCTGCTATAAGAGTTGCCAAATATAAATATAGAAAGAGGAGAGGAAAGATAAATGAACGAAAAGTTCATATGGCCATAGCATCGGCCGGTCCTAAGTGGGACCCGGACACATGGGATGGTGATATCTGGGATGATGATTCTGAAACTGATTATGAGGAAGAGGAAAAACCGCCCAAACGCACAGAGGCACGTCCTCTTCGCCGTCGGCGGATGGAAATGGATGGTAATCATCCTGTAAGGAAAGATGTGATTGAGGATTTTAACCAGCAAGAAATTTCTGATATTTTAGCCGGGCTACACAAAAGCCTGGAGAAGCCATCATAACCTGGCTTGTTCGCCTATATGATATGGGCGCTACAGGAATTAATCTGGATGCAGGAGATGCTTTTAAATTTGTAATTTTGTCCAATGATCCAGTAATACGGAGAGCTTTCAGAGACTGGAGCATGAATGCTCACCCCCCAAATGATCGTGGACAAGACACTGATGGTACCACTTTATTGGCTCTTGCAGTAAAAGGAGCTCAAGATAAATACCCCACGGATGATATGTGGCCAGACACTAATAGACCGTGGTATACTTTAAAAGATTGTGTCCAAAAGATGAGAGAAGAAACCATGAAACGGGCTGTGTTTCTGGGGTGTGGTGAAGCTTTAAATGAAATGACTTTAAGTGTCCAGGTGCGAAACAAGTTGATAAAACTGCACCTCTGGCATACAAACAAATAATTACAACCCTTCTCACGAATGAAACTGAAAACCCTATATCAACACTTGCAGATAAGATTATGCAGCTAGCAGACTTGGGAGACTGGCAGACAACTGAAAACTCTCCAGGAAGGGCAAAAAGAGAAACATTCTTTAAAAAGATAAAATAACTCGAGGTGATATGTTTTGGCCCTACTCCAGGCAGGAGTACCTAAAGACCAGATTGATGGAGTTGACACTAGAGAATTATGGAAACTATATAAAGAAAAAGGGCTGAATGTAAAACAAGTGAACAGAAGGGACAGTATAGAGAATGCTTCCAACCCAGTGCCTACTGCACCTAGTGCACCACCTCCTCCCTTGGATCCTCTTCTTGCTGACTTATGTGATTGAGGGAAGGCCAAACCTCTGTATCGATTAGTGCCACTATAAGAAAAGATATTAGACCACATGTACCAATTAAAATATTTTGGAAGAATGGATCTACAACTAGTGTGAAGGCACTTGTAGATACAGGGGCAGAGGCCACCCTTATCTATGGGAATCCAACTAAGTTTCAAGGTACATCAATTCTGATAACTGGATTGGGAGGAAAAGAAATCCAGGCAGTTACCACTAATCTTTCTATGCAAATTGGGCAACTACCCCGGCGCACATATCTAGTTATGATTGTACCAATACCAGAATATATAATTGGGATTGATATTCTAAAAGGATTGACATTAAATTTGGCTGATGGACAATACCAATTTGCTATTAGAGCTTTGTCTTTTCATATTAATGCTGTAATTGTAGGATGTTTGCATCATGAAGTAGAAATTCCACCTGCCACACAAGTGATCAATCAAAGACAGTATCGCATCCCTGGAGGACAACAAGAAATATCTGAGACCATAGAAGATTATTTGGCTGTAAAAGTCCTTCGCAGAGTAACTACAGCCTGGAATAATCCTATCTGGCCTGTTAAAAGGTGATGGGACATGGAGAATGACTGTAGATTACAGAGAGCTAAACAAAGTGACTCCGGCTATTCAAGCGGCCGTCCCTGATTTGATTACTCTCATAGAAAAAGTGCAATGTTATCCAGGCACTTGGTATGCAGTCATAGACTTGGCTAATGCCTTTTTCACCATACCTATACCTAAAAGTGTCCAAGAACAGTTTGCTTTCACGTGGCTGGGACAACAATATACCTTTACTAGACTTCCTCAGGGATATGTGCATAGCCCCACTATCTGCCATCGACAGGTTGCTGAGACCTTGGCAAAGGTACCTGCTTCTGATGATGTCCAAATAGTACATTATATAGATGATATTATGATCCAAGGAAATGAAGAAGAAAAGGTACAACAACAGTTAGAAAAAGTAATGGACACACTTGAGGAGGATGGATGGAAAACTAATCCAGCTAAAATTCAGGGCCCAAGTTCAAATGTTAAATTTTTGGGAGTACTTTGGAATAATGGAAAACAAGAAATTTTACCTAAAGCTAGACAAAAGATATTAGATTTTGCAGCACCCCGCAACAAAAAGGAAGCACAAAAATTTATTGGATTATTTGGATTTTGGAGGGCACATATTCCACATTTAAGTCGGCTCCTTGCACCTTTATATAAAGTTACCAGGAAAAAATATGAATTTGAATGGGGAATGGAACAAAAAGAAGCTTTTGAAGCAGCCAAGCATGCTATTCAGACTGCTTTAGATCTATGGCCAATTAAACCGGGACCCATTGAGTTACAGGTAGATGTCATTGATCAGTATGCCAGCTGGAGTCTATGGCAAAAACAAGGTGCCTGACGTTATCCTCTGGGATTTTGGAGTCGCAAGCTTCCCTGTTCCAGTGAAAGATATAGTCCTTTTGAAAAACAGCTGTTAGCCTGCTACTGGGCTCTAATAGACTCAGAAAGCCTTACCCTGGGACATGAGGTAATTATGCGACCTCAAATACCCATCATGCAATGGATTCATAGCATGCCTGTTACTCATAAAATTGGACAAGCACAAGAATTTAATATTATCAAATGGAAATGGTATATTCAAGACCGGGCCAAACCTGGCCCAAAGGGGTTGTCTCTATTGCATGAACAAGTGTCTCAATATAGCAGTGAGCCAACTGTGTCACCTAAGACTGATATAACAGAATCTCCTGTTAAATGGGGTGTCTCATATGATCAATTGACTGAAGAACAACAAAACCATACGTGGTTTACAGATGGTTCTGCCAAAATGATATCAAGCTCACGGAAATGGAAAGCAGTTGCCTATAACCCATCCACCCAACAAACAATTGTCACCACCGGAGATAATATGAGTAGCCAATATGCTGAACTCTATGCAGTGTATCAGGCACTTCAACAAGAACAGGGGCAACAATGTCATATATATACTGATTCGTGGGCAGTGGCACAAGGTTTGGCAACGTGGATGCCACAATGGAAAAAACATGATTGGAAAATTAATGATAAAGAAATATGGAGAAAGAAATTATGGGAAGACATATGGTTATGGTGTCAAAATACAATTGTTACTGTATTTCATGTTGATGCTCACAGTTCTTTAATTTCTGCAGAACGAAAGCATAATTCTCATGCTAATCAGCTGGTGCAGATTCGTGCAACGTACAACCCAGGCTTAGCACAATGGGTCCACGAAAAGAGTGGACACTTGGGAGAACAAGCGTCATACAGGTGGGCACAACAAAGGGGAATCCTTGTCACCCATGATGATATTGCCACTGCAGTACAACAGTGTCAGTTATGCCAACAGTTAAATAAACGGGGAGTTCCACACCCCTACCAAGGTCATATCCAAAAGGGATTATTTCCTGCCCATACCTGGCAAATAGATTTTATCGGACCATTGCCAAATTCTTGTGGATATACTTATGCCTGCACTGCTGTTGATACATATTCTGGTTATTTATTGGCTATACCAGCTAAAGTGGCCACCCAACAGAGTGCCATAAAATTATTAGATATAATCAAGTTATATTATGGAACACCAAGGCAAATTCAGAGTGACAACGGTTCCCACTTTACAGGTAAGTTGATTCAAACCTATACCAAGGAAAATTATATAGAATGGATTTATCATATACCTTATTACCCCCAAGCTGCAGGCCTCATAGAACGAATGAATGGATTGCTTAAACAACAATTGAGGAAACTTGGTCATGGCTCATTAAAGGGGTGGCACAACCATCTAAGTACTGCTCTAAATGTGTTAAATAACAGGCCATTAGGCCCTAATGAGACTCCTCTGTCAAGGTTGTTACCAGCAAAGATTACAGAAGTGGCAGCCGCCACCCATGAGCTTATGACCTTAACCTATTGGCCCCTGACTCAGTCTGCTAAACCGCCTTTTCGTGCCACGGCCGAAGCGGCTGGATTGGATTTATCTACTGTTCATTCTATTCAATTGCCCCCTAAGAGGCAGTCTATAGTCCCTACTGGGATAGGGATACAATTTCCCAAAAATACCTTTGGTTTGTTAAAAGGACGCTCTGGACTGGCAGCAAAAGGTATTGATGTACTAGGAGGAGTTATTGATCCAGATTATCAAGGAGAAATAAAATTTATATTATATAATGGTAGTGACACAGTACTAACTGTAGAGTCTGGGGAACGAGTGGGACAATTATTGGTGCTTCCTCCTGACTCCAAATGTGTCACAAGGACAACCTCCAAGTGAATTAACTAAAAGAGGAATGCAAGGATTTGGGTCCACAGATGGATGGAAACCTGGAGCAAAGGTGTGGGTGACACATCCACCCAATGCGGCTCCACGTGCCATGAAGTAGTGGCCCAAGGGCCCACTGCAACGCTCATAGTAATGTATCCAGGAAATGAACAATTATATCATGTTCCTAAAAATTCTGTTTCTTTGCGTGAATAGATATTCCTGCTGTGTTTGCTATGCTGTGCTGCACTTCCATGTCTGCTGCAGACCTACATGCCAACTAATGTCTCCGTAGGACAACCTTTGACCCTGCACTGCTGGACCAACTGCTCTACACCAGTGGGACCTATAACCTGGACTATGAATGGCCGAAATTTGGTCTCAGAAACATCAAGCAATCTCTCGGTACAAGCCCATATCTGATCAATCACGCAGAACTAGTTATAATTTCTCCATTGCTCTGTCTTCTGTTACCCTCCGTGATGGGGGCTGGTATTCTTGTATTAAATGGAAGAAGGAAATCCAGATTCCCATTTCTTAAAGAAGCTCGATTTATTAGCATCCTTCCTAATGCCACTAGTCCTCTTAAAAACACTAATCTATGGTTACATTTAGCTCATACAGTTCTTAATGAAACTGCTTTTGTCTCAGAAACAGTAATAATCCTTCTGGACTTCTGCAAGCTAATCTGTTGGGTCTAGGTGTTACTTTACCTAATGTGTTACATGCTAAAGTTACTATCCCTCATTCTTTAGTAAAGATGCCCATATCTGGAGTGACTTCCACTACATGTTACTGTATTAATTGTACATATATTCCATTCTATTGTAATAAGACTATCTCTGTTAGTATTCCTACCCCCTCACGATTACCTGCTGGATATTTCTGGTTATGTGATAATGCTGCGTATTCACACATTCCAACTGACACATCTGCTGCATGTGGTATTGGCCCAATAGTTCCCCTTATAGCCGCTTTCCCTACCAAGAATTCTCGAGTGAAACGAGCACTCACTGCAGATTGTGACCCTCATGTTAACCTTCTTCCCATCTCTACTGTGGCAACGCTGGCCGCCCTTCTACTACCTGATCCTGGCCTAATTGTAGACAACCATCGTCAAATTGAACACCTTTCCTGCTTGTTGACACATGTAATGAATGATACTGTTAGAGCCTTCTTGGCTATATCTCAAGAATTACAAGAACTGCGTAGAGAGACTCTTATACAACGAGCTGCTTTAGACTATTTGTTTCTTCTTCATCAAACACCTTGTACTAAAATACCGGGTATGTGTTGTTTCAATGTATATCTTTGATACTGTACATGATTTGCAAGATCAAGTTAATAACATTTCATATTCTAAGGGGTTGTTTGATTGGTTACCTTGGGGTTTGGGTCCTTTATTGCGAGATAGTTTTATAATTATTGTAGTCCTTGGATTTTGGATTCTTGGATGTGCCTTATGTACTTGCGTACGAAGTTCATTGTCTGTGCGTATGGTGTCTTATGGTTAATGAAGACGGCCACGGCCGAATATGTCTTGACATGAGTACAGCCATGTTTGGCCGCTCCATTGACCTACAGCCACCAGCACAAAAAAGAAATACAAAGCTGCTTTCTGTGTGGTGGGAACTGGCCTTTTCCCGGGAACTGGCCTTTCTCCCACGGAGAGAGTTGCAAGTTGTAACATTTCAAGGCTCTTGGAGCGTCGTGGCCCGGAATGGACTGGCCATCTGTGCCAGGCTAAGACGATAACCAAAGAGAACAATGCACGTACGCAACTACTGGGCTGGGACGTTAGCCAGGGGGCTCAGTACACGTACGCCACTGATAACCATTTGTGCATGGGAACACTAAATGCTTGCTCTGCAAACTCTGTAATTGCTTACTCTGAAAATTACTGATGGTATAAAAACTGCTGGAAACTGAGCCTCAGAGAGAGTTCCACCTAGAGAGAGTTCCACCTGTGGAAGGGACACCTTGCCCAGGACGTGTGATCCTTGCCCAGCCGCGTCGATTGACAGAGCTCTCCCGGCAGTGGGGCATGGATGTTGTGAGTAACTGATTTGATGTGAAGTAATTGATTTGATGTGTTCTCTTTTTGGTTAACCTGGTGTTTCTCTTTCTGGTTGATTTGTGTCATTTCTCTTCAGCCGATGTGGGTATTTTCCCTTTCCAGTCGGGCTGATGTTTTTTCCCTCTTAATATTTGACCTATTTGGATCTGTTTGCAGACTGTCACCTTTACTATCCTCTATATAATAAAATATACCTCAGTCCATTTGTTTGGAGTGGAAAGTGTCTTTTACGTCTCCGATCGAATCCCCGAACCTCTCTTAACAATTATATAGAGGATAGTAAAGGCGATAGTCCATAAACAGATCTGAATAGGTCAAATAATAAGAGGGAAAAAACATCAGCTCGACTGGAAAGGGGAAACATCCACATCGGCTGAGATAGCAGCAGATTCGAATAGGTCATATAATAAGAGGGAAAAACATCAGATAGATCGGAAAGGGAAACACCAGATCAACTGAAGGGAAATGACACAAATCAACCGGAAAGAAAACACCAGGTTGACCGAAAAGAGAACACATCAGATCAATTACTTCACAATAAATCAATTACTCATAACATTTATGCCCCACTGCCAGGAGAGTCCTGTCAGTCGACACGGCTGGGTAAGGATCACACGTCCTGGGCAAGGCATCCCTTACACAGGTGGAACTCTCATCGGGTCTCACCCTCCAGCAGTTTATATAAGCAGTTACAGAGTTTTTTCAGAGCAAGCATCTAGTGTTCCCATGCACAAATGGTTATCAGTGGCGTATGTGCACTGAGCCCCCTGGCTATCGTCCCAGCCCAGTAGTTGTGTACGTGCGTTGTTTATTTTGCTTATCGTCCCAGCCTGCCACAGATGGCCAGTCTGTCCCAGGCTGCGGCGCCCAAAGGGCCTTGAAATTTTTACATATTGTAATTATCTCCATGGGAGAAGGGCCAGTTCTCACCACGCAGACAGCAGCTTTTATATTTCTTTTTGTGCTGGTGGCTGTAGGTCAATGGAGCAGCCAAACATGGCGGTACTCATGTCAAGACATTTTTGGCCGTGGCCGTTTCCATTAACCATAAGACACCGTATGCACAGACAATAAACTTCATACACAAGTGCACAAGGCACATGCAAGAACCCAAAATCCAATGACTACAATAACTATAAAATCATCTTGCAATAAAGGGCCCAAACCCCAAGGTAACCAATCAAATAACCCCTTAGAATATGAAATATTATTAATTTGATCTTGCAAATCATGTACAGCATCAAAGATAACATTAGTTTGATCTGATACATTGAAACAGCACATACTCGGTATTTTAGTACAAGGTGTTTGATGAAGAAGAAACAGTCTAAAGCGGCTCATTGTATAAGAGTCTCTACGCAGTTCCTGTAATTCCTGAGATGTGGCTAAGAAGGCTCTAACAGTATCATTCATTACATGTGTCAACAAGCAGGAAAGGTGTTCAATCTGACGATGGTTGTCTACAATGAAGCCAGGATCAGGGAGTAGAAGGGCGGTAAGCGTTGCCACAGTAGAGATGGGAAGAAGGTTAACATGAGGGTCACAATCTGTAGCGAGTGCTCATCTTACTCGGGAATTTTTGGTAGGGAAAGCAGCTATAAGAGGAACTATTGGGCCAATACCACGAGCAAGAGGTGTGTCAGTTGGAATGTGTGAGTATGCAGTATTATCACATAACCAGAAATATCCAACAAGTAGTCATGAGGGAGTAGAAATATTAACAGGGATAGTCTTATTGCAATAGAATGCAATATATGTACAATTAATACAATAACACGTGGTAGAAGTCACTCGTGATATAGGCATAGTTACTAAAGAGGAAGAAACAGTGATTTTAACATGTGACACATTAGATAAAGTAACACCTAGGCCTAACAAATTAGCTTGTAGAAGTCCGGAAGGATTATTACTGTTTCTGAGACAAAAAGCAGTTTCATTAAGAACTGTATGAGCTAAATGTAACCACAGATTAGTGTTTTTAAGAGGAGTAGTGGCATTAGGAAGGATGCTAACAAATCAGGTTTCTTTAAGAAATGGGGAATCTGGATTTCCCTTCTTCCATTAAATATAAGAATACCAGCCCCCATCACCGAGGGTAGCAGAAGGCAAGGCAATAGAGAAATTATAACTAGTTCTGTGTGACTGATCAGATATAGGCTTATACCGAGAAGTTGCTTGATGTTTCTGAGACCAAATTTTTTGGCCATTCATAGTCCAGGTTATAGGTCCCACTGGTGTAGAGCAGTTGGTCCAGCAGTGCAGGGTCAAAGGTTGTCCTACAGAGACATTAGTTGGTGTGGAGGTCTGCAGCAGACATGGAGTTGCAGCATAGCATAGCGAGCACAGCAGGAATATCTATTCATGTAAAGAAACAGAATTTTTAGGAACATGATATAACTGTTCATTTCCTGGATACATAACTATGAGTGTTGCAGTGGGCCCTTGGGCCACTACTTCTGGGGCACGGGGAGCCGCATTGGGTGGGTGTGTCACCCACACTTTTGCTCCAGGTTTCCATCCATCTGTAGACCCAAATCCTTGCATTCCTCTTTCAGTTAATTCATTTGGAGGTTGTCCTTGTGACACACTTGGAGTCAGGAGGGGAAGCACCAATAATTGTTCCATTTGTTCCCCAGACTCTATAGTTAGTACTGTGTCACTACCATTATATAATATAAATTTTATTTCTCCTTGGTAATCTGGGTCAATGACTCCTCCTAGTACATCAGTACCTTTTGTTGCTAGTCCAGAGCGTCCTTTTAACAAACCAAAGGTGTTTTTGGGAAATTGTACCCCTATCCCAGTACAGACTATAGACTGCTTCTTAGGGGGCAATTGAATAGAATAAACAGTAGATAAATTCAATCCAGCCACTTCGGCCGTGGCACAAAAAGGTGGTTTAGCAGATTGAGTCAATGGCCAATATATTAAGGTCATAAGCTCATGGGTGGCGGCTGCCACTTCTGTAATCTTTGCTGGTAATAATCTTGACAAAGGAGTCTCATTGGGGCCTAGTGGCCTGTTATTTAACATATCTAGAGCAGTACTTCGATGGTTGTGTCATCCCTTTAATGAGCCATGATTGAGTTTCCTCAATTGTTGTTTAAGCAATCCATTCATTCGTTCTATGAGGCCTGCAGCTTGGGGGTAATAAGGTATATGATAAATCCATTCTATATGATTTTCCTTTGTATAAGTTTGAATCAACTTACCTGTAAAGTGGGAACCGTTGTCACTCTGAATTTGCCTCGGTGTTCCATAATATAACTTAATTGTATCTAATAATTTTATGGCACTCTGTTGGGTGGCTACTGTAGCCGGCATAGCCAATAAATAACCAGAATATGTATCAACAGCAGTGCAGGCATAAGTATATCCACAAGAATTTGGCAAGGGTCCAATAAAATCTACTTGCCAGGTATGGGCAGGAAATAATCCCTTTTGGATATAACTTTGGTAGGGGTGTGGAACTCCCCGTTTATTTAACTGTTGGCATAACTGACATTGTTGTACTACAGTGGCAATATCGTCATGGGTGACAAGGATTCCCCTTTGTTGTGTCCACCTGTATGAAGCTTGTTCTCCCAAGTGTCCATTCTTCTCGTGGACCCATCGTGCTAAACCTGGATTGTATGTTGCATGAATCTGCACCAGCTGATCAGCATGAGAATTATGCTTTCGTTCTGCAGAAATGAAAGAACTGTGAGCATCAACATGAAATACAGTAACAATTGTGTTTTGACATCATAACCATATGTCTTCCCATAATTTCTTTCCCCATATTTCTTTATCATTAATTTTCCAGCCATGTTTTTTCCATTGTGGCATCCACGTTGCTAGACCTTGTGCCATTGCCCATGAATCAGTATATGTATGAAATTGTTACCCCTGTTCTTGTTGAAGTGCTTGATACACTGCATAAAGTTCAGCATATTGGTTAGTCATATTATCTCCAGTGGTGACAATTGTTTGTTAGGTGGATGGGTTATAGGCAACTGCTTTTCATTTCCGTGAGCTTGATATCATTTTGGCAGAACCATCTGTAAACCAGGTATGTTTTTGCTGTTCTTCAGTCAATTGATCATATGAGACACCCCATTTAACAGGAGATTCTGTTATATCAGTCTTAGGTGACATAGTCGGGTCACTGCTATATTGAGATACTTGTTCATTTAATAGAGATAACCCCTTTGGGCCAGGTTTGGCTCGATCCTGAATATACCATTTCCATTTGATAACACTAAATTTTTGTGCATGTCCAATTTTATGAGTAACAGGCGTGCTATGAATCCATTGCATAATGGGTATTTGGGGTCGCATAATTACCTCATGTCCCAGAGTAAGGCTTTCTGAGTCTATTAGAGCCCAATAGCAGGCTAACAACTGTTTTTCAAAAGGATTATATCTTTCACTGGAACAGGGAAGCTTGTGACTCCAAAATCCCGGAGGATAACGTCGGGCACCTTGTTTTTGCCATAAACTCCAGCTGGCATATTGATTAATGACATCTACCTGTAATTCAATGGGTCCCGGTTTAGTTGGCCATAGATCTAAAGCAGTCTGAATAGCACGCTTGGCTGCTTCAAAAGCTTCTTTTTGTTTCATTCCCCATTCAAATTCATATTTTTTCCTGGTAACTTTATATAAAGGTGCAAGGAGCCGACTTAAATGTGGAATATGTGCCCTCCAAAATCCAAATAATCCAATAAATTTTTGTGCTTCATTTTTGTTATGAGGTGCTGCAAAATTCAATATCTTCTGTCTAGCTTTAGGTAAAATTTCTTGTTTTCCATTATTCCAAAGCATTCCCAAAAATTTAACACTTGAATTTGGGCCCTGAATTTTAGCTGGATTAGTTTTCCATCCATCCTCCTCAAGTGTGTCTATCACTTTTTCTAACTGTTGTTGTATCCTTTCTTCTTCATTTCCTGGGATCATAATATCATCTATATAATGTACTATTTGGACATCATCGGGAGCAGGTACCTTTGCCAAGGTCTCAGCAACCTGTCGATGGCAGATAGTGGGATTATGCCCGTATCCCTGAGGAAGTCTAGTAAAGGTATATTGTTGTCCCAGCCACGTGAAAGCAAACTGTTCTTGGACATTTTTAGGTATAGGTATAGTGAAGAAAGCATTAGCCAAGTCTATAACAGCATACCAAGTGCCTGGATAACATTGTACTTTTTCTATAAGAGTGATCAAATCAGGGACGGCAGCTTGAATAGCTGGAGTCATTTTGTTTAGCTCTCTGTAATCTACAGTCATTCTTCATGTCGCATCACCTTTTTTAACAGGCCAGATAGGGTTATTCCAGGCTGTAGTTACTCTGAGAAGGACTTTTACAGCCAAATAATCTTCTATGGTCTTAGATATTTCTTGCTGTCCTCCAGAGATGCGATATTGTCTTTGATTGATCACTTGCGTGGCAGGTGGAATTTCTACTTCATGATGCAAACATCCTACAATTACAGCATTAATATGAAAAGACAAAGCTCTGACAGCAAATTGGTATTGTCCATCAGCCAAATTTAATGTCAATCCTTTTAGAATATCAGTCCCAAATATATATTCTGGTATGGGCACAATCATGACTAGATATGGTAGTTGCCCAATTTGGATAGAAAGATTAGTGGTGACTGCCTGGATTTCTTTTCCTCCCAATCCAGTTATCAGAATTGATGTACCTTGAAACTTAGTTGGATTCTTATAGATAAGGGTGGCCTCTGCCCCTGTATCTACAAGTGCCTGCACACTAGTTGTAGATTGATTCTTCCAAAATATTTTAATTGGTACATGTGGTCTATTATCTTTTCTTATAGTGGCACTAATCGATACAGAGGTTTGGCCTTTCCTTCAATCATGTAAGTCAGCAAAAAGAGGGAGGAGGCGGTGCACTAGGTGCGGTAGGCACTGGGTTGGAAGCATTCTCTGTATTGTCCCTTTTATTTACTTGTTTTACATTCAGCCCTTTTTCTTTATATAGTTTCCATAATTCTTTAGTGTCAGCTCCATCAATCTGATCTTTGGGTACTCCTGCCCGGAGTAGAGCCAAAAACATATCATCTCGAGTAATTTTATCCTTCTTAGAGAATGTTTCTCTTTTTTCCCTTCCTGGAGAGTTTTCAGTTGCCTGTTAGTCTCCTAAGTCTCCCAGCTGCATAATCTTGTCTGCAAGTGTTGATATAGGGTTTTCAGTTTCATTCATGAGAAGGGTTGTAATTATTTGTTTATATGCCGGAGGTGCAGTTTTAACTTGTTTCGCACCTGGACATTTAAAGTCATTTCATTTAAAGCTTCATCACACCCCAAAAACAGCCCGTTTCATGGTTTCTTTTCTCATCTTTTGGACACAATCTTTTAAAGTGTACCACGGTCTATTAGTGTCCGGCCACATATCATCCGTGGGGTATTTATTTTGAGCTCCTTTTACTGCAAGAACCAATAAAGTTGTATCATCAGTGTCTTGTCTATGATCATTTGGGGGGGTGAGCATTCATGCTCCAGTCTCTGAAAGCTCCCCGTATTACTGGATCATTGGACAAAATTACAAATTTAAAAGCATCTCCTGCATCCAGATTAATTCCTGTAGCGCCCATATCATATAGGCGAACAAGCCAGGTTATAATGGCTTCTTCAGGCTTTTGTGTAGCCCAGGATAAGATATCAGAAATTTCTTGTTGGGTAAAATCCTCAGTTACATCCTTCCTTACAGCATGATCACCATCCATTTCCATCCGCTGACGGCAAAGAGGACGTGCCTCTGTGCGTTTGGGCGGTTTTTCTCTTCCTCATAATCAGTTTATTCAGAATCATCATCCCAGATATCACCATCCCATGTGTCAGGGTCCCATTTAGGGCCGGCCGATGCTATGGCCATATGAACATTTCATTCATTTATCTTTCCTTTCCTCTTTCTATATTTATATTTAGTCACTCTTACAGCAGCCTTTTCTGCTATAGCTTGGTAGTTGCGAGCCTGATCTCCCAGTGTATGATATTGACACTGAATCATAGCCAATCGAAACTGCAAATATGAAACTTCTTTCTCCAAGAGTGCCTTCTCTCTCTGTATCTTATCCCTATCTTCTATAGCCCGACGATAAGCAGTCAACAAACATCAACCTCGTTGTGCCAAAAAAGAAACATCATCTTTCTTTTTTCTTTCTACCGTCTGCAAAGCTTTGGTCACATTCAATGGTTCACATCGTCGCAGATGAATATCCCGAGATTCACATAACCCTGACCTACGAGCCCACTCCCCAGCCAGAGTGCAAAAGGGAGGGTCCTCCCATCCTGGGATCTGCTCCACCTTGGCTTCAGTTACCTTTCGTTTGAATAGGAAAGCTATCTCCTTAATTGAATCCTGCTCACAGCGCCAATTATGTTATGAGAGGTTCGGGGATTCGATCGGAGACATAAAAGAAACTTTCCACTCCAAACAAATGGACTGAAGGTATATTTTATTATATAGAGGATAGTAAAGGCGATAGTCCACAAACAGATCCGAATGGGTCAAATAATAAGAGGGAAAAAACACCAGCTCGACTGGAAAGGGAAAACATCCACATCAGCTGAGATAGCAGCAGATTCGAATAGGTCATATAATAAGAGGGAAAAACATCAGATCGACTGAAGGTAAATGATACAAATCAACTGAAAAGTGAACACATCAGATCAATTACTTCACAATAAATCAATTACTCATAACATTTATGCCCCACTGCCGGGAGAGTCCTGTCAATCGACACAGCTGGAAAGGATCACACGTCCTGGGCAAGGCGTCCCTTACACAGGTGGAACTCTCACCGGGTCTCACTCTCCAGCAGTTTATATAAGCAGTTGCACAGTTTTTTCAGAGCAAGCATCTAGTGTTCCCATGCACAAATGGTTATCAGTGGCGTACGTTCACTGAGCCCCCTGGCTATCGTCCTAGCCCAGTAGTTGTGTATGTGCATTGTTTATTTTGCTTATCGTCCCAGCCTGGCACAGATGGCCAGTCTGTCCCAGGCTGCGGCGCCCAAAGGGCCTTGAAATTTTTACACATAGCAACTATCTCCATGGGAGAAGGGCCAGTTCCCACCAGGCAGACAGCAGCTTTTATATTTCTTTTTGTGCTGGTGGCTGTAGGTCAATGGAGCGGCCAAACATGGCGGTACTCATGTCAAGACACACACCCTTTATCTTCCTCCAATCTCCAGGATTTCATGAATCCCCAGGCACAAATGGGGAGCAAGTCATGAGGTATACAAACCCAGATCCCCACAATTCCTCTACAGGAAGTCCTTCCTGAAGTCTGCCCAGTCCCATTCCTGCTGTAGCCCCAGTGCTTTCCCCAGGCGAGCCACAGGTCTGTGCAGAGGGTGATCCTAGAACACTCTTCCTCCCTGTAAGCACAGTCCCTCACATCCTTCAGGACTTAGCTCGAATGTCACCTCTCAGGAAAGCCTCCCTTGAGGATAATATTTAAAATTACAGCCGGTTCCCTCATCTTCCCTACCTTGTTCTTTTCAGCATGTAAGCTCCACGAGGGCAGGGATTTTGCCTGAGTTGGTCTGATATATCCCAAAGGGCCTAGAAGAGTGCGTGGCACAGAGCAGATGCTCAAGAAGTATTTGTTAATAAATGAAGAAGTCTAGGGACCAGATCTCCTCAAAGCTGAGACTTAAACAGGAGAGGTAAGTGGGCCCCTGGTAAGTGATGGGGGAGGGAGTGTCTCTTTCTCTTGGGAGGGGAGCGGGGGAGGGGCTACTCACTAGCTTATCCCAGGCCAGGAGCCAAGGAGACAGAAAGCGGCACAGAGCCCCTCCACACTTCCCATGCAGCCCAAAACGCATGACCAAGGACTAAGCCAGACTGCCAGCTGCCTCTGCAGACCCTTGTGCTCCAGAGGGGCACCGCGGCCAGGTTGCGGGGTTTTAGACACTGCAGTCCTCCCAGGTCTAGATGTATGTCCAGAATACCCGGATTCTGCCCCGCTGGAAGGCGTGGCTCAGCTGCAGCCTGTGGTGCCCAGGGGAGCCCTCCCCTGACCTGTGACCCCCAAACCCCTAGGTCATTCAGCAGGCTCAGAAATTAGTTTTGGGTCCAGCACTCCAACACCTTTAATTTCGTGGTTTGCAGGAAGCAGGGAGGGAGGCATGAGAGATCTAGACAGCAGGTCCATGTCTGCTTTGGTCCAGGAAGGGGAAAAAGGCGAGATGCTGGGTCCTGGGCTGCAGGGGATGGGGAGGAGGGAGCACTGCCCTCCAGGCTCCAAGAGGGTGAGTGGTCTGACACGTGGACAAAAGGGTCCACCTTCGGTGTCCTTTGGTATGGTATTTGGACACGTGGGTCCTGGAGACCTGGGAAGGAGGGGAGGATGAATTCGGGTTCCAGGGGAAGTATTAGGCAGAAGCTAGAGCCCTGACTCATCGCTGATCTCCTTGTAGCCCACTGTGGTCCCCAGACTTCACCCAACATCCTGCCCTCGGTGCTCCAGGAATGCCATCTCCGTGTCTCCCTGGCCTCCAGCCACTGGACAGCTCCCTGTCTGTGGTCTCTGAGCTGCTCTTTTTGGACTAGTGGTTCCTGCTATCTTAGCAAATAAAGACAAGGTGTCCAGGTAGCTGAGGGCTGTGAAATGGAGATGGACTTGGACAGGGCTGTGAAGTCATCGCTCAGGGAGTGGGACTCTGGAAACTCTGGGATCAGGCCCAGAGCTGTCCCCTCCAGGGCATCATAGGCCTTGCTCTCCCCTGCTCTCAGTTCCTTGAATGAGGGGTCAGAGGTTGTGGGGAGGATCTTGCTCTGGAAGAGGGGAAGCACCTTAATCACTTCCCCTCTCCTTGTCCCTTTCTTCTGTGCATGAGTTATACCACACATGTAAGTATGGAAAAATGTGTAAATTTAAGTATAGTTTACCAGCCAGTTATAGAGCTAACACCTGTGTAATTACCACTCAGGTGAAAATAAAGACCTCAGTGCCCCAGCCAGGAGCCCCTGTGCCTCCCCCAACACAGAATCCATCCCTCCCCACACAGGTGTCCACTAAGCTGACCCCTTCCCCTTCCCCTCTCCTCTCGGGTTCCTCCCCCTCCACTCCTGTTGGCCTCCATCCCCCTAATGTCACTATTTCCTCCTTCTCCTCACTTCTCCAGAAACTTCCCCATCTTCCTAGGCCATTAACCTGGGGATCTCTTCCTCCTCCTCCCCTTCTTCCACCCCATCTTAGGGATGGAAAATTCAGAATTGATTCCCTGGAGGAGGAGCCTTCATCCCTGGGAGCAGCAGCAGGAACAAGTGACAGGGACTCTGGGTTCAAGGTCTCATCCAGGAGACTGAGGGCACCCAGTATGTTTGTGCGGTCCACCCTGGACCTAGGAACTAGCTTTTATGGCCTGGGGCTCTGCCCCTCCCTGAGGCCAAAGTCCATGGTCATTCAATGGAGAGGAAAATGTCTATGTCAGCATGTATTTTGGGAAACAATTCAGACTCCGAACCTGACACTGGATGGGGGTTCCTCCTTGTGTGCACAGCCCTGTCCTGCTGCTGGGGGCCCAGGGAGACACTGGGGAGGTCCTGGGGAAGAGGCCAAAGAAGAGCTCTGGTCTTCTGTCCTCAGCCCTGTGGCCACACGGGGGCGCCACCTCTCTGCTCCCTCCCATTGGCACAGCCAGGGGAGCTGATGGGCTGTGGTCTGAGTTAGGCAGAGGTGGCTGGCCTGGGGGCTGGACATCAGTGGAGGATGAAGATGCCTTCTGAGTAGCCCTGGGCTCGGGCTCAGGTGTGGGGCAGGGACTGGAGGAGAGGAGAGCTCTGGAGGTTTCCATCTGTTCTCCCACAATCCCTCTCTCCAGCCCCTTGATGACAACACTCTGGAAAACTGAAAAGTAGATCATGTTTTTCTTCCACTCCCTATTCCATTTTTGAAGGCTACTTTAAAAAAATAAACTCTTTTGTTTTAGAATATGTAGCTTGAGATTTATAGAAAGGTTGCAAAGTTAGTACAGAGTTCCTGTCCATCCCACACTCAGTTGCCCTGATGTAAACATCTACATCACAATCATATATCTGTCACAACTAATGAAGCAATATTAATACATTATTACTGAACTCCATACTTTATTTGGATTTCATTAGTATTTTTTTTTTCACTTTCAGGATCCCGTCTGTGATACCACCTTGAATCCCAGTCATGTCTCCTTCACACTCCTCTGGCTGTGACAGTTTCTCAGACTTTCCTTGTTTTCGATGGCCTTGATGTTTTTGAGGAGCACTGCTCAGCTCTATTGTAGACTGTCTCTCAGTTTGAGTTTGGTTGACTGGGGCTATGGGTTTTTGGAAGAAGACCACAGAGGTGAAGTGCCATTCTCAACACAACACATCAAGGGTGTATAATACCCACTTGATTGATCACTGATGATGTTCACCTTCACCACCTGGCTGAGGTCGTGTTTCCCAAGTTCCTCCAGTGAAGTTCCTTTTTTTCTTCATCCCCTTCATACAATAGTCTTTGGAAGGAAGTCACTATGAGCAGCCCACACTTAAGGGGTGTTCTGCTATAAACATTTACATGCAGGTTTTTGTGCAAATGTAACTTTTCAAATGAGTTGGGTAAATATCTAGGAGAGTGATCAGTAGGTTGTATGGTAAGTCTATGTTTAGCTTTATAAGAAACTGATGAATATCTTCCATTGTGGCTGTGCTATTTTGTATTCCTGCCTGCAATAAATGAGGGTTCCTATTCACCCACATCCTGGTCAGCACTTGGCATTACCAGTTTTTGGATTTAGGCCATCCTCATAGGTGTATAATGGTATATCACTGTTGTTTTTATTTCCATTTCCCCAATGACACATGATGTTGATCATCTTTTTATCTGCTTATTAGCCATCCATGGTAAAGTACCTGTTCAGGCTTTTGCTCATTTTTTGATTGAATTTTTTGTTTTCTTATTGTTGCAATTTAAGGTTCTATATATATTCTAAAACAAGGCCCCTATCAGATATGTGATTTGCAAATTTTTTCTCCCAGTCTGTGGTCTGAGCCCTTTTATTGACATAACAGTATATATTAATGCATATTTATTTATTCATTTATTTATTTATTTGTGAGGAAGATTAACCCTGAGCTAACATCTGTTGCCAATCTTCCTCTTTTTGCTGAGGAAGATTGGTCCTGAGCTAACATCTGTGCCCATCTTTCTCTATTTTATATGTGGGACACCTGCCACAGCATGGCTTGATGGGCGGTGCATGGGTCCACGCCCAGCATCTGAACCTGCGAACCCTGGGCCACCAAAGCAGAGTGCCCAAACTTAACCACTACACCACTGGGCTGGACCCCATAGATATATTTTAATTGGAAAGGAAATGAGAAATTGCTAACTGTGATGGTTTCTGGGTAGAGGACTTGGGTGACTGGGGGTTGTGGGAGGGATGATGTGACATTTATTTTTGTATATTTTTGAGTATCATTTGAATTCTCTTGTATGTACATGAATAATGTTTTCAAAACTAAATTACATTAAAATCCATTACACTTGTAAAACACATGTCAGATCATGCTCAGATCATGTGTTAAGACTTAGATTCTGATCCTCTACTCAAAGACCAATCACCTTTTCACTGAACTATCTTGCCTTAGAATTTCCGGTTCTTAAAAAGGTGAGCTAGATTGTATGGACAAATTATCCCACTGAAAATGTAAGATACAAAACCATCTTAAAAGCATCAGAGCTGACAAGATACTAATAAATGATCACACACCCAAAAGAAGGGAAAGATCCTGCTTGGCCTCCACAGAGAACAGTGTACTGAGAAATGGAGAAAAGGCTCTGTAAGTTCATTGCCCAGACATGGAGCCCAGCACTTCCAGCCCTGTGCCCTGAGCTCTGGACTTTTTCTACCCATCTGCTTCCCTTTTAAAATTTAAACAAAGTTTTTATATTCTGATTTATGATGTATATGTATAATGTATAATACATATGATATAACGTATATTCACTGTAGAAAAAGTATAAAATGTTAAAAGTTGTAAGTGACAAAGTAAAAATAACTGTAATCTTTACACTAGGAGATATTTTGTTGCATTTTCTACTGGGCTATTATACATCCTCCTGCTGCTGGAACTCTCTCTCTAAGTTGATGAGCACAGAGCTCAGTGGCCCCAGTCTTGCTCTCTCTGGATGCCATTTCCTGAGTCAGTTCACTTTCACACCTACTGAGGGGGCTATTTCTCACTTTCTCCTCCCTCCTCACCCCTCCATTCCCTTCCCACTCCCCACTCTTAGGTGATAAGCTCATTTCTTTTTACACTCAGAGAAAAGAAGGACTAGTTGAGAACTGCACCATCATTCTCCCACACCCCACATCTGTACCTCTATCCTCTGGCTTCACAGCAGTGATGATGGATGGTCCTGCTCCTGTCTAAGGCCACCTTTCAGCTTGGGCACAGGATCAGATCCCCTCCTCCCCTCCATCCATCAACTTCCTGGTCTCTACTGGCTCATTCATTCCTGGATACAAACATGCTGTAATATCACCCACTTAAAAAAAAGAAAGAAAGAGACTAAATAAATCAAAACAAAATCCTCCCATAGAAATCCACCACCCGATCCCACATCTCCTTCCAACTACTGCTCCATTTCTGTGAAACTCCTTGTAGGACAATTCATGAGTCCATTCTCTCACTATCATGTTGTCTTTTTATTTTTACCAAATATCCATTTGACATAGTTTAAAAGGTCCAATACTTCTATAATGCTCGAAGACATATGTCCATCCCCCCACCCCCACCATTTCCTGAATCTCAGAGATAACTTGTTTTAGTTCTTTTAGCTGATTCTCTAATTGTTACTTTGATGCTTCTAAATAGAATACTCATAATATTCCTTCGTTATTCAGTTTTATTCATCATCTTTCGTGAATTAGCTCTTCTTTCACACTCCTATCCTCACAATATAACTACTTTACAATTTTGATTAGCTCAGGGTGCAGTGTCTGCATTATTATGACCACGTAAACGTTGGTCACAACTGAGCATTTAGTAAACTATGATTACTTTTCCTTTCTTGAATCAACTTTTTATTTTCCCTGGAGTTAATAGGTATCTTGTTCCTTCATCTGCTTAGTTTCTGTTTTACTCACTGCTAAATCATTCCCAATTCTCCCCAGGATCAAACCTTCATGCATATATTTGAGCACATCTGATATTCTAGCAACTTCATCTTTGCGAAGAGACCTGTCCCACAGCCTCAGTCCTGCCAGGTGAACTGGTTCCCTGCACACCTGGGGCAGGGCTGACATCCCAGATCTCCTTCACCTCATCCTGGGAGCCCTTTGCCCCTCTCTTGTTCTGGCTCCCCTGTTGTCTGGATCCCATTTTTTCCTCTTTTTTGGATTTCTCCATCATTTTTCCCCACTTTGGCCTGTAGTATCCTGAGGAAAGGAACATAGAAAGTAAAACATTGAAACCCTAAACACTTGAAATGTCTTTAGGCTGCCCCAGCTATTATGTCTTGACTTGATATAGAACTCTGTGTTGGAATATTTTCTGCTTTAGAATTTGGAAGGCAATGCTGCAAGGTCTTCTTGCTTCCAGGCCTGTGTTTGTTGCCTCTTGAGGTTTTCAAGGTCTCTTCTTCTCCACCCCCTTTCTGAAATTTCATTTTGATTGTCATAGCGTGGGTCTATTTTCATCTATCGTAGTAAGAACCTGGTTAGGCCATTCAAAATGTAAATTTTTGTTTGCAAACTCTGAGAAATTTTCTTAAAATTTTTTTTTATCATTTCCTACTCTCTATTATTTGTGAAACTGGTATGACTAATGTGTTGGAATCTTTTGATTGATAGACTAATATTCTTGTAGGTCTTCTCACCTGTTTGTCATGACTTTTCCATCGGTACTATTCAGTGGGAGTATGACTTTAATCTTCCAGTTCATGTACCGAATTATACATTTGTATTATGGTGTTCTTTTTTTTTTTTGGTGAGGAAGATTTGCCCTGAGCTAACATCCATTGCCAATCTTCCTCTTTTTGCTTGAGGAAGATTTGCCCTGAGCTAACATCTGTGCCAATCTTCCTCTATTTTGTGCATGGGTCGCTGCCACAGCATGGCTGCCAAGTGGTGTAGGTCCAAGCCAGGGAACTGAACCCAGGCTGCTCAAGCAGAGGGCGCCAAACTTAACCACTAGGCCACGGGGCCAGCCCCATGGTATTCTTAATTTCCAAGAGCTCTTTCTTGCTCTGTGATTGTATATGATTTATATAATTCTGTTTTTGTTTCATATGCCATACATCTTTTACATCTATTAGATATTGATAATAGTGGTAGGGGACCTGTTAGGTCCCCACGTTATCTGCTTTCCTGGTATCATGAACTTTTTCCTCACAGCACTTGGCTCAGTAGTGATTTCATTCATCTTTGTCATTTCTGCTAAATGTGCATCTCCCTCAGGACAATGCCAGCTCCATATCACCAGGGTCTTATTCTTGCTCTTCACTGTATCTCCAGAGTCTAGCTGATCCTGATCCACTGGAGGCCTCAAAATATACGCTGGATGATGGACTTTAGTGTGGTTTGGGCAGTTAAATCAGACTGCCCCTTGACTGTCCTCCTCAGCTCTGAGCCTAGCCGCCTCCGATCAAAGAATATTCTGGAACACTGCAGCAATTCACTTGCATGGAGTGCAGAGTCATATCCACCACCTGAGGGGCAGGGAATCAATGGAAGATGAGTCCACGAAGCTCTGAGAGAAAATTCCTGGGTTCAACCTCGGCTCCACCACCTCCTAAACCTCTCAGTCTCCCTTTCCCTGTTCATACAAAAGATCACATGTTGGGTGCCTCAGGGTTTTGCTTTGAGGATTAAATCTGACCCTCTATGTGTATCATATGGTATTAATCCCTGAGACATACTAAGTGTTCCTCTATTCATAGTTACCATCATTATTGTGATTATGGCATTTATATAGGTTCCATTCTTTGTTTTTATAAACCATAATTCAAGAAACATCCTTGAATATATACTTTTGAGAATATGTGTCATTATCTTCTTAGGATAAATTTCTAAATGAGAAATTTCTGTGTCAAAATATAAACACATTGAAATTATAGAGACATTTTTCAAAAGTGCCCTTTAGAGACTTTCTACCAGTTTTCAATCCCATCAATCTTTATGACAATACATTTTCCCTACCCTCTGATAAATACTCTCATCACTTTTCTTCTTTGCCAAGCTGATGGATTTTAATTTTTATTCCCATTTCTATTCCACATTTTCATTTTTGTTTACATTAATTTATTACTAATATATATTTTTTGACATTCTCATTTCTTCTTTTCCAAATTGTTTCCTAATATTCTTTAATTATTTTTTGATTCAGTTGTAGTTATTTTAAAATATTGAATTTAGAAAGAAGAAAAAGCAGCCCCAACACCGGGAACAGGTCTGACACTTACAGCTAGGCCTCAGTGTTGTCAGAAGCTGGCCTGGTGCTCACCACCTGTCATGTTATTCTTTTGTTGGATGTAAGTCACCTCCCTGAACATCCATATCAGACAAGGACACTCTGAGACCATGACAAAGTGAGACAAAACAAGACCACTGCATCATTTTATTTAAGCACAGACAAAAACAAGGCACTGTGCAACTCACAAAATACCAAACATCTCCCTGTGCTGGCTCATATGAGCGGCTGCTGCTTCTTTCCAGTTACAGCTTCACCCTTGCTCTAGTCGGCCCTGTCTCCAGAGAGGAATTATTGACATGCCGAATCACAGCATTGCCCCCACTTCCTGACAACACCCAATCTAGAGTGAACTCCTGCCTCCACAGACCGCCCCCCCGAAATCACCCAACCAAAGCCCAAATCCTATACATGTTCTAATACCTTCACACTGAGATGCACAGTCATCCCCGATGGTGTGTTTTCTCCCTTGCAGCAAGTAATAAATCCAACTTGTTTGCCCACAGGTGTGCTCCTGGTGGTCTTTGGCTGAAGGACATTGAGGTGGGTTATTACCCGTTGTCTGTCAAAATTTGTTATGTGTCTTTGAGTTTGATGATGTGCATGTGTTTGTGTCTTTGTGAGTGTGTGGTTGACACAGATAAGTTTTATGTTTTTCTTTATGGTTTTTCATCTTTGGGTCATGCTTAGAGAATTCTTCATTCCACAACTGTAAAAATTTCAGGTATAGTTTCATCTAGGAGAGGAGTCCAAGGGTGAAGGGAAACAAAGAGAACTGTTTGAATTTTGGGGGAAAGTATGAGGAGGAGCAATAGGTAAAGATTCTGAGGAGCTGGAATTCTAAGCTGGAACATCTTCGCTCTATAATTTTACAAGTATGTGCAGGGCCTGCAAGGGATCTGATACATGCTGTGTTGAATAAATGCTTTCTCCTGGGCTAAGTCAAGACTTATGTCCCTGCTAATGTTTACCAGGTTAATGAAAACAAAACACCAAGAGTCCTAATGTGATATACACCAGGATTAGGTGATGGGCATTTTTGAACACTTATGATGTTAAAGTGATAAATCACATTTTGGCTAATGTCTGTACACTCTAGTTGTTAAAATACATATTAATTACACTTCTTGGGCATGCTGTATTTTAAGGACATGCCTAAGACCCACATGGACAAATCCATGACGCCCATATGAAGATAATTTTAATATACATCAGCCTATGAATCATACAGTATCTTTTGTGGGGGAGAAGACCGAAAACTAAGAACATTCTAGATACGCACTGTCCAATATGGTAGCTACTAGCCATTTATGGTTATTTAAATTTAAAGTAAATAAAATTAAAAATTCAACTGCTCAGCACAGTAGCCACATTTCAAGTGCTCAACAGCCACATGTAGCTACTGGCTTCCATATTGGACAGTGCAGATATAGAACAATTCCTTCATCACAGGATGTTCTGTTGGACAGTACTGCTCTTCATACTTTGTGGGCCTCAAATCAGACGCATTAGGGCCCATGTAAAATGAAAGAACCATATTATTTCTCCTAGAGATACATCAGATTTCTGTCTGAGATATGAATACATATTCAGCTGGTGTATAACAAAACCAAAATAGGTTATCAGTGGGTCTAGTGCCTTCAGGCACAAACTGTTCCCAGTTCCAAAGGGAAACACCTGTCCCTCCACCTCCCTTCCCAAACTGAGGACACTCTCTGGCATCAAATTTCCAGGGGATGAGTTCACTTCTAGAGGAGAGCAGGGGAAATGCTCTAAGCTAAGTTTTGGGAGGCAAGGAGTCCAAACTCAGGGAGAGGGATTCTGGGAAATGAAGAGGCGGCAAAGGTGGGGACTAGTTGAGAGACTCTCCCTAGTTTATTCAGAACAGAAGTTCTCAAAGTGTGGTCTGTGGGACCCTTGAAGTCACTGAGACCCTTTCATGGGATCCATGAGGTCAAAACTATTTTTATAATATTACTAGACATCATTTGCCTTTTCACTATGTTGACATTTTGCACTGAAGTGACACTTAGGAGGACTGGAGGCTATGGTACCAAACTACAATAGTAGTTATCTTCGCCACCACTTACTTGCAAAAAAAAAAACAAAAACACTTTCACTTTAAAATGTCCTGAAGCATTAAAAACTATTATCTTTACCAAATTATTACTCTTAAGTCCACATTTTAAGAATATCTTATATGATGACGTGGGAAGTAGAGATAAAGCTTCTGCTACATTCCCAGGTACTATGTCCCAAGGAAAATAATTTGTGTAAGCTGAGATAGCCTCTTTTTTTTTTTTTCCCTGAGGAAGATTCACCCTGAGCTAATATCTGTGCCAGTCTTTCTCTATCTAGTGTATGGATCACTGCCACAACATAGCCAACAAGTGCTGGAGGTCTGCACCTTGGAATCGGGCCCTGACCGCTGAAGTAGGGTGTGCTGAACTTAACCACTAGGCCACAGGGCCGGCCCCTGAGCTAGCCTCTTATTTATGGAATCCCATTTTTACTTAAAAGAATGAATGACAGAGGCTGTGATTAGATTTGGTTAATTGTCATACACTTTCTCAAAATGAACGTGAGCTTCTCCCTTCAAGAAAATCCACCGAGGGTTGACAACTGACAGTACTTATTGCCTTGATAAAATGGAAGCTCTCAAGAGAAAACCAGAATTTTGGAAAACTTGTGTCCCACTAGGTAAGCCTGACAGCTGCCCAGCACTAACAAACTTTCCTGTTGGGATCTGTGGTAACATTAACAAAGGCGATATTTTGATAATTGTAGTTGAACTCATCGACAAGGGAAGATCTATACAACTAGTGAAACAATGTATTACTTTAAAAAATCACACATTAGTACAAGAGCCATTCTATATGCAAAATAGACCTGTGGGTTTTAATGTAACGGAATAGGAAATACTCAATGATATTGTTTCAGGTTTCACTTTGCAAATGACCACTGAGAAACTAGCACTTGTGTAGTTTTAGTATCAAAGTTGAATATCCACAATTATCTGGAAAGGTTATTAAAAATACCACTCCTACATATTTGTGTGAGGCTGTATTTTTTCCAACCAAAATAAGACATTAAATGCAGAACATATATGAAAATCCAGTGATCTTCTAATGAGACAGACAAGAAAGAGAGTTGCAAAAATGTCAAAAGATCCACTCTTCTTACTACCTTGTTTATTTGGGGAAGGAGTTATTTTTCATAAAAACATTATTTCTGTTAACTTGCAATGGGTTATGAATATTATTCTAAATAAATTAACAAAAATATTTAAAAACTTTTATTCCTAGTATGGTAAATATTGATAGATAAAACCAACATAAACAAAATTACCTTGGAGTCCTCACGAATTTGTAAGACTGTATAGATATCCTGAAGCCACAGTGTTTGAGAATCGCTGACTCAGCCTCTGCTCCAGGCCCCAGCGAGAGAGTGTGACAAAGAGCTCTCGGGGCAGGAGGAGAGGGATCAGGGCAAAGTCCCCGGACGCGGCTTCAGGGTCTCAGCCCGAGGGCGGTGTCCGGGGCGGGGAAGCTCAGTGTTGGGGTGTCCCCATCTCCCCGAGTTTCACTTCTCCCTCTCACAACCTGTGTCAGGTCCTCCCGCCTGGAGACTCATGACGCGGCCCCAGTTCTCACTCCCATTGCGTGTCCGGTTTCTAGAGACGCCAATCAGCGTCTCCGCGGTTCCCGGTTATAAAGTCTCCACCACCGTCCGGAACTCAGATTCTCCCCAGACCGCGAGGAGGAGGGTGACGATGCCTCCAACCTTCCTCCTGCTGCTCTCGGGGGCCCTGACCCTGACCGAGACCTGGGCGGGTGAGCGCGGGGTCGGGAGGGAAATGGCCTCCAAGGGGGCGGGGCAAGGGGACCGCGCGGAGGGGGCGCAGGACCCCCGGGGAAGGCGCGTCTCTGCGGACACCCGCCCAGACCCCCCACCTCATCCCTCCCTGTCCTGACCCCCACCTTCTCCCGCCCCCTCCTGTCACCCACTTGGGTCTCCCGCCGCCCCTTTTCCGTCTCACGACCCCCTCGCCCCCTCCTCCCTCCCGGCGCCATCACCCTCGGACCCGGGACCCGCGCCGGGAGGAGGGTCGGGCCGGGTCTCAGCCCCTCCCCGCCCCCAGGCTCCCACTCCCTGAGGTATTTCAGCACCGCCGTGTCCCGGCCCGGCCGCGGGGAGCCCCGCTTCATCGCCGTCGGCTACGTGGACGACACGCAGTTTGTGCGGTTCGACAGCGACGCCGCGAGTCCGAGGGCGGAGCCGCGGGCGCCGTGGGTGGAGCAGGAGGGGGCGCAGTACTGGGAGCGGGAGACGCGGATCTTCAACGGCAACGCACAGACTTTCCGAGTGAGCCTGAACAAACTGCGCGGCTACTACAACCAGAGCGAGGCCGGTGAGCGACGCGGGCCCGGGTCCAGGTCACGACCCCCACCCCCACGGACGGGCCGGGGTCTCCCCGAGTCTCCGGGTCCGAGATTCACCCCGAGGCTGCGGGACCCGCCCGGCCCCCCGACCCGGGAAGAGCCGGCGGGGACTTTTCCGCGGTTTCGTTTTCAGTTTGGGTTTATTCGCTGCGGGTCGGGGCGGGGGCGGGGCCGAGTGGGCGGGGCTGACCGCGGGGCGGGGTCAGGGTCTCACACCCTCCAGTGGATGTCTGGCTGCGACGTGGGCTTGGCCGGGCGCTTCCTCCGCGGGTACAGTCAGGACGCCTACGACGGCGCCGATTACATCTCCCTGAACGAGGACCTGCGCTCCTGGACCGCGGCGGACACGGCGGCTCAGATCACCCGGCGCAAGTGGGAGGCGGCCGGTGAGGCGGAGAGCAAGAGGAACTACCTGGAGGGCACGTGTGTGAAGTGGCTCCTCAGATACCTGGAGAACGGGAAGGAGACGCTGCAGCGCGCAGGTACGAGGGGCCGCGGGGCCTCGCGGTCTCCACTCGGGCTGGGCTGACATCCCACAGAGAGGGGAGGAAAATGGGATCAGTGTCAGAATCCCGCCCCTCGGGAGAGGGAGGAATCCACCGAGGCTTCCATATTCTGTACGAATGACTCGCGGAGAGGCCCGCCCTTCTCTAAACGACAGTTAAGGAATCCAGTTTCTTCAGGAATAGAAGGGAAGACCATCCCTGAAATCGCTCATCACTGGTTCTCTTTGATTCTCACAGCCATCTTGTGGCTGCCATCTTTCTGTCTCAAGGCCTTGTTCTCAGCCTGAGAACATCTTTGCAGGTCCAAATCCAGTTTTTCTGAGTCATTCATCCTCCACCAAGGTCAGGACCATTAGTCTGTGTTCTTCTCCTTTGAGACCTGGAGCCTCCTACCCTGGGGTCTCACACTGATTCTAGAACTTTTCAAGGAATTGGAGAGTATATCCCAGATCCCCAAGTCCGAGCTGGTGTCTGTGTTTTGTGCCTCCTTTTTCCAAACCAATCATCCTATCCATTCTCAGGATGGTCACATGAGTGCTGTTTTAGTGGCCCATGGAGGTAACTGAAAGTGTGAATTTTCGATTCTTCCTTCTCAGAAGCCCCAAAAAGACACGTGACCCATCACCCCGTCTCTGACCGTGAGGTCACCCTGAGGTGCTGGGCCCTGGGCTTCTACCCTGCGGAGATCGCCCTGACCTGGCAGCGTGATGGGGAGGACCTGACCCAGGACACAGAGCTTGTGGACACCAGGCCTGCAGGGGACGGGACCTTCCAGAAGTGGGCAGCTGTGGTGGTGCCTTCTGGAGAGGAGCAGAGATACACGTGCCATGTGCAGCACGAGGGGCTGTCTGAGCCGGTCACCCTGAGATGGGGTAAGGAGGGAGATGTGGGCTCAGAGTCTCTTCTCAGGGAAATCAGGAGCCCTTCTGGGGAACTTCAGCAGGGTTCAGGGCTGAGGCCTGAGGTCAGAGCCCTTCACTTTCTCTTGCCTTCCCAGAGCCACCTTCTCAGTCCATCATCCCTATTGTGGGCATCATTGCTGGCCTGGTTGTCTTTGTGGTCACTGTAGCTGTGGTGGCTGGAGCTGTGATGTGGAGGAAGAAGTGCTCAGGTAGGAAAGGGGTAGGGCCTGAGTTTTTTTTGTCCCACTGGGGGGTTTCAAGCCCCGGGTAGAAGTTTGCCTTGCCTTATTAATAGGAAGTACCATTCATACACATGTACCTGCCACTGGGGAGTTGATTGCTAACACTCTTTTGTAAAGCACTTGTGAAAACAAAAGACAGATTTTTTCACCATGATACTTCTGGTGCTGGGGACCTGATTCCTGCAACTGGAGATCAGAGGAAGGTCCCTAGTGATGACAGAGCTCCAGGAGGGCAATTAGTCCTGTCCCCACACATGCCCCTTCTTCACGTTTCCTGAGGCTGCCCTGGGTCTTCAGTCGTCGTTTTGGAAACTTCTTTGTGGTTCAGGACTAGGGGGTTCCTCTAGGATCTCATGACGGAGGCTTCTCCCTGTTTTCTTCCCACAGGTGAAAAAAGAGGGGGCTACACTCAGGCTGCAGGTAAGTTTGAGTCGGGTTGATCTCTGAGACCATTGGGATAGTGTAGACGGAGCCCATGGGGGAGCTCACCCACCCCACAGTTCCTCCTTTAGTCTCATCTCCTGTGGACCCTGACCATGTCCTGTTCTGTTCTACCCCAGGAAGTGACAGTGCGCAGGGCTCTGATGTGTCTCTCACAGATCCTAAAGGTGAGACCCTGGAGGCCTGAAGTGGGGGAGGAGCTGGGTCAGAGGGCACACAACTAGGTTATGGAAATTCTTTGAGTGGGGACCTGTTGAGCATGTAGTAGGCTGCTGACAATGTCAACACTTATGTGACTGACCTGAATTTGTTTATGATTATTTTCTCTCACAGTGTGAGACAGCTGCCTTGTGGGGAACTGAGTGATGCAAGATTTGTTCACGCTCCCACTTTGTGACTTTGAGATCCCCTGACTTCTCTTTTTACAACTGGCATCTGAATGTGTCTGCGTTCCTATTAGCATAATGTGAGGAGGAGGGGAGATTGGCCCACCGCCTGCCCACCATGACCCCTCTGCACAATGACCTGTGTTCTTCCCCTAATTGACTTTCCTGTTCCAGCAGAGGCCAGGCTGGGCCATCTCCATCCTTGTCTTAACTTTATGTTGAGCTGAGTAGTAATGATATGCTTCCTTATTGAAAATAAGAATCTAGGTATGAATTTCTTTTTTCTAATTCTTGTCGTAAGGCATTGATATGTTAATTAAAGGAGAAATTTCCTGAGGTTTGAGAGAGGAAACAAATGGAAGCACTGAGAACCTTCTAGAATTTGTGTGTTGACTGTGCTGAGTCTGGTGCAGGTGGGGACAGGAGAGACTGAGGAGCTGAGTGTGGACAGGGCCTGTGCCCAGTCGCTGCTCCATGCATCATGGGCTTTGACGTGCTCCCTCCTCAGCTGGGTCATCTCTCTGCTCGTTTGTTCTGGTCCCCTCAGTAGAACCTTGTCCCACCAGGATCTGTCATCACAGCAACTCAGATGTCTATCACCTGGGCACTGTCATGTCTTCAGGACCGTGGACAGTGAGGGCTTCCTTTGGCCGGGTCACTCTAGGCTCAGGCCTAGGTCCAGACCTCAGCCCCTACCATTTCTGTGTTTATATTTTGTTCCTTCGGGTTTTTTTTTTTGGATTATTCCTGTTCTTTTTCATGATTAGCATGGTTTCATTCTCCTCTGGGTGTCCCCCGTCTCTGACAGCAGCAGGAGTCGTTTGGCATGTCATTGTCCCCACAAGGCCCACAGTGGCCCCTGCACACAGGAGACTCTGGTATGCAAAGTTGAATTTTCGGACTCATCCAGCTGTTTCCCTCCTTCTAGGGCTGTTTCCTGGATTGTTCTTTCCACCTTTTCTCCCTTCTTAAAGAGCCAGATTCTAGAATTAGCAGAGAGGAGGGATGTGATAGTTTCTAATCTTAGATAAATTCCTATTGGATATCTATCTTCTCTGCAGCCTGCCCCCTCTCTCTGCCCTCAGCTCTAGTCATCCTAGTGCTGGCTCAGATCCAAACCCTTGGATTTACAAAGTTGAGTCTCCTTTAGATTCACAATTGGTTGGAAAATAGGACCCATAAGCCTAGGACTGTGCTTTCTGAATACAATTGTGTGTGTAGTGTGCAGGAGGGTGGCTGTGGGAGGGAGGGGAGAGCAGCACTTGTAAGAAAAGTACAGGTGGTATTGACGTCAGCGTGAGTGGACATTGTGCTGTAGCTGCCACAAAACAGCATGTGACTTGAGGTTACATGAATAAAGATACTGTCTCTAGAATAGGGAGGTGCTCTACACTGATCATTCATTCAACTGATAATTGTTGTTTGCCAGATATATGACAAAATAATTTTGCATCTAGGAAACCTCAGTGAACTAAAAACAGGCAAAAATTGCCAGCCTTGTGGAGCATGTGTTCCTGTGGTGAGGGGCAGACTGTATGCTATAAGCATAGTAAATAAGAGAAATGTTTATGTTAAAAGTTTAAGTGCTTTGAGGAAGGTAACCCGGACTATAAGAGTGTGGGGACAGGGAAGATGGCTGTTTTCCTAGGGTGGTCAGTGTGAGCCTCAGTGGGACGGTGACCTTGAGTAAAGACTTGAAGGACATGAAGGAATTATCCAGGAGGATGTCTTGGGGGAAGTTTTTTCAGGCAGGGGAACCTCCAGTGCAAATGCACTAGGGCAGGAGTGTCTGTGTGTTCAACGAAGAGCAAGGAGACCTGTGTGGCTGGAGCGGAGAGTAATTGAGATGAGGTCTGAATTACACCCAGGTCGTGTAGGCCTAGAGGATATTGGAAGGTATTGACTTTTCTCTGAGAAAGATGTGAAGTTACAAGATGATTTTGAACAGAAGAGTGACCTAGTGTGACTTCTCTTGAGAAGCATCCATCTGGTGCTGTGCAGAATCAAGAGGTGAAGGCGGCCAATCAGTAGAGAAAACAAGGAAACTAGTGCCATGTTCCAGGCTGGAGATGGTGGTTGCTTTGTCTGGGGTGTGAGCAGGGAAAAGAATATGAAGTGATCGGATTCTGGATACATTCTGAAGATGGGCTTTACAGCATTTCCTAATGAATTAAGTCTGGGTTATAAGAAAGGATCGCGGAGGACACTCCAAATTTCAGACTGTGTAAGTAGAAATATGGAATACTTTCAGTGGAAATGGAGAGGACGATAGAAGAAACACATTGGAAAGAAGCAGCACCGTAGACATCTAATTAGGAAAGTCGAAAAAGAGATATCTATTAGATGCAAGTGAGGTTAGTTTTAGCAGTTGGATATGGAAGCCTGGAGTTAGAAGACATGTCTGGGGTAGAGAAATAGATTTGTTAGGTGACACCATATAAATGATATTTAAAGCCTTAAGAACTGATGAGGTCACAAAGGGAATGATGGCTATAGAAGACAGGAATAAGGACTGAACCCTGGAACCCCAGTGCTAAGGGATCTGATCAGACCATCCACCCAGGGAAGACTGCACAGTTCTCACATCGCGTCTGGAAGGCACGGAGACCAGGGAGTAGCAAACTTTCTTGTGCACAGGTTTCTGTTGGATATCTCACTAAGATCTAGACAGTCTGGAGTAGAGGGCGAGATTCTGCATTTATAAGCAGTTTGGTGCTGATGCTGGTGGTCTTCAGAGCACACATTTCGTAGCATGAACATAGACCAGGATTTTCATATGCCTGTGCATGAGCCTCAGAGGTCGGGCTTGTTAAATAAGTGATTCTTGGGCTTGGTGCCCAATATTCTGAGATGGTGGGTCTGGGGAGAGGTTTGTGTATTTTGAAACAAGCCCACAAGCAATCCTCGTGCTCAGCCAGATTGGGAACCATTGATGGCTATCATCAGAGAGCATTCAGGGTAGGGAGGGGTCTTAAATCCATATTTAAATGTTTTCTCCTGGGAAGAAAGAGGCAAATCACATGCCAGGAGATACATGTTGTTTTCTGTACCATGGATGATAGCCAGGTGGAAGATTTTGGAAATGGTTATCAGCTCAGCAAAGGAAAATATCTAAGCTTCTAAGAATTATTATTATTATTATTATTATTATTTTTGCTGAGGAAGCTCAGCCCTGAGCTAACATCTGTGCCAATCTTCCTCTACTTTTTATATGTGTGTCATTGCCACAGAGTGGCTGACGAGTGGTGTAGGCCCATGACCCAGATCCAAACCCACAAAACTGAGCCTCCAAAGTGGAACGTGGAACTTCACCACTGCGCCATGGGGCCAGCACCCTAAGAATTCTTAAATGTTCTCACCACAAAAACAGAAATGGCAATTATATGACGTGATGAAGGTGTTAGCTAACTGTGTGATGTTAATCATTTTGCAATATATAAGCATGTCAAATCAACAGGTTGTACACCTCTGACGTACAAAATATTATATGTCAATTATATCTCAATGAAATTGGAAAAAAATCTCTGCATCCTTGCTCTCTGAAACTATTCCCTACATGGATTTCTCACTCACTTCTTGGTGAGAGCAACAGATTCCAAATTGTTCTAATTCAAACATAAATGAATATTGAAAGACAAAGAGAAAGTATTGGGGCCTTGGGTACCACGTAGGAATCACTGCCACTGCTGCTAGACACAAATGCCATTGCTCATATCACTAACTCTCCTGATACTGGACACTGGACCCTGTGACTGCTATCTGTGCTGTTCCTGGCAACTGGATGACACTACTGCCACACACACCACCTTTGCCAAATGCATTCTGCACAGTCCCCACCATTCTGTCACCACGTCCTGAGTCAGAGTCCAGCATGTGGTCACCTGACTGATGGAGCCTCATGCTGTGTCCAACTGCAAGAATCTTTGGGAAAGTGGGTTTCCCTCTTTTAAGGATGGTGCTCTTGGGGCTAGCCCCGTGGCTTAGCAGTTAAGTGTGCGCACTCCGCTACTGGCAGCCCGGGTTCAGATCCCAGGCATGCACCGACGCACCGCTTCTCTGGCCATGCTGAGGTGGCGTCCCACATACAGCAACTAGAAGGATGTGCAGCTATGACATGCAACTATCTACTGGGGCTATGGGGAAAAAAAGGAGGAGAATTGGCAATAGATGTTAGCTCAGAGCCCGTCTTCCTCAGCAAAAAGAGGAGGATTGGCATGGATGTTAGCTCAGGGCTGATCTTCCTCACACACAACATACATAAATAAATAAATAAAAAAGGATGGTGTTCTCTGCCTCCTACCAAGACTCTTCAAGTGTGGAATTCTCCTAAATTGGGAAGAGGGTACAGGTTCTAGGGTGGAGGTTGGGCATGAGAGATGGAAAAAAGAATGACAAATGTCCATTTTTGGAGCAGTGATCTGAGACCAGAACTTGATCTGGTACAGTGCAGGGTCTCAGGTTTGGTTGGATAAATGAGTGACTAATAAATGATGACTTTCAACTTAATCTGTTGATAACCTGCTATGGGGACCAGCTTTTTTCTACTCTAGGTTATACTCACAAATAACTGGAGTGTCATTGTGGGATGATGAAGTGATTACTCAAAATGTCTTTTCCCTGCCTTTGTCTCTTGCTAGGATTAAAAAACCAAGATCTATAAGATTTCAGAGGATCCATATATATACACTGACATTTTATGTTAACTTTTGTATTTCTTTGTATATGTACATATTTCTTAAGAGAGTATCCGTAACATTTATCAGTATTTATGTGACCCCAACAAAAGTCTAAAAACCATCCTAGTTTAGACATCATGCTACTCAGTCTCTGGTCCATGAACAGCTAATAATCAAACTGTTTTAGCATATCCAGTGACATGACATAAATGCTCATCTTTTCCTTGACCATTAGTAGTTTGGGACATGATAAGGTAGAGGTTTACTTGCTTATGCTCACTTTCAATTTCTGTATCTCTCTCTCTCTCTCTTTTTTTTTCTTGGTGAGGAAGATTGGCCCTGAGCTAACATCTGTTGCCAGTCTTCCTCTTTTTGCTGAGGAAGATTGGCCCTGAGCCAACATCTGTGCCCATCCTTCTCCACTTTGTACATGGGATGCCGCCATAGCATGGTTTGATGAGCGGCACGCCGGTCCATGCCTGGGATCTGAACCTGTGAACCCCGGGCTGCTGAAGCAGAGCACGCAAACCCAACCACTACACCACCAGGTCAGCCCCATTTCTGTATATGTCTTATTGTGGGCTCATAACAAACTCCTCACAGGCCAGCGCTGGCTCACAGACCACACTAAGTAGCATTGGTTTAGACTGACTTGTATTCTAGAACCTACCCTGGTGCTGGATAAGTAGTAGGAATGAAAAAAATAGTTAATGGGGATTCCATTTCCAGTAATATGGTAAGCTAGGTTTTAAGGCTGCCTCCTCCATTAAAAGCAACTAAAAATAATTGATAAAATATAAAAAACATATGAAAGTATAGCAAAACAATCAAGAGAATAATCCTTTAGACCAATATATAAATGTGGGCAAATAATCCAGAGAGAAATTGTTTTTATCCTTAGGGCATTTGCCAAATCTGTAAAAATCTTAGCTTTGGTTTTCTCAGGCTCATGAGCTGCAATAGACAGGACATGATGCCCAGAGCTTATTCATGTGGGGAGCATAAGCGACATCCCCTCCCTGAAAATCTGGGGAAAAAAGGTTTATATCCTCAGAGTAAGGGTTAAACAAAACAAAACCTGCTTCATCCCCTAATACAAGAGTATTCCTAGGAAATTTGCCTTTGAGCCAGTAAAATTAAAAAGGAGCAAACTGTTTCTGAGAATTTTCAGCTATGAGCTAGCCCTCCTGTAATTTGTAGTCCAAGTGTGCTTTACTATTTTGGGCCAAAAGAACTTTGTGCCATGAATTTAGTTTATAATCATCCTGGATTGATCATGACCCAACAACTGGAAGAAAGAAACAAAAATCTCTACAGAAATCTACAATTAACCTAGGCATTAAAGAATTTACACAAATAATTACACAAGAAAAATAAGCAGCTCATAGCAAGAAATGTAGAAATACAAATGGAAAAGAGATGATGACTGAGAAGTAGTAGAAACAAAGGGTGGTATACACAGGCTCATAAAACTTCAACATTGGAGTTATGAGACATAGAATATAACATAACCAGGATATAATATAAACGTATAAGCATACATATGTGACATAAGAAAAAATGAAAAATTGAAAATGCCTACAGAACATAGGAAATTAAATATAACCTATCTGATTTTCAAAAGAACCAAATAAGTTTTTAAAAATTAAAATGAAGAGGGCTGGCCCTATGGCCTAGTGGTTGAGTTCAGCACACTCCACTTTGGCATCCAGTTTTAGTTCCCTGGTGTGGACCTACACCACTCATCAGTGGCCAAGCTGTGACAGTGACCCACATACAAAATAGAGGAAGATTGGCAACAGATGTTAGCTCAGGGTGACCCTTCCTCAAGCAAAAAGAGGAAGATTGGCACATTGTTAGCTCAAGGAAATCTGCCTGAAGCAAAAAAAAAAAAAAAGGAAAAAAATTAAAATTTAAACAATTTTAGTTAGAAACTCAGTTCATGGACTTTTTCTTTGGACCAGGATAGAGTGAAAAGGATGAGATTTACTCGCCTATCTTAAACAACTAAAAATTCAGATAAATATATGAAATAATGGAATTCAGACCTTGGACAACAGACAGCACAAGGATTGTGATCCCTTAGAGAAGGGAAACCAAAGAAGTGAGGCCTAAAATTGTCCACCTCTCTTCCTGGAGAGAGTTTCCAGGACACAGTGCAGGGAGGAGGAACCCTAACAGAGACCAGCAGTCTCACTGAATTGAGGGGACAGAGTTGTGAATTGGAGAGGCCAGGACAGCCAATCGAAGGTGAAGGCACGTAGAGAAGAGAGCTGAACAGAAATAGCAACTGAAAGTCTGCAGAGACTTTTCCTCACATCTTGAGCTCATCAGTGCATGCATGTAAGGAAACTATCCAAGGACAGGGAAAGAACAATCCAGAAAGACCACAGGAACAGTACCCAGTGCTCCACAGGACTGGGAATAGTGACTGTTCACACCAACCAGACTGGAAAACCTTATAATTTGCTGGGCATTAGAGTATTCAGAAGGGTCTTCTGTCAGTAGTTGAGAATAATTTACCCTAAAAAAACCAGGCATGCAAAGAAAATAAGAAAACACAACCCATAAGGCAGAGAAAAGTAATGAATTTAAATTAATCTAGAACTGACATAGATGTTAGCATTAGCAGTAAATGACATTAAAACAGTTATTGTAAATGTATTCCTTATGTTCAAAAAGTTACATCAGAGACATGAAAGTACATAAAAGACTAAAATCAGACTTCTAGAGATGAAAATATCTGAGTTGAAAAATACACTGAATGCGAGATGGGATTAACAGTAGATTTGATATTGTAGAAGAAAAGATCAGTGACCTTGAAGACAGCAATACAAACTCTCTAAAATTATATAAAGTAATAATTATTAAAATGTATAGTTGGGGGCCGGCCCCATGGCTTAGCGGTTAAGTGAGCACGATCCGCTGCTGGCGGCTCGGGTTCAGATCCCGGGCGTGCACTGTCGCACTGCTTCTCCGGCCGTGCTGAAGCCGAGTCCCACATACAGCAACTAGAAGGACGTGTAGCTATGACATACAACTATCTACTGGGGCTTTCGGGGAAAATAAATAAATAAAATTATAAAATGTATAGTTGGGTTTCTACCATATTTAGATACGATTTATACAACAAAACAGCCCCAAAAGGAAGAAGTAGAAATAGAGCTATAGAAAGTCATGTTTGTATATCTCACTGAAATTAAGTTAGTATAAATCTGAAGTGGATTTTGATAAGTTAAGAATATGATAAAATCTAGAGTAACTACTAAGAAAATAACTGAAAAATATAGTGATAAATTATTAAATAATTAAAATATTACAGTAGAAATTATCCACTTAATAAAATGGTATCATTAAAAGAGGAATAGAGGGGGGAAAAGACATGAGACATAGAAAATAAAAGCAGAACGGCATCAGAAATCCTTTGTATACATATCAACATTAAATGTTAATGGATTACAGATGTCAATTAAAGCACAGACTGTTAGACTGCAAAGAAAACAAGATAAAACTATGCTGTCTATAGTAAGATACACCTGAGATTCAATTACAAATAGATTAAAATTGAAAAGATGGAAAAGATATCTCAGGCGAACAGCAACCATAAGAAAGCTGGAGTAGCTACACTAATGTCAGACAAAAGGAAATTTTAAAAAATGCTAGTAAGATAAATAAGGACATTTTATAATGATAAATGAGTCAATCTATCAGAAAGATAAAACAATTATAAACATATATGCACCTAATAACTGAGCACCAAATACATGAAAATAAAATCGGCAGAAATTAAGAGAGAAATAAACAATATAACAATAACAGTTGCAGATTTCAAAATACTACATTCAACAATGGATAGAACACCTATGCAGAAGATCAACAAAGAAAAAGAAGACTTCAACAATACTATAAACCAACAGTATAAACCTACCAGACATTTATGGAACATTTCACCCAACCACAGCAAAATATACATTCTTCTCAAATGCACATGGGGTATTCCTCAGGATAAACCATATGCTAGGCCATAAAATAAGCCTCAATAAATTTAAAAAGATAGAAATAATACAAAGTATGTTCTTTTATTACAGTGGCATGAAATTAGAAATCAACCAATACCTGAAAGAAATTTGGGAAACTCACAAACATATGGAAATCAAACAACATACTTTTACATAACCAATGGATCAAAGAAGATATCAACATGGCAATTAAAAAATACTTTGAGATTAATGAAAATGAAAACACAGCATACCAAAATTTATGGGCTGCTACTAAAACAGTACTTAGAGGGACATTTATATCTGTAATGCCTACATAAAAAAGAAACATTTCAACTCAATTACCTAACTTTCCACCTAAGTCAAAGGTAAAAGAGGAGCAAACTAAACCAAAAGCAAGCAGAAGGAAGGGAAAAGTAAAGATTAGAGTAAAAATTAAATAAGTAGAGGAAAGAGAATAGAGAAACAATACATAAAATTCACAAAATCAAATTTGGTCCTTAGAAAATCAACAAAATGGACAAAACTTCAACTAGACTCACTTAAAAAGAGCCAGAGTGGTGCCAGCCCTGTGGTGTAGTGCTTAAGTTCAGCAGGCTCAGCTTTAGCAGCCCAGGGTTCATGGGTTAGGATCCCAGGTGCAGGCCTACACCACTCATCAAACCATGCTATGGGGGAGACCCACATACAAAATAAAGGAAGATTGGCACAGATGTTAGTTTAGGGCCAATCTTCCTCAAGCAAAAAAAGAGGAGGATTGGCAACAGATGTTAGCCTAGGGCCAAACTTCCTCACAAAAAACAAAAAATAAAAAAGAGAGAGAAGACTCCATAACTAGACTCAGCAATGAAAGAGAGGACATTAAGACTGACCATATAGAAAGTATGAGAATTTTAAAAGAATAATATGGACAATTATATGCCAAGAATCAGATAACTTAGATAAAATAGACAAATTCATAGAAAGATACAAACTACTAAACTAATTCAAGAAGTAGACAATCTGAATATACCTAGAACAAGTCAGAAGATTGAATCAGTTATCAAAATTACCCACAAAGAAAGCCCAGGCCCAAATGTACTCACTGGTGATTTCTACCAAATATTTAAAGAAGAATTAAAACCAATTCTTTATAAACTCTTTCAAAAAGAAGAGGAGGAAAAAGTACTACATTATTTCATGAGGCCAGTATTATTCAGATACCAAAACCAGACAATGATATCACAAGAAAGGAAAACTACAGGCCAATTAACTCTTATGAATATAGACACAGAAATCCTCAACAAAATATAGCAAATCAAATCCAGCAATGTATAGAAAGAATTATACACCATGACTAATGGGAATTTATTCTAGGAAAGCAAGGTTGGTTTAACATGCAGAAAAATCAATTAATGTAATACACCATATTAATATAATAAAAAACAAAAACCACATACTTAACTCAATAGATGGAGAAAATGCATTTGGCAAAGTCTGACACCCTTTCATGATAAAAAAAAAAACAACACTAAAGAAACTAGTAATAGAATGGAATTTCTTCAATCTGATTAAGGGCATTTGTGAAAACTCTAAAGCTAACTTTATACTAAATGGCAAAAGAATAGTTGTTTTCCTCCTTAATCATCAATAAGACAAGGATGTCCACTCTCAGCACTTCTATTCAACATTGTGCCAGAGGTTCTAGCCAGAGCAACTGTGCAAGAAAAAGAGATAAAATGCATTCAAATTAGAAAGGAAGAAGTAAAACCATCTCTATTCTCAGATGACATAATCTTGTACATAAAAAATCCTAAAGAATCCACGAAAAAACATTAGAACTAATAAAGAATTTCAGCAAGGTTGTAGGATATTAAGTCAATAGACAAAAGTCAATTATATTTCTATACAATAAACAATAAACAATCCAAGAATGAAATTAAGAAAATATTCCATTCTACAATAACCTCTAAAAGAATAAATATTAGGAATACTTTTAATAAAAGAAGTGCAAAACTTAAATTCTGAAAACTACAAAACATTGGTAAAAGAAATTAAAGAACATGTATGTAGATGGAAAAAAGTTCATGGATCAAAAGACAATATTATTAAGATGGCAATACTCCCCACATTGATCTCTAGATCCAACACAATCCCTATCAAATACCTAAGTGACTTCTTTCTAGGAATTGAGAAACTGATTCTAAATTCAGATGGAAGTTTAAGGAACCTACAATAGCCAATCTTATTAAAGGAGAAGAAAGTAGGAGGACTCACAATTCTCAATTTCAAAACTTCCTACAAAGCAACAGTAATCAAGACAGCGTGGTACCGGCATTTGGATAGACATATAGATCAATGAGTAGAATTGAGAGTCCATGAATACAACCATGTGTCTATGGTCACTTGATTTTCAACAAAGATGCCAAGATAATTCAATGGGGGAAAGAATAGTTGTTTCAAGAAATGGTGCTGGGACCACTGGACAGCCACATGCAAACTAATGAAGTTGGAAACTTACCGTACACCATATACAAAAATTAACATAAAATGGACCAAAGATTTAAATGTAAGAGCTAAAACTATAAAACTCTTAGAATAAAACATAAGGGAAAATCTTCATGACATTGGATTTGGTATGATTTCTATGATATGACACCAAAGGCACAGATAACAAAAGAAAAAATAGGCCAGTGGGAGCTCATCAAAATTAAAAACTTCTGTTATCAAAAGACTGTATCAACAGTAAAAAGACAACCACAGAATGGAAGAAAATATTTGCCAATCACGTCTGATGTGATTAATATCCAGAATATATAAGGATATCCAACAACTCAATAACAAAAAGACAAACAGTATTTTAAAATGAGCGAAAGGGGCTGGCTTGGTGGTGTAGTGGTTAAGTTTGCACACTCTGGTTTGGTGGCCTGGGGTTTGTGGGTTTGGATCCTCAGCGAGGACCTACACACTGCTCATCAAGCCATGCTGTGGCAGCGTCCCATATACAAAATAGAAGAAGATTGGCACAGATGTTAGCTCAGGGCCAATCTTCCTCACCAAAAAAAAGGAAAAAAGAAAACTGGCTCCTCTTCTATTTAAAATAAATAAACAAATTAAGTAAAATGTGCAAAAGAATTGAATAGATATTTCTCCAAATAAGATATACAAATGCCAGCATATGCACGTATGTGTGTGTGTGTGTATAAACATACCTTCCTCATGGGTGTGAAGTGGTGCCTTATTGTGGTTTTGATATTTATTTCCTGACTGTTTAATGACATATTTTCATGTGCTATGATACATATATAGATATATATATATGATTTCTTATATATATGTATATGTACACCTGGTGGTTTCTCAGGTCTGAAGAAGGGGTGATTGAGAGTTATTGTTCATTGGGAGTATAGTTTCAATATGGAATGATGAAAAAGTTCTGTTAAGATGGTTATATCTCCAAGTTGAGCTACAGGTTCAATGCAATCTCTATAAAAGTCCCCCTTGGTTTCTTTACAGAAACTGATGAGTTAATCTTAAAAATCATGTGGGAATTCAAAGGACTAGATAAAAACTCTTGAAAAAGAAGAACAAAGTTTGAGGACTCACACTCCTGGTTTCAAAATTTACTACAAAGCTAAAGTAATCAAGACAGCGTGTTACCAGCGTAAGGATGGTCACAAAAATCAATGGAATAGAACTGAGAGGTCAGAAATCAACCCTCACATTTACGGTCAATTGAATTTCAACAGGCGTGCCAAGACAATTCAATGAGGAAAGGCTAATCGGCTGAGATAATTGTGTATCCACATACAAAAGAATGAATTTTGAACCTTACCTCCCACCATATGAAAAAATTATCTCTATATACATCAAAGACCTAAATATAAATGCTAAAACTATCAAACTCTTAGAAGACAACATATGAATAAATCTTCATAACCTTGGACTAAGAAATGGTTTCTTATGACACCCATAATACACATAACAAAGGAACAAATAGATTAATTGGACTTCATCTAATTTAAAAAGTTTTGTGCGTTAAAGTATACCATCAAAAAAGTAAAAATATAGCCCCAGACTGGGCAAAAATACTTGCAAATCTTATATCTACGGAACTAGTCTCTAGAATATATAAATAACTCTTCCAACTCAGTAATAGAAAAAAATAACCCAATTAAAAATGAGCAGATGTTTGATAGATATTTATCCATGGAAGATATACAAATGGCCAATAAGCACCGAAAAAGATGCTTCACATCATTAGTCCTTAGGGAAATGCAAATCAAGAATGTGATGAGATACCACTTCATGATTCCTAGGATGGCTATACTCAAAAAGATCAATATTAATAAGTGTTGTGAGGTTGTGGAGAAATTGGAATCCTTGTAAACTGCTGGTGGGAATATAAAATGGTGCTGCCAATTTGGAAAAGAGTCTGGCAGTTCCTCAAAGTTTGAACATAGTGTTACCATATGACTCAGCAATTCCATTCCTAGGTATTTACCTAAGAGAAATGAAAACATGTGTCTACACAAAAACTTATACACGATATTCACAGCAGCATTATTGATAATAGCTAAACAGTAGAAACAACTCAAATTTTCATCAATTGATGAATAAATAAAGAAATCCATGTAGTGGATCTTTCTGTAACCATGCAGTGGAATATTATTTGGCAACAAAAAGGAATGAAGTACGGATGCATGCTACATATGGATGAACCTTGAATGCATCAGGCTCCATGAAAGAAAACAGAAACAAAAGATCAAATGGATTGTTTCATTCTATTTATATGACATGTCCATAATAAGCAAATCCATATGGACAGAAAGTAGATTAGTGTGTGCCTAGGGATGAGGAGAGTTTTGGAGGGAAATAGAGACTGACTGCTCAGGAATAACTAGTTATGGGGTGATGAAAATGTTCCAAAATGGATTGTGGTGATGATTGCACAACTCTGTGAATATACTAAAAACAAGTTCTTTTGAACAGTTCAATTATATATATATCCATTACATCTCAATAAAGCTGTTCTAACAAAAAGTGATGGTCCACATTAAATGAAGTAGAGATGCCAGAACTGCCATGGCAGATTGAAGAGAAAGAGAGAAAAGACTCAGAGAAGTGGTCATGCTAGTATGAATCTACTCTACAAAACTGGAAAACCCACCAGGTGACTATTTTCTTTGGCAGGGCCCAAAAGATACTCTGTTTATTAGGCAATAAGGAATGAGCAGGTGTGCAGAGTGTCAATCTTACCGTGTCTGTCCTTTGCAGGCTGGGACTAACTCTAGGAGATAATATGACAGATCTATGCTCCCTAGCATCAGTGGGGATAATAGGATCCCAGAAAGCCAGAGAACAGGAGGCACAAGATAGAAACAAAGGCAAAATTCCCAAAATAGCCAGCAATATCAGAATGGAAGCCAGGAAATCCTGACTGTAAGGGATTTATGGAAATGGTGAATAGACCATAGTGTTTCTAGGGGCAAGATAGATGGGCAGCTAATAAGAGTGTTGCTTAATATTATAATTAACAGATTAAGAATGAATGAATTGCAGGCTGAGATTAGTCGCCCAATAGAAAGTTACAATCTCTTGCTCCACTTCCAGACCTAAGCCAATTGTCAGACCCAGAACCCATTTGTTGAAGGAAAGCCTGCGTCCCCTGAGGAAGTGCCCTGCAACACCATGGTAATTGTGCACAGCAGTAATTCCCAAGTCCTTTCATAAAGGTACCTATGGCCTTTACTCAGGTCTCCATACACTGATGAAAGAGAATATCCAGATATTTGTTAAGTTTATTTAATGCATAGTCCAATTTGACACTGACACCTGGGGAACCAAAGCACCATCATGAACCTCCATTAGAGGAGAGGCATATGGGGAACAGGAAGTAATGAGTCCTGTCTCAGGTCCATCCAAATCTCAGTGGGTTCTTTGTGTCCACACATCTACTTGGTGGTCATTTCCCTGGTTTCCAAATACATAATTGCAGTGGACATATTTAGAATTGTCAAGACCCCTCACATTGGTTCTTTGACCTGTGGAGTACAAGCTTCAGTAAGAAAGGCCAAGTGGAAGCCCCAGAAACAGCCTCCTACCCTTGGCCAAGACAGAAAATTAAAACAATATTGTATCTTGGGGGTAATGAAAGAGGTTCATGTCATCCTCAAAGACGTAAAGGATGCAGCAGTGGTGGTCCCATCACATACCTATTTAGTTCACCACTGCAGTTCTTGCAAAAACTGGATGGATCATTGCCAATGACAGTGGATTACTGAAAATTTAACCAATAATTAGAAGCAATTACAGCAGCTGTGATGAATGTGATATTTTTAATAGAGCACATTTACAGAGCTACTGGTATATGGTAATGACTATTGATATGCTTAATGCATTGAATACCCATGAAAAACAGAATCAGAAGTTGTTTATATTTGCATGAGACAAATAAGACTATACTTTCTATTTTATCTCCAGGGCTATGCTATTTCTCATGCTATCATAATGTAGAAAGAAGGAATTAGTATGGAACCACAAAAGACTGAAAGTAACCAAAGCAATCCTGAGGAAAAAAAGGAATAAAGCTAAAGGCATAACATTTCCTGATTTCAAACTGTATTACAAAATTATAGTAATCAAAACAATATGGTACTGGCATAAAACCAGACACATAGACCAGTGGAGCAGAATAGAGAGCCTGTAAATAACCCATGTGTGGTATAATAAGAAATACATGTGGTCTTTGTCCCTGGTTCCTGGCACAAAGCTCCTCTAACCCATAGAATTTGATGAGTGACGGGAGTGTCTTTAGTTACTTATAAGGAGCTTCTTTTTGACACATCTGTGTGTACTCACATGAGATAACTTAGGGTGGGAGCCCTAGATAGACTCAGGATGGGGCTGCTCACCAAAAAGACCCACTAGAGGGTTGGAACTTTCAGACCCAGCCACTAACCACTGGGAAGCGGGGGCATGCTAGAGATCAAGCTCTACAAAAACTCTTGGACAAGATTTGATGAGATCCAGGCAGGCGAATGCATCCATGTGCCAGGAAGGTGGCACACTCCAGTTCCACAATGATAGAAGCTCCTGTGCTGAGGACCCCTCTGGACCTCTCCCTATGTGTCTCTCAATCTGGCTGTTCATATGTATCCTTTATAATATCCTTTAGGATAAACTAGTAAACATAAGTAAATGTTTGTCTGCGTTCTGTGAGTGGCTGTAGCAAATTAACTGAACTTGAGGAGGGGGTCTTGGGAACCTCTGACTTATAGCCAGTTGTTCAGAGCACAGGTAACTACCTGGACTTGCAACTGGCCTGTGAAGTGGGAGCAGTCTTGTGGGACTGAGCTCCTAATCAGTGGGAGTCTGTGTTATCTCCAGGTAGAAGTGTTGGAATTGAATTAAAATGTGGGACACCCAGCTGTCCACTGAGAATTGGAGAATTGCTTGTTGATGTAGAAAAAGCAGATTGGACCATGCATATACAGTCAATTAATATTTGACAAGGTGGCCAAGAATACATAATGGAGAATGAATAGTCTCTTCAATAAATGGTAATGAGAAAACTGGATATTCACATTCAGAAGAATGAAATTGGACTCCTATCTTACACCACTCACAAAAATTAACTTGAAATAGACTAAACACTGAAATGTAAGACCTGAATCCATAAAACTCTTAGAAGAAAACATAGAGAAAAAGCTCTTTGACATTGGTCTTGGCAATGATTTTTAATCACTTAAAATCAACAGGTGGGACTACATCAAAATAAAAAGATTCTGCACAACAAAAGAAAGCATCAATAAAATGATAAGGCAATGTCTGGAAAGGGAGAAAACATCTCCAAACTATATATCTGACAAGGGGTTAATATGCAAAATATATCAGGGACTCATACAACTTCATAGAAAAAACCGAAATAATCTGATTTAAAAATTGACAAAGGATTTGAATAGACATTTTTCCAAAGAAGACATCTAAATGGACAACAGGTACATGAAAAGGTGCTCAACATCACGAATCATCAGAGAAATGGAATTCAAAACCATAATGAAATATCACTTCACACCTGTTTAGAATGGCTATTATCAAAGAGACAATAGAGAGCTAGTGTTGGTGAGGATGCGGAGAAAAGGGAACTCTCATCAGGGGGCCGGCCCAGTGGCCTAGTGGTTGGGTTCATGCACTCCATTTTGGTGGCCCAGGGTTCACGGCTTCAGATCCTAGGCACAGACCTATGCACCACTCATCAAGCCATGCTGTGGCGGCATCCCATATACAAAATAGAGGAAGATGGGCACAGATGTTAGCTCAGGGCTAATCTTCCTCAGCAAAAAGAGGAAGATTGGCAATGGATGTTAGCTCGGGGCCAATCTTCCTTACCAAAAAAAGAAAGAAAAAGGGAAACCCTTGTGAACTGTTAGTGGAAATGTAAATTGGTGCAGCCACTATGGAAAACAGTATGGAGGTTCCTCAAAAAATTAAAAATAGAACTATCACATGACCCAGCCATTCCACTTCTGGGTATATATCCAAATAACACGAAAACACTCATTTGTAAAGATATATGCACACCTATGTTCATTGCAGCATTATTTACAATAGCCAAGATATGGAAACAACCTAAGTGGCCATTGATGAATGAATGAATAAAGAAGATGTGGTATATATATGCAATGGTATACTACTCAGCTATAAAATAGAATTAAAAATTGCCATTATTGACAACATGGATGGACCTTGAGGGTATTACGGTAAGTGAAATAAGTCAGATGGAGAAAGTCAGACACCCTATGATTTCACTCATATTTGGAATCTAAAAAAAAAAAACAAATGAACAAACAAACCAAACTAAAACAAAAACTCGTAGATACAGAGAACAGATTAGTGGTTACCAGAAGGGAAGGGGGTTGGTGGGTGGGCTAAATGGGTTAATGGGGTCAGCTGTATGTTGATGGATGGTAACTAGACTTGTGGTGGTGATCATTTTGTAGTGTATACAGATGTCAAATTATAAAGCTGTACACCTGGAAAGAAAAAGAAAATAGAAAGAATGTAAGTTAAACTTTTTTATTTATACATTATATTATTGTACGGGTTGTCAAATGTTTTTAATAATATCCTTGTTCTCACATATAGTTTGCCTGCAGTAATTATTAATTGACTGAATGTCTGACATAAATAAATAGATGACAAGATAAACACCCAGGACAATTCAAAATAAAGAGTCGAGGAAGCTCAAGAGTTTGTAATCCACATTATCTGTCACATGAGACATTTAGAAACAGAAAGCACACACAGGGGAATATAACAGCAGAAGTCACGTGACTTTCTCATGATTACCCTTCTCCGTGTTTGGGCTCTGCTGACTCATCCACATGGGCATCTCCATTTAGAGACAAGATTCAAATGGTAGCATAACTATGCTTCTTCCTTGCCTATTTATAGATGGAGCCAAATCCTTTGTTTGCTTTGGTTGCCACCACCAGCTCTGCTCTAGGGCTGCACATGTGTGGGCAGAATTCATGAAAATATCAAGTTCCCTAAGCAGCTCTAATTGGGGGGCAGGGGTTCCTGAGTGATTGACTTAGTGAGGGCTGACTCAATAAGATTACCAGAAATAGACAGAACTAGTTAGGAAAGAAATCATTTCCTGATTGCCTGTGGGGAGAAAGAAACTTTAATCTTTAGGTGCAATAGTCTGGATGGGCGCCAACACAAGAAACAAAAGTGAAGGCAGAGCATTCTCCTGAAGAGGGGCAGATGGAGGGCACCATCCACTCCCACAGCGGAGCTCTCCTACAGCCCTTGCAGGGAGTCCCCTGTCTCTCAGAATCTACTCCTTACTTACCCAGCCATCTCCACCCTGCTTGAAAGAAGTGAGGAGGATGGTCAGGCAGGGAGTCAAACAGATTGAGAGTGTGTTCCCTGGCTGACCTGTCCCAGGATCAGGATTAACACAGATCAACACCAATTACTTAGCTGAACCTTTGTCCAAAACTCTAGGAAGGAGGGGGCAAAATGGAACAGTGTCTATTTCAGCTCCTTAGGAGAATATTTAACATTAGAGTGTGTAAAATTATTGTTTCTTTTCTGGGGTTCTCCTATCTCTCCCAGGTTAACCACTCTGTGTTTCAGCAGGTAAAGGATCTCAGGCAAAACCCAGGATATTTCTCCAATCCTCCCTCCCTTCCTTCTTCACCATGCATTGCGCTCAGGATGAATTCTCTTGGTATTGATTTTTGGAGGGGGAAAAGGGCAGATATGACTGATTTGGAACTCAGTCATGTGTCTACACATAGTGCCTGACATTATACATATGGTAGCTAATATTAATATTGCTCAATGGGCTTGAGAAAGGAGACAAAACAATTTCCATTCATTTTTCTCTTACACATTTGACTTCAGTTTATCCACCAACCCTCCAAAGCAAACAATACTTTTCTAATTGTATCACATGGAGCTATGTGGGGGTGGCAAAAGACTCATGGGACTGGTGGGACCTCAGGTGCTGTTACCTGACATAGTCTCCCAAGTTGGTTCTCAAAGCCATCCTTGGTCACACTGGCAGAGAATAGAGAAAGTACTATTATTACATTAGGTAGTGAGATTGCAGGTGAATTTTTTCTTTTTCATTTTAAGAATTCTTGCTGTTGTTGTTGCTATAATGATATTGTGCAATCAGAAAAAAAATTGAGAGAAGGAAAATAGTTGACCTGGATTTTCATAATGCAAAGAAAAAAACAAAACAAAACAAAGATTTACATGTATTATCCACTATAATCCATTTAGAACTCTGTGAAGTTGTCAGATATTATTATCCCAAGTTAACCAACAAATGTTAGGAACGAGACTCAGAAGTGCCCAGCCCGAGATCACATAGCTAGTGGAACCCAGGTCCTCTGACACCTGGCCCAGTGCTTGATCTGCTATGGCAACTTCAGTGAGGGAAGAGCCTCAGAGATCAGGTGGTTGATCCCCTCATGATACAATAATTCTCTGTAGTTGTATGTTGTCGTATAGTTGATGTTGTCAAGAGTGAGTAGTTGAATCTCTTTAGTGATGGAGAACTCACTGCCCACTAATGAAGCTCATTCTTGTGTTAAATCTAATTAAAAAACAAACAAACAAACAAACAAAAACCTTGTAATGAGCCCAACTCTGTCTCCCTGAAACTTCTACAGAAATGACCAATTTCTGACCTCTGTGGTCAAACAGAATAAGTATAAGTCTTCACATTAACATCCTTCAAATATTTGAAGTCTAGTCACAGCAAGGTATATCGCATCAAGGTAAAAAATAAATGGCTATTTTCAGCAGGAGGATTGGTCCAAATATTACAGCCTACCATTACTAGAAACAAGAAGTTCTCCCTAACTATTTTTTAGGGAGGTGTATTAATTTATGAACTCATATGTTATTTATTGAGGGCCTGATATCTGCCAGGCGCTAGGGATGCAGCAATGAGCAAGTCAAGTGTGCTCTGTTGGTTTATGTACTAAAGAGTCCAACTAGAAAGACAGGTATTTGGAATATGGAGCAAGCACGCCCACCCTAGACTGGGAGCAGCTCAGGACGTCCTCCCTGAGGAGGTGACATTTGAATTGAGCCCTGAGGAAGAACAGGAGTTCACAAGGGAGGAGTGGTTTATATAGAGGGAAACAGCTGGGGAGAAGTCCTGGATATTGGACAGTCTGGTGGGTTCTCAGGACTGACCAAGTCCAGGGAAGCTGGAAACAGCTGCAGCATGGTGCTGAAGAGCGTGGGCCTTGACCTGGACCACCTAGATTCTAGTATTTCCTCCACCACCCACTCAGCTGTATGACCCTAGACAGGTTGCTTACCCTCTGTGCACTTTAGTTTCCTCACCTGTGAAATGGGTGATGTTTTAGGGATGTGGTGAGGACTGGTTGAGTTGATTCATGTGAAGTGCTTAGAACAGTGTCTGGTACATAGCTGATGCTCAACTAATGTTTGTTCTCATGGCTGGAGGGAAACATGGTGGGAGAGAGCGGGGAGGCTGATGATAGAGGCTGGACCCTGTAAGCCCTCCTTCACTGACATGGTAAATAGAGAAGCGAAGATGACCGTCCATTCTGAGAAAGACCACTCTGGCCCAGTGTGGAGAAAAGATTGGAGAGGATGAGAATGTGTCTGTGGGGACCAGTTAGGAGGCTATTGCAACAGCACAGCACTAGTGGCATATATTATCCCTCTCCATCCTAAACAACTCCTCTTCCCAGCTCAATTCCTTCGCACATTCCTAACCACATCCGACTCCCATCACAGAGTCAAAGTTAGTTAAGAAGGAATTGCTGAGCACACGTTGGACAGCAGTCATGGTGACTGGGCCCACTATTGGGAACCTCCTGGAAGAGGTGACCTGAAGTGTCTGCCTGGAGCACATGAAGGACCCTGTGAGCATCTTCTGTGGCTGCAGCTTCTGCCAGGCCTGCATCACTGAGTGTTAAGTCACTTTCAGATCCACCAAGGGAGTCATGTGCTGTCCATTCTGGAAGAAACCATTCAAGAGGGGGACATCATGCTCAACTGGATTCTGGCCAATTTGGTCTCCTAACACTGGTCTCCTCCTAACACTGGAGCCCATGAGTGAATTCCTAGCACAAAAAATTTAGTTCTGTGAGCAGCACAGGAAAACGGTCTTTTTCTATTTCCAGGAGGACCAGTAATTCCTGTGTGTGGTTTGCAAAGATCTCACAAAGCACAAATGTCACTTGGTGCTGCAGAAGGAGCTAGGTCTTATGAGGTAGGTAAACTCTTTTGCTGTCTTGTCTAAATTTGGGACAAAATTTTGGTGGCTTTCTTTATTATTGGCTTTGGCACTATTACAGAAAAATAAACTACGTACTCTAAACACAATACAAAATGCAATAATAGCTTCCTTTCAATCCTGGATTATATTGGTAAAAGTTACTTGTGAATGCATACTACTTCACTTCTAAAATTCTCAGGCAGCAGAAGGCGTCACAGTTTCCCTACCTGCAGAATATAGAAACTTCAGTGTTGCTGTAACATTTCACATACCCTCCAAAATCTCCTTGAGATTTCTGGGTGTGAGGAAACACAAATAGAAAAAGACAAAACAGCACTAAATAGATAGGGCTTTTGTTTTACATATGGTATACCATTTGGGCCAATGAAAACACTATGTTATTTCTAGAAAAAGTGTAACCTTGATATTTTCATTAAATTTTTTTTCACTGAAAATGGTAAAATTGATCTTAAGCTTTTCAAAATGGACATTCATTGTTTTTGAATAAACAAAAGAAAAAGCAGGGATGCAAGTGAACCTGCAACAAAGCCTAATTCCCCTCTGCTCCTCCTGCTGGACGCTATGGACTATCCTATCCAGGGAGGACTGTCCTGGGCCACCGCCGCCACGATGGAGCGGGCGGGTGTATCTGATTCTGAGTCTCAGTAGTAAAAAGCCATTTGGCTCTCACACTAAGCTATGTCCATCAACTGTGATGTTATCTGTGCTAGAAATGATAATTGGATCATCTATCTACCTCATTCTGTGTATTTCTCAACTTGCTAGAAAAGAGAGAGGCTATTTATCAAAGACTCCTTCACAGATGACAATGATGATCTCTCAGGCTTGAGTATCCTCTGACTCTAAGAGAGTATCTGGGGGTCACCTTATTACTGTCCTTTCTTTCCTTCAGGTGGAAGTGGGTACAGTTTCCAATCCCTGTAGCTGTGTCCCCAGCCCTTGAAAGGAGAGTCCTTGAAATCACAGCTAAGACAGGTGTACTGCGAGAGTCAGAAGCATTTCAAAGTTCAGAAGGGTGCTTGCTGTTAGACCCTTGCTCTCGCTTCTACCTGATAAAAGTGAAGAATTTATAATGGAGTGTTAGTTGATGGGTCTATTTTTTAAACAGCATTGCCAATTTGGGGAAGGAAAACAATGTATGTTTTCACCAGGAATCGCTCCCACAGATATGATCTCTGAGGTCAGTAAATTTGTGGAATAATAATAAAGAAGCTTATTGAGCACATCTTAGATGCCAGCATCATACACGGTGCTTTCATTTTTCTCAATATACTCCCATTACTTATTATCCTTCATTTTACTCATGATAAAACTGAGCTTGGGGAAATTACGTGGTTTATTCAAGGTTGCACAATTATGAGGCAGAGTCAAGATTCAAACACAGTTTTCCTTCATTTGAAAGATCGTGCTCTCTGCTGCATCACACTCCACAGCTTTCCAAAGTGATCCAACAACTAAAACAAAAATCAGTCAACTTCATCAGTCTACTGAGCAGGAAGTTCCCCTTAATGGGTTGACCTACTGGCAGGGCCAGCTCAAGGCAAGATTTCTGCCTCTTTTACCTCTTTTAAGTGAACTGTCGCTCTGTGGTAACCAATCCTCCATTTCTTCTTCCAGAGGCTATGTCCGCTGACTTGGAGCAACACCAAGGGAAATCTGGGTGCTTAAAGGTTTAACCAACGGGTTAGAGCCTCCAGGACAGCCCAAGGTGAAGCCTGTTGTGGTAGCTAAAGTGAGAGTTTACACCTGGTATTATAAAGTGAGGAGGTGCTTTTTCCTTCCCACTCTAAGTAAAAGAGGCAGGGAAGCTCTTAGCACCTTCCTCCTCCTCACTTTGTGGAAGTTTCTTGGGACTTTCCACAGGCCTAGGAGAGAGGAGCTTTCCTGAGGTCCTAAGGATCCCTGAGAATCATTCTTAGAGTCAAGTGGAAAAGAACTTGCTGCTCTTGAGCAAAAAGAGGTCTTCTATATTTTCTGTGGATTTTGATTATCTAGTTTTATAAAACTTCTGTGAGATTAGAGAATCGAAAGCTTGTCATATCACTGAAACTGAGTCAATACATGATATCTTCTCTAATATTTTCTAAACACGGCATGTGGGATTCAAACCTGGTAAAAGAATAAAGAAATACCTAAGGACAATCAAGTCTAGGAACATTTATGAGTATAATAAATGTAACTAAGGTCAAATTAGAAGGGGAATCATAAAAAGAAGAACTTAAAGGCAATATTTTGAAGTTTTGGGAAGATCATAACAGTACTGAAGTAATGGTTCCTTCATGTGTCCAAGGAAAGTGAATTAAAATTAACTGGGCAACTTCTGTAGGGCAGGTCCTTCATACATAATTTCACGTCCTACTAACAACAATGCATTCAAGGCAGATTCTATCACAAATAACTTGTGATGAGGAAACCGATGCTTAGGAAAAATAATTAACATTTTAAGGCCACACAGCTTGTAGGTTGTTTAGCCAGAACTGAACCTAGGTCTGGCTTCTGTTTGGTTTGGGATTCTGTGCTCTCCCCACTCCATCATGCTGCCCCTCCAACCCCACAGCACAGTGCCCATGAGATATGCAGGTCAGCCAGATGCAGAGTAGGCATTGGTACCACCAGACTAGGGTGGTAGAGGTAGAAAGTACAGGGAAAGGGATTGACTCAGTGCTGTGTTCAGCCCACTATGTTCTCCCTCTCAGAGGGACCATCATGAGATTATAGAGTGGAGGAACAAGACAGGTGCTGAGGGCCATCTCCAACTGAGTATTCAGTATGGAGCTAGGCCAGAGCCTAATATCCACACCCCAGGGAGACCAGGATATAATTCTTGGTAATGGGGCCTATGTTCTACTCTCAGGGCTGATCAAAAATAACAAAAGTCTCTTTCAATGGAAACTAGAGTAAAAGGAGAAGTTGGCAGAGGGAGGTTTATAGAACGATGTTTGTAAGACTGTGGAGGGAAAATGAGTCACAGTAGCTTCTTCTCTGAGCCTATGGAATGATCCTAATCAGTGCCCCTGCAGAGTGGCTGGGTCTGATCCCAACACAGCTGCTCAGCTGTCTCCCCCTCTGGAAGTAGACTGTGCGCAGTGGTCATTTTACTGCAGCCACACGACTCAAGGTTGCAATTGGTGACTGCTTCACTGAAGTGTGTGCCTGACACACCTGACAGCTTTCTTCTCTGTTCAGTCTTGAGAAAATTACACTCAGTAAGGAAGGTAAAGCTAAAGAAAGTCATGACTGCCAGAAAATATTAGGATTTAGAGCTAGTAAAGACCTTAAAAATCATTCCAATTATAAAGATGAGGGTGAATCAATTTTTAAAGGCCATTAAGGTTGATAAGTGGCAGAACATGGATGCAAACCCAGGACCCCTGACTTCTCATCCAGTGTGCATTCCATTATGCCGTGAGGAAGGACAAAGTCTGGAGACCCCAGGAGAAGGGCTTCAGACTCCTCTCCTTCTGCTTCTTTTCCTCATGGAAAATGTAGGACTCAAATGGACTAAAAGATTCAGGCCACCAGAAGCTGTAAGTTTTTCTCAGATGAGTCAGTCTATTCTTTGCCCTGTGTTGAGTGTAAGTTAAAATATTTACCATAAAGCTTTAAGCTATGGACGACAATATCATTCTGAGAGGTGCAGCCAAGTAGCAGAAGGTTTCTGTTTTCTCTGCAAACATTTCAAGTCTCCTCAACAAAAAGGTTAAATATAGAGAAAAAATGAGGAATCAAGGTTAGATATACAAAGGATACCAATTTTTAGGAGTACTGGGTATTGCAAGTCATGTAATAAATAAATTATTCTTATAGCAAATGGGATGAATTTCAGAAAGACAGTTCACCTCGCAAACATAAGCAGCTATACTGGAGAAAGCTATCCAGGGTAAGGCCTGTATGCACAAAACTAAGAGACATGTTTAGGGTTCACAGTCAATGAAGACACCTCTATTTCCTTCCTGGTGACATCATAAATATTTGTGAGTGAATTAATTGAAAGATTGAAAGGTCTGTGTTGGGAAGCAACTGTGCTTAAAATAGCATAGTGAGAAAAGTTGGAGATTCTCTGGTGGAGGAAATAATAACTTAGGCTTTTAAAATAAATGATGATTTTCTATTTCTTTTAGGGGCCATGACCATTAACCCAAAAGAGACCAAAGGATAAGGTGGATTTTTGTGAACTGCGGTCTGAGGCATCCATGTCAGTCAGAAATGGTTCTGTGACAGTAGCCACAGAAAGTGAGTAATGGAAATTAAAGGATAGAGAATATAGAAAGTCTCCTTTTCTCACTTGGACAATGCAGGAAACAGGAAAAGCAAGGTCCACCTCCAGTGGTCGTATTAGAGCTGCTATTCTGTCTGAGGTGGCCAAGTGACCAGAGACAAGCCACCTCACCTTTCTGAGACTCACTGCTCTCCTACAAAGGAGAAGTAACACTTTCTCCCTTTGCCTGATGGAGTTGTCATGACCTTAATGTGTTTTCTGTATTGTAAAGTGCTATGTAAATTTAAAATGTTTTAATAATATTCATTAATAATGGTAATGACTTCTCTCATATTGCAGAGGAAGAAATAGAACAGAGCGCTGAAAGTAATTTGCTCTGAGTCTCGCCAGGGGGAGGATCTCCTATTTCCATCCAGTGGAGCTCTGAACTTGAGTCCCTTTGTGTAGAGTGGAAGTGGTCCTGGACCAGGACACTGCTCACCTGAAGCTCCTGGTCTCCGAGGATGGGAAACACGTGACTATAAGAGGCTCTCTGTTAGGGTTGTCTGTTCATTTCAAGAGATCTGACACCAACCATTATGAGGTGGGTCAGGAGGGTTACACCTCTGGAACCCACTGCTGGATGGTGGCACTGTCACACTGGGGAGACTGCATCCTGGGGGTGGCTCAAGAGTTAGTGAGGGGAAAAAGAAAGGGAATGATCTTCTTCTACCAGAAATAGGGGATCCGGGCTGTGAGTGTCACCAGGGCACAGTTCAGGGCTCTCACGACCCCAGAAACCAAACTGACCCTGGATGAAAATCCCCAGATGGTAGAGGTGACTTTGGATTTAAGGAAGGGGCAGATGATCTTTGTTTATGCAGAAAAAGAGGCCACCATTTTTACTTGTCAGGATTCTTTCACAGGGAAACTAGTCCCATTCTTTGGCCTCTAAGGACAACAGGCATAGCTGACTCTTTATCCCTGAGATGGGCCTGGCTTTCCCATGGCCCCTCATGAGAACTTGCTAAGAAATGGGTTAATTACCAGGGTCAGTGGTTCCTATTGTGTTAGACCCATGTTAGACATCAGCAAAGGGACAGAAGTGACAGAATCCCTGCCATCACATCCATGTCATTCTTAAGGATGGCAAGAGATCTCTGTTCTCCACGTATCAACTGGATCTGCCCCATTGAAACCAGTAGAAGTCATGACATGTGCGTTCTGGTTCCTAAACCTCATCATTCCATTTCCAGCCCACAGCCCTTCCCTGCCCAGATTTCCTAGCATCTAAAGCAGCAATCCTCAAACTTTTTTGCATAAAAACTTGTGCTTATTCAAAATGCAGATTCCTGGGTCTACTCCCAGAGAACCAGATACGGTACCTCTGGAACAGAGCTTGAGAAATTGCTTTTTTTAAAAAAAATTATTTTACTGGGGTCATATTGGTTTATAACATTGTGTAAATTTCAGTACATTTTGTACTTCAGCTTCTGTATAGACTAAATCGTGTTCACCTCCAACAGTCTAGTTTTTATCCGTCACCATACATATGTGCTCCTTTACCCCTTTCACCTTCCTGCAACTCCCTTCCCTCTGCTAACCACCAATCTGTTCTCCTTATCTATATGTTTTTTTATCTTCCACATATGACTGAAATCATACAGTATTTGTATTTCTCTAACTTATTTTTATTAGCATAATACCCTCAAAGTCCATCCATGTTGTCGCAAATGGCACGATTTTGTCTTCTTTATGGCCGAGTAGTATTTCACACTAGGCCATTGATGGGCACTTGAGTTGCTTCCACATCTTGATTATTGTGTGTAATACTGCAATGAACATAGGGGTGCATATATCTTTTTGAATTAGTGATTTTATGTTCTTTGAATAAATACCTGGAAGTGGAATGGTTGGATCATATGGTATTTCTATTTTTAATTTTTTGAGAAATCTCCTTACTGTTTTCCATATTGACTGCACCAGTTTGTATTCCCACCAGCAGCGTATGAGGGGTCTCTTTTCTCCGCATCCTCTCCAATACTTGTTATTTCTTGTCTTGTTAATTATAGCCATTCTGACAGGTGTGAGGTAATATCTCATTATAGTTTTGATTCGTATTTCTCTAGTAATTAGTGACATAGAACGTCTTTTCCATGTGCGTGTTGGCCATCTGTATATCTCCTTTGGAAAAATGTCTGTTTATAACCTTTGCCCATTTTTTGATTGGGATGTTCACTTTTTGTTGTTGAATTGTATGAGTTCTTTCTATATTTTGGAAATTAGCCCCTGATTTGCAAATATTTTCCCCCAATTGGTAGGTTGTATTCTCATTTTGTTGATGGTTTCCATTGCTGTGCATAAGCTTTTTAGTTTGATGTATTCTCATTTGTTTATTTTTTCTTTTATTTTCCATGCCTGAGGAGACATATTCAAAAAGATACTGCTAAGACTGATGTCAAAGAGCGCACTGCCTATGTTTTCTTCTGGGAGTTTTATGGTTTCAGTCTTTAACCCATTTTGAGTTGATTTTTTGTATGGTGTAAGATAATGGTCTACTTTCATTCTTTTGCATGTGGTTGTGCAGTTTTCCCAATACCATTTATTTAAGAGACATTCAGTTTTCCATTGTATGTTCTTGTCTCCTTTGTTGAAGATTAGCTGTCCATAGATGTGTGGTTTTATTTCTGGGCTCTCAATTCTGTTCCATTGATCTGTGTGTCTATTTTTCTGCCAGTGCCATCCTGTTTTGATTACTATAGCTATGTAGTATATTTTGAAGTCAGGGAGTGTGATACCTCCAACTTTGTTCTTTTTTCTTACGACTGCTTTGGCTCTTCGGGGTCTTTTTTTTGTTCCATATAAATTTTAGGATTCTTTGTTCTATTTCCATGAAGACTGTCATTGGGATCCTGATTGGGATTGCATTGAATCTGTAGACTGCTTTAGGTAATATGGATATTTTAGCTATGCTTATTCTTCCAATCCATGAGCATGGACTATCTTTCCATTTCTTTGTGTCTTCTTCAATTTCTTTCAATAATGTCTTATAGTTTTCATTGTACAGGTCTTTCAACTCCTTGGTTAAAGTTATTCCTAGATATTTTATTTTATTTGGTGAGATTGTAAATGAGATTATGTTCTTGATTTCTCTTTCTGCTAGTTCAATATTAGTCTATAGAAATGCAACTGATTTTTGTATGTTGATTTTATCCTCTGCAACTTCAGTGTATTTGTTAATTGTTTCTAATAGTTTTATTGGTGGACTCCTTAGGGTTTTGTATGTATAGAATCACGTCACCTGCAAATGGAGATAGTTTTACTTCTTTTCCAATTTGGATCCCTTTTATTTCTTTTTCTTGCCTAATCGCTCTGGCTAAAACTTCTGATACTATGTTGAATCATTGTGATGAGAGTGGGCATCCTTGTCTCGTTCCTGTTCTTGGAGGAATAGCTTTTAGTTTTTCACCATAGAGTATGATGTTGGCTGTGAGTTTGTCATATATGGCAATATATGAGGTACTTTCCTTCTATACCCATTTTATTGAGAGTTTCTATCATAAATGGATCTAGTCAAATTTTTTCTCTGCATCTATTGAGATAACCACATTATTTTTTTCATTTTGTCAATGTGTTGTATCACATTGATTGATTTGTGGATATTGAACCCATCCCTACATCCCAGGAATAAATCCCACGTGATCAGGTGTATGATCCTTTTAATGTATAGTTGCATTTGACTTGCTAATTTTTGTTGAGTATTTCACATCTATGCTTATCTGTAATATTGGCTTGTAACATTCCTTTTTTGTATTGTCCTTGTCTGGTTTTGGTATCAGGGTAATGTTGGCCTTGTAAAATGAGTTAGGAAGTGCTTCGTTCTCTTCGATTTTATGGAACAGTTTGAGAAAAATAAGTATTAAATCTTATTTGAATGTTGGTAGAATTCACTAGAGAAGCCTGGTCCTGGGCTTTTTGTTTTCTGGGAGGTTTTTGATTACTGTTTCAATCTCTTTACTTGTGATTGATCTATTCAGATTCTTTATTTCTTTTTGATTCAGTTTTGGGAGGTTGTATGATTCTGAGAACTTATCCTTTTTTTCTGGATTACCCAGTTTGTTGGCATATAGCTTTTCATTGTATACTGTTAGAATCCTTTTATTTCCATGGTATCCACTGTAATTTCTCCTCTTTCATTTCTGATTTTATTTATTAAAGCCTTCTTTCTTTTTTTCTTAGAGAATCTGGCTAAGGGTTTGCTAATTTTGTTTATCTTTTCAAAGAACCAGCTTTTAGTTTCATTGATCCTTTCTATTGTTTTTTTGTCTCTATTTTGTTTATTTCTGCTCTGATTTTTATTATTTCTCTCATTCTACTGACTTTGGGCTTTGTTTGTTCTTTTTTCTAGTTCTTTTAGGTATAGTGTTAGATCATTTATTTGAGATTTGTCTTGTTTCTTGAAATAGGGTTTCATTGCTATAAAATTCCCTCTAAGTACTCCTTTTTCTTCATCCCATAAGGTTTGGTATGTTATGTTTTCATTTTCATTTGTATCCAAATGATGACTTCATTGATTCAATAGTTGCTCAGTAGCACATTGTTTAGTCTCCACATATTTATTTATTTATTTATTTATTTATTCCCCCAAAGCCCCAGTAGATAGTTGCACATCACAGCTGCACATCCCTTCAGCTGCCGCAAGTGGGACGCGGCCTCAGCGTGGCCGGAGAAGCGGTGTGTCGGTGCGCGCCCAGGATCCGAACGTGGGCCGCCAACAGCAAAGCACCTGCACTTAACCGCTAAGCCATGGGGCCGGCCCTCCACATATTTTTGACTTTTCCAGCTTTTTACTTGTAGTTGATTTCTAGTTTCGTACCATTGTGGTCCAAAGAGATGCTTGATATGATTTAAATCTTCTTAAGTTTATTGAGACTTGCTTTGCTTCCCAACATATAGTCTGCCTTTGAGAGTGTTCCATGTGCACTTGAAAAGAATGTGGATTCTGCTGCTTTTGGATGGAGTGGTCTGTACATATCTATTAAATCCATCTGGTCTGGTGGTTCATTTAAGGTGACTGTTTCCCTGTTGATTTTCTTTCTGGATGATCTATCCATTGATGTAAGTGGGGTGTTAAAGTCTCCTACTATTATTGTGTTGCAGTCAATTTTTCCCTATAGGCCTGTTAATAGTTTCTTTACATATTTTGGTGCTCTTGTGTTAGGTGCATATATATCAATAAGTGTTATGTCATCTTGGTGGAATGTCCCTGTTATCGTTATATAATGTCCATCTTTGTCTCTTGTTATCTTTTTGTCTTGAAGTCTGATTCATCTAATATAAGTATGGCTACACCCACTTCTTTTTGCTTGCCATTTGCTTGGGGTATCATCTTCCATTCCTTCACTCTGAGCCTATATTTGTCTTTAGAGCTGAGATGGGTCTCCTGGAGGCAGCATATTATTGGATTTTGTTTTTCAATCCATCTAGCCACTCTGTGTCTTTTGATTGGTAAATTCAATCCATTTACATTTAGGGTGATTATTGATATATGAGAACTTAATACTGCCATTTTATCTTTTGTTTTCTGGTTGTTCTATATTTTCATTGTTCCTTTTTCCTTATATTTCTGTCTACCATTTCAGTTTTGTGGTTTTCTGTGATTGTTTTCTCAGTTTTCCCATTATTTATGATTTGTGAATCTGCTCTGATTTTTTGCTTTGTGGTTACCATGAAGTTTGTATAGAAAATCTCATGGATGAAATAGTCCTTTTTCTGATAGCCTCTTATCTCTATTAGCCTATGCAGGTTCTGTCCTTTTCCTCTTCCCTTCTATGATTTTGTTATCACCAATTGTTCTTTTATGTGTTGTGAGTTTGTGACTAAATGGAAGTGGTTATAGTTATTTTTGATGTTTTCTTTCCCTTTATCCTTTATGTTATAATTGTTTACTAACCTATTCTGATATAGAGTTGCAATTTTCTGATTCTGTCTGTCTATTTATCACCTTGCTCAAAGCTTTGTAAACTTCTGCCTTTCTGTTTCAGGTAGCAGGCCACCTTTCAAGCAGTTGAACCTCCTCAGCTTTTGTTTGATAAAGCTTTTATTTCTCCATCATATCTGAAGGATAATTTTGCTGCATAGAGTATTCTTGACTGATATCTTTTGTCTTTCAGTATTTTGGATATATCATTCCACTCTCTCCTAACCTGTAGGGCTTCTGCTGAGAAATCTGCTGAAAGCCTACGACTTTGTAGTAATGAGAGTTCCTTTGTAGATTACTTTTTTTCTCTCTGGCCGCTCTTAATAATCTTTCTTCGTCGTCGATTTTTGACAGTTTTAATATTATACGCCTTGGAGAAGATCTTTTGGCATTGAGATAATTAGGATATCTATTAGCTTCATGTACTTACATATCCAGTTCCTTCCCCAGGTTGGGAAGTTCTCAGCTATTATTTCTTTGAATAAGCTCTCCGCTCCTTTCTCCCTCTCTTCTCCTTCTGTCATACCTATTATCTTTATGTCACTTTTACTAATTGAGTTGGATATTTCTCATAGATTTTCTTCATTTCTTTAAAATGAAGAAATTTCTCATTTTAAGTTTTCTCTCCTCCTCTACCTGAATCATTTCTAGCTTTCTATCTTTGAGCTCACTAATTCTCTCTTCCATATGGTCTGCTCTATTTGCAATGCTTTCTACTTTATTTTTCATCTCATTAATTGTATTCATCATCTCCAGAATTTCTATTTGTTTGTTTTTAGAGTTCCAATCTCTGGTGAAGTACTCCTTCTGTTCATTAATTTTATTCCTGAGCTCATTGAACTGTCTTTCTGAGTTTTCTCCTACCTCATTAAATTTATTCATGACAGCTTTTTGAATTCTCTGTCAATTAGACTGTAATCTTCTGTGACTTCAAGTTTGGTTTCTGGAGAGCTGTCATTCTCTTTCTGTTCTGCCTTTTTACTGTAGTCCTTCATAGTACTTGATGAGTTGATTCTCTGCTGGTGCATTTGTGGTAGTAATCACCTTTCTTATTTGGGTAAGGCTTTCATTCCTTTGGTTCTGAGCTGCTCCTGGTTGTATTTGAGAGCCTGCACTTTCCACCCTCCACTGCTTCTGCTAGAGGTGTTGTCAGTGTGCTCTTGGTGCTGCTTGTGCCTCTGAGATTGCTGGTACCTTGCTGCTTATGATGTTGCTGCCATCTCAGGTGTTGCCACCAGGGTCACGAGGCTGCAAGAACTTCTGCTGCTTGCAGGGTCACCTGGGTCTTGTGTTCCTCCACTGGCTCTCCATGGTCTCAGATGCTGCTTCCCCGTGCACCACCTGTACTGCTCCTCCTATGTTGTCTGGAGGTGGTGGCTGCACAGCTGCCTGGGGCACTTGGTTCATGGTTGTTGCCATCACTGCTGGGGGCCCAGGGTCCTGGGGACTGGTATGCAGTCCCTGCTGCTGGTAGAGCTGGTGTTGGGGTGCTGCCACTGCTGGCTGGATCACCAGTTCTGCTGTGGGTCCTGAAGCCTCTGGTCACAGATTCCCCCTGCCACCGCTAGGAGGGGCAGGAGATAAGCAGGGAGAGATTGTTGTTGTTGCTGGCTCTTGCAACCTCTGGTCTCTGGAGCAAGCCAATGAGTTTTGAAAACTCAGGGCAGGGTGCCCCGTCTCAGCGGTGAAAATCTGAGTTTTGTATACCGTCCCCACTGTTGGAAAAACCAGGCCACTGCCAAGGGAGGGGGAGGGGGCAGGGTCACCAGCTCCACTCCATGTCCTGAATTCTCAGAGTGTGTGTACCACCCACCAGTGCTTGAGGAGGCAGGGGGGAAGCAGTGCCTACTGTTTCTGCCTCTGGTCACTCCTCAGCTGGGTCATCTTCTCTGTTCCTTTGTCCTTGTCACTTCAGTAACCTCACTAGGACCTGTGATCATAGGGACGGAGACATCACCTGGGCCTTGTCGTGTCTTCAGGACTATGGGCAGTGAGGGCTTCATGTGGCCAGGTCAGCCTAGGCCCAGGCCTGGGTCCGGCCCTCAGCCCCCATCATTTGGGTGTTTATATTTCTCATCTCTCTCTCTCTGTCCTTAGCTCTAGTAATCCTAGGCTGGCTCTGATCCAAACCCATGCATTTATAAAACAGAGTCTAATTCAGATTTACAGTTGGTTGAAAAATAAGATGCCTAAGCCTAATACCCTCTTTTCTGAAGGGAGAAATATAATTATGTGCTGTGGTGTGCAGGACAGTTGGTGTGGGAGGGAGAGATGGAAGGAGGAGGAGGGGAGAGCAGGACTTGTGAGAAAAGTACAGGCAGCACTGATGTCAGTGTGAGTGGATGTTGTGCTGTAGCTGCTACAGAACAGCTTGTGGCCTGAGGTCACATTGATAAAGATACTGTCTCTAGAATAGGGAGGTGCTCTACACTGATCATTCAACTGATAATTGTTGTTTGCCAGATATATGACACGCTGTTTCTGCATCTAGGAAAGCTCAGTAAATAAAAACAGGCAAAAATTGCTGGCCTTGTGGAGCATGTGTTCTAGTGATGAGGGGCAGGCTGTATGCTATAACCATCGTAGATAAGGGAAGTGTTTATGCTACCAGTTGGTAAGTGTTGTGGGGAAGGTGATCCAGAATGTGGGCCTGTGGGTAGAGGGAGGTGACTGTTTTACCAGTGTGGTCAGTGTGGGCCTCATTGAGAAGGCAACTTTTGAGTAAAGATTGGAAGGGCATGAATTGTTGCTCTGCTCGCCTACCCCCCTTCTCTGCCCTTAGCTCTGGCCGTCCTAGTGCTGGCTCCAATCCAAACTCATGGATTTATATAGCAGAGTCTAATTTAAGTTCACAGTTTGTTGTAATATGGGACTCATAAACCCTAGAATTCTTATTTCTGAAAAGGGAAATGAAATGTTGTGCTGTAGTGTGCAGGAGGGTTGTTTTGAGGGGAGAGAGGGAAGGGTGGGAAGAGAGAACAGCTTGTGAGAAAGTACAGGTGGCATTGATGTCAGTGTGAGTGACCTTGTGCTGTAGCTGCCACAAAACAGCTGTGGCCTGAGGTTACATTAATAAAGATACGGTTTCTGGAATAAGGAGGTGCTCTACACTGATCATTCATTCAACCAATATATGCTGTGTGCCAGATATATGACATACTATTTTTGCATCTAGGGAAGCTTGGTGAATAAAAACAGGCAAAAATTGTCAGTCTTGGGGGAACATGTGTTCTGGTGGTGAGGGGAAGACTGTATGCTATAACCATAGTAAATATGGGAAGTGTTTACATTAGAAGTTGGTAAGTGCTTTGAGGAAGGCAACCCAAGGTATAAGTGTGTGGGGACAGAGAAGATGGCTGTTTTCCTGGGGTGGTCAGTGTGGGGATCAATGGGAAGGTGACTTTGAGGGAAGACTTGAAGGACATGATTTGTGCACAAGGATGTCTGGGGGAAGCTGTTTCCAGGCAAGGGAACCTCCACTGCAAATGCACTAGGGCAGGAGGGTGTCCGTATGATCAAGGAAGAGCGAGGAGACCAGTGTGGCTGCAGCAGAGAGTAATTGAGATGAGGTCCATGTACATACAGAGCATGTAGGCCTCGAGGATATTGGAAGGTTTTGACTTTTCTCTGAGTAAGATGTGGAGTTACAAGATGGTTTTGAATAGAAGGTCGACCCAGTGTGACTTCTCTTGAGAAGCATCAGTCTAGTGCTGTGCAGAATCAAGAGGTGAAGGTGGGCAACCAGTAGAGAAAACTGTAGAAACTAGTGCCGTGTTCAAGGATAGAGAGGTTGCTTTGCCTGGGGTGTGAGCAGGGAAAATAATAAAAAGTGATAGGGTTCTGGATATGTGTTGAAGGTGGGCTTTATAGCATTTCCTAATGGATTAAATCTGGGTTATGAGAAAGAGGAATCAAGGAGGACACCTCAAATTTCAGATGTGCAAATAGAAATATGAGGTGCCTTCAGTGAAATTGGGGAAGACTCTAGAAGAAGCATATTTGAGGAAGCAGCATCATAGTCATCCAATTTAGGAAAGTTGAATCTTAGATGTTTATTAGAAATGCAAGTGAGGTGGCAATTGGACAGACAAGTCTGGAGATTAGGAGAAATATCTGGGCTGGAGAAATAGATTTGAGAGGTGATGCTGTTTAAATGATATTTAAAGCCTTGAGAACTGATGAGTATAGCCAGGGCATAGCCAGGTGTGATGACTATAGAAGAGAAAGGAACAAGGACTGAACTCTAGACCCCCCAGTGCTAAGGGATCTGATCAGAGCACACACCCAGAGCAGACTGCAATATTCTGACACCATGTCTAGAAGGCGTGGAGACCGGGAACTCCCAAACTTTCCTGCACAGAAACCCACTGGACATCTTGTTAAGATTCAGAAAATCTGGAGTAGAGTGTGACATTCCGTGTTTATAACAAGGCTGGTGCTGATGCTGCTGGTCTTCAGAGCACACATTTAGTAGCCAGAATGTAGACCAGGATTCCCTCATGGCTGTGCATCAGCCTCATATGTAGCTTGTTAAATAGGGATTCTTGGACTCCATGCCCAACATTCTGAGATAGTGGGTCTGGGGAGAGACCTGAGTATTTTTTAACAAGCCCACAAGCAATTGTGGGGCTCAGCCAGATTGGGAACCACTGATGCCATTGATCAGAGAGAGCTCAGGGTGGGGAGGGGTCTTAAATCCACATTTAAATGTTTTTTCCTAGGAATAAAAAGGCAAGACATACGCTGGGAGATATATATTGTTTTCTCTACCATGGGGTATAGCCAGGTAGAAGATTTAGGAACTTGTTATCAGCTCAGCCAAAGAAAATCTCTGAAGCTATTCCTTCGATGGATTTCTCACTCACTTCTTAGTGCAAACAATGGAATCCAAGTTTTTCTAATTGAAATTTATTAAAGGGATAGATAGATATGACATGGTGTATATATATATTAGATATGATATATAGATATAGATACACTATGGCATATGTATATATGGTATTGGGGGAGCTCATTTTATTTCAGGGAAAGCTACAGGATGAGGCTTGAGGGTACACGGTCAGGAACAGAATCCACAGTCTCACCCTAGGTCAGGTCCCACACAGGAACCACTGCCCCTGCTGCTGGGCACAGATGTCACTGTTCAGACCACTGACACCCTGATGCTGGACACTGGACCTGCAGCTAGGACTGCTACCACTGCTGCTCCTGGCAACTGGATGTCACTATTGCCACTCATGCCACCCTTGCCAAAATGCATTCAGCACAGTCCCAGCCTTTCTGTGTCACCATGTCCAGTGTCAGAGTCCAGCATGTGGTCACCTGACCGGTGGAGCCTCATACAGTGTCCAACTGCAAGAATGTTTGGGGAAAGCAAGTTTTCGTCTCTTATGGAGGGAGATTGTCTCTGACTCCTGCCAAGATTCTCTGAGTGTGGAATTCCTTAACATGGGAAGAGGGTTCAGGTGCTCGGGGTGGAGGTTGGGCGTGAAGGATGGAAAAAGAACGACAAATTTCAGTTTGCCTAACTGTATTTGAACATTGCTATGGACCAGTGACTCTTTGTGCCTCCATTTCCTCCTTTTTAAGTGTGGATAGAGGTTATCCTATGCCTGTCCCACTATGTATATTAGGTCTGTGTGGGGGCAGATAACTTGCCTCTTTACTTCACAGGCCTTCAGTCCATGAGGAACTGTACTTGAAAGGCTTCATTTACATAAATACCCTCAAAGAGCCTCATCTGCACTTGGTCCTGATTTAGATGATAAGATTCTGGACTTTACACTGATTCTGTAATGGAATGAGACTTTTGGGGGCCTTGAGTGGGAGGGAGTTTATTTTGCATGTGAGAGAAATGCAAACAATTTATGGCCAGAAGTTGTACTGGGGTGGTTTTCAAATGTCCACAATTTCTTTGATACTCAAGAAGTGGACTCTAATTCCCCTCTCCATGAGTTGGGCTGGACTTCTTGGCTCACTCCTAATGAGTAGAAGAAAGCAGAAGTGATGGTGTGCAACTTCAGAGACTGGGTCTTAAAAGGCATTGTGATTGTCTGCCTGGTCTACTCTGGTCACTCAGTCTGGGGTATGTCACCTGCCATGTTGTGTGTACACTCAGCTAAGGAAACACCCACATGGCAAGGAACTGAGGCTTTTGCCAACAACCACATGAATGAGCTTTGAAGTGGATCCTTCCATGCTAACCAAGCCTTGCAGTTCTGGCTGACATCTTGATTGCAACCTTATGAGAGACCCAGAGCTAGAACCACCAAGCTAAGCCACTCTTGGATCCCTTACCCACTGGAAATGCGTGAGATGATAAATCTTTGTTGTTTCAAGCTGCTAAGTTTGGAGTATTCATTACAAACCAGTAGATGACTAATGCACAGGGGAGCAACAATGTTATCAATGGCTGGTTTCACATAAAGAACAACAGAGGCCAGAAGAAATTGTGACATCTTCCAAGTCCTGATAGAAAAAAGCTGCCAAACAAGAATTCTATATCCACCAAAACTCTCCTTCAAAACAAAGCTGATTTTATTTTGAATTATTTATATTTTTTAGGGGACCATTTTAATTTTTTATATTTTTAGGGGTCCATTTTAATTTATCTGTTAGCTTTTTTTTTCACATTATTTTTATAGTGGTTGTCTATAGGGATTACAGTACACAAGAGGGGCTGTCCAGGTAGCTGAGGGCTGTGAGCCAGGGCTGGACTCAGACCTGCCTGTGAAGTCATAGCGCAAGGAGTGGGGCCCTGGAAACCCCAGAATCAGCGACCAGGGCTGGTACCTGAAGGGTGACACAGGCCTTGCTCTCCCCTCCTCTTGGTTCATTGATTCTCCCTGTCACTCCACCATTGGGGAATTGAGGTGGGGGAAGGTGTGTGTTCTGGCTCTGGAAGAGGTAGAATTTCCTTAATCACCTGTCCTCCCCTCATCTCTTCTCTCCTTTCATCAGCGTGTGTGTGTGTGTGTGTGTGTGTGTGTATGTGTGTGTGTGAGTGTGAATTATACCATGCCTGCAAAGCCCAAAACTTAAGTATAGTTTACTGATCAATTATAGAACCGATACCTGAGTAATTACCATGCTGGTGAAAAATAGAGACCTCAGTGCCCCAGCCAGGAGCCCCTGTGCCTCTCCCCACACAGAATCCCTCCCTCCCCACACAGGTGTCCACTAAGCTGACTCCTTCCTCTGCCCCTCTCCTCTCTGGTTCCTCTCCCTCCACTTCTGTTGGCCTCCATCCCCCTAATGTCACTATTTCCTCCCTCTTTTCACTTCTCCAGGAGCCTCCCCATCTTAGTAGCCAGTGCCCTGGGGACTCTCCTTGTCCCCTCTCCTCATATTACAGTTGGAGAATTCAGGGTTGATTCCCAGGAATAGGTGCCTTCCTCCTGGAAGCAGTGGCAGGAACACCTGACAGGGACTTTGGAGTCCAAGATCCCATCCCAGGAGACTGAGGGCACCCAGTATATTTGGGGCCCACCCAGCGCCTGGGAACCAGCTGTTACGACGTGGAGACCTGGCTCTGCTCTGAGGCCAGAGTCCATGATCATTCAATCGGGAGGAAACATCAGCGGACTTGGAATCTGACACAGGCTGAGGACGCCCCCTTGTGGACAGAGCCCTACGCACCTGCTGGCTCCTCTTCTATTCTCAGACCTGTGGCCACACGGGGGCGGTACCGCGCTGCTCTCGGATTCTAATTGAGCAGCCCTCGAGGGAACTGGGCGGTGGCCTGAGTCAGGCCGAGTTGGCTGACTAGGATTCCGGGTATCAATTGAGGGGTGAAGATGCTTTGGGAGAAGTCCTAGACTCCACGGAGGTCAGAGGAGAGGAGAGCCCAGCAGTCCTGCCCTGTCTCTAAGGTTTCCATCTCTTCTCCCCACAATCCCTCTCCCCAGCCCCTTGATAGCAACACCCTGGAAAACTGAAAGTAAATATTTTTTTCTTCCACAACCTATTCCTTTTCTGTGGGCTATTTTTAATATAAACTCTTTTATTTTAGAATACCGTTAGATTTACAGAAAAGTTAAAAATGTAGTATAGAGTTTCCGTATATCCCACACTCAGTTTCCCCTATTGTTAACATCTTATGTTGTCATTCATTTGTCACAGCTAATGAAGCAATATTGATACATTGTTACTAAACTCTATAATTTGTTTGGATACCATTAGTTTCTCCTAATATCCTTTTTCTATTCCAGGATCCCATCCAAGAGACCACATTAAGTTCAGTCCCAAGCATGTCTCCTTAAGGCTCCTCTGGCTGTTGACTGTATCTCAGACTTTCCTTGTTTTTTATGACCTTGACATTTTTGAGGTGTACTGCTCAAGTAAATTGCAGAATGTCCTTCAATCTGAGTTTGGTCAACTGAGGCTATGAGCTTATGGAAGAGGATCACAGAGGTGAGCTGCCATTCTCCATATAACTCATCAAGGGTACATAATGTCAACTTGATTGGTCACTTGATGTTAACCTTCATCACCTGGTTAAAGCAGATTTTCCCAGATTTCTCCCTCTAAAGTTCCTTTTTTAATTCATTCCTTTCCACAGTGTAGTCTTCGGATAGAAGTCACTATGTGCGCCCACATATGAAGGGTTTTGTGCAAACATAAATTTTCAAATTAGTTGGGTAAATAGCTAGGATGGTGATCACTGGGTTGTATGGTAAGTCTATGTTTAGCATTATAAGAAACTGTCAAATATCTTCCACAGTGGTCATGTCATTTTGCATTCCTGCGAGCAAGGAATGAGTGTTCCTGCCCTGGTCTGAATGTTTGTGTTCCCCCAAAATTCATATGTTGAAATCCTAATGCCCAAATGATGGTATTAGTAGCTGGGGCCTTTGGGAGGTGCTTAAGTCATGAGAGTGGAGCCCTAATGAATGGGACTAGTGCCTACAATCCTGGTCCCAATTCCAACTTGTAGGTTTTTTCCACACCACCAAGTACTTATCTGATATCAGCTGGGTGTTCCTACAATTCAACTCAATTCTGACACCGGTTACCCAGAGAATAGCATCAGATCCAACAGGTTAAGCGTTCAGTCTTACAAGACTACCCCACACACATAATTCAGAGGCCGATCACAAGTCCAAACTGTCACCTATACTTCTGACTGATCGGCTATAAATTGTTAGTTCCCACCACCCCCAATTCAGGTTTGATTAATTTGCTAGAGCAGCTCACAGGACTCAGGAAAACAGTTTACTTACTGTTTACCAGTTGATTATAAAAGGATATAATAAAGGATACAGATGAACACCCACATGGAAGAGATGCATAGGGCAAGGTGTGGGGAAAGGGTGCAGAGCTCGCATGCTCCCTCTGGGCACCCCACACTCCCAGCACCTCCACATGTTCACCACCCTGGAAGCTCTCTGAACACTGTGCTTTTGGGTTTTTATGGAGGCTTCACTACATTGGCATGATTGATTAAATCATTGGCCATTGGCAATTGATTCAGCCTTCAGCCCCTTTACCCTCCACTGAGGTCATGTGGGTGAGACTGAAAATTCCAACCCTCTAATCACGTGGTTGGTTCCTCCAGTGACCAGCCCTCAACATTAGGTTACTTGGGGCCTTCCAAAAGTCACCTCATTAACATAACAAAAGACAGCTTTATTGCCCTGATCACTTAGAAAATTCCAAGTGTTTTAGGAGCTCTGTGCCAGGAAAGGGGACAAAGACCAAATATATATTTCTTATTATAAATCACAATATCACAGTGCCTTGTAAAAGAGGCTTCAGAGAGATCCCTAGTCCCTTCCACTGGATGAAGACAAAGCCAGAAATTGCCAGCTATGAACCAGGAAGAGGGCTCTATCCTGAACATACTGGCGCTGTGATCTTTGACTTCCCAGACTCAAGAACTATGAGCAATAAACTTCTATTGTTTATAAACTACCCAGTTGGTGGTATTTTCTTATAGCAGCCCAAACAGACTAAGATAGTTCCTGTTGCTTTACATCCTCACCAGCATTTGGTATAACCAATTTTTTAAAAAATTTTAACTATTCTAATAGGTGTGTGATGGTATACTATTGTTTTTATTTGCATTTCCCTAATGACATGATATTGAGCATCCTTCTCATGTGCTTATTTACCATCTGTGTATCATCTTTAGTGAATTATCTGTTCAGAATTTGCAAATTTTTAAATTGGGTTATTTGTTCTCTTATTGCTGAGTTTTAAGAGTTTTTTCTATATTATAGGTACAAGTCTTTTTTCAGATATGTGGTTTGCAAATATTTTCTCCCAGTCTGTGGCCTGAGCTTTTTTTTTCTTTTTTTTTTTTTTGCTGAGGTAGATTCACCCTGAGCTAACATCTGTTGCCAATCTTCCTCCATTTTGTATGTGGGAAGCTGCCACAGTATGGCTGACGAGTGGTGTAGGTCTGAACCCAGGATCCAAATCTGCAAACCTGGGCCGCTGAAGCAGAGTGCATGGAACTTGAACCACTCGGCCGCGGGGCTGGGCCTGTGGCCTGAGCTCTTTTATTGACATAACAGCATACACTAATGCCTAAATATAAGAATAGATTTGTGTTTTCCAAAATAGACTTGTATTTTTCTGGAAAGAGACATTGCTAAATGTGGTTTCTGGGCAGACAACCTGGGTGCCTAGAGGATGGCAGTTGGGGAGATGTGACTTACTTCTCTCTGTATATCCCTCAGCATCTTTTTAATTTTCTTGTGTGTGCATGAAACAATGCTTTCAAAACTAAATTACATTAAAATCCCTTAAACTTGTAAAACATTTGACAGATCATACCCGAATCATGTATTAAGACTCAGATTCTGATCCTCTGTTCTAGGATCAATTATTATTTTTTATTTTTTTAGAGCAGTGTTAGCTTCACAACAAAATTGAGAGGAAGGTACAGAGATTTCCCATAAACCCCCTGCTTCCACACGTGCATAACCTCCCCCATTATCAACATCCCCCTCAGAGTGGTACATTTTTTATAATTGATGAACCTACATTGACACATCATAATCACTCAAAATCCATAGTTTACCTTACAGTTTACTCTTGGTGTTGTGCATTCTATGGGTTTGAATAAATGTATGATGGCATGTATCCATCATTATAGTGTCATACAGGGTATTTTCACTGCCCTTAAAATCCTCTGTGCTCCTGCTATTCATCCCTCCTCTCCCCTCAATCCCTGGCAAGAACTGATCTTTTTATTTTCTCCATAGTTTTGCCTTTCACAGAATGCCATATAGGTGGAATCATACAGTATGTAGCCTTTTCAGATTGGCTTCTTTCACTTAGTAATATGCATTTCAGTTTCCTCCATGTCTTTTCAAGGACTGAAAGCTCATTTCTTTTTAGCACTGAATAATATTCTATTGTCTAATGTACCACAGTTTGTTTATCCACCTAATGAAGGACATCTTGGTTGCTTCCAAGTTTGGGCAATTATGCATAAAGCTGCTATAAATACCAGTATGCAGCGGGCTTAAGTTTTCAACTCCTTCGGGTAAATACCAAGGAGTGTGATTGCTGGATGGTATGGCAAGTTTTGTAGGAAACTGCCAAACTGTCTTCCAAAGTGGCTGTACTATTTTTCATTCCCACCAGCAATGAATAAAAATTCCTGTCGCTCCACATCCTCACCAGCATTTGGTTTCTGACGTGGTCGATGTTCTGAATTCTGGCCATTCTAATAAGTGCACAGTGGTATCTTGTTGTTTATTTGCGTTTCCCTGATGACTTATGTTCTGGAGCATCTTTTCATATGCTTATTTGCCGTATCTGTATATCTTCTTTGGCAAGGTGTCTGTTAAGGTCCTTGGTCCACTTTTTAAGGGTTGTTTGTTTTTTTTGTTGTTGAGTTTTAAGAGTCCGTTGTGTTTTTGAATAACAGTCCCTTACCAGATGTGTCTTTTGCAAATATTTTTTCCCAGTCTGTGGCTTGTCTTCTAATTCTCTTGACATTATCTTTCACAGAGCAGAAGATTTTTTTTGAGGTATAATTGACATATAACATTAGTTTCGAGTGTACAACATAATGATTTGATATTTGTATATAGTGAGAAATGATCACCACAATAAGTCTACTTAACATCTGTCACCATACATAGTTACAAGTTTTTTTTCTTGTGGTGAGAACTTTTAAGATTTACTCTCTTACCAACCTTCAAATATGCAATACAGTATTATTAACTATAGTCACCGTGCTGAACATTACATCAACATTATACTTATTTTATAACTGGTAGTTTGTACCTTTTGACCTCCTTCACCCAGTTTGCCCACCCTCCCTCACGCCTGCCTGTGGCAACCACTAATCTGTTCTCTGTATCTATGAGCTTGGCTTTTTTTGTGTTTGTTTGTTTTTTAGATTCCACATGTAAGTGAGATCATCTAGTATTTGTTTTTGTCTGACTTATTTTGCATAGCATTAAAGCCTCAAAGTCCATCCATATTGTCACAAATGGCAAGATTTCATATTTTTTATGGCTGAATAATATTCCATTGTGTGTGTGTGTGTATATATGCATATATATATGTATGTATATATGCATATATATATGTATGTGTATATATATATATGTAACATTTTCTTTGTCCATTCATCCACTGATGGACACTTAGGTTGTTTCCATACCTTGGCTATTGTAAATAATTCTGCAGTGAACATGGAGGTGCATATATCTTTTTGAGTTACTGCTTTCATTTTCTTCAGATGAATACCCAGAAATGGAATTACTGAATCATATGGTAGTTCTATTTTTAATTTTTTGAGAAATCTCCATAATGTTTTCCGCAGTGACTGTGACAGTTTACATTCCCACCAACAGTGCACAAAGGTTCCTTTTTCTCCACATCCTCACCAACACTTGTAGAAGATTTTAATTTTAATAAAATTCAGCCTATCAATTATTTCTTTCATGGATTATGCCTTTGGTGTTGTATCTAAAAAGTCATCACCATACCCAAAAGTCATCAAGGTTTTCTCTTATATTATCTTCCAGGTGTTCTATAGTTTTACTTTTTACATTTAGGTCTATCATTCGTTCTGAGTTAATTTTTGTCATGTCTGTGTCTAGATTCATTTTTTCAAATATGAATGTCCAGTTGTTTCAACACCATTTGTTGAAAAGATTATCTTTGCTCCATTGTATTTCCTTTGCTCTTTTGTCAAAGGTCAGTTGACTATATTTATGTGAGTCTATTTCTAGGCTCTTTAGTCTAGTCCATTAATCTATTTGTATTTTCTTTCACCAATACTGTTACTGCCTTGATTACTATAGCTTTACAGTAAGTCTTGAAGCTGGGTAGTGCCAGTCCTCCAACTTTGTTCTTCTTCAGTATCATGTTGGCTATTCTGGTTCATTTGGCTGTTCATTTAAACTTTAGAATCAGTTTGTCAATATCCAAAAAATAACTTGCTGGGATTTGGATTGGAATTCCATTGAATCTATAGATCAAGTTGGGAAAAACCGACATCTTGACAATATTGAGTCTTCTTACCCATGAACATGGAATAGCTCTTCATTTATTTACTTCTTTTTTTATTTGATTCATCAGAGTTTTGTACTTTTCCTTATATAAATCTTATACATATTTTGCTAGATTTCTGCCTGTGTATTTCATTTTGGGGAGGGCTAATCTAAATGGTATTGTGTTTTAAATTTCAAGTTCCACTTATTCATTGCTGGTGTATAGGAAAGCAATTGACTTTTGTATACGAATTTTGTGTCCTGCAACTTTGTTATAATTTCTTATTAGTACCGGGAGTGTTTTTGTCAATTCTTTTAGATTTTATACATAAACTATCGTGTCATATGTGAACACAGTTTTATGTCTTCCTTCCCAATCTGTATACATTTTGTTTTCTTTTCTTGCCTTATTGCACTAGAGAGGGCTTCCAGGACAATGTTGAAAAGGAGTGGTGAGAGGAGACATGCTTGTCTTGTACCTGATCTTAGTGGAAAAGCTTCTAGTTTCTCAACATGAAGTATGATGTTAGTTGTAGGTTTTTAGTAGCTATTCTTTATCAGTTTGAGAAATTTCCCCCCATTCTAGTTTACTGAGAAATTTTATCATGCATGGGTATTGGATTTTGTCAAATGCTTTTTATGCATCTATTAATATGATCATGTGATTTTTCTATTTTAGCCTGTTGATGTGATGGACTACATTAATTGATTTTCGGATATTTAACCTTGCATATCTGGGATAAATCCCACCTGGTTGTGGCATGTAATTCTTTTTACACATTGTTGGATTCAATTTGCTAATATTTTGTTGAGGGTTTTTGCATCTATATTCATGAAAGATATTGGTCTGTAGTTTTCTTTTCTCTGCTTTTGGTAACTGGGTAACGCTGGCCTCATAGAATGAGTTAAGAAGTATTCCCTCTGCTTCTGTCCTCTGAAAGAGATTGTAGTGAATTGGTGTAATTTCTTCCTTAACTGTTTAATAGATTACACCAGTGAACCCATCTGGGCCTGGTACTTTCTGTTTTGGAAGGTAATTAATTATTGATTCAATTTTTTTATTTTTATTTTTTTGAGGAAGATTGGCCCTGCACTAACATCTGTTGCCAATCTTCCTCTTTTTTTTCTTTTTCTCCTCAAAGCCCCAGTACATAGCTGTGTGTCCTAGTTGTAGAGTTGTGGTTATTCTATATGGGATGCCACCTCAGTATGGCTCGATGAGTGGTGAGTAGGTCCGTGTCCAGGATATGAACTGGTGAACCCCAGGCTGCCTAAGTGGAACACGTGAACTTAACCGCTACACCACCAGGCCAGCCCCTTGATTCAATTTTCTAATAGATATAGTTTTATTCAGATTTTCTATTTTTTCTTGTGTTAGTCTTGGCAAATTGTATCTTTCAAGGAATTGGCCTATCTCATCTAGGTTATCAAATTTATGGGCATAGAGTTATTCATAGTATTCCTTTATTATCATTTTAATTTCTGCTTAATTTCCACTACAGAGGATCTGTAGTGATGTCCTCTCTTCCATTTCTGATACTAGTAATTTGGGTCCTCTCTTTCTCTCTTTTTTTTTTAGTTAACCTGGCTAGAGGCTTATTGATTTTATTGATCTTTTAAAAGAACCAGCTTTGGGAGCAGGCACAGTGGCCTAGTGGTTAAGCTCAGTGCACTCTGCTGTGGCAGCCCGGGTTTGGTTCCCAGGCATAGACCTACACCACTCGTCAGTGGCCATGCTGTGTCGGTGACCCACACACAAAATAGAGGAAGACTGGCAACAGACGGTAGCTCAGAGTGAATCTTCCTCAGCAAAAAACAAACAAACCAAAAAAGAACGAGTTTTGGGTTTTGTTGATTTTCTCTATTCATTTATTGTTTTCAATTTCACTGATTTCTACTCTATTCATATTATTTCTTTCCTTCTGCTTATTTTGGATGTAATTTTTCTTCTTTTTCTAGTTTCCTGAGGAGAAAGCTTATACTATTGATTTAGACCTTTCTTCTCTTGTGATATACGCATTCAATGCTATTAATTTCCCTGTAAGCACTGCTTTTGCTGCATCCCACAAATTTTGATAAGTTGTGTTTGCATTTTCATTTAATTCAATTTTTTTTGTGTGTGAGAAAGACTGGCCATGAGCTAACATTTGTTGCCAATCTTCCTCTTTTTGCTTGAGGAAGATTGACCCTGAGCTAACATCTGTGCCAATCTTCCTCTGTTTTGTATGTGGGACACCACCACAGCATGGCTTTGATGAGCAGTGTATAATTCCCCACCTGGGATCCGAGCCTGCAAACCCCAAGGCTGCTGAAGCAGAGCAAGGGAACTTAATCACTACACGACCTGGCCAGCCCCTAGTTCAAGTATTTTTAATTTCTCTTGAGATTTCTTCTTTGACCCATGAGTTATTTAGAAGAGAATTGTTTAATCTCCACATATTTTGTGATTTCCCTGTTATCTTTCTGTTATTGATTTCTAGTTTAATTCCACTGTGATCTGAGAGCAGACTTCTGTTCTTTTTAATTTGTCTTTTTAAATTTGTTCTTTTGTGTGTGTGTGTGTGTGTGTGTGTGTGTGTGTGAGGAAGATCAGCTCTGAGCTAACATCCATGCCAATCCTCCTCCTTTTGCTGAGGAAGACTGGCCCTGGGCTAACATCCATGCCCATCTTCCTCTACTTTATATGGGATGCCGCCACAGCATGGCCTGACAAGTGGTGCATCTGTGTGGGCCGGGGATCCGAACCCAGGCCGCCAGCAGCGGAGCATGCACACTTAACCACTACACCATGGGGCCGGCCCCTAAATTTGTTCTTTTAAATGGTCTATCATGGTGAATGTTCCATCTGAGCTTGAGAAGATGGTATATTTTTCTGTTGTTGGATGAAGTAGTCTATAGATGTCAATTATATCCAGTTGATTGATGGTGGTGTTAGTTCAACTATGTCCGTACTGATTTTCTGCCTGCTGGATCTGTCCATTTCTGAGAGAGGGATGTTTCCAACAATGATGGTGGATTCATCTATTTCTCCTTGCAGTTCTATCAGTTTTTCACCTCATGTAGTTTGATGCTGTGTTGTTAGGCACATACACATTAAAGATTTTTGTGTCTTTTTGGAGAATTGACTCTTTTATCATTATGTAATGTCCTTCTTTATACCTGATACTTTCTTTGCTTTGAAGTCTGCTCTGTCTGAAATTAATATAGCTACTTTTGCTTTTTTGAATAGTGTTAGCATGATATATTTTTCTCCATTCAATTATTTTTAATCTATATGTGTCTTTATATTTAAAGTGAGTTTCTTGTAGACAACATATAGTTTGGTCTTGTTTTTTGATCCACTCTGACAATCTCTGTCTTTTAATGGGTGCATTTAGACCATTGATGTTCAAAGTGATTATTGATATAGTTGGATTAATATCTACCATATTCATTACTGTTTTCTATTTGTTGCCCTCATTCTTTGCTCTTATTTTTGTCTTCTACTCATTTTCTGCCTTTCGTGGTTTTAATTAAACATTTTATATGATTCCATTTTCTCTCCTTTCTTAGTATATTACTTATACTTCTTTTCTTACTTTTTTTAGTAAGTTTGCAACATATACTTACAACAAGTCTACTTTCAAATAACACTATACCACTTTATGGATAGTGTGAATACCTTATAATAACAAAATAATCCTAATTCCTCCCTCCCTCCCTTGTGTCATTGCTGTCATTTATTCACTTATATGTAAGCATACATAAGCTTATGTATATAAGCATTCACAATCAAATAGATGTTCGTATTATTATTTTGAACAAAATGTTATCTGTTAGATCAATTAATATTAAGAAAGGTAGAAGTTTTTATTTTGCCTTCACTTAATCTTCCTTTGATGCTCTTATTTTCTTAATGTAGATCTGAGTTTCTGATCTATATTATTTTCCTTCTCTCTAAAGAATTTCTTTTAACATTTCCTGCAAGGCAGGTCAACTGGCAACAAATTCCCTCAATTTTTGTCTCTGTGAGAAAGTCTTTATTTCTCTTTCACTCTTGAAGGATAATTTCACAGGGTACAGGATCCTAGGTTGGTGGATTTTTTTCTCTCAAAATTTTAAATATTTCAGTCCATTCTTTTCTTGCTTGCATGGTTTCTAAGGAGAAGTCAGATGTAATTCTTACCTTTGTCCCTTTATAGTAATGTGGTTTTTTTCCTCTGGCTTCTCTCAGGATTTTTTTCTTTATCTTTGAATTTCTATAATTTGAAACTGATATGGCTGGGTGTAGCATTTATCCTGCTTAATGTTCTCTAAGCTTCCTGAATCTGTGGTTTGGTATCTGACATTAGTTTGGGGGAACTGTCAGTCAAAATTGTTTCAAATATTTCTGTCTCTCTTTCTTCTCCTTCTGGAATTGCCATTATGCATGTTATACCATTAGTAGTTGTCCCACAATCCTTGTATATTGTTCTGCTTTTTTTCAGTCTTTATTCTCTTTGCTTTTCAGTTTGGAGGTTTCTACTGAGATAGCCTTAAGTTCAGAAATACTTTTCTCAGCTATGTCCAGTTTACTAATAAGCTCATAAAGGCATTCTTCATTTCTTTCTTTCTTTTTTTTTTGTTTATTGCAGTAACATTGGTTTATAACATTGTATAAATTTCAGGTGTACATCATTATACTTCTAGTTCTGCATAGATTACATCATGTTCACCACCCAAATACTAATTACAACCCATCACCACACACATGTGCCGAATTATCCCTTTCACCCTCCTCCCTCCCCGCTTCCCCTCTGGTAACCACCAATCCAATCTCTGTCTCTATGTGTTTGTTTATTGTTGTTATTATCTACTAGTTAATGAAGGAAATCATACTGTATTTGACCTTCTCCCTCTGACGTATTTCACTTTGCACAATACCCTCAATGTCCATCCACGTTGTCACAAATGGCTGGATTTCATTGTTTCTTATGGCTGAGTAGTATTCCGTTGTGTATATATACCACATCTTCTTTATCCATTCGTCCCTTGATGGGCACTTAGGTTGCTTCCAAGTCTTGGCTATTGTGAATAACGCTGCAATGAACACAGGGGTGCATGTATCTTTATGCGTTGGTGTTTTCAAGTTCTTTGGATAAATACCCAGCAGTGGAATAGCTGGATCATATGGTAGTTCTATCCTTGATTTTTTGAGGAATCTCCATACTGTTTTCCATAGTGGCTGCACCAGTTTGCACTCCCACCAGCAGTGTAAGAGAGTTCCCTTCTCTCCACATCCTCTCCAACACATGTTGTTTCCTGTCTTATTAATTATAGCCATTCTGACAGGCGTGAGGTGATATCTCATTGTAGTTTTGATTTGCATTTCCCTGATAGTTAATGATTTTGAACATCTTTTCATGTGTCTGTTGGCCATCTGTATATCTTCTTTGGAGAAATGTCTGTTCAGGTCTTTTGCCAATTTTTTAATTGGGTTGTTAGTTTTTTTGTTGTTGAGATGCATCAGTTCTTTATATATTTTGGAGATTCACCCCTTATCAGATGTATGGTTTGCAAATATCTTCTCCCAATTGTTAGGTTGTCTTTTCATTTTGTTGATGGTTTCCTTTGCTGTGCAGAAGCTTTTTAGTTTGATGTAGTCCCATTTGTTTATTTTTTCTATTGTTTCTCTTGCCCGGTCAGACATGGTGCTTGAAAATATGTTGCTAAGACTGATGTCAAAGAGCGTACTGCCTATGTTTTCTTCTAGAAGTTTCATAGTTTCAGGTCTTACATTCAAGTCTTTAATCCACTTTGAGTTAATTTTTGTGTATGGTGTGAGGTAAGGGTCTACTTTCATTTTTTTGCATGTGGCTATCCAGTTTTCCCAACACCATTTGTTGAAGAGACTTTCTTTTCTCCATTGTATGTTCTTGGCTCCTTTGTCGAAGATTAGCTGTCCATAGATGTGTGGGTTTATTTCTGGGCTTTCAATTCTATTCCATTGATCTGTGTGTCTGTTTTTGTGCCAGTACCATGCTGTTTTGGTTACTATAGCTTTGTAGTATATTTTGAAATCAGGGAGTGTGATACCTCCAGCTTTGTTCTTTTTTCTCAGGATTCCTTTAGCTATTCAGGGTCTTTTGTTGTTCCATATAAATTTTAGGATTCTTTGTTCTATTTCTGTGAAAAATGTTGTTGGAACTTTGATAGGGATTGCATTGAATCTATAGATTGCTTTAGGAAGTATGGACATCTTAACTATGTTAATTCTTCCAATCCAAGAGCATGGAATATCTTTCCATTTCTTTGTGTCTTCTTCGATTTCTTTCGGCAATGTTTTATAGTTTTCGGTGTACAGATTTTTCACCTCATTTGTTAAGTTTGTTCCTAGGTATTTTATTCTTTTGGTTGCAATTGTAAATGGGATTGTATTCTTAATTTCTCTTTCTGCTACTTCATTGTTAGTGTATAGAAATGCAACTGATTTTTGTATGTTGATGTTGTACCCTGCAACTTTACCATATTCGTTTATTACTTCTAAAAGTTTTCTGGTGGATTCTTTAGGGTTTTATATATATAAAATCATGTCATCTGCAAATAGTGACAGTTTCACTACTTCCTTTCCAATTTGGATCCCTTTTATTTCTTTCTCTTGCCTGATTGCTCTGGCTAGGACTTCCAGTACTATGTTAAATAGGAGTGGTGACAGTGGGCATCCTTGTCTGGTTCCTGTTCTTAGAGGGATAGCTTTCAGTTTTTCACCATTGAGGATGATATTAGCTGTGGGTTTCTCATATATGGCCTTTATTATGTTGAGGTACTTTCCTTCTATACCCATTTTATTGAGAGTTTTTATCATAAATGGATGCTGTATCTTGTCAAATGCTTTCTCTGCATCTATTGAGATGATCATGTGATTTTTATTCTTCATTTTATTAATGTGGTGTATTACGTTGATTGATTTGCAAATGTTGAACCATCCCTGCATACCAGGAATAAATCCCACTTGATCCTGGTGTATAATCTTTTTAACGTATTGTTGTATGCGATTTGCTAGTATTTTGTTGAGGATTTTTGCATCGATGTTCATCAGTGATATTGGCCTGTAATTTTCTTTTTTTGTGTTGTCCTTGTCTGGTTTTGCTATCAGGGTAATGTCAGCTTCATAGAATGAGTTAGGGAGCTTCCCCCACTCCTCAATTTTTTGGAAGAGTTTGAGAAGGATAGGTATTAAGTCTTCCTTGAATGTTTGGTAGAATTCACTAGGGAAGCCGTGTGGTCCTGGACTTTTATTTTGGGGGAGGTTTGTGATTACTGTTTCAATCTCCTTACTGGTGATTGGTCTATTCAAATTCTCTACTTCTTCTTGATCTAGTTTTGGAAGGTTGTATGATTCTAAGAATTTATCCATTTCTTCCAGATTGTCAAATTGGTTGGCATATAGCTTTTCATAGTATTCTCTTATAATCTTTTGTATTTCTGAGGTGTCTGTTGTAATTTCTCCTCTTTCATTTCTGATTTTACTTATTTGTGCCTTCTCTCTTTTTTTCTTGGTGAGTCTAGCTGAAGGTTTGTCCAGTTTGTTGATCTTTTCAAAGAACCAGCTCTTGGTTTTATTAATTTTTTCTATTGTTTTTTTAGTCTCTATTTCATTTATTTCTGCTCTGATTTTTGTTATTTCCCTTCTTCTACTGATTTGGGGCTTTGTTTGTTCTTCTTTTTCCAGTTCCTTTAGGTGCATTGTTAGATTGTTTATTTGAGATTTTTCTTGTTTGTTGAGATAGGCCTGTATTGCTATAAACTTCCCTCTTAGAACTGCTTTTGCTGTATCCCATAAATTCTGGCATGTCGTATTTTCATTTTCATTTGTCTCCAGGTATTTTTTGATTTCTTCTTTGATTTCTTCATTGACCCAGTCACTGTTCAGTAGCATTTTGTTTATTTAATCTCCACGTATTTGTGGCTTTTCTGATTTTCTTCCTATAGTTGATTTCCAGTTTCATACCGTTGTGGTCAAAAAAGATGCTTGGTATTATTTCAATCTTCTTAAATTTATGGAGACTCATTTTGTGGCCTAATATGTGATCAATCCTGGAGAATGTTCCATGTGCATTTGAAAAGAACGTGTATTCTTTGGTTTTTGGATGGAATGCTCTGTGTATATCTACTAGGTCCATCTGTTCAAGTATGTCATTTAAGGCCAATGTTTCCTTATTGATCTTCTGTTTGGATGATCTATCCATTGGTGTAAGTGGAGTGTTAAAGTCCCCTACTATTATTGTGTTACTGTCTATTTCTCTTTTTATGTCTGTTAATAATTGCTTTATATATTTAGGTGCACCTACATTGGGTGCATAGATATTTACAAGTGTTATATCCTCTTGTTGGATTGTTCCCTTGATCATTATGTAATGCCCTTCTTTGTCTCTTTTTACAGTTTTTGTTTTAAAGTCTATTTTGTCTGATATGAGTATTGCTACCCCAGCTTTCTTTTCACTGCCATTTCTGCAGAGTATCTTTTTCCATCCCTTCACTTTCAGTTTGTGAGTGTCTTTAGGTCTGAAGTGTGTCTCTTGTATGCAGCATATATATGGGTCTTGATGTTTTATCCAATCAGCCACCCTATGCCTTTTAATTGGAGCATTTAGTCCATGGACGTTTAAAGTAGCTATTGATAAGTATGTACTTACTGCCATTTTTAATTTTTTTTCTCAGTGTTTTAGTAGTCCTTCTCTGTTCCTTTCTCCTTCTATACAGAAGTGATGGTCTCTTTAGTTTGACCTCTGTCTGAAAGCTCTACTCTTTAACTCCCCTCCTCCCTCATTTTATGTTTTTGATATCATATCTAACCTCTATTTTGTGCATTTGTATCCATTACCCTCTTTTCATGGAAATAGATAATTTTTCCTATTTGTGGTTTTCTCTTTTCCCCTTAAATCAGTCCCATTAACATTTCTTGTAGCACTGGTTTCTTGGTGAAAAACTCCTTTAATTTTTGTTGTCTGGGAAATTTTTGATCTCTCCTTCCATTTTGAATGATAACCTTGCTGGGTAGAGTATTCTTGGCTGTAAGTTTTTTCCTTTTAACACTTTAAATATATTGTGCCACTCTCTTCTAGCCTGTAAGGTTTCTGCTGAGAAGTCAGCTGATAGCCTTATGGGGTTTCCTTTGTATGTAACTTGTCTTTCTCTTGCGGCTTTTAGGATTCTCTCTTTAATTCTAGACGTTTTGATTATGATGTGTCTTGGTGTGGGCCTCTTTGGGTTTATCTTATTTGGTGCTCTCTGTGCTTCCTGTACCTGGATGTCTGTTTCCTTCCTTAGGTTAGGGAAGTTTTCATCTATTATTTCTTGAAATAGATTCTCTGCCCCTTTGTCTCGCTCTTCTCCTTCCGGGACACCTATAACATGGATGTTAGTGCACTTAATGTTGTCCCAGAGGTCCCTTAGACTGTCCTCACTCTTTTTAATTCTTTTCTCTTTTACCCGTTCTGCTTGGGTAATTTCTTCTAGTCTTTCCTGCAGCTCGCAGATCCGTTCTTCTGTATCCTCTACTCTGCTTTTGAGTCCCTCTAATGAATTTTTCATTTCCAGTATTGTATTCTTCATTTCTGATTGGTTCTTTTTAACATCTTCCATTTCTTTGTTGACATTCTCACTGAGTTCATCTATTCTTCTCCCCAGATCAGTGAGCATCCTTAACACTCTTAGTTTGAACTCTCTGTCAGGTAGGTTGCTCATTTCTGTTTCACTTAGTTCCTTTTCTGGGGTTTTGTCCTGTTCCCTTACTTGGAATGTATTCCTTTGCCTCCTCATTTTGCCTCTTTCCCTGTGCTTGTGTCTATGTATTAGGTAGGTCAGCTACGTCTCCTGCTCTTGGATAGGTGACCTTATATAAGTGATGCCTTAGGAAGCCTGCAGTGTGCTTCCCTCAGTTCTCAATGTTCCAGGGGTCACCCCTATGTGGGCCACGTGTTTCCTTCTGTTGTGGCCTGTTTGCTCTCCCTGTAGGCGCCCAAGGAGGCCGAGTTATGCTCCTGGTCAGCTGTTGTAATGCTCAGCTGTTTGTAGTTGTTGTGGGCCCTTCAGTCTCTTTATCAGGTGTGGGGAGCCCCAGCACAGTTGGCTGCAAGTTCTAATACCACATTTGTGTTGCAGTATTTCTTTTAAGTGAGTAGGCCCCCAGCGTGGCAGGTTGTTAGGCTCAGGGGCTTACAATTGCTATAAGCCTCCAGCCTTTAGGTCTCTTGTCAGCTCTCTGAGGATTGCAGCTGGGTGGGGCTGGCCTCAGGCACAGGAGCACCCAATTGTTTCAGGCTTTGGAAGCGGGGGCAAACCTCCTATGTGGGTCTTTGAGAAGCACAAGTCTTCTGTGGCTGACAAGCCCTGCCGCCCACAGGTCCACACACACAGTCAACACAGTCCTGCCCCGTGTCCGTGCCCTGACCTCCTGAAGTGGACCCAGTCTCTCCACGGTGGGAGCCCTACACTCTCCACCACCAACCCCCACTCTCCAACTGCTCCTTGTGCATGCCCTGTCCCACAGAAGTGGGCTCAGTTGCCAGGCTGCAGAGAAACCAGTCACCAATCTATGCAGGCCCACAAGTTGCCTGAGGGCTTGTTGTTGGGTGGGGCCAGTCTCTAGGGTGGGCTGCCTGCCCTGGCTGAGCTGGATTAAATCAGTGCTCTAGTGGGTGGGGCAGACCTGGGCTAGCAGGCCCCAGGGAGAACTCCAATGGCGTCTGTATCAGCACGCCCACACCAGGCCACAAGAATGGCCACCGCCAATGTCCCAGTCCCTGGAGATGTCTCACCTCTCACCGAGATGCACTCAGGGCCTATCAGGTGAGTCTCTTTTCACCCAAACACTGTGCACCTTTCTTTCTGGTGAGTTTCAGTTGCTTTCTGCAATGGGTGAGTTTGTGCATGGGCCCTTTAAGAGCCGGTTTTAATTTCTTTGTGAACCAGCTTTTCTGGGGGTACTCCCCAATGTTTTAGTAGCAGGCAAAGTCAGATATTATGCCACTCGTCTCGATTGTGCTGGGTCCACAAAATGCCCACAGTGGGAGTGCTTCCCGGCTCAGGGCCCTGCTCCTCCAGGGAGGCTGTGTACCCCTGGGCTGCTCCTGGGCGGCCGTGAAGTTGGAGGCTCGTGAAGGCAGCATTTTTTTCTCTCCAGAAGGGAATTTCTGCCTCTTCCACCTCAATTGGGATTGTCCTTTGTTGCAGGAGTTCCTCTTATCCAGTTTTCAGTTCTCCTTCAGGGGTAATTTTTCCACGAGTAGTTGTAAATTGGCTGTGTCCGCGGGAGGAGGTGAATTCAGAGTCTGCTTATGCCGCCATCTTGACTTCCAGATATCCTTCATTTCTATTACAGTGTTTTTGATCTCTAGCTTTTTTTTTGTTGTTATTCTTTCTTAGGATTTCTTTCTTTCTGCTTACGTTGCCCATCTGTTCTTACATGCTATTTACTTTATCCATTAGACCCCTTAGCATATTAATCATGATTGTTTTAAATTCTCAATCTGATAATTCCAACATCCCTGCCATGTCTGGTTCTGATGCTTGCTCTGTCTATTCTAACTGTGGTGTTTTGCCTTTTGGTATACCTTGTAATGTTTTGTTGATAGTTGGACATGACGTACTAGGTAAAAGAAACTGCAGTAATACATCTTTAGTAATGTGGAGGTGAGGTGTAGCAGAAGGGGAAGTATTCTATAGTCCTATGATTAGGTCTCAGTCTTTTACTGAGCCTTTTAGTGTGAAATCTGGACTGTGACCTTTACAAGTGTTTCTCAGGTTTTTTTCTTCTCCCTTAGGTGAGAGAGAACAGCTAGAGTGAGCGGGAGTTGGGTATTTTCCTTTCCCAAAATCAATTAGGCTCAAATACTACCCCAGCAGGTTAAGTTTTGGTTAACTAGTTTCCTCTGAAGGCAGACCTTGTTAAGTAGAACAGAGTGTTCAGGCATATTTCAAAATGGTTCCCTTTCTCCTCCCCCTGGTAGAAGCATGAGAGATTTTTCTCCAACATTTAGTGTGGGAACCTGGTCAAGCTCCTGGAGCTAAATCTCACAAAATTGTGATATTTTAAGATTGGGTCCCCCTGGAGTTTTAACTCTCTGAGTTGTCAACACAACCTCCAGCAATTTGTCAATTACAGTTAAGTAATTCCCAACCCCTCGTTCCTGAGGTGGTTTCTGCTCTAGTCTCTGCACCAGTAAGTTGTTATTCTTCGTAATTGCCTGTTGGTCTCTCCAATCTTGAGGGCTGTGGTTTTCCCTATGTTCTCATCTCTTTTATGGATCCTAGAAGAATTGTTGATTTTTCAGTCTATTCAGCATTTTACTTGTTTTTAGGACAGAGAAGTGACTTCCAAGCTGCTTATGTGCAGAACCTGAATCAGAAACTCCCCAGTGATCTTTTTGCTGAACTATTTTGCCTTAATTTTTTCATTTCTTAAAAAAGATGGGCTATAACATATGGACAAATCCTTCCACTAAAAATAGTACAAATGCCATGTAAAATACAAAACTATCTTCTTAAAAGCATCAAAGAGCTAACAAGTTAGTAATAAATGACCTAGCCCCCCAAAGAAGGGAAAGATCCTGCTTGGCCTCCATAGAGAACAAATCCTGAAAATGGAGAAAAGCCTCTGTGAGTTTATTGCTCCAGAGCCCAGACAGGGCCGTCCAGCACTTCCAGCTCTTTGCCCTGAGCTCTTGACTTTTTCTACCCATCTGCCTTCCCTTTAAAATTTTAAACAAAGCTTTTTTATTCTGATTATAGTGTACATTATTCTGTATAATATATGATATAATGTATATTTACTGTAGAAAATTTGTAAAATGCTGAAAATTATAAATGGCAAGGTAAAAATAACTATAATTCTCACACTTGGAAATCTTTTCTTGCATTTTCTCCTAGTCTATTGTATATCCTCCTGCTGCTACCCCAAATGCTGGAACTCTCTCTCTAAGTTGATGAGCACAGATCTCAGGGACCCCCAGCCCTGCACTCTCCAGATGCCATTTGAGAACTGCATCATCATCATCCCACCACACCTCCATATCTGTGCCTGTATCTTCTGCCTTCCAACCAGTGATGATGGATGGTCCTCCTCCTGTCTAAGGCCACCCTTCAGTTTGAGCACAAGATTGGGCCCCTCTTTCCCTAATAATCAGTTTCCCACTCTCTACTGTATCATTCATTCTTGCGTACAAACACGCTGTAACACTTCCCATTAAAACAAACAAAATGAAACTAAATAAATGAAAACAAAATCATCCCATCAAAATCTACCACCTAATGCCTTGTCTGCATCCAACTACTGCCTCATTTCTATGATGCTCCTTATAGGACAATTCCTGAGTCCATTCTCTCATCTACCATGTTGTCTTTTATTTTTATCAAACTCATATATGAACATAGCTTAAAAGGTCAAATACTTCTGCAAGGCTTGTTATGGGGACAAACATCCCCAATCTTCCATGCATCCCATTTCCTGATACTAGAACCAACCTCTATATTTTTTGTGTCTAATGCTCTTATAGTTATTTCTGTTCCTCTAAATAGATGCTTATGGTCCTTCTGTGTTTTTCAGTTTGTATATCGTCTTAGTGGATTAGCTCTCTTTAACATACCGCCATCCTCCAAATATAGTTATTATATAATTTTGGTTAGCTCAGTGTTCAGTGTTTACATTATTATGACCGTGTAAATGCTATTCACGACTAGCATTTAGTAGCTCTGATTACTTTTCTTCCCTTGAAGTGATTTTTTAATTTCTTTGGAGTTGATAAATATTTTATTCCTTCATTTGCTTAGTTTCTGTTGTATTCATTATGAAATCACTCCCAAACTTTCTCTCGAAGTCTAAATATCTGTGAATATATTTGAGTTCATCAGTTGCTCTACTAGCTTTATCTTTGTGAAGACACCTGTCCCACAGCCCTCAGTCCTGCCACATGTGGACTGGTTGCCTGCACGCCTGGGGCAGGGCTGACATCCTGGATCTCCTTCACCTTATCCTGGACAGCCTTTTTCTTCTCTTGTTCTGGTTCCCCAGTTGCCTGGATCCCATGTGTTCCTCGTTTTGGGTTTCCCAAACATTTTTTCCCGCTTCGTCTGTAGTATTCTAAAGAAGGGAACATGGAAAGTAAAATATTGAAATTCTAAATATCTAAAAATATCTTTAGGCTACCCTAGCACTTATTCACATTTTGCCTTGGTATAGAACTCAGTGTTGAAAATAATTTTCCTCAGAATTTGGGAGGAATTGCTTCAACATTTTCTAGTTTCCAGAGTGAATTTTCTTCCCTCTTGAAGTTGTCAAGATCTCTTCTTTTTCACCCTTTTTTCTGAACTTTCATTGTGATGTATCTTGGTGTGGATCTGTTTCCATCCACTGTACTAAGAACTTGGTTGGGACCATTCAAAGTGTAACATTTTGTCTGTCAAACTCAGAAATTGTCTTGAACTTTACTTATCATTTCCTACTCTCCATTCTTTTTGAAACTTGTGCTATTAAAGTGTTGGAATCCCTTGATTGATAACCCAGTATACTTATAGTTCTTTTCTCCTGCTTGTCATTACTTTTGCATTTGTAGTACTAAATGGGAGTATGACAATTTTCCAATTCATCCATAGAATTAACCATTTCTCTGGTTGTATTTTTAATTTCCAAGAGCTCTTTCTTCTTCTCTGACTGTATATAATTGTATATGATTCTGTTCTTACTTCATATACCATATCTTTTTTACATCTTTTAGGTATTATTGATAATAGTGGTAGGGGACCTGTTAGGTCTCCTGGTTATCTGCTTTCATAATATGAACTTTTTCCTCACAGCAATTGGCTCAGTAGTGATTTCATTTATCTTTGTCATTTCTGCTAAATGTCCATCTCCCTCAGAACAATGCAAGCTCCACATCACCAGGGTCTTATTCTTGCTCTTCACTGTGTTTCCAGACTCTAGCTGATCCTGATCCACAGGAGGCATCAAAATATACTCCGAATGACGGACTTCACTGTGGTTTGGGGAGTTAAGTCAGACTGCCGCTTGATGTCCTCCTGAGCTCTGAGCCTACTGACCCCCTGTTATAGGACATTCTGAAACACTGAAACAGTTCACTTACATGTGGTACAGAGTCATACTCACCACCTGAGCACAGAGAACTAATGGAAGACAAGTCAACAGGCCTCTGAGAAAAAAAACCCTGGGTTGAAACCCAGCTCCACCACCTCCTAACCCTCTCTGAGTCTCCCTTTCCCTGTCTGTGCAAAGAGATCACATATTGGGAGCCTCATGCGTTTACTTTGAGGATTAAATTTGACCCTTGATGTAAATCACAGCATTATTGCCTAAGACATATTAAGCGTTCCTCTATTCATAGCTACCATCATTATAGTGATTATCGCATTTAGATCAATTCCATTCTTTTGCTTTTATAAACCACCATTAAAGAAGCATCCTTGAACACACATTTTTGAGAACGTGTGTGATTATCTTCTTAGGATAAATTACTAAAAGAGAAATTTCTGCATCAAAATGTAAACACACCTAAATTGATGTGAGATTTTGCAAAAGTGTCCTTTAGAAATTTCATATTCCTTATGTTTACTTCAAAGCTGAAAAAAGCCTAACACTTCTTAAAATTTAATGTAATCATTAATTCTATTATTTTTTTCTTCAAATTTTCGTACTTCAGGATAGAAAGGAAGAAAAGACTGAACTTTCAATAACTTTCTCTGAGTGATTAAGAAAGTCAGTTTTGTGCTTAGCACACTTAGAAATAATTTTATACCATATAATCTTTTGGTATAATTAATATTTAGACTATGTCTGGGGAATCTAATATTCAATTACTAAATTAAGTGTCCTCTTTACTCTTACTTTCTAACCCTATAAATTATGAGACTAAATACCAATTGATAAAGTTGGTAAAAAGAGGGAAAAAAATGAAATTTTGTATTCCAATTTTCAATCCCATCAAGATTTATGACAGTATATTTTCCCTACACTCTACAATAGCCTCATCATTTACTTTCATCTTTGTCAAGCTGATAGATTTTCATTTTTATTCCCATTTCTTATTCCACATTCTCATTTTTGTTTACATTTATTTAACACTAATATATTTGTTTGACATTTGCATTTCTTCTTTTCCAACTTGCTTTTACTATATTTAATTGCTTTCTGATTGAGGTGTACACGTTTTAGAATACTGAATCTAGGAAAGAAGAAAAGCAGCCCCAATATCGGGAACCGGTCTGACACTTACAGCTAGACCTCACTGTTGTCAGAAGCTGGCCTGATGCCCCTTGGCATGTTGTTCTCCTATTTGACAAACAATGTTACAAAACATTCACATCAGACAAGGACACTCTGAGACTATGACAAAGTGAGACAAAACAAGACCACCACATCACTTTATCTAAAAACAGACAAAAACAAGGCACCGTGCAACTCACAAAATACCAATCATCTCTCTGTGTTGGCTAAAATGAGCGACCGCTGCTTCTTTCCAGTTACAGCTTTATCCTTGCTCTAGTCTGCTCTGTCTACAGATAAGATTTATTGAGACACTCAGTCATAGAATTACTCCCATTTCCAGACAACATCCAATCTAGAGTGAGCCCCTGCCTCCATAGACCTTTCCCAAAATCACCCAACCAAAGCCAAAATCCTGTAAGATACACTTTCTAACACCCTCATCCCAAGATGGTATATGTTCACCTCTCTACAATGTGTTCAACCACAGATGTGTTCCTGGTGGTCTTTGGCTCAAGCGTATTGACACATTTTACCCTTTCATCTGTCAAATTTTTTTTGTGTTTTTGAGTTTGATTATGGGCATGTGTTTTGATATGTGATTGCCATAGAGAAATTTTATTTTCTCTTTATGGTTTTTTATCTTTCAATCAGGCTTAGAGAATCCTTCTTTACTCCACAATTTAAAAAGTTTCATGTGTATTTTCATCTAGGTAGAGACGATGAGGAGAGAGATTTCTGAGGGTGAAGGGAAACAGAATTGTTTGAATTTAGGGAAATGTGATGGGGGAGTGGGGAGCAATAGCCAAAGCGTTCAACGATGGTAGAATTCTAAGGTTTAAATCTTTTGCTTATATTTTAAAAATATGTCTACAGGGCCTACATCCCTTTCTACCGTCATGTTGAACAAGGTGCAAATTCTTACCTCTCTATTGAAAATAAGAATCTGGATATAAACTTTTTTCAAATTCTTGCCATGAGATGGGGTTGGTGGGTTAATTAAAGGAAAGATTCCGAAAACTTGAGAGAAGAAATGAAACCTGAGAACCTTCCAGAATCTGCATGTTTGCTGTGTTGAATATGTTGCAGGTGAGGACAAGAGATGGCTCTGAGCAGCTCAGCATGGACGGGGCCTGTGCCCAGTCAGTGCTCAGTGCATCGTGGGTTTTGATGTGGTCAGTCTTCTGCTGGGTCATCTCTCTGTTCCTTTGTCCTTGTCCCTTCAATAGAACCTTGTCCCACCAGGACCTGTGATCACAGGGACGCAGATATCACCTAGGCCTTCCAAGTCTTGTGTCTCCAAGACTGTGGGCAGTGGGGGCTTCATGTGGCCAGGTCAGGCTAGGCTCAGGCCTGGGTTTGGCCCTCAGCCTCCTTCTCTTATGTATTTATTTGTTGTTTCTCTGTTTCTGTAGAGAATTGTTCCTATTCTTGTTCTTCTGTGCGAGTTCTGGTCTCATTCTTCTCTGAATGTCCCCCCGTCTCTGACAGTAGCAGGAATCATTTTGCCTGTCATTGTCCCCAGCAGGCCCAGGTGGCCTCTGCACACAGGAGACCCTGTGGTATTGATGGATGAACGTGCAGACTGTCCAGCTCTTGCCTTCCTTGTAGTGATGTTTCCTGAGGTTTTCTTTCCATCTTTTCCCCAACCTTTTTGAGAAACTGGATTCCAATATTAGCAGAGAGGAGAGATTTGAGAGTTTACAATCTTGGATAAATTCCTGTTAGATTTCTAGCTTCTCTGCTCTCCTACTCTTTTTCCCTGCCCTTAGCTCTAGTAATCCAAATGCTGGCTCCAATCCAAACTCATGGATTTATACAGCAGAGTCTAATTTACATTTATATTTGGTTGGAAAATAGGGCCCATAAGTCAAGGATCATTGTTTTCTGAAGAGAGAAATACAATGGTGCACTGTGGTGTTCAGGAGAGTTATTGTGTGAGGTTGTGGTTAGACTGTGGGGAGGGCAGCCTTCTGAGAAAAGTACAGGCGGTATTGACAGCAATGTGAGTGGATGTTGTGCTGTGGTTGCCACAAAATAACATTTGATCTGAGGCTGCATTAATAAAGATACTGTCTCTAGAATAGGGAGGTGCTCTACAATGATGATTCATTCAACCAATATTTTTTGAGTATTAGCTATATGATACACTATTTTTGCATCTAGAAAAAACGGGTGAAAATTGCTGGCCTTGTGGAGCATATGTTCTAGCGGGAAGGGGCAGATTATATACTCCACACATAGTGAATAAGGGAAGGGTTTATATTAAAAGGTGGTAAGTGCTATGGAGAAGGCGATCCTGAGTGTGAGTGTGTGTGGAAACAGAATATGGCTACTTTACTAGTGTGGTCAGTATGGGCCTCATTGAGAAGGTGACCTTTGAGGAAAGATTTGAAGGACATGAGGAATTATGCGTGAGGATGTCTGGGGCAAGTTCTTTCTAGACAGGGGGAAACTCCAGTGCAGATGCGCTAGGGCAGGAGTGTGTCTGTGTGTTCTTGAAACAGCCAGGAGGTCGGTGTGGCTGGAGCAGAGCACAATTGACTGAGGTCAGATGAATAGACAGATCATGTAGGCTGGAGGATGTTGGAAGAGTTTTGACTTTGAGTGAAACAGTTCTGAGCAAATACGGACAATGTAAGACTTGCCTTTTATTTTTATTTTTTATTTTTTGTGAGGAAGATCAGCCCTGAGCTAACATCCATGCCAATCCTCTACTTTTTGCTGAGGAAGACTGTCCCTGGGCTAACATCTGTGCCCATCTTCCTCCACTTTATATGGGACAATGCCACAGCACGGCCTGACAAGCAATGCCTCAGTGCACACCCGGGATCCGAACCCAGGCCACCAGCAGTGGAGCATGCTCACTCAACCGCTAGGCCATGGAGCCGGCCTCAAGACTTGGCTTTTAAAAGCATCAGTCTAGCTGCTGTGCTGAGAATAGAATCGAGTGACAAGGGGCAAACGAGGAAGTAGGGAAAAGTGTAGGACATGTTTGCAGTGTTCCAGACTAGAGATGTCGGTTGTTTTGACTGGAGTATGAGTGGTGAAAATAGTGGGAAGTGGTTTGATTCTAGACACATTTCGAAGATAGACCTTGCAGCATTTCCTAATGGATTAAATCTATTCTATGAGAAAGAAGAGTCAAGAAGAATACCAAAAATTTTGGACTATGCAAGTAGAAAGATGGAGTTACAGTCAGCAAAGATGGGGAAGACTCTGGAAGGAGCATATTTGAGGAGGAGGAATCGTAGGCATTCAAGTTTAAGAGATGTTAAAGAGGAGATGTCTATTAGAAATACAAGTGAGGTGTCAGGTTGGCAGTTGGACAGGTGAATCTGGATACATTTAGGAGAAAAGTCTGGGCTGGAGAAATAAACTTGGGAGGTGATGGCATAAAAATGATATTTAAAGCCTTGAGAATGGATGAGGTCACCAAGGAAGTGATGACTATAGAAGAGAAAGGAACAAGGACTGAACCCTGGACCCCTCAGTGTTAAGGGCTCTGGTCAGACCACACACCCAGGGCAGACTGCACAGTTCTGGCATTGCATCTAGAAGGCTTGGAGACCAGGGAGTCCCAAACTTTCCTGTGCACAGGAATCCCCTGGACATCTCGTTAAGATTCAGAAAGTCTGGAGTAGAGCCTGAGATTCTGGATTCATAACAAGGTGATGATGATACTGGTCTTCAGATCACACATTCAGTAGCAAGAACACAGACCAGGATTCCCACATGGCTGGGCATCAGCCTCACCTATAGCTTGTTAAATAAGTGATACCTGGACTCCATGCCCAACATTCTGACAGCAGTTTTGGGGAGAGGCCTGAGTATTTTGTAACAAGCTCACAAGCCATCCTGGTCTCGGCAAGATTTGGAACCACAAGTCAGTGATCAGAAAGCAACCAGGGTGGGGAGGGGCCTTAAATCCACATTTAAATATCATTTTGTCCTGGGAAAGAAAAAGGAGTTCATATATGGTCTCTTATGAGACATGATGGTAGGAGATACATGTCATTTTCTCTATCATGGCGTATAGCCAGGCCAAAGATTTAGGAAGTTGCTCTCAGTTCAGCATAATGCCAATCTCTGAATGTTTGCTCTCTGAAACTATTCCCCAGACTAATTTCTCACTTACTTCCTGGAGCAAACAGTGGAATCCAAATGTTTGTAATTTAAACATAAAAGAATTTATATACGTAGTATAGGGGGCTCATTTTCTTTAGGGGAAGTCCACAGAACCAGGCGTGAGGTCAGGTCCCACATAGGAACCACTGCCCCTGCTGCTGGGCACAGATGTCACTGTTCACACCACTGACACCCTGATGCTGGACACTGGACCCTGAGGCTGGGACTGCTATCGCTGCTGCTCCTGGCAACTGGCCGTTGTTACTGCCACTCGTGCCACACTTGCCAAATGCATTCTGCATAGTCCTAGCTTCTCTGTGTCACCATGTCCTGAGTCAGAGTCCAGATAAGGTCACCTGACTGGTGGACCCAAAGCGTCATGCTGTGTCCAACTGCAGCAATGTTGAAGAAAGCAAGTGTTCCTCTTTTATGGAAGGAGGTGGTCTCTGCCTCCTACCAAGACTCTTTAATCTTGAGATTTTCCTAATGTAAGAAGCAAGTTCAGATGCTAGGGATAGGTGAATGAGGCATGGAAAAAGAATGACAAATTTCAATTCTTGGAGCAGTGATCTGAGACCAGAGCTTGATCTGGTGTACTGTAGGCACTTGGGTTTGGTTCAATGTTGAGTAACTAATAAATAACATCTATCGACTTATTCCCTATAAGGTTTGTTTTGGGGTCAGGCTTTTGTCTACCCCAGTTTATACTCTCAGATAAGTAGAGTAAAATGGTGAAATGGTTACTCATAATGTCTTCTCCCTGCCTCTGGCTCTTGTTAGGATTAAAACACCTAGGTCCTTAAGACTTCAGAGGATCCGTGTATACACTGACATTTTATATTTCTTTGTGTTTGCATGTATTTCTAGAGAGAGCATTCATAACATTCATCATTTTTATGTCACGCCCACAAAAGCCTCCCAAAAAATCCTACTTTAGACACCATGCTAAACTCTGGTCTACGAACAGCTGACAACCAAAGTGTTTTTAGCAGATCTGAGGACACTATATTAGTGCTCAACTTTTGCTTGGCTGTTATCAGTCTGGGACAAAATAAGGCAGAGGTTCACTTGCTTACTCTCACTCTCAGTTTCTGCACGTATCTTATTGTGGGCTGATAACAGTCCTCAGACCAGCGCTGGCTCACAGACCATGCTTACAGTTGCGCTGGTCTAGATGGACTTGTAGTCCAGCATTTATCCTGGTGTCAGATTAATAGCAGGTATAATTGACTGATTAATGGGGATTTTATTTCTAGTTATATGGTGGGCTAGGTTTTAAGGCTGCCTCACAATAAAAACAATTAAAAATAATAAATAAAACATAAAAAGCATCCAAAAGTATAAAAGAACAAGCAGGAGAACAATCCTTTAGACCAGAAAATAAATGTTGGCAGGAATTCATAGGGAAAAGTTGCTTTTATCCTGAAGGCGTTTGCCAAACCTGGAAAAATCTTAGCTTTGGTTTTCTTGGGCTCACAAGTTATAGTAGACAGGAGACAGCCCTCAGAGCTTGGTCACATGGGAAGTATAAGAGACACTCTCACACTCTGGAAAATCTAGGAAACCAAATATACATGCCCTCAGAGTAAGGGTGATGAAACAAAAGAAAATCTGTTTCATCCCCCAAGACAAGAGTACTCTAAGGAAATTTGACTTTGAGTCAGCAAAAAGCAAAGCAAATAACTGTTTTTGTGAGTTTGTAACCACCAGCCAGCCCTCCTGTATATTTGTTGTCCAAACTTGCTTTACTATTTTGGGCGAAAATAACCATAAGCCATAATTTTGTTTTATAATTTTCCTGGATTGACGGTGACCCAAAAATTGGAAGAAGAAAACAAAAATCTCTAGGGAAATTTATATTTAACCTATGTGTCAAATAATTTACACAAATAATTGCACAAGAAAAAATAGCAGCTCAGAGCAAGAGATGTATAAGTACAAGTGGAAAAAACATCAATACGATTGAGATCCACAAGAAACAGTAGACAGTAAAAAGAGGCTCATAAAACTTCAATATTGGAATTATGAAACATAGAAAATAAAATAAACAGGATTATTGTGTATAAAAAGAAAAACAAGAAGCTTGAAAATGTCATGATAGATTATCAAGGACCAGATTTACTCTCCTGCCTTAAACACTACAAATTCAAATAAACTATGAAACAATGGTATTCAGCCCTTGGACAACAAGTAGCACAAGGATTGTGATCCCTAAGAGAAGGGAAACAAATGAGGTGAAGCTTGGAATTGTTCAGCTTCCTTCCTGGAGAGAGTTTCCAGGACACAGTGCAGGGAGAAGGAGCCCTCACAGAGCTCAGCAGTCTCACTGAGTGAAGGGGACAGAGTTGTGAACTGGAGAAGCCAGGACAACCAATCGAAGGTGAAGGCACATAGAAAGCTGAACAGAAAAAACACTGGAAGTCTGCAGAGGGTTCCCCTCAAGTCTTTAGCTCATCAGTGCATGCATGCAAGGAAACCATCCAAGGACAGAGAAAGAAAAATCCGAAAGGATGACAGAGAATAGTATATAGTGCTCCTCAGAACTGGGAATACTGCCCATTCCCAGCCAGTCTGGAAAACCTCATAATTTGCTGGTCATTGGATAGAGTGTTCAGAAGGGTCTTGTGTCAGTATTTGGGAATAATGAGCCCTGGACTAAATTCTTTCCAGTTTTGCCTAGCAAATATTAAAAGTAAGACCCAACAAGATCAAACTTCTTTTAAATAACTTAATTTGTCCCAGAAATGAAAGCTGAAGAACATTTATGGAATGCAAATATATCTGGCCTCTAACCTGGTAAAATAATAATGTCAGACAATGAATTAAAAAAAACTAGGCATGCAATGAAAAGAAAATAATACAACTCGAAAGGCAGAGAAAAGCAATCAGTCTAACCCAGAACTGACACACTTACACAGATGTTACAATTAGCAGACAATGACATAAAAACAGTTATTATAAATATACTCCTTATGTTCAAAAAGTTATATAACAGACATGAAAGATATATAAAAGGCCAAAATCAAATTCTTGAGATGAATATGCTGAGATGAAAAAGACACTGGCTGTGAGATGGAATTAACAGTAGATTTGATATTGCAGAAGAAAAAATCAGTGACTTTGAAGACATAAAAATAGAAACTTTTCAAAATTATATGAAGTAATCATTATTACAATGTATTGTGAGTTTTGTAACATATTTAGTTTTTTTTTTTTTAGGTTGATTTTTTTTAATGTTTTATTTTTTTGTTTCTATTTTTTTTAAGACTTTATTTTTATTTATTTATTTTTTTGTGAGGAAGATCAGCCCTGAGCTAACATCCATGCCAATGCTCCTCTTTTTGCTGAGGAAGACTGGCCGTGAGCTAACATCTGTGCCGATCTTCCTCCACTTTATATGGGACGCTGCCACAGCATGGCCTGACAAGCAGTGTGTTGGTGCACGCTGGGATCCAAACCCGGGCCGCCAGCAGCGGAGAGCACTTAACTGCTACGCCACAGGGCCAGCCCCATAACATATTTAGTTTTGACGTGTATAATTCTAATGGTATAAAAAGGAAAAAGAGGAAATAGAGATATAGAGCATTATGTTTCTATATCTCACTGAAATTAACTTAGTGTGAATTGAAGTAGATTTTGATAAGATCAGATGCATATGGCAAGCCCTGGTGCAACCACTAAGAAAATAATTCAAAACTAGAGTGATAAAATATTAAAGGAATTAAAATAGTACAATAGAAAATATCCATTTAATACAAGAGGAATCAATAAAGGAGGAAAAGTGGAACAAAAAGACATGAGACACATAGAAAACAAAAAGTAAAATGGCATCATGAATCCAACTGTATGGATGTTAACATTAAATGTAAATGGAATGAACAAGCCAATCAAAAGGCAGAAATTGTCACAATTGATAAAAGAACAAGATCCAACTATATGTTGTCTACAGTAGACACACTTGAGATTTATAGTTACAAATAGATTAAAATTAAAAGGATGGAAAAAGATATATTAACAGCAACCATAAGAAACTGGGGTGGCTACCCTAATATCAGATAAAATAGACTTAAAAAAATTCTAGTTGAGATAAACAGGGACACTTTATAATGCTAAAAGGGCCAATCCATCCGAAAAAAAAAAGTATAAATGTATATGCATCTAATAACAGAGCACTAAAATAGATGAAGACAGAACTGACAAAAATCAAAGGAGAAAGAGACAATACAACAATAGTAGTTGGAGACTTCAATACTCCACTTTTGGTCGTGGATAGAACAACTAAACAGAAGATCAACAAGAAAATAAAAGATCTGAACAACACTATAAACCATCTAGACCTAATGGACATCTAGAAACACTCTATCCAACAACAGCAGAGTATACATTCTTCTCCAGTGCAAATGGAACATTCTTCAGGATAGACCATATGCTACACCATAAAAAAATTAGTAAATTTAAATGGATAGAAATAATACAAAGCATGGTCTCTGACCACAATGGAATAATATAAAACAGATATCAATCAATAACTGAAAGAAATTTGGAGAACTCACAAATAAATGGAAATTAAACAACACACTGCAGCATAACCAGTGGTCAAAAAAGAAATCAAAAACAGAAATTAGAAAATACTTTGAGATTAATGAAAATGAAGAGACAACATGCCAAAACTTATGGGATGCTAATAAAGCATAGCTTAGAGGGAAATTTATAGCTGTAAAAGCCAACATTAAAAAGGAAAAAGATCTCAAATCAATAACCTAACTTTCCACCTTAATACATGGGAAAAAGGAGGGCAAACTAAACCCAAAGGAAGCAGAAGGAAGGAAATAGCAGTGATTAGAGTAGAGGAACTAGAGAATAAACAATAAAGAAAATCAATGAAATCAAACGTGGTTCTTTCAAAAGATGGACAAAATTAACATATCATCAGTTGAACTCACTAAAAAAAGGAAGACAAATTACTAGGATCAAAAATGAGAGAGAGGACATTATTACTGTCTTTACAACTGAGAAAAGAATTATAAACATAGACTATGAACAATTATATGCCAATACATAAAATAACTTAGATAAAATGGACAAATTTCTAGAAAGACACAAACTAGTGACTCTGACTCAAAAAGAAATTAAAAATCTGAATACACCTATAAAAAGTAAGACATTAAATCAGTAATAAAAATCTACCCACGAAGAAAATCCCAGGTCCAAATGGCTTCACTGGTGAGTTCTACTAAATATTTGAAGGAGAATTAATAACAATTCTTCACAAACTCTTCCAAAAAGTGGAAGAGGAGGGAACACTACACAACTCATTCTATGAGGCCAGTAATATTCTGATACCAAAATCAAAGACATCACAAGAAAAGAAAACTACTGACCAATATTCTTCTGAATATAGATGTAAAAATACTCAACAAAATCCTAGCAAACTGAATTCAGCAACATATAAACAGAATCATATACTATGACCAAGCGGGACTTATCCCAGGAATGCAAGATTGTTTTAACATCCAAAAACCAATTAATGTAATACACCACATCAATAGAATAAAAGACAAAACCCACATGATTATCTAATTAAGCACAGAAAAAGCATTTGATATAAATAAAAATCAACCATATTGGAAAGGAAGAGTTAAACTGTCTCTATTTGTAGATGACATGATCTTGTATATAGAAAATCCTAAGGAATGCACTAAAAACTATTAGAACTAATAAATTCCCCAAAGTTGCAGGAATATAAGATCGATATATAAAAATCAATTGTATTTCAATACAGTTCGAATAAATAACCCTAAAACTATATTAAGAAAACCATTCCATTTACAGTATCATTAAAAAGAAGAAAATACTTAGAAATAAATGTAACCAAAAAAGTATAAAACTTAAACTATAAAGCATTGTTAGGGAAATTAAAGATGACAAATAAATGGAAAGACTTTCCATGTTTATGGATTGGAAGACTTAATATTATTAAGATGGCAATATTCCAAAATTGATCTACACATCAATGCAATTTCTATCAAAGTTCCTAGCTGGCTTCCTTGCAGAAAATGATGAGGTGATCATAAAATTTATATGGAAATTCCAAGAACTAGATAAAACACTCTTGAAAAAGAACAGTTTAAAGAATCACACTTCCTGATTTCAAAACTTTCTACAAAGCCATAGTATTCAAGACGGTGTGATACTGGCATAATGGTAGACAAATAGATCAATGGAATAGAATCAAGAGGGCAGAACTCAAACCACATATTTACAGTCAATTAAATGTCCAAAGAGTGCCAAGACAATTCAATGAGAACTAAAATAATCTTTTCAAGAAATTGTGCTCATATAACTGTATATCCACATGCAAAAGAATGAAGTTCAACATTACCAAACACCATATAAAAAAATACCTCAAAATGGATCGAAGACCTAAATGTAAGTGCTACAAATTCTTAGAAGAAAAGATATGTGTGAAAACTGTGAAAAGTTTGAAAAGTGTGAAAGAAAAGTGTGAAACTGCACGACTTTGGGTTAATCAATGGTTTCCTAAATATGACACCTAAAACACAAGTAACAAAAGAACAAATAGATAAACTGCACTTCATCAAATTTAAGAACATGATGTAATCTATGCAGAAATAGAAGTATAATGATGTACACCTGAAATTTATACAATGTTATAGACCAATGTTACTGCAATAAACAAAAATTAAAAATAAAATAAAATAAAAACTTTTGTGTTTCAAAGAACATCATCAAAAAAGTAAAAATAGACCCCCCAGGCTGGGAGAAAATACTTGCAAATCTTATATCTAATAAGGAACCAGTATATAGAATATACAAAGAACTCTTTCAACTCTGATGAAAGACAAATAACCCCACCAAAAAATGAACAAAAGGCTGAATAGACACTTCTCCATGGAAGATATACAAATGATTGATAAGCCCATGAAAAGATGTTTGACACTTAGTCACCATGGAATGCAAATTAAAACCACAGTGAGATACCTCTTCACACTCACTAGGATGGCTATTCTCAAAAAGACAAATTTTAAAGGTACTAGTGAGGATGTGGAGAAATTGGAATTCTTGTACACTGCTGGTGGGAATGTAAAATGGTGCAGCCTCTTGTAAAAGTTAAGCGTTTCCTCAAAGTTTGAACACAGACTTACTATCTGATCCAGCAATTCCATTCCCAGGTGTATATCCAAAAGAAATAAAAATATTACATCCATTAAAAAATTGTACACAATGTTCAAGCAACATTATTCGTAATAGCAAAAAGATAACTCAAATATCTGTGAGCAGATGAAGGTATAAATAAAAGATGGTATATCCATACAATACAATATTATTTGGCAATGAAAAGGAATGAAGTATTCATGCAAACTGCAGTGTGGGTGACCCTTGAAAATACTACGCTATGTGAAAGAAGTCAGTCACAAAAGATCACACATTGTATTATTCCATTTATATGAAAGCTCCGTAATAAGTAAATCTATAGATACAGAAAGTATATTAGTGTTTGCCTAGAGCTGAGGGGATGTTGGAGGGAAATGGGGATGACTGATTAGAAATAAATGGGTAGGTGGTGATGAAAATGTTCAAAAAATGTTTTTGGAGTGATGAAAATGTTCTAAAATTGATGTGGTGATGATTGCACAACTCTATGAATATACTAAAAACCACTGAGTTTAAACGATCGAATAATATGATATGTGAATTATATCTCAATGAAACTATTCTAATAAAAAGTGATGGCTCACATTAAATGAAGTAGCTATGCTAGAAGTGCCATGGCAGATTGTAGAGAAAGAGATCAACAGGTTCAGAGAAGTGGGCATGCTAAAGAGATAGCTACAGAACTTGCCTTCCTAGCATCAATGGGGATAATAGGATCTCAGAAAGCCAGAAGACAAATGACAGGAAGGTAGAAGCAAAGTGAGTAGAATTGTCAAAATAGCCAGCAATGTCTGAATGGAAGCCAGGAAATCCTGATTGCAAAAGATTTTTGGAAATGGCTAATAGACCATTGTATTCCTGGGGGTTAAATAGTTGGGCAGCCTACAAGAGTGTTACTTAATATTTTAACCAACAGATGAAGAACAAATAAGTTGAAGGCTGAGATTAATGACCCCAATAGAAAGTTATGATTCCTTCCCAGTTTCCAGATCTGAGCCAGTTCTCAGACCCAGAATCCATCAATTAAAGGAGAAGTCAGGTCCCCTGTTGAAATACCCTGCGACACCATGGCTAGTGTGTACAGTAATAATACCCAAATCCTTCACTAAAGGAATCAATGGCCATTTATCCATACACTGAAGAAAGGGAATACCCAGATCTTTGCTAAGTCTGTTAGATACAGAGTCCAATTTGACACTAATTCTTGGGGAACCAAAGAACCATCATGGACTCCCATTAGAGAAGAGACATATGAGGACCAGAAAACAATTTGCATCCTGTCTCAGGTTCACCCAAATCTCAGCGGGTTCTCTGTGTCCACACATCCACTTTCTGCTCATTTCCCTGGTGTCCAAATATGTAATTGGAATGGACATGTTTAGCAGTTGCCAGAATCCTCACACTAGTTCTTGGACCTGTGGAGTAAAAGCTTGGTAGAACGACAGGCCAAGTGGTAGCCCCTGAAATAGCCTCCCAACCTCAGCCAGGACAGAAAATAAAAATAATATTGTGTCTTGAGGGTAACAAAAGAGATTAATACCACTCTCAAATATATAAAGTATGCAGGGGAAGAGGGCAGCCCCAACATACAAATATTTCATTATCCAGTCTGGTTCTTGCAAAAATTGGATGGATTATGGTAGATGACAGTGGACTAATAGAAATTTAACCCCAATTAGCCTAATTGCAGCAGATGTGCTGAATGTGAAATGTTTAATAGAAGAGATTTATACAGCTTCTGGTACATGGTATAAGACTATTGATGCTTAAAGTTATTCTTTAATTCAAGTTAGTTGCATAAACAAGTGGCTTAGACCCTTATGTCTCCTACTACTGTTGTACCTTTGTCTTTTCCTCAGCTCTCACCTGTGATCTAATGGGGAGTTCCTACGACCAGCTGACATAAGAAGGAAAAAACCTGAACTTGGTTCACAAATGTGTCAGCTCAGTATGTTCATGTGAGCCAAAAAGGGACTGCTGCTGTGTTATAGCACCACTCAGGGATGACTGAAGACAGTGTTGAGGGAGCTTCCTTCCAATGGCAGAACTTCAGGTGCTGCTCCTACTCATCCACGTTGTGTAGAGACAAAAGTGGCCTCAGGTAAGAATATGCACAAACTCACAAGCAGTGGCGAGGGCTTAACTGGGAGGATCCTGGAAGGAGCAATATTGGATGATCAGGGACAAGGATATCTGGGAAGAGGCATACAGTAGACACAAAGTGTTAGGATCTTTTGTATCAAGTGTTAATTCACACCAGAAATTACCCACTATACAAGTGACACTAAACAACCAAGTGCGCAGGATGACTCAGCCAGCCAATAGACATCAGCCAGCCTCTGTCCTTAGCCACCCCAGAGCTTGCAGAACAGTCTCATGAAAGGATTATCCATGGTTGCAGAGAGGCATGGGTCTAAGAGTATGGGCTCCCTTTCACCAAGGCTGATGTAGTTACTGCCACAACTGAATGTCTGATCTTCCAGCAACAAATAAACTCCAATGTGGTACCATCCTTTGAGGAAGACAACTAGCCACTTGGTGGCAAGTTGATTATATTGTTACTCTTCTATCCTGGAAAAATCAAGGATTGATCTTGATCTGAGTTGACTTGTATTCCAAGTATGAGTTTGCCCTTCCTTCCCAGTGTCTCACTCAGAACTATTATCTAAGGGTTCACATAGGTAAGATTTTCTAATATGGGACCCTACATCACAGTGCCCCAGACTAAGAGACCTATTTTACAGCAAGGCATGACCATGAAATCTACTGGTCCTACTCCATGCTGCATCATACAGAAGCTGCCAGCTGAGAGAACTGGAATGATCTCTTCAACATTCAGCTGTGGAACCACCTTGCAGATGACACCTTGAAAGGATGGGTGCTATCCTTCAGAATAAAGTATCCACCAAGGTTTAAACCAACAGCTGTTATATGGTGCTATGTCTCCAATAGGTAGAATAAGTAGGTCTCTGACAACCAGGGGTGGAAGGAGTGACTACTCACCATCACTCCTAGTAACGCCAATTGGGGTATTTATGCTTCCCACCCTTTCAATAGGCTCTACTGGATTAGCAGTTTGGGTTCCCAAAAGAGGGTGCTTCCACCAAGGGTCACAGTAAGAGTCTCATTAAACATAAGTGCTATAGCTGTCACCTGTTCAATTTGGGCTCCTCATGTGAGTAGACCAGTGGGCAAAGGAAGGAGTTACCATATGGGCAGGGATAACTGATCCCGATCATTGTGAGGAACACACTGTGTGATGCATTCCTCCCATGGGGCATCTCTCAGAATTCTCATGTCCATTTTTAACTGTAAATGAGCAGATGTTACAACGACAAATAATAAACGTCTAGAAGCCAGGGCTCAGACCCCTGAGGAATGAGGAAATAGGTCAAATCAACAGGCGAACCTAGACCAGCAGATGTGCTATCTGAGGTTGAGGAGAATCTAGAATGGATGGTAGAGGAGGAGGTGAGTTGTGGTCTGGAACCAACTGCAGCAGGGAGGACTTTCATTTATACCACTACTGGTCCTAATCATTTTCTTGTAATTTCCCCAGATTGTGACCCAGAAGATGGAGCAAACTTAATGTAAGAAGAAAGTGGAACTGAGAGGTTCAAGGGATGGACTGTAGCAGGCGCTTTTGATACCCCACCCAGATTCCCTTCCCCAGGCCAGAACACCCTGTTCTCAGCTGCAGTGAGTAATGTGGCTAAAGATTCACAGCTTCCCCAGTCTCCAGAGAATTGCCTTCTGGAAAGCATTGGAAGCTGCTGGTGACCACACAGCCAATTTTGAAGAACCAGGCTCCTTAAGGGCTATACGAAGCACAGTAAGCCCTAGCCTATAAATGGTGGAGACTCTTAAATTATAAAACAAGAGCTCTGAATGCTAGAACTCTGAATCATACTGCTTCTCTTCTCCTCTTCCCATCTCTCCTTGCCTCCTTCCTCCCTCTCACATTTGTCCTTTCCTCAACCTCCATCCTCTTCTCTCCTTCCCCTCCACCTAGAAAATTAAAAGTAAATATTTTATAGCCTTATGATAGAAACATAATGCAAATCCAGAAGCAACAAAGCAAAAGACAGATTGATCTGGCATTTTATATTCAAAATTTTGGTATGGCAAAAACAACAACATATGGAAAGGTATTATTATCCATAGTATCTATAAAGAGGATTTATGAATCAATAAGACAAGATCCATACACATGCTCTTCTGTGTGCTTTACGCTTCCTTCCTCTGGAAGAAAATGACCACAGCCACCTTAGGAGCCACGTAATGAACATGGTACAAACTCTGTCAGCCTGAATCCCTGAATGATTGTGTGGAGCAGATGGTGCTGCCTCCCAACCTCCCCAACACACTGCTCAGTTAGAACCACACTGGGCAGCTTATTAGAAAAAAATAACCTTCTATTGTGTTGAGCCACTGAAATTTTGGAATTTGTTACAACAAATACGTTACATATATATGTTATGTTATATATATATATGTAGTATATATATATTAACAATATGTTATGTATATTGTTATATGTTAACATATATATGTTAAATATGTGAGATATATATACGAGAGAGATATATATGAGATATATATATATATAAATTTGTGAGAGAGAGAGATATATATATTCTTTCACCAACAGCCAGGGTCAGAACACTAACACACTGGGAGAGGAGAAAAGCCAAGCTTTGCATTGTTATATTAAATTTGAGATTCAAGTTTTAACAGGATTGATTTTTAAAATACAATGAGACTATTCTAGTAACATAAAGTACCCATAAAATCATACAATGTGCCCAGAAATTTGTTCAGGGACCCATATCCAGTAGGAAAGAATGGACAAACACAGCAGGGTTGGAGGCTAATAACATAAAAATATATATATAACATTTTCATGTTTTTATTGAGAATGGATTGAATAAAATAAATAGATTGCTACTTGTTTACTGTAGCAATCTTGAGCAGGTATAGTGCCTGGAAGAATATCACTAAGTTGTAGCAACATCTGGAATAAGAAATTGGAAAATGTGGAGGTAACGTTCGAAATAATCCCTTCTTATTCTTGGAAATGCTTGAGAGGGTCTTTGCAGGGGCTGGAGAACCTGGTGAGCCCTTACAGCCAGAGCCTGGAAATGTGCTGAGGAGACCCAGAGCTACATGCCCTCCAGGCTCCTTCCCTCCCACTCTTATTAGCAGAGTAGGGAGCTGGGTCAGCAGGTCTGAATCTGCTCTTCAGAAGAACAGGCCAATGCAGCCACTGAGATCCAGGGACTCCCACTTTCTAACAAGCTCAGATCCTTGACCAGGGACCTGCTGTTGTATCACAGCAGCACAGACATCCCTGTCTTGCTGTCCCAGTAAATGCGCAGAGCATTTTCAGGTATCCACATTCCTGGAACACTGGCCATGGGAATACAATCCACTGTGCCAGCCTCAGGGCACCCCTCCATGGGACAATGAGAACTTGGGGATCAGTGTGTTCTGATCCTTCTCTGCTCATGAATATTCCCTGATATATTTTACATCTGCAACATGTGGCACTGTGACGACGTGTGTGCCTGAGTCCCTTTGAATGACATTTGGGTTATATATTGAAGGGCTTCTCCAGGATTGTTCTGACTCTGGCTACACCATTGACTAATCCCTATCCTGATGTAACAAAGGGACAGGAACAGCATTACAGTCTAAGCACTGAAAAGTGGGCAGCATCAGACTCTTACATTTGTGAACAGGAACATAATTGCAAGACAGCAGGTATTCCACCTGCTAGCAGATAATATAATTGGTTTTAACGAGAAAGGGCTTTTTTTGGGTTTGGGAGGACCAGATTCAGAGGAATAGTTACTGCTGGAGGAAGCCACCTCATGGTCCAGCAGTGATGGCAGCAGTGTGGAGCTCACAGACGCAAGGTAGCAACTGAGGTCCAGCATCACCTGCAAAGGTAATGAGGAACCAGGACTTGCCCCTTAGATAAAAGAGGGACATGAGTGTCCTCAAGGTTTTAGGGGAGGGCTGGTCCAGGCATGGGGTGTGGCCAGTTCTGTAGCTCTTCTATATTCACCATGCCACGTGAGGAGCAAGATCAAGGCAGAATATATTAAATGATAGCATTTTAACCCAACTATAGGGGTCTCAGAATGTCCAGTGACTGTGGCTTTAGTGGTCCTTGAGTGGAAACTTGGTAAAGTGAAGAGTTGCAGGGATTGGCATGACAACATTACAAATGCGTATCAGAAGAGCATCTTTTGCGATAACAGGAAATACAAGAGATGGACGAACAATTTAATAATAACAAGAGAAAGCCATTAGCCAAATTCAGAATGTAGAATGTTCTACAGGACAAGTGACCTAGTTTCTCCAAGAAATCAAAGGCTAAAAAAGGGGGCGGTCTGGCATATTATAGGAGAGAAGAGACTAAAGAGACATAACAATCAATTGCAAAGTGTGGACCTTGTCTGGATCCTGTTCCAGACAGCCCAAAGATCACAAGGGACGCTTGAATATCACTGAGTGTTTAGTAAAATTAGGGAATTATTGTTCATTTTGTTAGGTATAATAATAGCATGGTTGTTATGTTTAAAAAAATAACCTTTATCTGTGAGAAGTGTACACTAACCTATTTAATTTTGAAATTATATATAACTGATTTGCTTTTAAAATAATCCAGGAATGAATCCATACTGATATAAATAAATGACTGATTGAGTAGACGAGCAAAAATCTATGCAGAAGAATTTCAAATAATTTATATCCATACTTCGTCCTCAAGGAGAGAGAATACAACTCCTCCCTCCCTAATTGTGGGCTGTGCATAGTGACTTCCTTCCAAATATACATTATGGAAAGGGATGGGAGAAGAACTTTATAATGGAGGAACCTGATGACACGACCTCAGCCAGGTGATCAGGGGCAACATCAATAGTGATAAATCATGTTGATAGTGTATACCCTTGATATGATGTAATGAAAGTGGTACTTCACTTCTGTGGTTTTCATCCCCAAACCCATAACCCAAGTCTTACTATGAAAAAAATAACCCCACCAAATTCTAATAGAGGCACATTCCACAAAATACCTAACCTGTACTCCTCAATACTGTCAAGGTCATCAGAAACAAGGAAAGTCAGAAATTGTCACAGCCAAGAAGACCCTAAGGAGACATTACAACTAAATGTAATATGGTGTCCTGGATGGGATCCTGGAACAGAAAAGGATAGTAGGCAAAACTATGGAAATCTGAATAATTTATGGACTGTACTTAATTATAATGCATCAATATTCGTTTATTAATTGTAACAAATGAACCATACTAATGCTAGATGTTGATAATACTGGAACCTGGATGTGGGGTATATGGGAACTCTCTCTACTATCTTCTCAATTTTTTTGTAAATCTAAAACTATCCTAAAAATAAAGTCTATTTAAAATAAATACTCCAGGGGGGAAAAAGTGGGAGAAACAGATGAAACATGATGGGTTGAATGTTGATAATTACTGAAGGTGATGATGGGTAGTCTGGATTCATTGTACAATTCTATTTGTGTATTTGAAAATTTCCATAATACAAAGTTTAAAAAAGAAATATAGAGATAAGTACAAGAAGAAACTGTTTAAAGTATTAAAAGTGGCTACTTTTTTTTTATTTTGGTAAAATATACACAACATAAAATGTATCATTTTACCCATTTTTAAGTGTACAGTTCTGTGACATTAAGTACATTTACACTGAGCAATCATTACCATCCTCCATCTCCAGAACCTTCTCATCTTCTCAAACTGAAACTCTTTACCTATTAAACAATAACTCCTCATTCCTCCCTCCCACCAGCCTCTGGTAACCACCACTCTACTTTCTGTCTCTATGAATTTGACTACTCTAGGTACATCATATAAGTGGAATCGTGCAATATTTGTCCTTTTGTGTCTGGGCTATTTCACTTAGCATAATGTCTTCAAGTTTCATCCATGATGTAGCATATGTCATAATTTCCTTCTTTTTAAGGTTGAAAAATATTCCATTGTATATACACCACATTTTGTTTATCCATTCATCTGTCGATGGACATTTGGATTCCTTCTGCTCATTGGTAATTGTGAATAATTCTGCTATGAACACAGGTGTACAAATATCTGTTTGGTCCCTGTTTTCAGTTCTTTAGGGTTTATGCTCAGAAGTGGAAATACTGGATTATATGGCAATTCTGTTTAATTTTCTGAGAAATCAAAAGTGGTTGCACCTAAGGAATAGAAATCCCAGTAATGAGAGTGGGGGCAGGGAACTATCCCTGTCCCTAAAAACTTAAAGTTTTCCTTATAAGCTTTGTAGACCTTTTGTGTGTGTGTGTGTAAGACTGTCCCTGAGCTAACATCTGTGCCAATCCTCCTCTATTTTGTATGTGGGACACCGCCACAGCATGGTTTGATGAGTGGTGTGTAGGTCCACACCTACACACACCTAGGATCCAAACCCATGAATCCCAGGCTGCCGAAGTGCAGCATGCAATCTTAACCACTACCCACCGGGCTGGCCCATGTGGAACTATTTTTAAATGATATATGATGAAAATGAAAATAAACTGCACAATAAGACTCATGTGTGCTGGGCACTGGAGATACAGGGAGGGAGCCCAGAGTCCTCTGGGGAAGAAGCTGGTTACAGAACAGTGTGAAAACAAGTGCAATGCAGAGGGGTCTCCAGGTGCAACTGAGCACAGAAGTAGCCATCTAGGGAGATGCTTTACAATGGTGTCTAGAGGTGCCCTAGAGGAGGTGGTGCTGGGAATGAAGGGGAGAGGGATGACATTCTAAGTTGGAGAACTGGCAATTTAAGCTCAGGAATGATGACAACGATGAGATTCTAGAATTACATTGTGCAATTGGCCTGTCTCAAAACTAACACGTTAAAATCTTGCCTTACTTATATCCTTTGAATTTGGCCTTAAATTTAGCTTCTATGTCGTCCTTGGTCTGAGTCTCAATTCTAAAATTGGTCCTGATGCCAGGGTAGGAGTTTCTCTGACTCCTCTCCTCTGAAATCCTAGAGCCTGAAATTTCCCATTGGTCTCAAAGAAGACCACATTCAGGAGAAAACCCAGGAACCCTGTGTCGCAGCATGTGAGGCTGAGGGCCATGGGGTGCTAAACCATTTCTAAAGGAACCCATCTGCCTCCTATACTCTAAGATCCTGATGGAATTCCCAGCATGCCTGTGGGAATACCGATGTCTTCAAAAAGGCTAATATGTTCTGGCAATTTTATATAAGAAAAGCTTTAGAGAAAGGCGTATCTCAGTGATGCTGTGCAAATTGACCTGTGGCCAAAAACAATTTTGAAAATGTATTAGACTCTTTAGATTTCTCAAAAATATGAAGTCTGAAAACTTGGAGATTGATGGGACAAATTATATAATTGAATGGATAAGTGTATATATAATATGCTAATCAGCCAAAAACATTGCATACATTTAATGTAGATTTATTCTTTCCTTCAAAAGCTACTAAAAAATTAAATGCAGCTTAGGGCTGTCCCTGATCGTCTAGTGGTTAAAGTTCGGCGCTCTCACCGCTTCAGCAGCCCAGATTCGCCTTCCAGGTCACAGAACCACACCACCCATCTGTCAGTGGCCATGCTGTGGCGGCGGCCCATGTAGAAAAACTAGGACTTACAATAGGATATTCAATCATGCACTAGGGGGGTTCTGAGAAGGATAAAACAAAGAGGAAGATTGGCAACAGATGTCAGCTCAGGGTGATTCCTTCCCTACAAAATAAATAAATAAATAAATAAGTGCAGCTTAGAAGTGATGAAAGAGCTGACATATTTTGAAGACTTTCCAGGTGCCAGGTGCTGGCACTTTACATTGGTTCTATCTCCTAATCTCTACAATAGCTCAAAGCCCATTTTAGAGATGAGGACACTGGGGGTTAGAAAGGTTAATATGAGTAACGTGTCCAAGGCTACACTTCTACTCCATGTAGCTGAGTGACGGAGAGAACATTAAATTCTGCTGTGCCTTCATTAAAAAACAATATTATTGTGGCAAGATTCTTTTCGCTCCAAGTTAACAGTTTCGGGAGAAGAGATTTAACATGTTGATTTACCTGGGAGGGGCAGGGGTGAGGCTGCTTTGAGACATGATTAGATCCAGGAACTCAAACTTGTCATCAGATATCCCTCTCTCTTGCTCTCTCTCTCTCTCTGTGTTCCTGCGGAAGATAGCCAAGATAAGCTCCAACCTCCCTCACATTATCCCACCTTAACAACTTCAGGAGACAGAGACATCTTTCTCACAGTGTCCATACATAAAGTACCCAGACAAGATTATGCTTCAACCAATCCTTGCTGCTAGGGAGATGGGGTACAACGTGGTACACTCTGATTGGTTGGTCCGGGTCATGTGATTCTTGTCCCCAGTGCATCAATATTATTTCCTAAACTATTTAAGGTTATGCTGATTATTAAACCATGTAACCACTAAACAAAAAGCCTTGAGAATTTTCTGGTCTGTTAGAGAAATGAGAGACAACGTTGACTATTGGCACTCCTGACTCCCTTTTCATTTCCTTACCTTTAAGTTTCTACCTGACAAAGTTGCCTCTTTTAATCCCAAAATTCCTGGGAAGACTGGGCCATCTTTCTGGGATCATAATTTTGATCTGGATTCCTGTGGAGTGAGCTTCAAATGCCTTTGACCTGAGCTCTTTATTTATTCTAGTCTCTGCAATCCTAGTTACAGCCTGTGGGAGACCATGCATTCAGGTGGTTCCCAAAGTCACTCTTGTGACAGGCAGACTCTAAGATTCCCCCAAGGGTCTCCATCTCCTGCTATTCATGCCCATGTATAATCCTCACCCTTAAAGCACAAGCTGGACCTAATGACTTGCTGGTAACACTAGAATATGGCAAAGTGATGCAATATATTTTTTGGGATCACCAGGAGACAGGATATGAGGGAACTGAGGTCATTTGTCCCAAAGTCAGCTGTTCAAACTGGGCTGGGGAAGCCAAGACTCCCTACAGAACCCAATGACAAATGACCCTGCATTCCTTGTCTACCTGAGAGTTTGCTCCTCTAGCTGTTAACCTCTACTGTCCCTGCCATCAGACAGGTGACGAGGAGGAGGTCACCAGTGGTGTTTCTGATCCTGGCTAAGATGAAGAGGGGATTTGGTCTTCAAAGAAGACAGGAGGTGAAGAAACAAAGACTCCCAGATCTAACACCTGGGAAGCCCAAACACTCCCCCAGGGAAGCCTCGTTGCCCGAAAGATGAGGAAGGTAACAGCCTCCAATCTCTGTGCTGCCCTGTGTGGCCAAGCTCTCCCTTCCTCCAACTTAGAACAATGTCCCAGGGAGCCCACAGTCGTGAACATCATAAATATGTCTTTGCTCAGTTCCAGAACAGACCACCATGGCCATCCATTCCTGGGAAGTCCTATTCTATCTCTATGTATTAGTTAGGATATTAATTCAGGTGTGCTCATCACATACTCAAATAACAGTGGTCTAAACAGGATAGAAGCTTGTATGTGTTGCACATGACATTGAGGCAGGCAGTCCAGGGCTTCTAGGGTGGCTCTGCACCACGAGGTTGTCCAGGCATCCAGGTTTCTATCACCTTCCTTCTCTGCTGTCCCTGGGATGTTGCCCTTATTTTCATGGCACAAGGTACCTAAAACCATGTCATGGTCCATGAGCAGGACAGGGAGAGCAAGGAAGGAGAAGGGAAGCCCTTCAAAAGCAAAACCCACAACTTCACCTCTGCTTCATCATATTGGCCAGAATTTAGTCCCATGGACATAGCTAATCTCAAGGCAGACTGGAGAGTGTAAGTAGTTTTTAATCTGTGTGGCCCTGAGCACAGGTAAAATTCTATTACTATGGAATAAGGTTGATTTTTGCTATGCTTTGTAAATTTTTAAAAATCATAGCACCAGAATTGTCATTATGAATATCTTAAACTGAACCAGATCTGTATGTAAAAAATGGAATAATCTCAGAATATATTAACTGAAAACAAAGGTACAGAGTGTGTAGTAACCTGATAGAAAGGGAAATCTCTATAATGCTGTAGAAACTGGTAACAGTGGTTGGGTCCAGGAAGGAATTTAGAAGAACTGTGTATGGGATTAAAAAAAAAACCTTTACTGTGTATAGCTTTTATTATTTGAATTTTTTAAACCTTGTGCATATATGTTGTGACTTTGTTAAATTAACATTTGTTAAGTGGAGCACAGGGTGTGGGACAGTGGACTAGTTCGACAATAGACCATAAGAGAAACTGGAATAGAGACATTTATTACTCACAGGTCCTGGAGGAAGTACATGACACGCCTCACGGGGCCACATGGGGAGATAAAGTCAGGGTGCAAGCAGATTGATGGACAGGACCTGGGGCATATGCCTTTATTAGGGTCTACTGGTGGAGTGCTTTGGGGTCCCAGGCTAAGTGCAGATTGGTCACATCAAGCCAAAATGAGCAGAGTTTTTGTAAGGCCTTTTAAATGCAAATCATCCACAACCAATCTATAAATCAAAACTGGGGTGAGTTTATTATGAGCCAGATCTGAGGAGCATATAGCCTGGGAGAGTCCTTTCACAAAGGAATGGAACACTCCAAAGAAGTGGAGGTTGACGGAGTGGTTATATACCATCAAAGAGCATGTATCATATATGATCGGAATGTCCCTTTTACAGTAATCACAAGATTGCTTTGCTGGCATAGGATTTCACACAGCAATTGATGAACACAGCAGGCAGCATGTCTGTGGTCTCGAGCTGGGTGGTCACAGCAGGTCAGCAATCAATCCCTAACCTAGGGAGAGAAGCTTATCCTTAAGGAAATGCAGATGTACTTTATCTTTAAGGGCATTGTTCTTGTCTTTGGGACATAGTAAATACTTAAAGCAGATATATAATGCATGCTTAACAGCCATGTCAGGCCCTTTTGGAAAAACAAGGTCAGGCCACATTAGTTTTACACCAAATGGCTTCTTCATATTCTCCAATATATCCTATTGCTTGTCATTTATTTATCCATCCTAAGGGGCTACAAAGGGAAAGCCCTGGGAGGCAAGGGAGACTGTTGCTCACAGGGCTGATCAGGAAGTCATATCAGGAACTCACATTTCCTTGAGACTCTGCAGGCTGTTATCTAAGAAATGCAATTGTGGGAGGGGCTAGTGTCAGTTCAAGGTCCCTGCAGGCCCCTTGGTCACACAAAATGAATGCTGAGGCAGGAATATCATGGAGTAGTTTAGCTAAACTCTAGACAATGTATTGGTCAGTTGAAATCAATTCTGAATTATCAAAGAAAAACCCACATTTTTTTAGCAAACATTTATTAGACCGTTATTATGTGTCAGGTTCTCTGCTGGGCCTCCTTGAGAGAAACATCAAGGAATTCACAATGGGGCTGAATCAGCTGGTAAATGCAACATGTAATTAGCGCTGGGAAACCACTTCTAGGAGGAAGCAATGTCTAACCTGAGACCTGGAGGAGGAGTAGAGTGAATCCAGGTAAATGGGCAAAGGAACCTTTTAGGGAATCAGCATCACAAACAAAGGCTCATAGGAGAGAGAGAGAGCACACACATGTGAGGAGTGTGGAGGAACTGACAGCAGATCAGCGTGGAGATTAGAGAGAGAAGCACACAGTGACAAAAAGCGGGAGTGGAGTCGTAACCGTGCTTGTCAATATCTCGTCAATATCCTGTTTTCATTTCCCTTGGATATATATCCAGAAGTAGAATAGCTGGATCATATGGTAGTTCTATTTTTAAATGTCTGAAGAGCCTCTATATTGTTTCCATAGTGGCTGCACCAATTTATATTCCCAGGAACAGTGCACAAACATTCTCTTCCCTCCACATCCTCACCAGCACTTATTTCTTGTCTTTTTGATGATGGTCATTCCAACAGGTATGAGGTGACATATCTCATTGTGGTTTTGATTTGCATTTCCCTGATGATTAGTGGTGTTGAGCACCTTTCATGTATCTGTTAGCCATCTGTATGTCTTCTTTGGAAAAGCATCTATTTAGTTTCTCTGTCTATTTTTTAATCAGATTCTTTGTTTGTTTGCTATTGAGTTGTATGAGTTCTTTATATATTTTTGATATTAACCCTTATCAGATATATGATTTGCAAATACTTTCTCCCATTCGATAGATAGATTGCCTTTTCATTTTGTTGATAGTTTCCTTTACTGTGCAGAAGCTTTTTAGTTTTACGTAGTCCCCCTTGTTTATTTTAGGTTTATTTGCCTTTGCTTTTGATGTCAAATCCAGAAAATAATTGCCAAGACTAATGTTAGGGAGCTGACTACCTATGTTTTCTTCTGGAAGTTTTATTGTTTCAGGTCTTACATTCAAGCCTTTAATGAATTTTGAGTTGATTTTCAATTTTCAGTTTTGAGTTTATGGTGTAAGATAGGGGTCCAGTTTCATTTTTTTTGCATGTGGCTGTCCAGTTTTCCCAGTATCGTTTACTGAAGAGACTGTCCTTTCCCCATTGTATATTCTTGGCTCCTTTGGAGTAAATTGACTATATATGTGTGGGTTTATTTCTAGGCTCTCTATGCTGTTCCATTGATGTATGTGTCTGTTTTTATGCCAATATCATACTGTTTTGACTACTTTAGCTTTGTAATATGATTTGAAATCAGAAAGTAGAATGCCTCCAGCCTTGTTCTTCTTTCTCAAGATTGGTTCGGCTATTTGGGATCTTTCATGGTTCCATACAAATTTTAGGATTGTTTTTTCTATTTCTATTAAAAATATCATTGGAATTTTTATAGAGATTGTACTGAATCTGTAGATTGCTATGGGTAGTATGGACATTTTACTATGAGGCTTATATAAAACATCTTATAACAGTCTATTTTAAGCTGATAACAACTTAAGTTTGAGTACATACTAAAGGTCTATGTTTTCACTCTCCTCCCCCAGGTTTTACGTTTTTGATGTCACAATTTACATCTTTTTACCTTGTGTATTCATTAACAAATTGTTGTAGTTATAGTTATTTTTTACTACTTTTGTCTTTTAATCTTCATACGAGATATATAACTGATTTACCCACCATTATTACAACATTATAGTATTCTGAATTTAACTGTATATTTGCCTTTACCAGGGAGATTTACACTTTCATAGGTTTTCCTGTTACTAACGAGCATCCTTTCATTTTGGCTTGAAGAATTCCCGTTAACTTTTCTTGTAAGGCCAATCCAGTGGTGAGGAACTCTTTCAGCTTTGTTTGTCTGAAAAACTTTATTTCTCTCCTTCAATTCTGAAGGAAACTTTGCCAGGTAGAGTATTCTTGGTTGGCAGTTTTTTTCTGTCAGCACTTTGACTATATCATGCCGCTCCCTTCTGGCCTGCAAATTTCCTGCTGAAAATCTGCACATAACTTATGGGTGGGGGTCCCTAGTATGTAACAAGTTGTTTTTCTCTTGCTGCTTTTAAGAGTCTCTCCTTGTCTTTAATTTTTGACAACTTAATTATAATGTATCTCAATGTGGGTTTCTTTGGATTCATCTTTTTTGGAACTCTCTGGCTTCCTGGAATGTCTGTTTCCTTCCCCAGGTTAGAGAAATTTTCAGTCATTATTTATTTGGATAAGCTTTCTGCCCCTTTCTCTCTCTCTTCTCCTTCTGGGACCACTATAATGCAAATATTGGTTCACTTGATGGTGTACCATCATTCCCTTAAGCTATCTTCACTCTTTTTCATTCTTTTTTCTTTTGCTTCTCTGATTGGATGAAGTCCAGTGCCCTGTCCTCTAGTTTACTAATCCTTTCTTCTGCTTGATCCAGTCTTTCGTTGAACCCTTGTATTAAAGTTTTCATTTCATTTTTTTGTATTCTTCATCTCTGCGATTTCTGTTTGTTACTCTCTTATATTTTCCATCTCTTTGTTGAAATTCTCACTTTGTTCATCTATTCTTCTCCTGAATGTGGTGAGCATCTTTATGACTGTTATTTTTAACTCTTTATCAGTAAATCACGTATCTCCTTTTCACTAAGGTCTGTTTCTGAAGTTTTATCTTGTTCTTTTATTTTGAACCTATTCCTCTGTTTCTTCATTTTCCTTGACTGTCTGTGTTGGTTTCTGCACATTAGATAAATCAGTCACCTCTCCCAGTCTTGATGGAGTGGTCTTGTGTAGGAGATGAGACTTGTCGTTTAGCCTGACCCAAGCTCTTGGCTGTCTCTCAAACCTTTGTGATTGTCCAAGTTGCCTTCTCTGTTCTTAGTGGCTCCCAGTAGTTGAGGATATGCCAAGACCTGTCATTGTCCAAGAGGAAACGATCTCAGTCAGCACCTAGACATAGGCTGATTGGAAGCTAGACCCTCAGGCACAGTTTTTAAGGTATGCAGGGAAAGACTGGGAGGTGGGTATTTCTGTCTGCTCCCTGTGTGCTGAGGCATGGGGGCATAGCCAGTTAAGAACTCTTTCTTTCTTTGCTGCAGTCCTGTGGGACCAGAATACAAGCCCTGCTGGCCACCAGAGCCAGATGATCAAGGAGTGTACCCCCTGGGTGGCAGCCATAAAAGCTGGGGCACCAGATATATGCACAGCTCCTTTTAGGAAGACACCAATGACCTAGAGCAGGCCAGAGGGAGAACATGGAGACAGGGCCTACCAGCTTCCTGGTCTCTGGGGAGGATTGCACTCAGCTCCTAGATATGTGCTAAATTAGTAGCCTGACCCTCAGGCAGCAGCTTTTAAAGTATGCAAATAGGCCTTTTTCAGGGAAAAATGGAGATGTTTCTGTCATCTCTCTGTGTGCTGAGACCTGTGGAGATAGCCACAGCAAGTTCTCATAAGCTCATTAAAAACTGTTTCCTTGTTTCCTATAGTCTTGTGGGTCTCATAGATGTAAGCCCCACTGGCTTTCTGAACTAGGTGATTTGGGGGCCCATCCCTCAGGTGGAAGTCTTAAAAGTCGGGGTGCTAGATGTTGGGTCCAAACTCTTCACTCCTCAGGGAGAAGCTGGGAGTTGTGTTTCCTCCTGATTGTATGTTGCTGTTCTGGGGGTGGGGTTTATGGCAAGAGTGTGTCTCAGCCTTTCATGCCCATATCAATGTGGGTATTTGCTCACTTAACTGATGTGTATGAGTTGCTCAACTAGTTTCCGGATTTTTTTCAGAGGGAATTGTTCCATGTGTGGCTGTATATTCACTGTGTCCATGGGAGGAGGCAAGTTCAGGATCCTCCTATATCACCATCTTGGACTGGAACTCTCTCACTTCTTTTTGAAATTTGTATTATTAGGTTGTTGGAATTCTTTGATTAACAGCCTAATATTCTTTTCTACTGTTTGCCATCACTTTTCCATTTGTACTAACTATTTGCTAGGGGTATGACCTTAATATTCCAATTCATCTATGGACTATTCATTTCTATAATCATATTTTTAATTTCCAAGGGTCTTTCTTATTCTCTGATTGTATGTAATGTTGTTTTTTTTTCATAAGTGCCATATCTTTTCTTACATCTTTTACATATTACTAATAATAGTGGTAGGCGACCTGTTAGATATCCTGGTTATCTGCTTTCATGATATCATGAATTTTTTCCTCACAGCACCTAGCTCAATAGAGATTTTACATTTATCTTTGTAACTTTTGCTAAATGTTAATCTCCTTTATAACAGTGCAAGCTCCAAAGAGGCATGAATGTACTTTCACTCTTCATTGCACCTTCTGGGTGTAGCAGATCTCCTGATTCACTGGAGGCCTTGAAATACACACTGGATGAATAGACTTTAGTGTGGTTTGGGCAGTTAAGTCACACCGTCCCTTGATGTCCTTCTGAACTCTGACCCTGGTATCCTCCTGTCATAGAACATTCTGGAACATTGAAACAATTCACTTGCATGGGGTGCACAGTCAGACCTGCCTACCTGATGGACAGGAAACCAATGAAAGACAAGTCAACAGGCTCTGAAAGAAAATCTCCTGGGTTCAACCCCAGCTCCACCACCTCTAAACCCTTCTGAGTCTTCCATTGGAGTCTATACAAAGGGATCAAATATTAGCTAACTTGTGGATTTGAGAATTACATACGACTCTTTATGTAAAACACACAGAATTGCCTGACATGTATTAAGTGTTCCACCAATCATAGCAACCCCATTATATTGATTATAACATTTAGATTGCTTCTATTCTTTTGCTTGTATAAATCACTATTCAATGACCATATTTTTGAGAACATATGTGATTATCTGGGGACAAATTCCTACAAGACAAATAGTTTTGTCAAAATGCAAACCTATTTAAACTGTCGAGACATTTGTAAAAATGTCGTTTAGAAATTTAGTACCGGTTTTCAATTCCATCAACTCTTATGACAGTATATTTTCCCCACCCTGTGGCCAATTATATATTTTTTTGAATATATATTTTATATAATAACTATGTTTCGACATCTTTAAAAACCTTCTAGCTGAGGAGAAACTGCCCTTCCCAGGGCTAAACCCCAGCCAGGAGCATGCCTTTGATATGCAAACTAACGAATCCAGAGCCCTACCTCCCGTATCTGGCCATGTACCCCAAGGGGCAATATTTCTCTGCCTTAATCATCCCAGGGCCAGGTACCAGACAACTAAAGACCACCCCGACAGCCCAAAGCCTGCTGAAATTATTTACAATCAATTATTATTAGCCAATCCTAATCTATTTACCCTGCCCTGCCTTGGCTTTCCTAAGAGGACCCAATAAGGGCCGTGGTCTAAGCGTTGCCCCTGCCCCTCCTGTCTTCTGCCTCCTGACGCCCTGAGTGCTCCCCCATGTGCCCCGTGTGGAGTGGTGTGCCTCCTGTCTCTAGGACTTGTGAGTATAACAAACTTCCTTATTTCCTGAGCCTTTCCTCTCTCTCCTCTTGTGGCTGCACTTGACTGACCATCTCATAAAAGAATACAAAACACCAATACTCTCATCATTTATTCTCACCTTTGCCAAGCTGATAGATTTTTATGTGTCTTTGAGTTTTGATTATGGGCATGTGTTTGTATCTTTCTGAGTGTGTGGTTGACATAGACAAGTTTTATTTGTTCCTTATGATTTTTTATCTTTGGGTCATGCTTATTAATTCTTCATTCCACAATTGTAAAACTTTCATGAATATTTTCATCTAGGAGAGGGGTCTGAGGGTGAAGGGAAACAGAGAGAGAACTGTTTGAACATTGGGAGTAAGTATGGGAAGAAGCAATAGGTAAAGAGTTCTAAGGAGGTGGAATTCTAAAGTTTACATCTTCTTCTCTATAATTTTACAAGTATGTAGAGGGCCTATAAGGTATTTGATATATGTAGTGTTCAATAAATGCTTTCCCTTCGGCTAAGTGAAGACTTTTGTCCCTGCTTATGTTTACCAGGTTAATGAAAACAACACCAAGAGTTCCAATGTAATATACACAAGGGTTAGCTCCAGTGATGGGCATTTTTGAACACTTGTGACCTTAAACTGATAAATCTCATTTCGGTTAACGTATGTACAGTCTAGTTGTTAAGATACACGTTAATTAAACTTCTTGGACATGCTGTATTTTAAGGATATGTCTATGACCCACATGGACAAATCCATGACACCTATATGAAGATAATTTTAATACAGATGAAACTTAAGTCACACAGTATCATTTTGGGCGGAGGAGGCTGAAAAGTAAGAAAATTCTAGATATGTACCGTCCAGTGTGGTAGCTACTAGCCACATATGGTTATTTAAATGTAAAGTAAATAAAATTAAAAATTCAACTGCTCGGCACAGTAGCCACATTTCAAGTGCTCAATAGCCCTATGTAGCTACTGGCTTCCATATTGGACAGTGTAGATATAGAACAATTCCTTCATCAAAGAACATTCTGTTGGATGGTACTGCTCTTCATACTCTGTGTGCCTCAAGTCAGATGCATTAGATCCATGTAAATTGAAAGGTCCAATATTATTTGTCTTAGAGATACTTCAGATTTCTGTTGAGATATGAATATATATTCAGATGATGTATAACAAAACCAAAATAGGTTATGAGATATAAATACATATTCAGCTGGTGTATAACAAAACCAAAAGGGTCTAGTGCATTTAGGCACACACTGTTCCCAGTTCCAAAGGGAAACTCCTGTCCCTCTGCCTTCCTTCCCAGACTCACACTGAGTGAGGACACTCTCTGGCGTCAAATTTCCGGGGAGTGAGTTCTCTTCTAGAGGAGACCAGGAGCAATACTCTAAGCTAAGTTTTGGGAGGCAGGGATTCCAGCTTAGGAAGAGAGATTCTGGGAAATGAAGAGGAGGCAAAGATGGGGACCAGTAGGGAGACTCTCCCTGGTTTATTCAGAATAGCGGTTCTCAATGTGTGGTCTGTGGAACCCTTGAAGTCACTGAGATCCTTTCACAGGGTCAATGAGGTCAGAGCTATTTTGATAATATTACTAGACATCATTTGCCTTTTCACTATGTTGACATTTGTACTGAGGGAAAATTTAGTGAGAATGGAGGCTACAGTATCAAACTTTAATAGTAATTATCCTCACCACCACTTAGTTGCAGGGAAAAAAAAAAACACTTTCACTTGAAACATCCTGGTTGAAGCACTAAAAATTATCTTTATAGGGGCCGGCCTGGTGATGTAGTGGTTAAGTTCACACACTCCGCTTTGGTGGCCCGTGGTTCGCAGGTTCAGATCCCAGGCTACGCACCGCTTATCAAGCCATGCTGTGGCAGGCGTCCCACATATAACGTAGAAGAAGATGGGCATGGATGTTAGCCTAGGGCCAGTCCTCCACAACAAAAAGAGGAGGATTGGCAACATGTTAACGCAGGGCTAATCTTTCTCACCAACAAAAAACACATTATTATCTTTAACACATCACTATCCTTAAAACTACATTTAAAAATATATAATGATGTGGGAAGCACATATAAAGGACTTCTGCTACATTCCCAACTACTATATCCTAAGGAAAACAATTTATGTGAACCTAGCTAGCCTCTTTTTTTATGGACTACCATTTTTACTTGAAACAATGAATGACAGAAACCAGTATTATTCAGACTTGGTTAATTGGCACATACTTACTCAAAATGAACATGAACTTCTCCCTTCAAGAAAATCAACTGACAGTTGACGACTGACAGTACTCATTGCCTTGCTAAAATGGCAGATCTCAAGAGAAAACTCGAATTTTGGAAAACTTGTGTCCTACCATGTAAGCTTGATAGCATCCTAGTACTGACAAACTTTTCTGTTGGGATCTCTGGTAATATTAACAAATGTGATTGACAATTTGTAGTTAAATGCATCAACACGAGAAGATCTATATAACTTAGTGAAACACTACAGTAATTTAATAAATCATACATTAGTACAAAAGCCAATTAACATGCAAAATAGGTCTATGGATTTTAATATAATAGAATAGGAAATATTCAATGATATTTTCTCAGGTCCCATTTTGCAAATAACCATTGAGCAACTACCACTTGTGTAGTTTTATTTTAGTACCAAAGTTGAATATCCCCAATTATCTTAAAAGGTTATTAAAAATACTATTATATATTTATGTAAGCCCATATTATTTTTTCATATACTTCAACCAAAATAACAGATTAAATGCAGAAGCATATATGAAAATCCAGTGATCTTCTAATGAGACAGACAAGAGACTAGCAAATATGTAAAATATAAAAAGATCTACTCTTCTCACTACCTTGTTTATTTCGAGAAAGTTATTTTTCATAAAAATATTTCTGTTAACGTGCCATGGGTTATGAATATTATTCTAAATAAATTAATAAAATCTTTTAAAAACTTTTAATTTTAGTATGGTAAATATTAATAGATATAACCAACATAAGCAAAATTATTCTTGGGGTCCTCACTAATTTGTGAGACCGTATAGATATCCTGAAACCAAAGTGTTTGAGAATCACTGACTCAAACAGCCCCTGGACCAGGACTCAGGGAAACAGCGAGACAAAGAGCTCTGGGTGCAGGAGGAGAGGGGTCAGGGCAGAGTCCCAGGTCCCCGGACGTGGCTCTCAGGGTCTCAGCCCGAGGGCGGTGTCTGGGGCGGGGAAGCTCAGTGTTGGGGAGTCTCCATCTCCCTGAGTTTCACTTCTCCCTCTCACAGTCTGTGTCAGGTCCTCCCGCCTGGAGACTCACGACGCGGCCCCGGTTCTCACTCCCATTGCGTGTCCGGTTTCTAGAGCAGCCAATCAGCGTCTCCGCGGTTCCCGGTTTTAAAGTCTCCACGGAACCGCCAGGACTCAGATTCTCCCTGATCCAGACGACACGGGTCATCGCGCCTCTAGCCTTGCTCCTGCTGCTCTCGGGGGCTCTGGTCCTGACCGAGACCTGGGCGGGTGAGCGCGGGGTCGGGAGGAAACGGCCTCTGCGGGGGGCGGCGCGAGGGGACCGCGCGGCGGGGACGCAGGACCCTTGGGGAAGGCGCGTCTCCGCGGACACCTGCCCAGACCCTCCACCTCGGCCCCGCCCTGACCCCTCCCTTCTCTCGCTCCCCCTCTTCCCACCCCAAGTCCCCGCCCTTGTCCGTCCGCCGCCCTTTTCCCGTCTGTAGACTCGTCGCCCCTAGCCCCCATCACCCTCAGACCTGGGGACCCGCGCCGGGAGGAGGGTCGGGCCGGGTCTCAGCCCCTCCCCGCCCCCAGGCCCCCACTCCCTGAGCTATTTCCACACCGCCGTGTCCCGGCCCGGCCGCGGGGAGCCCCGCTTCATCGCCGTCGGCTACGTGGACGACACGCAGTTCGTGCGGTTCGACAGCGACGCCGCGAGTCCGAGGGCGGAGCCGCGGGCGCCGTGGATGGAGCAGGAGGGGCCGGAGTGTTGGGAGGAGCAGACGCGGATCTTCAAGGAAGCCGCACGGAATTTCCGAAGGAGGCTGAACACCCTGCGCGGCTACTACAACCACAGCGAGGCAGGTGAGCGACGCGGGCCCGGGTCCAGGTCACGACCCCCACCCCCACGGACGGGCCGGGGTCTCCCCGAGTCTCCGGGTCCGAGATTCACCCCGAGGCTGCGGGACCCGCGCGGCCCCCCGACCCGGGAAGAGCCGGCGGGGACTTTTCCGCGGTTTCATTTTCAGTTTAGGTTAATCACTGGGGGTCGGTTGGAGCAGAAGCGGGTTTGACCGCGGGACAGGGCCCAGTGGGGGGTGCTGACCTCGGGGGCGGGGTCAGGGTCTCACACCCTCCAGTGGATGTCTGGCTGCGACGTGGGGCCGGACGGGCTCCTCCTCCGCGGGTGCAGTGACTCCGCCTACGACGGCGCTGATCACCTCGCCCTGAACGGGGACCTGCGCTCCTGGACCGCGGCGGACACGGCGGCGCAGATCACCCGGCGCAAGTGGGAGGCGGCAGGTTTGGCGGAGCAGTAAAGAACTACCTGGAGGGCAGGTGTGTGAAGTGGCTCCTCAGATACCTGGAGAACGGGAAGGAGAGGCTGGGGCTCGCGGGTAGAAGGGGTCCTGGGGCCTCTGAATCTCCATTAGAGCTGGGACTGGCATCCCACAGAGTTGGGGGGGAAATGGGATCAGTGTCAGAATACCGCCCCTCAGGAGAGGGAGGAGTCCACCCAGGTTTCTTCATATTCTGTGCTAATGACTTGCCCAGATGGCCAACCCTTCTCTAAAGGACAGTTAAGGAATCCAGGTTCTTCAGGAATAGAAGGGGAGGCCATCCCTGATCGCCCATCATTGTTTCCCTTTGACCCTGTCAACCATCTTGTGAACCACGACTTCCTCTCTCTAGGCCTTGTTCCTTGGCCTGAGAACGTCTTTGCAGGTACGACTCCAGCTTTTCTGAGTCATTCAGCCTCCACCCAGGTCAGGACCAAAAGTCTGTGTTCTTCTCTTTAGAGACCTGGAGCCTCCTACCCTGGGCTCTCACCCTAATTCTAGAACTTTCCAAGAAATAAGAGATTATCCCAGATCCCCAAATGCAGGCTGGTCTCTGGGTTGTGTGCTCCTTAAAAAACCAACTGTGCTGTCCATGAGTGCTGCTTTAGTGGCTCATGGAGATAACTGAAAATGAATTTTCTGATTCTTCCTCCTCAGAACCCCCAGGAAGACACATGACCCACCACCCCATCTCTGACCAAGAGTCACCCTGAGGTGCCGGGCCCTGGGCTTCTACCCTGCAGAGATCACCCTGTCCTGGCAACGTGATGGGGAGGACCTGACTCAGGACACGGAGCTTGTGGAGACCAGGCCTGCAGGCGACAGGACCTTCCAGAAGTGGGCGGCTGTGGTGGTGCCTTCTGGAGAGAAGCAGAGATACACATGCGATGTGCAGCATGAGGAGCTGCCTAAGCCAATCACCCTGAGATAAGGTAAGGAGGGGGATAAGGGGTGGAGCTTCTTCTCAGGGAAAACAGAAGCCTTTTTGGACACCTTCAGCAAGGTCAGGACTCAAGCTTGATGTCAGAGCCCCTCACCTTCCTTCCTTTTCGCAGAACTACCTCCTCAGCCTACTATCCCCATCATGGGCATCATTGTTGGCCTGGTTCTCTTTGCAGCTGGAGCTGTGGTGGCTGGAGCTGTGATGTGGAGGAAGAAGTGCTCAGGTAGGGAAGGGAGTGGAGGGGTTTGAATTTTCATGTCCCACTGAGGGGTTTCAATCCCAGGTAGAACTTGCCCTGCCTCGTTAATGGGAAGCACCATCCACACACGTGTTTGCCTCTCTGGAGCTGAATGCTAACAGTCTTCTGTAAAGCACTTATGAAAATGAAAGACAGATTGTTTCACCTTGATAATTCTGGTGCTGGGGACCTGATTCCCAGCAGTCGAAAGCCACAGGGGAAGGTCCCTGCTGAGGACAGAGCTCCAGGAGGGCAGTTGGTTCAGTTCCTATACGTCTCTTTTCTTTGTTTCCTCATCCTGCTCTGGAGCTTCAGTCACATTTCTGGAAACTTCCTTGTGGTCCAGAACTAGGGGTTTCCTCTAGGATCTCATGACCCAGGCTTCTCCCTGTTTTCTTCCCACAGGGGAAAAAAGAGGGAGCTACGCTCAGGCTGCAGGTAAGTTTGAGTGGGGAGTTGATCCCTGAGACCCTTGAGATAGTGTAGACGGATCCCATGGGGGAGCTCACTCACCCCATAGTTCTTCCTTAAGTCTCATCTCCTCTGGGCTCTGACCGCATCCTGTTTTGTTCTACCCCAGGCAGTGACAGTGTCCAGGGTTCTGATGTGTCTCTCTGGACAGGTGAGGCCCTGGAGGCCTGAAGTGAGGGAGGTGTTGGGGAGAAGGGCCATGACTAGGTTATAGAGATTCTCTCATTGGGACATTTTGAATAGCTGGTGGGCTGTTGAGAATGTCAACACTATGTGACTGACCTGAATTTGTTCGTGATTATTTTCTTTCCCAGTGTGAGACAGCCGCCTTCTGGGGGACTGAGTGATGCAAGATTTGTTCACGTTCCCACTTTGTGACTTCAAATCTCTTGAATTCTCTTTCTGCAACTGGTATCTGGTGTCTGCGTTCCTATTAGCATAATGTGAGGAGGTGGGGAGACTGGCCCTCCCCCTCCCCATCATCACCCTCCCCCCCTACTGACCTGTGTTCTTTCCTTGATTGACCTTCCTGTTCCAGCAGAGGCGGGGCTGGGCCATCTCCATCCCTGTCTTAACTTCATGTTGCACTGAGCAGTAATGACTTGCTTCCTTACTGAAAATATGAATCTGGATATGAATTTGTTTTTTCCAATTTTTTTCTAAGGGATTGATGTGTTAATTAAAGGAGAAGATTCCTAAAGTTTGAGAGATGAAATAAATAGAAGCATCAAGAACCTTCCAGAATTAGTGTGTTTGTTGTGCTGAATCTTTTGCAGTTAGGGACAGGAGAGGGCTGTGAGGAGCCAAAGGTGAGTGGGGCCTGTGCCCACTCAGTGCTCAGTGCATCGTGGGCTTTGATGTTGTCATTCCTTGGCTGGGTCATCTTTGCTGCTCCTTTGTTCTACGCCCTTCAGTAGAACCTTGTCCCACCAGGACATATGATCAGAGGGATGAGGATGTCACCTGCGCAGTGTCCTGTCTTCAAGACCATGGGCAGCGAGGGCTTCATGTAACTGGGTCAGCCTAGGCTCAGGCCAGGGTCTGGCCCTCAGCCCCTACATTTTGTGTGTTTATGTTTTGTTTCTTTGGGGTTTTCTTTTTATTATGTCTGTTCTCGTTCACGTTTAGAGTTCTGGTCTCATTCTCCTCTGAGTGTCCCCGTCTCTGACAGCAGCAGGAGTCCTTTGGCCTGTCATTGTCCCCATAAGGCCCAGGCAGCCCTTGCACACAGGCGTCTGTGGTGTCCAGAGATGAATTTTCAGACTTGTCCAGCTCTGTCCTCCTTCTAGGGCTATTTTCTGGATTATTCTTTCCCTCTTTCCCCGTATATATACATATATATATATATATATGTATATGTACGTATATTTTTTTTTTTGAGGAAGATTAGCCCTGAGCTAACGTCTGTTGCCAATTCTCTTCTTTTTTGCTGAGGAAGATTGGCCCTGGGCTAACATCTGTGCCCATCTTCCTCTGCTTTATATGGGACAGTGCCACAGCATGGCTTGATAAGCAGTGCGTAGTCCTGCGCCCGGGATCCGAACCCATGAACCCCAGGCCGCCAAAGCGGAGCAGGCGAACTTAACCGCTACGCCACTGGGCCAGCCCCATTCCCCATATTTTTTAAAGACCAGTTTCTGGAGTTAGAGGGAGGAGGGATCCGATAGTTTCTCATCTTAATTAAATTCCAGTTGAGTTTGTGTTTTCTCTGTGGCCTGCCCCCTCTTTCTGCCCTTACCTGTAGTAATCCTAGTGCTGGCTCTGATCCAAACTCAGGGATTTATAAAGCAGAGTCTAATTTAGATCAATAATTGGTTGGAAAATAGGACCCATAAGCCCATCTTTTCTGGAGAGAGTAATATAATTGTCTGCTGTAGTATGTAGGAGGGTTGGTGTGGGAGGGAGAGTTGGAGGGAGGGAGGGGAGAGCAGCACTTGTGAGAAAAATATAAGTGGCGTTGATGTCAGTGTGAGTGGACGTTGTGCTGTAGCTGCCACAAAACAGCATGTGGTCTGAGGTTACATTAATAAAGATACTGTCTCTAGAATAGGGAGGTGCTCTACGCTGATCATTCATTCAACTGATCTGCCAGATATATGACGAATTATGTTTGCATCTGGGAAACCTCAGTGAATTAAAAATAGGCAATAATTGCCAGCCTTGGGGAGCATGTGTTCTAGTGGTAAGGGGCAGACTGTATGCTATAAGCATAGTAAACAAGGGAAGTATTTGTGTTAGAAGTTGTAAGGGGCAGCCCGGTGGCACAAGCGGTTAAGTGCGTGCGCTCCGCTGCGGCGGCCCGGGGTTCGCCAGTTCGGATCCCAGGCACGCACTGATGCACCGCTTGTCAGGCCACGCTGTGGCGGTGTCCTGTATAAAGTGGAGGCAGATGGGCATGGATGTTAGCCCAGAGCCAGTCTTCCTCAGCAAAAAGAGGAGGATTAGCAGATGTTAGCTCAGGGCCGATCTTCCTCACAAAAATATAAGTAAAAAAAAAAAAAGTTGTAAGTGCTTTGAGGAAGGTGACCCAGGGTATAAATGTGTGGAGACGGGGAAGATGGCTGTTTTACTAGGGTGGTCAGCATTGGCCTCATTGGAAAGGTGAGCTTTGAGGAAGATTTGAAAGACATGAAGTAATAGTCCACGAGACTGTCTGGGGGAAGTTGTTTATGGGCAAGAGGAATCTCTAGTACAAATGCACTAGGGCAGGAGTGTGTTGTCTGTTCAAGGAAGAGCGAGGAGTCTGGTATGGCTGGAGCAGAGAGTGATTGAGGTCCATCTACCTGCAGATCACATAGAGCACAAGGATATTGGAAGGGTTTGACTTTTCTGAGTGAGATGTGTAGTTGCAAGACAGTTTTTAACAGAAGATTGACCTGGTATGACTTCTCTTGAGAAGGTGTGGCTGCTGTGCTGAGAACAGATTCGAGAGGTGAAGAATGAGTGATGCAGTAGAGAAAACTGTAGGAAACTAGTGCCGTGGTCCAGGCTAGAGATGTTGCTTGCTTTGTTTGGAAAGTTATTATAGCATGGAAAATAATACAAAGTGATTGGATTCTGCACATATTTAAAGATGAACTTTATAGAATTTTTAATGGATTAAGTCTGGGTTATGAGAAAGAGGAATCAAGGAGGACACCCTAAATTTCAGACTGTGGAAGTAGAAAGATGGAATGCCTTCAGTGGAAATGGGGAAGACTCCAGAAGAAGCATATTTGAGGAAGTGGCATTATAGGCATCCAATTTAGGAAATGTTGAATTTGAGATGTTTATTAGAAATGCAGGTGAGGTTAGCAGTTGGATATATAAGTCTGGAGAGTAGGTGAGATGTCTGGGCTGGAGAAATAGATTTTGGAGGTGACACCCTATAAATGATATTTAAAGCCTTGAGAATGGATGAGGTCACCAAGGGAGTGATGACTATGGAAAAGAAAAGAACAAGGACAGAACTCTGGACCCCTGACTGCTAAGGGATCTGGTCAGTCCACATACCCAGGGCAGACTGCACAGTTCTCACACTGCGTCTAGAAGGGTTGGAGACCAGTGTACACAGGAATCCCCTGGACGTCTCGTTATGATGTAGACAGTCTGGAGTAGAGCGTGAGATTCTGCATTTATAACCAGTTTGGTGCTGATGCTGCTGGTCTTCAGAGCACACATTTAGTAGCAAGAACATAGACCAGGATTCCCACATGGCTGTGCATCAGCCTCAGATGTAGGGCTTGTTAAATAAGGGATTCTTGGGCTCTGTGTCCAATATTCTGAGATGGTGGGTCTGGGGAGAGGCCTGAGTATTTTGTAACAAGCCCATCAGCAGTCCTGGTGCTCAGCCAGATTGGGAACCACTGATGCCGATGATCAGCGAGCATTCAGGTTAGGGAGGGGTCTTAAATCCACATTTAAATGTTTTTTCCTTGGAAGAAAAAGGCAAGACATAAGCTGGGAGATAGATGTTGTTTTCTCTACTGTGGGGAGTAGCCAGCTCGAAGATTTAGGAAGTGGCTATCAGCTCAGCCTAAAGAAAATCTCTGAGTTGCTGAGTAGATCTTAAATGTTCTCGCCACAAAAAAGAAATGGTGAATTATGTGACGTGATGCTGGTGTTAGCTAACTCTTTGGTGGTAATCATTTCGCAATATGTAAATGTATCAAGTCAACAAGTTATACACCTTAAACTTACTCAATGTTATATGTCAATTATATCTCAATAAAGCTGGGAAAAATATGAATCCTTGCTCTCTGAAACTATTTCCTACATGGATTTCTCACTCACTACTTAGTGCGAACAAGGGATTCCAAATTGTTGTAATTGAAAGGTAAATTTCAAAAATTCAGTAAATGAAGATATATGTGTATAGAGAGAGAGACAGACAGACAGAGAGGGAGGAAGAGAGGGACTGTGGGAGGGTGGGAGGGAGGGGGGAGAGAGAACAGGGATCTCCCTTTATTTCAGGAAAGCCACTGAACAGCCTTGAGGCTACATAGTCAAGAACGGAATCCACAATCCCACCCTAGGTTGAGTCCCACATAGGAATCACTGTCCCTGATGCTAGGCACAGATATCACTGCTCACACCACTGACTTCCCTGATGCTGGCACTGGACTCTGTGGCTAGTACTGCTAACACTGCTGCTCCTGGCAACGTCATTCGGGCCAACTTGGCCAAATGCATTTCTGCACTGTCCCAGCTTATCCATCACCACGTCCTGAGTCAGAGCCCAGCATGTGATCACCTGACTGGTGGAGCCTCATGCAGTGTCCATCTGCAAGAATGTTTGGGAAAGTGGGTTTTCCTCTCTTACGGAGGGAGATGGTCTCTGCCTCCTACTAAGAGTCTTTAAGTGTGAAATTGTCCTAACCTGGGAAGAGAGTACAGGTTCTAGGGGTGGAGGTTGGGGGTGATGGATGGAAGAAGAATGACAAATTTCAGTTTTTGGAGCAGGGATCTCAAACTAGAACTTCACTAAGCAATGGTTTATTTATTTGGGTAAGAAAAAGTTACAAAATCAATAAATAAAAAGTGATGACCCACATGAAACCAAATAGAGATGCCAGAACTGCCATGGCAGATTGAAGAAAAAGAGATCAAAAGGCTTAGAGAAGTGGTCATGCTAGTATGAGTCTACTCTATAAAACTGGAAAACACACCAGGTGACTGTTTTCCTTCGAAGAGCCCAAAGGATACTCTGTATATCAGGCAATAAGGAGTGAGCAGTGAGCATAGTATCAGCCTCATTGTTTCTGTCCTTTGTAGACTAGGGCTGACTCTAGGAGATAATATTACAGAAGGAGGCTCCCTAGCATCAAGGGAGACAACAGGATCCCAGAAAGCCAGAGGACAGGTGGCAGCAAGGTAGAAACAAGGGCAAAATTGCCAAAATACCAGCAATGTCAAAATGGAAGCCAGGAAATTTTGATTGCAAGAGATTTATGGAAATGCCTAATGGGCCATGGTGTTTCTAGGAGCAAGACAGATGGGCAGCTAACAAGAGTGTTGCTTAATATTATAATTAATAGATCAAGAATGAATGAGTTGAAGGCTGACATTATGTACCCAAAAGAAAGTTACAATTCCTTGCTCAGTTTCCAGACCTGAGCCAGTCCTCAGACCCAGAACCCACTGGTTGAAGGAGAGCCTAGGTCCCCTGAGGAAGTACCCTGCAACACCATGGCAATTGTGTACGGTAGTAATTCCCCAAGTCCTTCCATAAAGGTCCCTATGGCCATTTACTCGGGTCACCATACAGTGAGGAAGAATATTTAGATACTTTTTAGGTCTAATGGATGCATAGTGCAATTTGACACTGATACATGGAGAACCAAAGCACCATCCAGAACCCCCATTAGAGGAGAGCATATAGGGAGTAGGAATAATGAGTCCTGTCTCAGTTCCACCCAAATCAGTGGCTTCTCTGCTTCCACATATCTATTTGGTGGTCATTTCCCCAGTATCCAAATATGTAATTGCAGTGGACATAGTTAGAGTTGGCAAGAACCCTCACATTGGTTCTTGGACCCATGGGGTAGAAAGGCCAAGTGGAAGCCCCTGAAACAGCCTCCTATCCTCAGCCAAGACAGAAAATTAAAGAATATTGTATCTTGGGGGTAATGAAAGAGGTTAATGTCATCTTCGAAGATTTAAAGGATGCAGCAGTTGTGGTCCCGTCACATACCCATTTAACTCACCACTGCGGTTCTTGCAAAAACTGGATGGGTCATTGTCAATGATAGTGAACTACTGATAATTTAATCAATAATTGGAACCAATTGCAGCAGCTGTGTAGAACGTGATATTTTTAATAGAGCAGATTTACAGAGCTACTGGTATACAGTAATAACTATTGATGTGCCTAATGCATTGAATACCTATGAAAAAGAGGATCAGAAGTTGTTTATATTCACACGGGACAAATAAGACTATACTTTCTATTTTTCCCCAGGGCTATGTTACTTCTCCTGCTCTCTACCATAATGTAGAAAGAAGAAATTCATATGGAACCACAAAAGACCACAAGTAGCCAAAGCAATCCTGAGGAAAAAAAACACCAAAGCTAAAGGCATCACATTTCCTGATTTCAACTATATTACAAACCTATAGTAATCAAAACAGTATGGTACTGACATAAAAACAGACACATAGACTAATAGAACAGAATCAAGAGCCTGTAAATAACCCATGTGTGGAATAATAAGAAATACATTTGGTCTTTGTCCCTGGTTACTGGCACACAGTTCCTAAAACCCATGGAATTTCCTGAGTGACAGGAGTGTCTTTTTTTACTCATCAAGAGCCCCTTCTGACACATCTGAGTGTATACCAATGAGATAACTTAGGGTGGGGACCCTAGATAGATTCAGGATGAGGCTGGTTGCCAAAAAGACCAATTGATTAGAGGATTGGAACTTTCAGCCCCACCTACCAACCACTGGGAAGGTGGTGGGTGCTAGAGATGAAGCTCTATAAAAACTCTCGGACAAGATTTGATGAGGCTGAGGAGGACAAGATTTCCAGGCTGGTGAATGCATCCACGTGCCAGGAAAGTGGCACACCCCAGTGAGTTCCACAATGAGGGAAGCTCCTGTGCTCAGAACCCCTCTGGGGTTCTCTTTCCTTACGTTTCTTTTTATCTGGTTGTTCATATGTACCTTTTATAACATCCATTATAGTAAACTGGTAAACATAAGTAAATGTTTGTCTGAGTTCTGTGAGTGGCTCTAGCAAATTAATTGAACTTGAGGAGGGGGTCCTGAGAAGCTCTGATTTATACCAGTTGTTCAGAGCACAGGTAACTACCTCGACTTGCAGTTGGCCTGTGAAGTAGGGGTAGTCTTATGGGACTGAGCCCTTAATCTGTGAGATTTGATGCTATCTCCAGGTAGAAGTCTCAGAGTTGAATGAAAATGTTGGACATCCAGTTGCTGTCCACTGATAACTGGAAAATTGCTAGTTGGTATAGAAAAAACTGATAGGACTATGCATATTCAGTGAATTAATATTTGACTAAGGAGCCCAAAATACTCAATAGGGAAAAAATAGTCTCTTCAATAAACAGTAATGGGAAAACTGGATATTCACATTCGAAAGAATGAAATTGGACCCCTATCTATACCACTCACAAAAATTAACTCAAAATAGATTAAAAACTTAAATGTAAGACCTGAATCTATAAAACTCTGAGAAGAAAACATAGAGCAAAAGCTCTTTGACATTGTTCTTGCCAGTGATTTTTGGATATGACAAAAAAAGCACAAACCACAAAAGCAAAATCAACAAGTAAGACTACATCAAACTAAAAAGCTTCTGCACAGCAAAGGATACCATCAATAAAATGAAAAGGCAATGTATGGAAAGGGAGGAAATATTTGCAAACTATATATCTCGTAAGTGGTTAACATCCAAAATATATCAGGGACTCATAGAACTCAATAGAAAAAAAACCCAAATAATCTGATTTAAAAACGGGCAAAGGACCTGAATAGACATTTTTCCAAAGAAGACATCCAAATGGCCAACATGTACATGAAAAGATGCTCAACATCAGTAATCATCAGGGAAGTGCAAATCAAAACCATAATGAGATATCATTTCACACCAGTTAGAATGGCTATTATTTAAAAAAAAAAAAGACACCAAGTGTTGGTGACAATGTGGAGAAAAGGGAACCCTTGTGCACTGTTGGTATGAATGCCTACTGAACTATTTAACTGTGAAATTATATGTATAGGATTTGCCTTTAATATACTCCAGGAAAGATGAGTGGGAGGAATAGATGAAACATGATGACAAAATGATGATAATTGTTGAAGCTGATGATGGGTAATGATGGTTCATTATACAATTCTCTCTACTACTTAGGCATTTGAAATTTTCCATAATAAAAATTATTTGAGATACAGGGAGTCAAGATGGCGGCGTAGGCAGACTTGGAACTCACCTCCTCCCGTGGACACAGCCAATTTACAACTACTCGTGGAAAAATTACCCCTGAGACAGAACTGAAAACTGGATAAGAGGAACGCCTGCAACAACGGACAATCCTAACTGAGGTGGAGGAGGCAGAGACTCCCTTCTGGAGAGGAAAAACGCCGCCTGCACAAGCCGCCAGCTTCACGGCCGCCGGGAGCAGCTCACAGGTACGCACCATCCCTGGAGGCGCGGGGCCCTGAGCCGGGGAGCGCCCCCGCTGTGGGCATTTTGTGGACCCAGCACAATCGAGACCAGCGCATAATATCTGACTGTGCCTGCTACTAAAGCATTGGGAGTACCCCAGAAAACCCGGTTCACAAAGAAACTAAAACTGGCTCTTAAAGGGCCTTCGCACAAACTCACCCGTTCCAGAAAGCATCCTAAAATCACCAGAAAGAAAGGTGCACAGTGCTTCGGTGACAAGAGACTCACCTAATAGGCCCTGAGTGCATCTCGGTGAGGGGTGAGACCTCTCCAGGGACTGGGACATTGGCGGCGACCATTGTTGTGGCCTGGTGTGGCGATGCTGACACAGACGCCATTGGAGTTCTCCCTGAGGCCTGCTAGCCCAGGGGTCTGCTCCACCCGCTAGAGCACCGATTTAATCCCAGCTCAGCCAGGGCAGGCAGCCCCACCCTAGAGACTGGCCTCACCCAACAACAAGCCCTCAGGCAGCGTGTGGGCCTGCATAGATTGGTGACTGGATTCTCTGCAGCCTGGCAACTGAGCTGACTTGAGCTGGGCAGGGTGTGCACAAGGAGCGGGTGGAGGGTGTGGGGTGGTGGTGGAGTGTGTGGGCTCCCGCCGTGGAGAGAGACTGGAGTCCGCTGGGGAGGTCGGAGCTCACACAGGGCAGGACTGTGTTGACTGTGTGTGGACCTGTAGGGCAACAGGCTTGTCAGCTGCGGAAGACTTGTGCTTCTCAAAGACCCACATAGGAGGTTTGCCCCCACCTTCCAAAGCCTGAAACAATTGGGTGCTCCTGTGCCTAAGGGCAGCCCACCCAGCTGCAATCCTCAGAGAGCTGACAAGAGACCTAATAGGCTAGAGGTTTACAGCAATTGTAAGGCCCTGAGCCTAACAACCTGCCACACTGGGGGCCTACTCACTTAAAAGAAATACTGCAACACAGATGTGGTATTAGAACTTGCAGCCAACTGTGCTGGGGGCTCCCACACCTGATAAAAGAGACTGAAGGGCCCACAACAACTACAAGCAGCTGAGCATTACAACAGCTGGCCAGGAGCATAACTCAGCCTCCCTGAAGCCTATAGGGAGAGCTAACAGGCCACAATAGAAGGACACCGAGCCCACATAGGGGCCACCCCTGGAACATTGAGAACTGAGGGAAGCACACTGGAAGCCTCCTAAGCCATCACATACATAAGGTCACCTATCCAAGAGCAGAGGCGTGGCTGACCTACCTAATACATAGACACAAGCACAGGAAAGAGGCAAAAATGAGGAGGCAAAGAATACATTCCAAGTAAGGGAACAGGACAAAACCCCAGAAAAGGAACTAAGTGAAACAGAAATGAGCAACCTACCCGACAGAGAGTTCAAACTAAGAGTGTTAAGGATGCTCACTGATCTGGGAGGAGAAGAATAGATGAACTCAGTGAGAATGTCAACAAAGAAATGGAAGATATAAAAAGAACCAATCAGAAATGAAGAATACAATACTGGAAATGAAAAATTCATTAGAGGGACTCAAAAGCAGAGTAGAGGATACAGAAGAACGGATCTGTGAGCTGGAAGAAAGACTAGAAGAAATTACCCAAGGTGAACAGGTAAAAGAGAAAAGAATTAAAAAGAGTGAGGACAGTCTAAGGGACCTCTGGGACAACATCAAGCGCACTAACATCCGTGTTATAGGTGTGTCCCGGAAGGAGAAGAGCGAGACAAGGGGGCAGAGAATCTATTTCAAGAAATAATAGATGAAAACTTCCCAACTAAGGAAGGAAACAGACATCCAGGTACAGGAGGCACAGAGAGCCCCAAACAAGATAAACCCAAAGAGGCCCACACCAAGACACATCATAATCAAAATGTCCAGAATTAAAGATAAAGAGAGAATCCTAAAAGCTTGCAAGAGAATGTCAAGTTACATACAAAGGAAACCCCATAAGGCTATCAGCTGACTTCTCAGCAGAAACCTTACAGGCTAGAAGAGAATGGCACGATATATTTAAAGTGCAAAAAGGAAAAACCTTCCAGCCAACAATCCTCTACCAAGCAAGGTTATCGTTCAAAATGGAAGGAGAGATCAAAATTTTCCCAGATAAGCAAAAATTAAAGGAGCTTCCCACCAAGAAACCAGTTTTACAAGAAATGTTAAAGGGACTGATTTAAGGGAAAGAGAAGACCACAAATAGGAAAAATTATCTATTTCCACGATTAGAACGTAATGGATACAAATGCACAAAAGAAGTTGGATATGATATCAAAACATAAAAGGAGGAGGAGGGTAGTTAAAGAGTACAGCTTTCAGACAGAGAGTCAAACTAAAGTGACCATCAATTCTGTATAGAAGAAGAAGAAAGGAACAGAGAAGGACTACTAAAACACTGAGGGAAAAAAAAAAAGTTAAAAAATGGCAGTAAGTACATACTTATCAATAGCTACTTTAAACGTCAATGGACTAAATGCTCCAATTAAAAGGCATAGGGTGGCTGACTGGATAAAAAAACAAGACCCATATATATGCTGCATACAAGAGACACACTTCAGACCTAAAGACACTCACAAACTGAAAGTGAAGCGATGGAAAAAGATACTCCACATAAATGGCAATGAAAAGAAAGCTGGGGGTAGCAGTACTCATATCAGACAAAATAGACTTTAAAACAAAAAACTGTAAAACGAGACAAAGAAAGGGCATTACATAATGATCAAGGGAACAATCCAACAAGAGGATATAACACTTGTAAATATCTCACGCACCCAATGTAGGTGCACCTAAATATATAAAGCAATTATTAACAGACATAAAAACAGAAATAGACAGTAACACAATAATAGTAGGGGACTTTAACACTCCACTTACACCAACAGATAGATCATCCAAACAGAAGATCAATAAGGAAACATTGGCCTTAAGCGACACACTAGAACAGATGGACCTAGTAGATATATACAGAGCATTCCATCCAAAAACCGAAGAATACCGTTCTTTTCAAATGCACATGGAACATTCTCCAGGATTGATCACATATTAGGCCACAAAACAAGTCTCCATAAATTTAAGAAGATTGAAATAATACCAAGCATCTTTTTCTGACCACAGCTTGGTATGAAACTAGAAATCAACTATAGGAAGAAAATCAGAAAAGCCACAAATACATGGAGATTAAACAAAATGCTACTGAACAACGATTGGGTTAACGAAAGAAATCAAAGAAGAAATCAAAAAATACCTGGAGACAAATGAAAATGAAAATACGACATACCAGAATTTATGGGATACAGCAAAAAGCGGTTCTAAGAGGGAAGTTTATAGCAATACAGGCCTATCTCAACAAACAAGAAAAATCTCAAATAAACAATCCAACAATGCACCTGAAGGAACTGGAAAAAGAAGAACAAACAAAGCCCAAAATCAGTAGAAGAAAGGAAATAATAAAAATCAGAGGCAGAAATAAATGAAATAGAGACCAAAAAAACAATAGAAAAAATTAATAAAACCAAGAGCTGGTTCTTTGAAAAGATCAACAAAATTGACAAACCTTTAGCTGACTCACCAAGAAAAAAAAGAGAGAAGGCACAAATAAGTAAAATCAGAAATGAAAGAGGAGAGGTTACAACAGACACCTCAGAAATACAAAAGATTATAAGAGAATACTATGAAAAACTATATGCCAACCAATTCGACAATCTGGAAGAAATGGATAAATTCTTAGAATCATACAACCTTCCAAAACTGGATCAAGAAGAAGTAGAGAATTTGAATAGACCAATCACCAGTAAGGAGATCGAAACAGTAATCAAAAACCTCCCCAAAAATAAAAGTCCAGGACCAGACGGCTTCCCTGGTGAATTCTACCAAACATTCAAAGAAGACTTAATACCTATCCTTCTCAAACTCTTCCAAAAATTGAGGAGGGGGAAGCTCCCTAACTCATTCTACAGAAGCTGACATTACCCTGATACCAAAACCAGACAAGGACAACACAAAAAAGAAAATTACAGGCCAATATCACTGATGAACATCGATGCGAAAATCCTCAACAAAATACTAGCAAATCGCATACAACAATACGTTAAAAAGATTATACACCATGATCAAGTGGGATTTATTCCAGGTATGCAGGGATGGTTTAACATTCGCAAAATCAATCAGCGTAATACACCACGTTAATAAAATGAAGAATAAAAATCACATGATCATCTCCAATAGATGCAGAGAGAAGCATTTGACAAGATACAGCATCCATTTATGATAAAACTCTGAATAAAATGGGTATAGAAGGAAAGTACCTCAACATAATAAAGACCATATATGAGAAACCCACAGCTAATATCATCTCAATGGTGAAAAACTGAAAGCTATCCCTCTAAGAACAGGAACCAGACAAGGATGCCCACTGTCACCACTCCTATTTAACATAGTATTGGAAGTCTAGCCAGAGCAATCAGGCAAGAGAAAGAAATAAAAGGGATCCAAATTGGAAAGGAAGAAGTGAAACTGTCACTATTTGCAGATGACATGATTTTATATATAGAAAACCTAAAGAATCCACCAGAAAACTTTTAGAAGTAATAAGCAGTATGGTAAGTTGCAGGATACAAAATCAACATACAAAAATCAGTTGCATTTCTGTACACTAACAGCAAGTAGCAGAAAGAGAAATTAAGAATACCATCCCATTTACAATTGCAACAAAAAGAATAAAATACCTAGGAATAAACTTAACCAAAGATGTGAAAGATCTGTACACGAAAACTATAAAACATTGCTGAAAGAAATTGAAGAAGACACAAAGAAATGGAAAGATATTCGTGCTCTTGGATTGGAAGAATTAACATAGTTAAGATGTCCATACTTCCTAAAGCCATCTATAGATTCAATGCAATCCCTATCAAAGTTCCAACAACATTTTTCACAGAAAAAGAACAAAGAAACCTAAAAATTATATGGAACAACAAAAAAACCCGAAAAACTAAAGGAATCCTGAGAAAAAGAACAAAGCTGGAGGTATCACACTCCCTGATTTCAAAATATACTACAAAGCTATAGTAACCAAAACAGCATGGTACTGGCACAAAAACAGACACACAGATCAATGGAATAGAATCGAAAGCCCAGAAATAAACCCACACATCTATGGACAGCTAATCTTTGACAAAGGAGCCAAGAACATACAATGGGAAAAGAAAGTCTCTTCAACAAATGGTGTTGGGAAAACTGGATAGCCATATGCAAAAAAATGAAAGTAGACCCTTACCTTACACCATACACAAAAATTAACTCCAAATGGATTAAAGACTTGAATGTAAGACCTGAAACTGTGAAAGTTCTAGAAGAAAACATAGGCAGTACGCTCTTCGACATTGGTCTTAGCAACATCTTTTCAAACACCACATCTGACCGGGCAAGAGAAACAATAGAAAAAATAAACAAATGGGACTACATCAAACTAAAAAGCTTCTGCACAGCAAAGGAAGCCATCAACGAAAAGACAATCTAACAATTGGGAGAAGATATTTGCAAACCATACATCTGATAAGGGCTTAATCTCCAAAATATATAAAGAACTCATGCATCTCAACAACAAAAAAACTACCAACCCAATTAAAAAATGGGCAAAAGACCTGAACAGACATTTCTCCAAAGAAAATATACAGATGGCCAACAAAGACATGAAAAGATGTTCAAAATCACTAACTATCAGGGAAATGCAAATCAAAACTACAATGAGATATCACCTCACGCCCGTCAGAATGGCTATAATTAACAAGACAGGAAACAACATGTGTTGGAGAGGATGTGGAGAGAAGGGAACTCTCATACACTGCTGGTGGGAGTGCAAACTGGTGCAGCCACTATGGAAAACAGTATGGAGATTCCTCAAAAAATCAACGATAGAACTACCATATGATCCAGCTATTCCACTGTTGGGTATTTATCAAGAACTTGAAAACACCAATTTGTAAGGTACATGCACCCTGTGTTCATTGCAGCCTTATTCACGATAGCCAAGACTTGGAAGCAGCCTAAGTGCCCATCAAGGGACGAATGGATAAAAGAAGCTGTGGTATATATACACAATGGAATACTACTCAGCCATAAGAAACAACGAAATCCAGCCATTTGTGACAACATGGATGGACATTGAGGGTATAATGCAAAGTGAAATAAGTCAGAGGAGAAGGTCAAATACCGTATGATTTCCTTCATTAAGTAGTAGATAATAACAACAATAAACAAACACATAGGGACAGAGATTGGATTGGTGGTTACCAGAGGGGAAGGGGGAGGGAGGGAGGGTGAAAAGGGGATAATTCGGCACATGTGTGTGGTGATGGGTTGTAATTAGTATTTTGGTGGTGAACATGATGTAGTCCATGCAGAAATAGAAGTACAATGATGTACACCTGAAATTTTTACAATGTTATAAACCAATGTTACTGCAATAAACAAAAAATTAAAAAAAAAAAAAAAAAGAAACAGAAAAAAAAAATTATTTGAAAAAGAAACATTGAGATAAGTACAAGAAGAACCATTTAAAGCATTAAAAGTGGTTGCTTATATGAGATAAAATTTCCAGGTGAGGAGTGGGGCAGGGAATCATCTTTGTCCATGAAAGTTTACAGTTCATCTGAATTGTGTCCCACCCCCAAATTCATATGTTGAAGCCCTAACCCCCAGTGTGATGGTGTTTGGAGATGGGGCCATTGGGAGACAATTAGTGTTCTGTGAGGTCATGAGGGTGGGGCGTTCATGATGGGATTAGTGCTCTTATAAAAGAGACACCAGGCACCTTCCTCTCCCTACCTATGAGTACACAGTGAGAAAGCAGCCATCTGCAAGCCAGGAAGAGAGCTCTCACCAGAACCCAACCATGCTGGCACCTTGATCTCAGACATTCAGCCTCCAGAGAACTGTTAGAAAATAAATTTCTGTTGTTTAAGCTAAATAAAAAAAAAAGTTCACAGTTCATTATAAGCTTGGTAGTACTATTTTACAATGGTATATGATGAAGATGGAAATAAAGTGTACAATAAACCTCATTGGTGCTGGGCACTGGAGATACAGGAAGGGAGCCCAAAGACCTCTGGGGAAGAAGCTGGTTACAGTACAGTGTGAAAACAGGTGCAATACAGTGAGGTCTCCAGGTGCAATTGTGCACAGAAAGTTGCCATCTAGGGAGAGGCATCATATGACATGTGGAGTTGCCCAAGAGGAGGCAGCCTTGGGAGGGGGAAGGGATGGCATTCTATGTTGGAGAACTGGCAGTTTAAGCTCAGGAATGATGTCAACATTGAGATTCTGGAATCACATTGTTCAATTGTATAAAATACAATTTTATTGTATAAAACTGACTTTCTTTATGTCCTCCAAATGTAGCCCTAAATTCAGCTTCTGTATCTTCCTTGGTATGAGTTTCAATCATAAAATTGGTCTTCTTGCCGGGTTAAGAGTTTCTATCATTCCTATACTTTGAAATTTCGTTTCTATAGTCTGAAATTTCCCACTGTTCTCAAAGACCACATTTAGGAGGAAACCTAGGAAACCTGCATCGTAGAATGTAAGGCTGAGGGCCTTGAGGTGCTAATCTGATTCTAAAAGAACCCATCTGCCTCCGGTGCTCTAAGATCCTGATGAAATGCCCAGCACCACTGTGGGAATCCAGGGGTCTTCATACAAGATAATAGCCCCAGCAATTGTGTATAATAAAGGAATTAGAGACAATACAAATCTGTTCACCTTTGAGCATTTCAACATTAATTGCATGACTCTATGTGGACAGTGAGTAGCTCACCAAGTCAGTAACAAAGCAGGAAAACGTGGATGTCTGTCTGCTGGACTTTCAGGCTACACTTCATGCAGGGCTATCTCCCTAACTCAACACTATCCAGGAAACTCTCTTCTCCTGAGAATTGGTAATCACTATTGAGTATTTGCTGCTGCTCTCCCTGACCCAACAAATCCAATCATGGATCATTTCTTTGATAGCATTTCCTACAGAGGAGGGAGGACAAAGGCAGAGCTTGTTTCAGATTTAAAGGAACTACTTCCAAGGCCTCATTCACATTTAGCTGTATTTTTGGTGACTTGTTTCAGAGAACATAGGAAAATTCTCTGTAATATGTTGTTTCCAACACTAAAGAAGCAATCAGATGGGCTGCATCCTTCTTTGTCACTGTGGGTTGTATAAAGTGAGTGATTCCCCTGAGGAGTTGGGTGCCCAGACTCCAGGCCTAATCATAGTTCACTTTGAGAAACCTGAATAGGCAATCTCTGGTGCCTGATCCATATTAGTCTCACAAGATCAAATCATGGGCTGTGACCTTTTCTCCCCCAAATCCTCTTTCAGGTGGGACTTCTGGTAATGGCAGTATGAGGAGGTTGGGCAAGTCTTCCCACAGAAGACAATTATGAAAACTGGATAAAAATATTAAAAACAAATATTTGAAGTCACTGAAAATAAACAAAGGCAGGCAGAAAAGTGGGAAGACTTTTCATCTTGAATAACCACTACTATAATGAGTAAGAACTGCAAGTTAGTAGCCTTCCTACCTGAAGGTGTCTCCAATCCCCCAGCAGATGCCCCAGTGACTCAACGGGGTAGATGATAGAATTCAGAATACAGAGTAGCTGGAAATTTAAAAGGGAAAATTTGGAAGTGAAAGAGCAGCAGAAGGATTGAGATACCAAATGTGAATACAAGCTCTGTCAAAATACCTGGTTGATCACTAAATGATGCGTAAGTGTGGGACACTCCAGAAAAACTGCTGAAAATCAGGAAGAACCTAGAGGAAGGTCTACCCTTGACAGAAAGGCTAATTCTGGTAAAGTGTACAAATCTGCACCTTTAACTGATGAATTCCCCAATCAGCACAAAGCTAAGGAAGCAGAAAATAAAAATCTTACTGGCTTGAGGTATCAAAGGTCAGAAGGTGTGGCTGGCAGTACATTTGCAAATTTAGGGGAAATATCAAAAACAAATCAACCACAGAGAGGGTGAGTGCCAAAATGTGAGTATATACAGCCCAAATCCTTGGTTGACCACTAAAACACAGATGCAGGCTAAATCTTTCAAGATCCATAATAAAAATGTAGCAACTGGATACTGGAAAATGAAGCAGAGACATCAACTGTTGCACACAGCAGGGGTTCAGAGTTCACAGTGTGGTCCTGGCAAATTAACTACCTTCCAGGAGAAAAAGAAGCAATCTTCAGAAAAATAAAATAGATTCCAGATTTTCTAAGACATAATATCTTTGACTCCCACTTTTAAATTAAATATTACTGGATATGCAAAGAAACAGAAATGTGTTACTATAATGAGAAAGTCAACAGAAATGTATTCCCAGTGTGCCCAGATGCTGGATTTAGTACCTAAAGACTTCCATACAGCTATCGAAACATATTTAAAGAATCAATTGAAGATATGTTGAAAGAATTAAAGGAAATATTGGTATTAAAAAGTGAACAGGGGCCGGCCCCATGGCTTGGCGGTTAGGTGCGCGCGCTCCGCTGCTGGCGACCCGGGTTCGGATCCCGGGCGCGCACCGACGCGCCGCTTCTCTGGCCATGCTGGGGCCGCGTCCCACGTACGGCAACTGGAGGGCTGTGCAGCTATGACATGCAGCTGTCTACTGGGGCTTTGGGGGGAAAAATAAATAAACAAAAATTAAAAAAAAAAGTGAACAGATAGTAAGTCTGAACAAAGAAATGGGAAGTATAAAAAGGATCAAATAAAAATTCCAGAACTGAAAAGAAAATAAAAATAAAAGTTCATTGGATGAGTTCAACAGAAGGTCTGAGAAGCAGAATAAAGAATTAGTGAGGATGAATATAAATCCATAGAAATTACCCAATCCAAAAAAACACAGAGAAAAGAGATTGAATAAACACAAATAAAACCTCAGAAACCCATGAGAGAATATAAAATAAGGCAAATAGACAATCAGAGTTCAAAAATGAGAAGAAGGAGGGTCTGGCCCCCTGGCTGAGTGGTTAAGGTTCCACATGCTCTGCTTCGGCAGCCTGGGTTCGCGGGTTCAGATCCCAGGGGCAGACCTGCTCCACTCATCAGCCATGCTGTGGAGGCATCCCACATACAAAATAGAGGAAGACTGGCATGGATGTTAGCTCAGGGCTAATCTTCCTTAAGCAAAAAGAGAGGAAGATTGCCAATGGTTGTTAGCTCACGGGGAATCTTCCTCACCAAAAAAAAAAAAAAATGAGAAGGAGCAAAAGAGCAGAAAGAAGATTTGAAGAAAGCATGTTTTAAAGTTCTCCAAATTCAGAAAAAACTTTAGTTTATAGCTCCAAGAACCTCAACATACACCAAAAGAGATAACCACAAAGAGGGCCACAACTAGACTCATCCAAGTCAAACTGATGAAAACGAAAGATAAGAAAAATTCTTGAAAGCATCAAGAGATAATGAACCTTACATACAGGGTGTGGTGGTTTTAAAATGTTTAAAAATTCTTTAATATTCCTTCCTTCAGAAGGTAGAACTAACTCCCTTCCTCTTGAGTGTGGACTCAATTCAGCGACTTACTTCTAAAGAACAGAATAAGGTGGAAGTGATGTTGTGTGACTTCAGAGGTTATGTCATAAAAGGGACTATGGTATTTCTGCTCTCTCTTCCTCTCTCTCTCTCTCTCCCTCTCTCAGATCATTTGCTTGGAAGAAGCCAGGTCCTAATTAAGGACCATCTGACATTTGTCTGGCTGGCTGTGAACATTGCTATGGACCAGTGACTTCTTTGTTCCTCCTATTTCCGCCTTTCTTAAAGCCCTATAGTGCTTATTCCTTTATCTGTCCCATAGCTGCATAATAGGTCTGTTTTGGGATGGGGACAGATAACTTGTCTTGTTAGTTCACAGATCTTCAGAACATGAGGAACTCTATGTGAAGAGCCTCACTTACATAAACACACTCAGTGAGCCTCATCTGCATCGGACCTGATATAGATGATGAGATTTTGGACTTTTCACTGATTCTGTAATGGGATGAGATTTTTTGGGTCCTCAGGCATGAAGCACACTATTTTGCATGTGGAGAGTGACAGAGATTCCCTCTTTGACTGAACTTTAGTTAGGCTCCTCTGAGCCCTCTGTTTGACTAGGCTTTGACTTGTGGGCTTCAATATCCATCTTTGCTTCACCCCGTTTTAGCAGAAATCCTATTAATTCAGTTTAGCAGGAATCCTTGACCCTGGATATCTGGTCAAATTCCTCATACCCCACCATGCACCAGATAATATTAGATCACTCTGGCCTGCCTTCAGCAAGAATCCTTTTAGGACAGTTTAGCAAGAACTGCCCTATCCACATAGGAATTTTCTATCAACTGACACCCTCCTCCTTGTGTATATCCTCATTTTTCCTTGTATTCATAGTTGAATCCAATCTCTCTCCCCTACTGCAAAACCCTTGAATAAAGTCTTCCCTACCATTGTTTAACAGGTGTCAGAATAATTTTTATTTCTTTGACAGAGAAATGTAAATAATTAGTGGCCAGAAGATGGACTGTGGTGGTTTTCAAATGTCCACAAATTCTTTGATACTCAAGAAGTAGAGACTAATTCCCCTCCCCAGGAGCGTGAGCTGGAATTATTGGCTCACTCCTAATGATAGAATAGAGCAGAATTGATGGTGTGCAACTTCAGAGAATAGGTCTTAAAAAGCATTGTGATTTCCTGTTTAGTCTACTGTTTTTTGAATCACTGTTCTGGGTTAAGTCACCTGCCATGTTGTGTGGACACTCAGCTAAGGAGACAACCACATGGCAAGAAACTGAGGCTTTTGCCAACAACCACATGAACGAGCTTTGAAGTGGATCCTTCCATGCTAATCAAGCCTTTCAGTTCTGATTGACATCTTGATTGCAACCTTATGAGAGACCCAGAGCTACAACCACCAAGCTAAGCCACTCCTTCTTCCCTCACCTACTGGAAGTATGTGAGGTAATAAATCTTTTTGTTTTAAGCTGCTATGTTTTGGAGTAATTTGTTACAAACCAATAGATGACTAATGCACAGAGGAACAATAATGCAATGAATGGCTGAGTTCTCATTGGAAACAAAGGACACCAGAAGAAATTGGAGCAACATATTCAAAGTCCTGATAGGAAGAAGGTACCAACCAAGAATTCTATATCCACTGAAAATGTCCTTCAAAATAAAAATGATTTTTTAAATTATTCATATTGTTTTTAGAATTCTATTTTAATTTTTTATTAGCTTTTTTTGTATTATTTTTATAGTCTTTGTCCTAAGGATTACAATATACATTCTTAACTTTAAACAGTCTACTTAGAGTTACTAATGTACTATTTCACGTAAATATAGAAATCTTGCAACCATTTAGGCCTCTATATCATGCTCATCTTGTATGTTATAAGTGATATATGTAATACATCCATGTAGGTTAAAATCCCCACAAGGAAAAGTTATAATTTTAGTTTTAAACAGTTACATTTTTAAAAGTAACAGGAAAAGGGCCAAAGAAAAAGAAGACATGGCCTTTTGCATCTAGCTAGATATTGCCATTTTTGATGCTCTTCATCTTTTCTGAGAGTCTGACTTTCCATCTGGTATCATTTGACTTCAACCTGAAGAACTTCCTTTGCCATTTCCTAGAGTATATGTCTGTTAGTGACAAATTCTTTTAATTTTCTTTTATCTGAAAATCTCTTTATTTGGCCTTTATATGTGATGGACATTTCTGCTGGATATAGAATTATGGATTGACTTTTTTCTTTCAGGTTATTAAAGTTGTTGTTCCACTTTCTTCTGGCTCTATGCTTTCTGATGAGAAGTCCTCAGACAGTAAAGGAACAAGAAAAGAATCAAAAACAGAGAAAATATCATGCGAGATGTAATATCTATCATATCAACAACTACCGGAAATCTCATGGATCACCACTCCAATTAAAAAGCAGAACATGTCAGAATAGGTTAAGAAACAAAACCCAACTATATGCTGCTTACAAGAGATGCACTTTCATTATAAAAACACAAGTTGAAAGTAAATTGATGGAAAAAGATATGCCACGCAAACAGAAACCATAAGGATGCTGAAGTGGCAATATTAATATCATAAATAAAAGAGATTTCAAAATAGAATGCATTGTCAGAGATAAGGAGAGACATCACATAATGATAAAATGTAATAAAATGAGAAATTTCACAATTACAAACACAAAGGAGATCAGTAGTTGCCTATGGCTGAGGGTAGAGAGAGAGGATCAAATACAAATGGGCATGAGGAAGCTTTTTAGGATAAGAGAACTGTTCTATGTGCTGGTTGCGGTAGTAGTTCCGTGGTTATAAACAATTACTGATATTCATCTAACTGTTCACCTCAAGTCAGTTAATTTTATTTCATGTAAAAACATTAAGAAATTTTAAAATGTGAGGAGAAAGAAGGCAAAGTAAAGACATTTTCAGATAAATAAAAACAGAGAATTCATTGCTAGCCGTCCTGCAATAAAGTAATTTTAAAGGAAATCCTCCAGGCTAAAGGGAAATGACACTAGATGATATCTCATATATACAGATAGGAATAACTAACAACAGAACTATACATAATATTATGTTTATGTACATTTTTCTTAATTTCTTTAAAAGTCATATGACTACTTAAATCAAAAAGTATTGCACTGTACTATTTGGCTTATAATGTATATTGATGTAATATATATGTCAATAATAGCATAAAGGTGATTAAATGGAACTATATTGTGGCAAGTTTCCTAATTTTACTGGATGTAGTTCAATGTTACCTTAAGTAGATTGTGAAAAGTTAAAAATGCAGGTTTGAATTCTTACAACAACAATAGAAATAAATACAGCTCAAGAGCCACTAGAAGACATAAAATGATAAACAAAAAGTATTTTCTTGAAACAAAGGAAGGTAGGAAAGGAGGCACAGGAGTGAAAAGGACATGAGAAAATTCAAAAACAAATAGCAAAATGATAGACCCAAATCCTACCATCTCAACAACCATATTAAATATAAATTGATGAAAATTCCAATCAAAAGGTTGAGATTATCAGACTGGATAAAGACATACTATGTGCTCCATACAATGGAAAAACTTTAAATACAAAACCAAAAATAGGTTAAAACATAAAGGGTGAAGGAATATGCCATGTAAATACAAAGTGTAAGAAAACTGGAATGTTTGTATTACTATGAAGCAAAATAGACTTTAGGAAAAGGAGTATCACTAGAGATAAAGAAGAACTTTTTATAACTATAATAGGTCAGTATCACAAGAAGACAAAAGTAATAAGTGTATAAATTCCTAACTATAGAGCTTCACAATAGATAAAGCACAAAGTGTCAGAAATGAAAAAGAAATAGACAAATTAACAATTATATTTACAGATCAGTACTCCTAGCTTATTAATAGGACAAGTAAGCAAAAAACAAGTAAAGATATAGGAGACTGAAATATATTGTGAGCCAACTTGACCTAATTCACATGTATTGAGTACCATATCCAGCAAGAATAGAACAGACATTTTTTCAGATGTACAAGGAACATTCATAAAAATAGATCATATTCTGGTGCTAAAACAAGTCTCATTAAATTTAAAGGGATTTAAATTATAGAGTATACTCTCTGACCACATGACATTAAATTAGAAATCCATAACATGAAGATATTTGGAAAATCCCCAAATATTTGGAAATTAATCAACACACTTTAAGCTCAGGGGTTATCATGACTTAAAGAAGAAATCACAAGAGAAATTAGAATTCTTTTTAATGGAATGAAAATGTAATCAAAATTTGTAGGATTCAGGAAAAGCAGTGTTTAGAGGGAAATTTATAACATGAAATGGATAATAGACTATTCTGAACAACTTAAGCAAATAAATTTGATAACTGATATTAAATGGACAAATTCCTTCAAAGACACAAATTACCAAACTGAATTAAGAAGAAACAGGTAAGCTAAGTAATCCTAGATGAATTAAAAGGAATTAAATTCATAATTTAAAAATATTCCACAAAGAAAACTCCAGGCTCAGAAGGCTTCACTGGTGAATTCCATCAAACATTTAAGTATTCACACTAGTCCTACACAAACTCTTGGAGAGTACAGAGGAGGAAGAAACACTTTCCAAATCATCTTATGAGGCTAGTATCATACTGATACCAAAACCAGACAAAGATATCAAAAGGTAACTTCAGACCAATGTCTCTCAGAAATCCTGAAGGAAATATCAGCAAATTGAATCCAACACATTGTGACCAAGAAACTTTTATCTCAAGATGCAAGTTTGGGTGAACAGATAGAAATCAATCTAATGTATCACATTAATAGAATAAAGAACAATGACCATAGGATCATCTCCATGCAGAAAATACATTTAAAAAATTCAACTCCCATTCATGATAAAATCTGTCAGCAAACTAGGAATAAAAGGCCATTTCTTCAATTTGGTAAACGGCATCTATGAAAAACCTACAGCTGAAATCATACTTTATGGTGAAACTGAATACTTTCTACTCAAGATATGGAACAAGGCAAGAATGTTTGTTTTCACCATTTCCTTTATACATTGTACTAGGGGTGCTAGCCAGAGTATTAATGCAAGAAAAAGAAATAAAAGGGATATAGATTAGAAAGATGAAAAGTGCAGCTGACATGATCATGTACATAGAAATTCCTCAGGCAAATAAAGCTTCAAGAACTAATAAGTGAATTTAGCAAGACTGTAGAGTACAAAGTCCATTGTATTCCTATGAACCAGTAATGTAAAATTAGGAATATGAAAAAATTTTAATTCTATTTATAATAGCATCAAAATAAAATATTGAGATAGTAATTTAAAGAAAGTGTGCAAGATTTGTACACTGAAATCTACATAACACCTCTGAGAGAAAGTAAAGAAACACCAAATAAATTGAGGGAAATATGATATTCAAGGATTGGAATACTTGATATTGTTAAGGCATCAATTCTCCCAAAATTGATCTATAGATTAAATGCAATTCAATCCTCAATCCTAAATGCCAATCAAAATTCTAGCAGATTGTTTTAAAAAGAAATGTCAAGCTTATTCTACAATTTATATGCAAATGCAAAGGACTTCGAATAGTCAAAAATAACTTTTTGAAAAGAAGAAGCTTGGAGGATGCACACTGCCTGATTTCAAGACTTACTATAAAGCTCCAGTAATCAAAACAAGGGTGTTGGCATAAGGATAGTCGAGATCAATGGAATAGAATCAAGATTGCATAAATAGAACTGCACATGTATGCTCATGAAAAGGAGTCAAGGCAATTCAATGAGGAAAGGATAGTTTTTGCCACAAATGATGTAGAAACAAATAAACACAAGGAAAAGAACGGATACCATATACAAAAACTAACTTGAAATGAAGTACATACCTAAATATAAGACCTAAAATTATTAAGCTTCTAAAACAGTGCTGTCCAATAGCAGTATCATTTGAACCACAAATTTGAGCCATAGATGTCATTTTAAATTTTTTAGTAGTCACATTTAAGAAAAGTAAAAAGTAGTAGGTGAAAATAATTTTAATATTTTATTTAATCCAAAACAATCAAAATATTATAATTTCAGCACATAACCAATAAAAAGATTATTGATGAGATATTTCACATTCTTTGTCTCATATTTTACTTTTCTTGAAATTATTGTTTTGAGCCTCCAGGAGTTGAAAAGTCCTTAATTTTCTGTCCTGCCATGTGGTGACTTTCATCCAGATTCAGCTATCCCAGGATTTGCTGACCACATCAAAATCACTTACCCCTCACACTGGATGCAGGAGAGAGTGAGCACAGAGACAGAGCTGGGGGCAGGACCCCACCTCAGCTCCCTCCCTCCTCTCCCAACTTCCCTCCACTCACAGGCCCTTCATCCTCCTACAATCTCTAGGATTTCATGAATCCCCAGGCACAAATGAGGAGCAGGTCATGAGACATACAAACCCAGATCCACACAATTCCTCTACAGGAAGTCTTTCCTGAAGTCTGCCCACTCCCATTCCTGCTGTAGCCTCAGTGCTTTCCCCAGTAGAGCCCCAGGTCTGTGCAGAGGGTGATCCTAGGACACTCTCCCTCCCTATAACCACAGGGCTCACTCCGTCACCTCCTTTAGGACTTAGCTCACCTGTCACCTCTCAGGAAAGCCTCCCTGAGGATAATATTTAAAATTACAACCAGTTCCTTTATCTTCCCTACCTTGTTCTTTTTCTCTCAATCATTCTTTACTTACTTGCACCCTCATCATTTACTTAATTGCTTTGTTGTTTATTGTCACTGTCTTCCGTCAGCATGTAAGCTCCATGAGGCAGGGATTTTTCCCTGAGTTGGTTTGGTACATCCCAAAGTGCCTATTATAGTGCCTGGCACAGAGCAGATGCTCAATAAGTATTTGTGGATGAATGAAGAAATCTAGGGACCAGATCTCCTCAAAGCTTAGACTGACACAAGAGAGGTGAGTGGTTCCCTGGTAAGTGATTGGGGGAGGGGGTGTCTCTTTCTGTTGGGAGGGGCTACTCACTAGCTTATCCCAGGTCAGGAGCCAAGCTGACAGAAGCCACACAGAGGCCCCTGGCACTTCCCATGCAGCCAAAAGCACATGTCCAAGGACTAAGCCAGACCACCAGCTGCCTCCGCAGACTCTTACACTCCAGAGGGGCACACTGGCCAGGTCACAGTGTTCTTAGCTGGTGAAGTCCTCCAGGTCCCACTCTTATCTCCAGAATCTGCTGATTCTGTGCAGCTGGAAGACGTGGTTCAGCTGCAGCCTGTGAGACTCTGGGGAGCCCTCCCCTGATCTGCAACAGCCAAACTCATAGGAATCAGCAGGGCCAGAAATTACATTTGGGTCCAGGACTGCAGGACTTTCAATTTCAGGATTTCGAGGTGGCAGGCAGCAAGGCCTGAGAGTCCAGACAGCAGGTCAGTGTCTGCTTAGGTCCACAAAGGGGAAGAAGAGGCAGGAATGCCTGGTCTTGGGCTCTAGTGCTGCCCTCCACACTCCAAGAGGGTGAGTGGTCTGATGCCTGGACAAAAGGGTCCACCCTTGGCATCCCTGGGTATGGTGTTTGGATGCCTGGGTCCTGGAGGCCTGGGGAGGGGGTAGGGATGCATTCGGGCTCCAGGGGAAATGTCAGGCAGAAGCCTGGGCCCCAAATCATCACTGATCTCTTTGCAGCCCACTGTGGGCTCCAGGCTTCACCCCAGGTCCTGCCCTCCATGCTGCAGGAACTCCAGCAGCCTGGCAGCTCCTTTTTGGAGGAGTGGATTCTGCTGTCTTAGCAAATACAGAGAAGGTGTCCAAGTAGCTGAGGTCTGTGAAACAGATGGACTCAGACACTCTGTAAATTCTTCGCTCAGGTAGTGGGGATTCTGGAAACCCTGGAATCAGGGCCCAAGGCTGTCCCCTCCAGGGAGGCACAGGTCTTGATCTCCCCTCCTCTCAGTCCTTTGATCCTCCCTGTTACTCCAGCATAAAGCGCTTGGGGGTGGAGGGGAGAGTCTTGCTCTGGAAGAGGGGAAGCCACTTATCACCTCCCCTCTCCTCTTATTTTCCCTTTCTTCCGTGTCTGTGTGAGTTATACGACACCTGTAAGTATGGAAAAATGCCTAAACTTGGGTATAGTTTACCAGCCAATTATAGACCTAACACCTGTGTAATTACAACCCACATAAATATAGAGACCTCATCACCCCAGCCAGGAGCCCTTGTGTCTCTCCCCAAACAGAACCCATCTCTCCCTGCACAGGTGTCCACTAAGCTGATCCCTTCCCCTGCCCCTTTCCTCTCTGGTTCCTCCACCTCCACTCCTGTTGGCCTCCATCCTCCTAATATCCCTCCCTCTTCTCATTTCTCCAGGAGCTTCCTCATCTTCATAGGCCATTACCCTAGGGATCCCTTCCTCCTCCTCCCCCTCTTCCACCCTTTCCTAGGGATGGAGGATCCTCGACTGATTCCATGGAGGAGGAGCCTTCATCCCTAAAAGCAATAGCAGGTATAAATGACAGGGACTCCGGGGTTCAAGGTCTCAGTCAGTAGACTGAGGGCACCCTGTGTGTTTGTGGGGTCCACCCCAGACCTGGGAACCCGCTGTTATGGCCTGGAGATCTGTTCCTCCCTGAGTCCAAAGTCCATGGTCATTCAGTGGAGAGGAAAACGTCTATGTCAGAGTGTATTTGGGGAAACAACTCAGACTCTGAACCTGACACTGGATGGGGGCTCCTCCTTGTGTGCACAGCCTTGTCCTGCACTGGGAGCCCAGGGTCGACACTGGGGAGGTCCTGGAAGAGGCCAAAGGGGAGCTCTGGTCTTCTGTCCTCAGCCCTGTGGCCACTTGAGGACGCCACCTCTCTGCTCTCTCCTATTCCCACAGCCTGGGGATAGGATGGGTTGTGTCTGAGTCAAGCAGAGGTGGCTGACCTGGAGGCTGGACATCAGTAGGGCTTGAAGATGCCTTCTGAACAGCCCCGGGCTCAGGCTCAGGGGTGGGGCAGGGATTGGAAGAGAGGAGAGCTCTGGAGCCCTGCCCTGCATCTGAGGTTTCCATCCTTTCTCCCTGCAACCCCTATCTTTAGGCCCTTGATAGCAACAGTCTGGAAAACTGAAAAGTAGATAATGTTTTTCTTCTACTCCCCATTCCTTTCCTGAGGGTTATTAAAACTAGACTACTGGTAGTGAACACAATATAGCATATACAGAAACTGAAATATAGTAATGTACACCTGAAATTTACACAATGCTATAAGCCAATATGACCTCAATAAAATAATCTTTCACTACATCGATGATTAAAAACATAAACAAACTCTTTTATTTTAGAATAAGTAGTTTGAGCTTTACAGAAAAGTTGCAAAGTTAGTACAGAGTTCATGTCCATCCCACACTCAGTTGTCCCTGTCATTAACATATTCATCACTCTCATATATTTGTCACAACTAATGAAGCAATATTGATACATTATTACTAAACTAAGTGCTTTATTTGAATGTCATTAGTTTTTCTTTTTTCTGTTCCAGGATCCCATCCACAATACCACATTAAGTCCCAATCATGCCTCCTTCAGGCTCTTCTGGCTGTGACAGTTTCTCAGACTTTCTTTGTTTTTGATGACCTTGACATTTTTGAGGAGCACTGCTCAGCTCTATTGTAGACTGTCTCTCAATGAGAGTTTGGTTGACTACGGCCATGGGTTTTTGGGAAGAAGACCACAGAGGTGAAGTGCCATTCTCAACACAACACATCAAGGGTGTATAATACCTACTTGATTGATCACTGATGATGTTAACCTTCACCACCTGGCTGAGGTCGTGTTTCCCATGTTTCTTCCCCGTGAAATTCCTTTTTTTCTTCGTCCCTTTCATACAATAGTCTTTGGAAGGAAGTCACTACGCGCAGCAAACACTTAAGGGGTGTTCTGCTATAAACATTTACACACAGGTTTTTGTGCAAATGTAAGTTTTCAAATGAGTTGGGTAAATACCTAGGAGGATGATCAGTAGGCTGTATGGTAAGTCTATGCTTAGCTTTATAAGAAACTGCTGAATATCTTCCACAATGGCTGTGCTATTTTGTATTCCTGCCCACAATGAATGAGGGTTCCTGTTGATCCACATCCTGGTCAGCACTTGGCATTACCAGTTTTTGGATTTAGGATATTCTAATATGTATATAATGGTATATCACTGTTGTTTTCATTTGCACTTCTCTAATGACACGTGATGTTGAGCATCTTTTCATGTGATTATTAGCCATCCATATGTATTCTTTGGTGATGTATCTGATCAGATTTGCTCATTTTTTAATTATTTGTTTCTTTTTGGTGGTTTTAAGGGTTCTATGTATATTCTAAAACAAGTAAGTAATCAGATATGTGATTTGCAAATATTTTCTCCCAGTCTGTGGCCTGAGCACTTTTACTGATATAACAGTATACATTAATGCATAGATACATTTTAATGGGAATAGAAATGAGAAATTGCTAACTGTGATGGTTTCTGGGTAGAGAACTTGGGTGAATTTTTGTATATTCTTGTATATTCTTGAGTATCATTTGAATTCTCTTGCGTGTGCATGAATAATGTTTTCAAAAATAAATTACATTGAAATTCATTACACTTGTAAAACACTGGACAGATCACCCTCAGATCATGTGTTAAGACTCAGATTCTGATCCCCTACTCAAGGACCAATCATCTCTTCACTGAACTCTTTTGCTTTAGAATGTGCATTTCTTAAAAAGGTGGGCTGCACTGTATGGACCAATCCTCCCACTGAAAATAGCTAAAAATGCCATGTAAACTACAAAAACCATCTTCTTAAAGCATCAAAGAGCTGACAAGATACTAATAAATTACCACACCTCCAAAAAGAAGGGAAAGACCCTGCTTGGCCTCCACAGAGAACAGTGTCTGAGAAATGGAGAAAAAGCTCTGTAAGTTCATTGCCCAGACATGGAGCCCAGCACTTCCAGCTCTGTGCCCCGAGCTCTGGACTTTCCTACCCATCTGCTTCCCTTTTAAAATTTAAACAAAGCTTTTAAATTCTGATTATGATGTATATGTATAATGTACAATATGTATGTTATAATGTATATTCACTGTAGAAAATTATAAAATGTTAAAAGTTATAAATGACAAAGTAAAAATAACTGTAATCCTCACACTTGGAGATATTGTGTTGCATTTTCTCCTAGTCTAGTATATATCCTCCTGCTGCTGCCCCAGTGCTGGAACTCTCTTTCTAAGTTGATGAGCACAGAGCTCAGTGGCCCCCAGCCCTGCTCTCTCCAGATGCCATTTCCTGAGGCAGTTCACTCTCACTCCTCCTGAGGGGGCTGTTTCTCACTTTCTCCTCCCTCCTCACCCTTGCACTCCTTCCCCACTCCCCAATCTAAGGTGATGAGTTTATCTCTTTTCCCACTCAGAGGAAAGAAGGACTCAGGTGAGAACTGTACCATCATCTCCCCACACCAAGACATCTGTACTTGTATCCTCTGCCTTCACAGCAGTGATGATGGATAGTCCTGCTCCTGTCTAAGGCCACCTCTCAGCTTGGGCACAGGATCAGGTCCCCTCCCTCCCCTACATCATCAACTTCCTGCTTCCTACTGGCTTATTCTGTCCTGGATACAAACATGCTGTAATATCTCCCATTGAGAGAGAGAGAGAGAGAGTAACAGAGAGAGAGTAAGAGAGAAAGAGAAAAGAGAAAGAGAGAAAGAAAGCAACTAAATAAATTGAAACAAAATCCTCCCATAAAAATCCACCACTCAATCCCATGTCTCCTTCCAACTACTGCTCCATTTCTATGACACTCCTTATAGGACAATTCCTGAGTCCATTCTCTCACCTACCGTGTCATCTTTTTGTTTTTACCAAATGTTCATTTGCACATAGTTTAAAATGTCCAATACTTCTACAAGGCTTGTTATGAAGACAGATGCTCCCTCCCCCTGAATCTCAGAGACAACTAGTTTTAGTTCTTTTAGCTGATTATCTAATTGTTATTTCTGTGCTATAAACAGAATACTTCTAATACTCCTTGTTTTTCATTTTATGCATCATCTTTAGTGAATTGGCTCTTCTTTCACACACCCCCCATCCTCCCAATATAATTACTTTATAATTTTGACTAGTTCAATATGCAGTGTCTGCATTATTATGACCATGTAAACATTAGTCACAACTGAGCATTTAGTAGATATGATTATTTTCCTTTCTTGAATCAACTTTCTACGTTCCCTGGAGTTAATAAATATCTTGCATCTTCATTTGCTTAGTTTCTGTTGTATTCATTACTAAATCATTCCACTACTCTGCCCAGAGTCTAAATGTTCATGAACATATTTGAGCACATCAGTTATTCTACCAACTTCATCTTTGTGAAGACACCTGTCCCATAGCCCTCAGTCCTGCCACACGTCGACTGGTTCCCTGCACACCTGGGGCAGGGCTGACATCCTGGATCTCCTTCACCCCAACCTGGGCAACCTTTTGCCTCTCTCTTGTTCTAGCTCCCTTGTTGCCTGGATCTCACTTTTCCCCTTTTTTGGTTTTCTCCATTATTGTTCCCCACTATGCCTGGTAGTATACTGAGAAAGGGAACATGGAAAGTAAAACATTGAAACCCTAAAAATCTGAAATGTCTTTAGGCTGCCCCAGCCCTCACTCACATCTTGACTTGGTATAGAACTCCATGTTGGAATATTTTTTCCTCAGAATTTGGAAGGCATTGCTGCAATGTCTACTAGCACCAGGCTTGTGTTCGCTACCTCTTAAAGTTTTCAAGGTCTCTTCTTTTCCACCCTCTTTATGAAATTCACTGGGATTGTCATGGTGTGGGTCTGTTCTCACCTACTGTAGTAAGTACCTGATTAGGCTATTCAAAATGTAAATTTTTTCGTGTGAACTCTGAGAAGTTTTTTTGAAATTTTTTTATCATTTCCTACTCTCCATTATTTCTGAAACTGGTGTTATTAACATGTTGGAATCCCCTGATTGATAGACTAATATTCTTACAGGTCTTCTCTCCTGCTTTGTATGACTTTTCCATCTGTGCTACTTAGTGGGAGTATGACTTTAATCTTCCAGTTCATCTGCAGAATTATTCATTTCTATGGTGATATTTTTAATTTCCAAGGGCACTTTCTTGTTCTATGATTGTATATAATTTATAAAGTTCTGTTTTTGTTTCATATGTCATATATCTTTACATCTATTACATATTATTGATAATAGTCATAGGGGACCTGTTAGGTCACCTGGGTATCTGCTTTCCTGACATCATGAACTTTTTCCTCACAGCACTTGGCTCAATAGTGATTTCATTTATCTTTGTCATTTCTGCTATATGTCCATCTCCCATGACAACTCAAGCTCCACGTCATCAGGGTCTTATTTTACTCTTCACTCTATCTCCAGAGTCTAGCTGATCCTGATCCACTGGAGGCCTCGAAATTCATGCTGGATGATGGACTTTACTGTGGTTTGGGCAGTTAATTCACACTGTCCCTTGGTGTCCTTCTGAGCTCTGAGCCTAGTCGCCTCCTGTCATAAAATGTTCTGTAACATTGAAACAGTTCATTTGCATGGAGTGCAGAGCCATCCTGCCACCAACATTGGACAGGGAACCAATGGAAGACGAGTCAACAAAGCTCTGAGAGAAAATCCCTGGGTTCAACCCTGGCTCCAGCACCTCCTAAACCTCTCTGAGTCTCCCTTTCCCTGTCTGTACAAAGGGATCACATGTTGGTGCCTCATGGGTTTGCTTTGAGAATTAAATTTGACCCTCTATGTAAACCACGGCATCATTGCCTGAGACATATTGAGTGTTCCTCTTTTCATAGCTGCCATCATTATACTCATTACATCACTTAGATAAGTTTCATTCATTGCTTTTATAAACCATAATTCAACAAGCATCCTTGAATACATATTTTTGAGAACATGCATGATTATCTTCTTAGAATAAATTCCTAAATAAGAAATTTCTACATCAAAATGTAAGCACAGGGGCCGACCCCGTGGCTTAGCAGTTAAGTGCGGGCGTTCCGCTACTGGCGGCCCAGGTTCAGATCTGGGTGTACACCGATGCACCGCTTGTCCGGCAATGCTGAGGCGGCGTCCCACATATAGCAACTAGCAGGATGTGCAACTATGACATACAGCTATCTACTGGAGCTTTGGGGAGAAAAAGGGGGGAAAAAAAAAGGAGGAGGATTGGCAACAGATGTTAGCTCTGGGCCGGTCTTCCTCAGCAAAAAGAGGAGGATTGGCATGGATGTTAGATCAGGGCTGATCTTCCTCAAAAAAAAAAAAAAGGTAAGCACATTTAAACTGTTGAGACATTCTTCAAAAGGGCCCTTTAGAGATTTGCTATCAGTTTTCAATAGCATCAATCTTTACAACAGTATATTTTCCCTACACTCTGGTAAATACTCTCATCATTTACTTTCATCTTTGCCAAGCTGATAGATTTTAATTTTAATTCTCATTTCTTATTCACTTTCTCATTTTTGTTTACATTTATTTATCACTAATATATTTGTTTGGCACTGTCATTTCTTCTTTTCCAAATTGTTTTCTAATACTCTTTATTTTTTTATTGAATTTCAGTTATTTTAAAATATTGAATTTAGAAAGAAGAAAAAGCAGCCCCAACATCGGGAACAGGTCTGACACTTACACTGAGGCCTCAGTGTTGTCAGAAGCTGGCCCGGTGCTCACCACTTGGCATGTCATTCTGTTGGACAGAAGTCACCTCACAGAACATCCACATCAAACAAGGACACTCTGAGACCATGACAAAGTGAGACAAAACAAGCCGACTACATCACTTTGTCTAAGCACACACAAAAACAAGGCACTATGCAACTCACAAAATACCAAACATCTCCCTGTGCTGGCTCATATGAGCGACCACTGCTTCTTTCCAATTACAGCTTTATCCTTGCTCTAGTCGGTCCTGTCTACTGACAAGATTTATTGAGATGCCCAGTCATAGAATTGCTCCCACTTCCTGACAACACCTAATCTAGAGTGAGCCCCTGCCTCCACTGACCCTCCCAAAAATCACCCAACCAAAGCTTAAATCTTATATATGTTCTAACACCTTCACACTAAGACACCCTGTGGTCCCCAGTGGTGTGTGTTCTGCCTCACAGCAACGAATAATAAACCCAGTTTGTTTGCCCACAGGTGTGCTCCTGGTGGCCTTTGGCTGAAGAACCCTGAGGCATGTTTTTACCCTTTTGTCTCTCAAAGATTTTTATGTGTCTTTGAGTTTGATTACAGGCATGTGTTTGTATCTTTGTGAGTGTGTGGTTGACATAGAGAAGTTTTATGTTTTTCTTTATGGTTTTTCATCTTTGGGTCATGCTTAGAGAATTCTTCATTCCACACTTGTAAAAATTTAATGTATATTTTCACCTAGGAGAGGGGTCCAAAGGCGAAGGGAAATAGAATTTTTTACTTTTGGGGAAAGTATGGGAGGAGCAATAGATAAAGAATTCTAAGGAGGTGGAATTCTAAAGTTTAAATCATCTCTAAAATTTTACAAGTATGCCCACAGGGCCTACAAGGTATTTAATATACGTTGTGTTCAATAAATGCTTTCTCTTGGGCTAAGTGAAGACTTATGTCCCTGCTTATGTTCACCAGGTTAATGAAAACAACACCAAGAGTCCCAATGTGATATATACAAGGATTAGCTCCAGTGATGGGCATTTTTGAACCCTTATGAACTTCAGGTGATAAATCATGTTTTGGTTGATGTCTGTACACTCTAGTTGTTAAAATACATATTAATTAGACTTCTTGGGCATGCTATATTTTAAGGATATGTCTAAGACCCACATGGACAAATCCATGACTTCTATATGAAAGTCACTTTACTGTACCTATGAATCACACAGTATCATTTTTGGGGGAGGGGACCAAAAACTAAGACTATTCTAAATATGCACTGTCCAATATGGTAGCTACTAGCCACATATGGATATTTAAATTTACAGTAAATAAAATTAAAAATTCAACTGCTCAACACAATAGCCACATTTCAAGCACTCAATAGCCACATGTAGCTACTGGCTACAACATTGGAAAGTGCAAATATAAAACAATTCCTTCATCACAGAACATTCTATTGGACAGTACTGCTCTTCATACTTTGTGGGCCTCATCAGATGCATTAGACCCATGTAAAATGAAAGGGCCAATATTATTTCTCTTAGAGATACATCAGATTTATGTCTGAGATATGAATATATATTCAGCTGGTGTATAACAAAACCAAAATATGTTATCAGTGGTTCTAGTGCCTTCAGGAACAAACTGTTCCCAGTTCCAAAGGGAAACACCTGTCCCTCCACCTCCTTTCTCAGACTGAGAACACTCTCTGGCATCAAATTTCCAGGTGGCAAGTTCTCTTCTAGAGGAGACCAGGGGCAATGCTCTAAGCTAAGTTTTGGGAGACAGGGATTCCAACTCAGGGAGAGGGATTCTGGGAAATGAAGAGGAGGCAAGGTGGGGACTAATTGGGAGACTCTCCCTGGTTTATTCAGAACAGCAGTTCTCAAAGTGTGGTCTGTGAAATCCTTGAAGTCACTGAGACCTTTCCACGGGATCCATAAGGTCAAACTATTTTGATAATATTACTAGACATCATTTGCCTTTTCACTATGTTGACATTTGCACTGAGGTACAACTTAGTAAAAATGGAGGCTGTGGTACCAAACTGCAACAGTAGTTATCTTCACCACCACTTACTTGGCAAGAAAAAAAGAAAAAAAAAACATATACTTTAAAACATCCTGATTGAAGCATTAAAAATTATTATCTTGACCAAATCATTATCCTTAAATCCACATTTTAAAAATATCTTACATGATGACGTGGGAAGTACACATAAAGCACTTCTGCTACATTCCCAAGTACTATGTCTCAAGGAAAATAATTTGTGTGACCTGCGCTAGCCTCTTTTCTATGGCATATCATTTTTACTTGAAAGAATGAATGAAAGAAACTATGATTATTTAGACTTGGTTAATTGGCACACACTTTGTCAAAATGAACATGAGCTTCTCCCTTAAAGAAAATCAACTGACAATTGACAACTGACAGTACTTATTGCCTTGATAAAACATAAGCTCTCAAGAGAAAATTTGAATTTTGGAAAACTTGTGTTCCACCAGGTAAGCTTGACAGCTTCCCAGTACTGACAAACTTTTCTGCTGAGGTCTGTGGTAATATTAACAAATGTGGTATTTTGATAATTTGTAGTAAAATGTATCAACATGGGAAGATCTCTATAACTTAGTGAAACATTGTATTACTTGAAAAAATCATATATTACTACAAAAACCATTCAATAGGCAAAATAGGTCTGTGGATTTTAATGTACCAGAATAGGAAATAGTCAATGATATTGTCTCAGGTTCCACTTTGCAAATAACCATTGAGAAACTACCACTTGTGTAGTTTTATTTTAGTATCAAAGTTGAATATTCACAATTATCTGAAAAAGTTAGTAAAAATAGTACTCCTTCATATTTGTGTGAGGCTGTATTTGTATTTTTTCATATACTTCAACCAAAATAACAGATTAAATGCAGAGAAAATATGAAAATCCAGTGGTCTTCTAATGAGACAGACGAAAAAGAGACTTGCAAAAACGTAAAATGTAAAAACATTCACTCTTCTCACTACCTTGTTTGTTTGGGGAAATAGTTATTTTTCATAAAAGCATTATTTCTGTCAACTTGCAACGGGTTATGAATATTATTCTAAACAAATTAATAAAACCTTTTAAAAACTTTTTTATTCCTAACATGGTAAATATTGACAGATATAACCAACATAAAATTATCCTTGGGGTCCTCTCTAATTAGTAAGACTATAGATTTCCTGAAACCAAAATACTTGAGAAGCGCTGACTCAAACAGTCCCTGCACCAGGCCTCAGAGAGACAGTGTGACAAAGAGCTCTCGGTGCAGGAGGAGAGGGGTCAGGGCAAAGTCTCAGGTCCCCAGGTGTGGCTCTCAGGGTCTGGGGCGGGGAAGCTCGGTGTTGGGGAGCCCTCATCGCCCTGAGTTTCACTTCTCCCTCTCACAACCTGTCAGGTCCTCCTGCCTGGAGACTCATGACGCGGCCCCGGTTCTCACTCCCATTGCGCGTCCGGTTTCTAGAGCAGCCAATCAGCGTCTCCTCGGTTCCCGGTTATAAAGTCTCCACTGACCCGCCGGGACTCAGCTTCTCCCCAGACCCCAAGGAAGAGAGAGGGTCATGATGCCCCCAATCTCCCTCCTGCTGCTCTCGGGGACCCTGGCCCTGACCGAGACCTGGGCGGGTGAGCGCGGGGTCGGGAGGAAACGGCCTCTGCGGGCGGTGGCGCGAGGGGACCGCACGGCGGGGGCGCAGGATCCCCCAGGGAAGGCGCGTCTCCGCGGACACCTGCCCAGACCCCCTGCCCCTCCTCGGCCCCGCCCCGACCCTTCCTTTCTCCTGCCCCCTCCTGTCACCCACTCGGGTCTCCCACTGCCTCTTTTCCGTCTCACGACCCACGCGTCCCGTCCCCCCTCCCGGCCCCATCACTCTGGGACCCGGGACCCGCGCCGGGAGGAGGGTCGGGCCGGGTCTCAGCCCCTCCCCGCCCCCAGGCTCCCACTCCCTGAGGCATTTCTACCGCCGTGTCCCGGCCCGGCCGCGGGGAGCCCCGCTTCATCGCCGTCGGCTACGTGGACGACACGCAGTTCGTGCGGTTCGACAGCGACGCCGCGAGTCCGAGGATGGAGCCGCGGGCGCCGTGGATGGAGCAGGAGGGGGCGCAGTATTGGGAGGAAGAGACGCGGAAGGCCAAGGACCACGCACAGGGTTTCCGAGACAATTTGAGTATCCTGCGCGGCTACTACAACCAGAGCGAGGCTGGTGAGCGACACGGCCCGAGTCCAGGTCACGACCCCCCACGGAAGGGCCGGGGTCTCCCCGAGTCTCGGCGTCTGAGATTCACCCCGAGGCTGAGGGACCCGCCCGGCCCCCCGACCCGGGAGAGACGGCGGGGATTTTTCAGTTTAGGTTTAATCACTGGGGATCCCGTTGGGTAGGGTTGGATCGAGGGCGGGGCCGAGTGGGCGGGGCTGACCGCGGGGCGGGGTCAGGGTCTCACACCCTCCAGAAGGTGTCTGGCTGCCACTTGGGGCCCGACGGGCGCCTCCTCCTCGGGTATAAACAGTTCGCCTACGACGGCGCCGATTACATCGCCCTGAACGAGGACCTGCGCTCCTGGACCGCGGCGGACACGGCGGCTCAGATCACCCGGCGCAAGTGGGAGGCGGCCGGTGAGGCGGAGCAGAGGAGGAACTACCTGGAGGGCACCTGCGTGGAGTGGCTCCTCAGATACCTGGAGAACGGGAAGGAGACGCTGCAGCGCGCAGGTACGAGGGGCTGCGGGGCTTCCAGATCTCCCCTCGGGCTGGGGCTGGCATCCCACAGAGAGGGGAGGGAAACGGGATCAGTGTCAGAATCCCGCCCCTCGGGAGAGGGAGGAATCCACCCAGGTTTTCCTATTCTGTACTAATGACTTGCGCAGAGGGCCCACCCTTCTCTAAAGGACAGTTAAGGAGTACAGTTTCTTAAAGAATAGGAGGGGACACCATCCCTGAAATCTCTTATGGTTGGTTCCCTTTGACCCTGGCAGCCATCTTGTGAACCATGACTTCCTCTCTCAAGGCCTTGTTCTCGGCCTGAGAACATCTTTGCGGGTCTGACTCCAGCTTTTCTGAGTCATTCACCCTCCACCAGGTCAGGACCAGAGTCTGTGTTCTCCTCTTTAGAGACCTGGAGCTTCCTACCCTGGGCTTTCACCCTGATTCTAGAACTTTCCAAGAAATAAGAGATTGTACTAGATCCCCAAATCCAGGCTGATGTCTGAGTTGTGTGCTTCCTCCTGCTAAACCAATTGTCCTGTCCATTCTCAGGATGATCATATGAGAGCTCCTTTAGTGGCCCATGGAGGTAACCAAAAGTGTGAAATTTCTGATTCTTCCTCCTCAGAACCCCCAAAGAGTCATGTGACCCACCACTCCATATCTGACCATGAGGTCACCTTGAGGTGCTGGGCCCTGGGCTTCTACCCTGCAGAGATCACCCTGACCTGGCAGCGTGATGGGGAGGACCTGACCCAGGACATGGAGTTTGTGGAGACCAGGCCTGCAGGGGACAGGACCTTCCAGAAGTGGGCAGCTGTGGTGGTACCTTCTGGAGAGGAGCAGAGATACACATGCCATGTGCAGCACGAGGGGCTGCCTGAGCCGGTCACCCTGAGATGGGGTGAGGAGGGAGATGGGAGAGTTGCCTCTTCTCAGGGAAAACCGAAGCCCTTTTGGACACCTTCAGCAAGGTCAGGACGTGAGCCTGAGGTCAGAGTCCCTCACCTTCCCTTCCCTTCCTAGAGCCGCCTCCTCAGCCTACCATCCCCACCGTGGGCATCATTGTTGGCCTGGTTCTCCTTGGGGCTTTGGTCACTGGAGCTGTGGTGGCTGGAGCTGTGATGTGGAGGAAGAAGCACCCAGGTAGGGAAGGGATGTGGTCTGAGTTTTCTTGTCCCACTGGGGGGTTTCAAGCCCAGGTAGAAGTTTGTCCTGCCTCATTAATGGGAAGTCCCATCCACACACACATGTACTCACCACTCTGGAGCTGGTTGCTAACACTCTATTGTAAAGCCCTTGTGAAAATGAAAAGACAGATTTTTTTCACCTTGATAATTCTGGTGCTGGGGACCTGATTCCCAGGAGTCAAAATTACAGGGGAAAATCCCTGCTGAGGACAGAGCTCCAGGAGGGCAGTTGGTCCGGTTCCCATATGTCTCCTTTTTTCATGTTTCCCCATCCTGCCCTGGGTCTTCAGTCAGATTTCTGGAAACTTCCCTATAGTTCAGGACTAGGGGTTTCCCCTAGTATCTCATGATCCAGCCTTCTCTCTGTTATCTTCCCACAGGTGAAAAAAGAGGGAGTTATGCTCAGGCTACAAGTAAGTTTGAGTGGAGGTTGATCCTGAGATCCTTGTGATAGTGTAGGCGGAGCCATGGGGGAGCTCACCCACCCCATAGTTCCTCCTTTAGTCTCATCTCCTATGGGCTCTGACCACGTCCTGTTTTGTTCTACCCCAGGCAGCGACAGTGCCCAGGGCTCTGATGCATCTCTCGTGGATCCTAAAGGTGAGACAATGGAGGCCCAAAGTGGGAGGGGTGTTGAGGAGAGGGGACATGACTGGATTATGGAAATTCTTTGATTGGGACATGTTGAGAATGCGGTGGGCTTGAGGATGTCAACACTTATGTGACTGACCTGAATTTGTTCATGAGTTTTTTCTTTCACAGTCTGAGACAGCTGCCTTGTGGGAGACTGAGTGATGCAAGGTTTATTCACACCTCTTGTGACATAAGAATCCTTGACTGCTCTTTCTGCAACTGGCATCAGAATGTGTAAGTGTTCCTATTAGCATAATGTGAGAAGATGGAGAGACTAGCCCACCGCCTGTCCACCATGACTCCCTCCCTTCACTGACCTGTGTTCTTTCCCTGATTGACCTTCCTGTTCCAGCAGAGGTGCAGCTGGGCCATCTCCATCCCTGTCTTTACTTCATGTTGCACTGAGTAGTAATGATTTGCTTCCTTATTGAAAATATGAAGCCAGATATGAATTTGTTTTTTCTAATTCTTGTCTAAGAGATTGATGTGTGAATTAAAGGAGAAGATTCCTAAAGAGAGATAATAAATGGAAACACTGAGAACCTTTCAGAATTCGTGTGCTTGCTCTGCTCAGTCTGTTGCAGGTGGGGGCAGGAGAAGGTTGTGAACAGCCGAGTGTGGACGGGGCCTGTGCCCAGTTGATGTTCAGTGCATCGTGCGCTTTGATGTGGTCACTCCTTGGCTGGGTCATGTCTCTGCTCCTTTGTTCTCCTCCCCTCTATAGAACCTTGTTCCACCAGGACCTGTGATTACAGGGACTTGGATATCACCTGGGCCTTGTCATGTCTTCAGGACCATGGGCAGCGAGGGCTTCATGTGGCCAGGTCAGCATAGGCTCAGGCCTGGGTCAGGCCCTCCACTCCCATCTTTTATGTGTTTATATTTTGTTTCTTTGGGGTTTTTTGTAGATCATGCCTGTTTATTTTCATGTTTCAACTTCCGCTCTCATTCTCCTCTGGGTGTCCCCCATCTGTGACAGCAGCAGGAGTCGTTTGGCCTGTCATTGTCCCCACAAGTCCCAGGGGGTCCCTGCACACAGGAGAGTATGTGATATCGAGAGATGAATTTTTGGACTCATCCAGCTCTTGCCCTCCTTCTAGGGCTGTTTCCTGGATTGTTCTTTCCATCTTTTCCTCCTTTTTAAAGAACCAGATTCTAGAATTATTAGAGAGGAAAGATTCGATAGTTTCTCATCTTAAATAAATTCCTGTTGGGTTTCTGTCTGCTCTGCAGCCTGCCCCCTATCTCTGCCCTCAGCTCTAGTCATCCTAGTGCTGGCTCAGAGCCAAACTCATGGATTTATAAAGTTGAGTCTACTTTAGATTCACAGTTGGTTGGAAAATAAGACTCATTAGCCTAGGACTGTGCTTTCTGAAGTGAGAAATATAATTGCTTGCGTCTGTAGTGTGCAGGAGGGTGGCTGTGGGAGGGAGGGAGGAGACAAAAGTGTAAGTGGCATTGATGTCAGTGTGAGTGGACGTTGTGCTGTAGCTGCCACAAAACAGCATGTGACCAGAGGTTACATTAATAAAGATACTGTCTCCAAAATAGGGAGGTACTTTACACTGATCATTCATTCAACAGAGAATTGTTATTTGCCAGATATATGACAAGCTAATTTTGCATCTAGGAAACCTCAGTGAACTAAAAACAAGCAAAAATTGCCAGCCTTATGGAGCATGTGTTCTCGTGGTGAGGGGCAGACTGTACGCTATAAGCATAGTAAATAAGGGAAGTGTTTATGTTAGAAGTTGTGTTTTCAGGAAGGTGACCCAGGGTATAAGTGTGTGGGGACAGGGAAGATGGCTGTTTTACTAGGGTGGTCAGTGAGGGCCTCATTGGGAAGGTGACCTTGAGTAAAGACTTGAAGGACATGAAGGAATTGTCCATGAGGATGTCTGGGGGAAGTTGTATCCAGGGATGGGAACCTCCAGTGCAAATGCACTAGGGCAGGAGCGTGTGTGTTAAAGAAAGATAAGGGGACCAGTGTGGCTGGAGCGGAGAGTAATTGAGATGAGAGATGAGGTCTCACCCAGGTATGTAAGCCTTGAGGATATTGGAAGGTTTTGACTTTTCTCTAAGTAAGGTGTGGAGTTGCGAGACGGTTTTGAACAAAAGATCAATCTAGTGTGACTTCTCTTTAGAAGCATCAGTCTGCTGCTGTGCAGAATCAAGAGTTGAAGAGCGAGCAGCCAGTAGAGAAAACTGTAGGAAACTAGTGCCGTGTTCTAGGCTAGAGATGTTGCTTGCTTTGTCTGGGGTGTGAGCAGGGTAAATAATAGGAAGTGATTGGATTCTGGATATATTTTGAAGATGGGCTTTATGGATTAAATCTGGGTTATGAGAAAGAGGAATCAAAGAGGACACCCCAAATTTCAGACTGTGCAAGTAGAAATGTGGAGTGCCTTCAGTGAAAATGGAGAGGATTCTAGAAGAAACATTTGAGGAGACAGCATCATAGACATCCAATTAATAAAGTTGAAACAGAGAGACATCTATGAGATGCAAGTGAGGTTAGTTTTAGCAGTTGGATATGTGAGTCTAGAATTTAGGAGAAATGTCTTAACTGGAGAAATCTATTTGGGACAATACAAACACTATATAAATGATATTTAAAGCCTTCAGAACGGATGAAGTCACCAAGGAAGTGATGACTATAGAAGAGAAAGGAACAAAGACTGAATCCTGGACCTTACAGTGCTAGGTGATCTGATCAGACCACACTCCCAGAGCCAACTGCACAGTTCTGAAACCTCATCTGGAAGCCATGAAGACCAGTGAGTCCCAAACTTTTGTGTGCACAGGAATCCCTTGGACATCTCATTAAGATATAGACAGTCTAGGATAGAGTGTGAGAATCTGCATTTATAACCAGTTTGGTGCTGATGCTGCTGGTCTTTAGGTCACACATTTAGTAGCACGAACGTAGACCTGGATTCTCACATGGCTGTGCATCAGCCTCAGGGGTAGGGCTTGTTAAATAAGTGATTCTTGGGCTCTGTGCCTAATATTCTGAGATACTAGATCTGGGGAGAGGCTGGTGTATTTTGTAAGAAGCCCACAAGCAATCCTGGTGCTCAGCCAGATTGGGAACCACTAATGCTAGTGATCAGAGGAGTGTTCAGGGTAGTAAAGGGTCTTAAATCCATGTTTCTTTTTTCCTAGGAAAAAATGACAAGACATACACTGAGAGATAATACATTGTGTGTGGGATCAGAATTGGCCACCCCAAAATGTATCTTTTTACCTTGATTACTTTTTAAGAACAAAAGACTCTGAAAGAAAATTTGACCTTTCCTCTAACTGCCTAAAAGAATTTAAGATAGAAAGTCTGTTCCTTGAAGGAGCTAATACCATAGGAAGGAGCTCATACCATAACATAACTATAGTGTAGTGTAAAATGTGTGTTTCAGGTCACATTGTCTATAGATGGCCCAGCAAAAACTTGTTTAACAAACATTTGCATTTCCATTTCCTTGTAAATTGTCTTCCTGCCCTCTGAAGTCCCAAATCACTACCCCCAAGATCCTCATTTGTCGTTAGCTGAAGATGATATTTAAGGTGGTGACTTTGGCCATTCTGGTTAGTTACTCAGGTTTCCTGGGTTTCTCCCATGTATACATGTTATAAACTTTGTTTGATTTTCTCCTGTTATTCTGTCTCACGTCAATTAAATTCTTGGACCAGCCGGAAGGACCTAGAGGGTAGAGAAATTTTCTTCCTCCTGATACGGGCTCAACACAAGGTTGATATAAGGGAAGCCATGTTGTGTAAAAGAAACTATATTGTAACTTTGAATAACCTATGATTAACTAACCCAGCTGGATATGTACCTTCCAGGAGATATACATGCTCTGTAGATTTTATGGCCCCTGCTTGTGCATGTACCTCCCAGCTGCAATAAGTCAATAACATTGTTCTTTTGAGTTCCTTAGGAATGTGATGACTCCTGGACAGAGTCTATGCTGATAGCCATCATCAATGACAACTGAAAGATCTGGTGTAGTGACTCCCAGTCTGTAACACCAGAGGGTCAACGTTCCTAACCCCTCCCTTATAACCCATTGGCCTATATAACTGCTTCAAGATTCTGTGCCCCCCTTAAGATAATTCCTTGGGACCCTAGTCCCCTATCTTCTGATTCACTAGTTTATTGTCTAATAAATGCCCTTTCTCTGCCACCATCTTGCCTCTTGATGATAGGCTTTTGTCTTGTGGCAAGCAGATTATGCCCTTCACGTGGTAACACTCCCCTACAGTTGGGTGAGTCCAGGTGGAAGATTTTGGAAATGGTTATCAACTCAGCAAAAGAAAATCTCTGAGTTGCTAAGAGAGTTCTTAAGTGTTCTCACCACAAAAAAGAAATGGTAATTATGTGACATGATGCAGGTGTTAGTTAGCTAACTCTATGGTGTTAATTATTTTGCAATATATAAGTGTATCAAATTAACAGTTTGTACACCTCTAATGTACACAATGTTCTATGTCTATTACATCTCAATTCAGCTGGAAAAAAATTTCTGAATTCTTGCTCTCTGAAACTATTTTGTACATGGATTTCTCACCCACTTATTGATGTGAACAATGGATTCCAAATTGTTCTAAGTTAACCTATGTTAACCTAAGTTAATATAGATAGATAAATAGAAAGAGAGAAAGTATTAGGGCCTCAGATCCCACGTAGGAACTACTGCTGCTGCTGCTGGGCACAGATGCCACTGCTCATACCACGGACGCTCCTGATGCTGGGCACTGGACCCTGCAGCTAGGACTGCTGTCTCTGCTGCTCCTGGCAAGTGGGTGACATACTGCCACTCACACCACCTGTGCCCAAGTGCATTTTGTACAGCCTATCTGTCACCTGTCTGTCATCATGTCCTGAGTCAGACTCCAGCATGTGGTCACCTGACTGGTGGAGCCTCATGACATGTCCAACTGCAAGAATGTTTGGGAAAGTGGGTTTCCTTCTTTTATGAAGGAAGGTGGTCTCTGCCTCCTACCAAGACTCTTTAAGTGTGGAATTCCCCTAACATGGGAAGAGGGTACAGGTTCGAAGGGTGGAGGTTGGGGATGAGAGATGGAAAAAGAACAACAAATTTCATTTTTGGAGCAGTGATCTGAGACCAGAACTTTATCTGGTAAATTGTAGGCACTTGAGTTTGGTTAGATGAATGAGTGACTAATAAATTACATCTTTCAACTTATTCCCTTGACAGTCTCTTATGGGATCCAGCTTTCTTCTACTTTTTTATATTCACAAATAAGTGGAATGGCATTGTGGGATGATGAAGTGATTACTTTTCCCTGTTTTTGTCTGGTCACTAGGATTAAAAAACCAAGATCTATAAGACTTGAGAGGATCCATATATATACACTGACATTTTATATTAACTTTTATATTTCTTTGTATATGCACATATTTCCTGGGAGGGTATCCATAACATTTATCAGTATTTTTGTGACTCCAACAAAAGTCTAAAAAACTATCCTCGTTAAGACACTGTGCTACTCAGTCTGGTCCATGAAGAGCTAATAATCAAACTGTTTTAGCAGATCCAATGACATAATATAAATGTTCAGTCTTGGAATAGATAAGGTAGAGGTTTTCTTGCTTATACTCACTTTCAATTTCTGTACCTATCTTATTGTGGGCTGATAACAAACACCTCATAGGCCAGCACTGGTTCACAGACCACACTAAGTGGCATTGGTTTAGGTGAACTTCTATGCACCTAAAATGTTGCCAGATAAATAGCAGGAATGAAAAAATAGTTAATGAGGATTTCATTTCCAGTAGTATGGTAGGCAAGGTTTTAGGGCTGCCTCTTGCACTAAAAACAACTAAAAATAATCAATAAAATATTCAAATGTTTAGTAGAACAATCAAGAGTAATCAAGAATAATCATTCAGGCCAATATATAAAAATGTGGGCAAATAATTCAAAGAGAAAAGTTGTTTTTATTCTTAGGGCGTTTGCCAAATCTGGAGAAATCTTAGCTTTGGTTTTCTCAGGCTCATGAGCTGCAATAGACAGGACATGACACCCAGAGCTTATTCATGTGGGGAGCATAAGAGACATCCCCTCCCTGAAAATCTGGAGAAACAATGTTCCTGTCCTCAGAGTAAGGGTGAAACAAAACAAAGTCTGCTTCATCCCCTAATACAAGAGTATTCCTAGGAAATTTGCCTTTGAGCAGGCAAAAATAAAAAGGAGCAAACTGTTTCTGAGAATTTGCAACCATGAGCTAGCCCTCTGTGATCTGTAGTCCAAATTTGCTTTGTAATTTTGGGCCAAAATAATTTCATGCCATAAATTTAGTTTATAATTGTCCTGGACTGATGATGACCCAAAAATTGGAAGAATGAAACAAATACTCTATGGAAATCTATGTTTAAACTAGATGTTAAAGAACCTATATAAATACTTACATAAGGAAAAAGAGCAGCTCATAGCAAGAAATGTAGAAGTACAAGTGGAAAAAAGACTATGATTGATTAAGAAGCAGTAGAAACAAAGGATAGTATAAAAAGGCTCATAAACTTCAATATTGAAATTATTAGACATAGAATATAATATAACCAGGATATGATATAAACCTACAAATATATATTATATATATGATATGAAGAAAAAATGAAAAATTGAAGATAATTGCAGCAAAAAATGACAAAATTAAAAATTGCTGCAGAACATAGGAAACTAAATATAACCAATCTGATTTTCAAAAGAACCAAATAAGTTCTTAAAAATTAAAATTAAAGCAATTTGAATTAAAAACTCAGTTCATGGACTTTCAGCACAAAACGAAAGTCCATGAACTGAGTTTTTAATTCGAAATAAAAAATTAAATTAAATTAATTAAAATTAAATTAAAACTGGTAAAGAGACCAGATTTACTCTCCTGTCTTAAACAACTACATATTCAGATAAACATATGAAAGAATGATATTCAGACCTTGGACAACAGGCAGCACAAGGATTGTGATCCCTAAGAGAAGAAAAACAAAAGAGATGAGGCCCAGCCTCCTTCCTGGAGGGAGTTTCCAAGACACAGTGCAGGGAAGAGGAGCCTAACAGAGCCCAGCAGACTCACTGAGTTGAGGGGCCACAGTGTGAATTGGAGAGGCCAGGACAGCCAATCGAAGGTGAAGGCTCATAGAGAAGAGAGCTGAACAGAAAAAGCACTGGAAGTCTGCAGAGGGTTCCCCTCACATCTTGAGCTCATCAGTGCATGCGTGTAAAGAAACTATCCAAGGACAGAGAAAGAATAATCCAAAAAGACTATGGGGAACAGTACCTAGTGCTCCACAGGACTGGGAGTAGTGCCTGTTCCCACCAGGCAGACTGGAAAACCTTATAATTTGCTAAGCATTAGGTATAATATTCAGAAGGGTCTTGTTTAAGTAGTTGGGAATAATTTGCCCTAACCTAAATATTGTCCTATTTCACCTAACATATTAAAAGCAAGACCCAAAAGGATCAAACAACTTCCAAATAACTTAATGTGGTCCAGACACAAAAGCTGAAGAATATTTGTGGAATGTATAAATATCTAGCACCTAATAAGGTAAAATCATAATGTCTGGCATAAAATAAAAAATAACTGGGCATGCAAAGAAAACAAGAAAATATAACCCATAAGGAAGAGAAAAGTAATCAATTTAAAGCATTAGCAGTAAATGACCCTAAAACAGTTATTGCAAATGTGTTCCTTATGTTCAAAAAGTTACATAAGAGACATGAAAGTGTATAAAAGACCAAAATCAAACTTCTAGAGATGAAAATGTCTGAGTTGAAAAATACACTGAATGTGAGATGGAATTAATGGTAGATTTGAAATTGCAGAAGAAAGATCATTGACGTTGAAAACGTAGCAATACAAGCTCTCCAAAATTATATAAAGTAATAATTATCACAACATATTATTGGGTCTGTAACATATTTTGATATGATTTGTATGACAAAACAGCCCCAAAAGGAAGAAGTAGAAATAGAGCTATAGAGAGTTGTGTTTCTATTTCACACCAAAATTGAGCTAATATAAATCTGAAGTGGATTTTGATAAATTAAGATAAGCATATGGCAAACTCTAGAGTAACTAGTAAGAAAATAACTCAAAACTGTAGTGAAAAATTTCTAAATAATTAAAATATTACGGTAGAAAATATCCACTTAATGAAAAAAAATCAGTAAAAGAGGAATAGAGAGGTGGAAAAGACATGAGACACATAGAAAACAAAAAGTAAAATAGCATCATAAATCCACTGTATTAACATTAACATTGAATATAAATGGATTAAAAAAGTCAAAGCACAGATTGTAGACTGAAAACAAAACATGTTAGACTGAAAACAAAACAAGATACAACTATGCTGTCTACAGTAGACACACCTGAGATTCAATTACAAATAAATTAAAATTAATAGGATGGAAAAGATATCTCAGAAAAATGGCAACCATAAGGAAGCTGGAGTAGCTACACTGATATCAGACAAAAGAGACTTTTTATAAAATGTTAGTAAGATAAACAGGGACATTTTATAGTGATAAAAGGGTCAATCCATCAGAAAGATAAAACAATTATAAATGTATATGCACCTAATGACTGAGCACCAAATACATGAAAACAAAATTGACAGAAATTAAGAGAGAAATAGACAATACGACAATAATAGAGACTTCAATATGCCACTTTCAATAATGGATAGAACAACTATGCAGACAATAAACAAAGAAAAAGAAGACTTTAGCAATACTATAAAACAACAGTATCAACCTAACACACATTTATGGAACACTTCAATGAACCACAGCAAAATATACATTCTTTTCAAATGCACAGGGAGCATTCCTCAGGGTAAACCATAAGCTAGGTCATAAAACAAACTTTAATAAATTTAAAAGGATAGAAAGTATACAAAATATGTCTTTTATCACAGTGGCATGAAATGAGAAATCAACCCATAACTAAAAGAAGTTTGGGAAACTCACAAACGTGGAAATCAAATAACACACTTCTACATAACCAATGCATCAAAGAAGATATCAAAATGAAAATTAGGAAATACTTTGAAATTAATGAAAATGAAGACACAGCATGCCAAAATTTATGAGAGGCTAGTAAAATAGTACATAGTGGGAAATTTATAGCTGTAATGCCTACATTAAAAAAGAAGCATCTCAATTCAATTACCTAACCTTCCACTTTAAGTCAAAGATAAAAAAGGAGCAAACGAAACCAAAAGCAAGCAGAAGGAAGGAAAAAGTAAAGATTAGAGTGAAAATTTAATAGACAAAAGAGAATAAAGAAACAATACATAAAATTCACTAAATCATATTTGGTCCTTTGAAAATCAACAAAACTGACAAATCTTCATCTAGAATCACTAAAAAAAAAGAGAGAGAGAAAGAGAAAGAAGACTCAAATTACTAGGATCAGCAGTGAAAGAGAGGACATTATGACTGACCATACAGAAATGAAAATAATTATCAAAAAATACTATGAACAATTATATCCCAAAGATAACTTAGATAAAATAGACAAATTCATAGAAAGATACAAACTACTAAAGCCAATTCAAGAAGTAGACAATCTGAATATACCTATAACAAGTCAGAAGATTGAATCAGTTATCCAAAATTACAAAAAAAACACCCAGGGCCACTCCACAGGTGAAGCCTACAAAATATTTAAAGAAGAATTGAAAACAATTCTTTATAAACTCTTTCAAAAAGGAGAAGAGGATGGAACAGTATCATATCATTTCATGAGGCCAGTATTGTTCAGATACCAAAACCACAAAATTATATCACAAGAAAAGAAAACGAGAGGGCAATTATCTTTTATGAATATAGACACAGAAATCCTCAATAAAATACAGAAATTTGAATCCAGTAACATATAGAAAGAATTATACATCATGACTAAGTGGAATTTACTCCAGGAATGCAAGGTTGGTTTAACATTCAAAAAATCAATTAATGTAAGACACCATATTAATATAATAAAAAACAGAAATCACATGCTTATCTCAATAGACGCAGAAAAAGCACTTGACAAAATCTGATACCCTTTCATGACAAAAAGCACTCAATAAGCTAGTAATAGAAAGGAATTTCTTCAATCTATTTAAGGGCATTTATGAAAACCCTAAAACTAACATCAAACTTAATGGCAAAAGAATGGTTGTTTTCCTCCTAAATCAGCAATAAGACAAGGATGTCCACTCTCACTACTTCTATTCAACATTGTGCTAGAGGTTCCAGTCAGAGTAACTGAGCAAGAAAAAGAGATAAAATGCATTCTAATTAGGAAGGAAGAAGTAAAACTACCTCTATTCAAAGATGACATAATCTTGTACATAGAAAAAACTCAAGAATCCACTAAAAAGCCTTTAGAACTAATAAAGAAATTCAGCAAGGTGGTAGGATATGAGGTCAATATATAAAAATCAATGATATTTCTATACAATAAACAATAAAGAATTCAAGAATGAAATTAAGAAAATATTTCATTCACAATAGCTCATAAAAGAATAAAATATTAGGAATACATTTAATAAAAGAAATGCAAAACTTATACTCTGAAAACTACAAAACATTGTTAAGAGAAATTAAAAAACATCTATGTAAATAGAAAAATGTTTATGCATTAGAAGACTTAATATTGTTAAGGTGGCAATACTCCCCAAGTTGATCTATAGATTCAACACAATACCTATCAAATACCTGACTTCTTTCTAGGAATTGACAAACTGATTCTAAATTCATATGGAAATTCAAGGAACCTACAATAGCCAATCTTATAAAAGGAGAACAAAGTAGGAGGACTCACAATTCTCAATTTCAAACTTCCTACAAAGCAACGGTAATCAAGACAGTGTGGTACTGGCATATAAATAGACATATAGATAAATGGAACAGAATTGAGAGCCCATAAATAAAACCATGTGTCGGTGGTCAACTGATTTGCAACAAAGGTGCCAAGATCATTCATTGGGGGAGGAATAGTCTTTTCACCGAATGGTGCTGGGACAGCTGGACAGCCACATGCAAACTAATGAAGTTGGACACTTACCTTACACTGTATACAAACATTAATATAAAATAGACGAAAGACCTAAACATAAGACATAAAACTGTAAAACTCTTAGAATAAAACATAGGGGAAAATCTTCATGACATTGGACTTGGCAATGATTTTTTTGTTAAGACACAAAAGGCATAGACAACAAAAGAAAAATAGGCTAACGAGAGTTCATCAAAATTAAAAACTTCTGTGTATCAAAGGACCATATTGACAGTTAAAAGGCAACCACAGAATGGAAGAAAATATTTGCCACTCACGGATCTGATAAGTGATTAATATCAAGAATACATAAAGAACTCCAACAACTCAACAACAAAAAGACAAACAACTCTATTTTTAAGTGGGCAAAAGAATTGAATAGACATTTCTCCAAATAAGATAGACAAATGCCAGCATATGCACATATATGTGTGTGTATACAGGTCATCCTAATGGATGTGAGGCGTTGTCTCATTGTGGCTTTGATATTTATTTCCTGACTGATCAATGATGTTGAGCATCTTTTCAGGTGCTATGATACAGGATCTGAGGAAGGAGTGAATTGAGAGTTAGTGTTCACTGGGAATATAGTTTCAATAAGAGATGATGAAAAAGTTCTGTTAAATAGTTATATCTCCTAATCAATGTACAGTTTCAATGCAATCTCTGTATAAATCCCAGCTGGTTTCTTTGCAGAAACTGATGCGTTCATCTTAAAATCATGTGGAAATCAAAGGTCTAGATAAAACACTCTTGAAAAAGAACAAAGTTTGAGGACTCACATTCCCATTTTCAAAATTTACTACAAAATTAAAGTAATCAAGACAGTGTATTACCAGCATGAGGACAGACATATAGATAATGGAATAGAATTGAGAGGTCAGAAATCAACCCTCACATTTACGGTCAATTGAATTTCAACAGTAGTGCCAAGCCACTTCAATGAGGAAAGGCTAATCTGCTGACACAATTGTGTATCCACATGCAAAAGAATGAAGTTGGACCCTTACCTCCTACCATATGAAAAAATTATCTCAAGGTAGATCAAATACCTAAATATAAATGCTAGAACTGTAAAACTCTTAAGAGACAATATATGCATAAATCTTTGTGACCCTAGACTAAGCAATGGCTTCTTAAATATGACACCTAAAATACACGTAACAAAGGAACAAATACATTAATTGGACTCCATCAAATTTAAAACCTTTTGTGCTTTAAAGGACACCATCCAAAAGGTAAAAATATAGCCCCAGACTGGGAGACAATATTTGCAAATCTTATATGTAAGGATATGTAGTCTCTAGAATATATAAGGTACTCTTCCAAATTAATAATAGAAAAAAAATAATTTAAAAAGGAGCAAATGTTTGGGCCAGCACTGGTAGCCTAGTGGTTAATTTTGGCATGCTCCACTTTGGCGGCCCATGTTCAGTTCCCAGGCATGGACCTACACCACTCGTCTGTTAGTGGCCATGATGTGGTGGCAGCTCATATACGAAAAAAGAGGAAGATTGGCAGTGGGTGTTAGCTCAAGATAACTCTTCCTCAGCAAAAAAAAAAATGTTTGATAGACATTTATCCATGGAAGATATACAAATGGTCAATAAGCATCTGAAACAATGCTTCATATCATTAGTCCTTAGGAAAATGCAAATCAAAAATATGAGATACCACTGCACACTTCCTAGGATGGCTAGAATCAAAAAGACCAATATTGGGGCTGGCACAGTGGCACAGGGGTTAACTTCGGTGTGCTCCACTTTGGTTGCCTAGGGTTTGTGGGTTAGGATCCTGACCGTGGACCTACACCACTAATTAGGCCATGCTGTGGTGGCATCCCACATACAAAATAGAGGAAGATAGACACAGATGTTAGATTAGGGCCGCTCTTCCTCAAGCAAAAAGAGGAAGATTGGCAACAGGTGTTAACTCATGGCCAATCTTCCTCACCAAAAAACAAAACAAAACAAAAAACACCAATATTAATAAGTGCTGTGAGGTTCTGGAGAAATTGGAACCCCTGTAAACTGCTGGTGGGAATATAAACTGGTGGTGCCACTTTGGAAAAGAGTCTGGCAGTTCCTCCAAGTTTGAACACAGTGTTACTATATGACTGAGCAATTCCATTCCTAGGTGTTTACCCAAGAGAAATGAAAATGTATGCCCACACAAAAACTTGTACACGATATTCACAGTAGCATTATTCATAATAACTAAAAAGTAGAAACAACTCAAATGTTCATCAGTTGATGAAGAAATAAAGTGGTATCCGTGAAGTGGAATAATATTTGGCAATAAAAAGGAATGAAGTATGGATGAACCTTGAATACATTAAGCTCCATGAAAGAAAACAGAAACAAAAGATCAAATGGATTGTTTGATTCTATTTACATGGAATGTCCATAATAAGCAAAGCCATATGGACAGAAAGTAGATTAGTGTGTGTCTAGGGATGAGGAGAGTTTTGGAGGGAAATGGGGACTGACTGCTCAGGAATAAATGGTTATGGGGTGATGACAATGTTCCAAAATGGATTGTGGTGATGGTAGCACAACTCTGTGAATATGCTATAAACTAGTTCTTTTAAATAGTTGAATTATATATGTGAATTATATTGCAATAAAGTTGTTCTAACAAAAAGTGATGGCCCACATTAAATGAAGTAGAGATGCCAGAACTGCCATGGCAGATTGAAGAGAAAGAGAGAAAAGGCTCAGAGAAGTGATCATGCTGGTATGAGTCTAGTCTATAAAACTGGAAAACACACCAGGTGACTATTTTCCTTGGAAGGGCCCAAAGGATACTGTGTTTATCAGGCAATGAGAAATGATCAGGTGAGCAGAGTATCAACCTCACTGTGTCTGTCCTTTGTAGGCTGAGGCTGACTCTCATGATATTACAGAACTAGGCTCCCTAGCATCAGTGGGGATAATAGGATCCCAAAAACCCAGAAGACAGATGGCAGGAAGGTAGAAACAAGGGCAAAATTGCCAAAATAACAGCAATGTCAGAATGGAAGTGATGAACTTCTGACTGCAAGGGATTTTTGGAAATGGCTAATAGACCATGGTGTTTCTAGGGGCAAGATAGATGGGCAGCCAACATGAGTGTTGCTTAATATTATAATTAATAGATCAAGAATGAATGAATCAAAGGCTGAGACTAGTTGCCCAAAAGAAGGTTACAATCCCTTGCCCAGTTTCCAGACCTGAGCCTTGCCAGATCCAGAGCCTACTGGTTGAAGGAGAGCCTAGGTCCCCTGAAGAAGTACCCTGCACACCATGGCAATTGTGTACAGTAGTAATTCCCCAAGTCCTTCCATAAAGTTACCTATGGCCATTTATTCACTTATTCATACACTGAAGAATGGGAATATCTAGATCCTTTTAGGTCTATTGGATACATAGTCAAATTTGACACTGATACCTGGGGAACCAAAGCACCGTCATGAACCCCATTAAAGGAGACACATACAGGGAATAGGAAGTACGTTGAGCCCTGTCTCAGGTCCACCCATATCTCAGTGGGTCCTCTGTGTCCACACATCTACTTAGTGGTCATTTGCACAGTTTCAAAATAGGTTATTGCAGTGGACATATTTAGAGTTTGCAAGAACCCTCACGCTGGTTCTTTGACCTATGGAATATAAGCCTTTCATTAATAAAGGCCAAGTGGAAGCCCCAGAAACAGCCTCCTCACTTCAGCCAAGACAGAAAATTAAAACAATATTGCATCTTGGGGGCAATGAAAGAAGTTATGTCATCTCAAAGACTTAAAGGATGCAGCAGTGGTCGTCCCTTCACATACCCATTTAACACACCACTGTGGTTCTTGCAAAAACTGGATGGATCATTGCCAATGATAGTGGATTACTGAAAACTTAATTAATAATTAGCCCCAATTACAGGAGGTGTGCTGAATGTGATATCTTTAATAGAGCAGATTTACAGAGCTACTGGTATGTGGCAATGACTATTGATATGCTAATGCATTGAATACCTATGAAAAAGAGGATCAGAAGTTGTTAATATTCACATGGGACAAATAAGACTATACTTTCTATTTTTCCCCAGGGTTATGTTACTTCTCCTGCTCTCTATCATACTGTAGAAAGAAGAAATTCGTATGGAACCACAAAAGACCACAAGTAGCCAAAGCAATTCTGAGAAAAAAAGAACAAAGCTGGAGGCATCACAATTCAAGATCTCAAAACGTATTACAAAGTTATAGTAGTCAAAACAGTATGGTACTGTCATAAAAACAGCCACACAGACCAATGGAACAGAATCAAGAGCCTGTAAATAACCCATGGATGGTATAATAAGAAATGCATTTGGTCTTTGTCCCTGGTTCCCGGCACAGAGTTCCTAAAACCCATGGAATTTCCAGAGTGATAGGAGTGTCTTTTGTTACTCACAGGGAGCCCCTTTTTGACACATCTGAGTTTATACAAGTGAGATAACCTAGATTGGGGCCCCTAGAGAGACTCAGGATGAGGCTTGTCACCAAAAAGACCAATTGATTAGAGGGTTGGAAATTTCAGGCCCACCCACCAACCACTGGGAAGGTGGGATTTGCTAGAGATGAAGCTCTATAAAGCTCTTGGGAGGCCGGCCCGGTGGCCTAGCGGTTAAGTGCGTGCACTCCGCTGCGGGGGCCCGGAGTTTGGATCCCGGGCGCACACTGACACACTGCTCATCAAGCCATGCTGTGGGGGCGGCCCATATAAAGTCAGAGGGAGACAGGCATGGATGTTAGCCCAGGGCCAGTCTTCCTCAGCAAAAAGAGGAGGATTGGTGACAGACATTAGCTCAGGGCTGATCTTCCTCACACAGAAAAATAAATAAATAAATAATACTAACTCTTGGACAAGATTTGATGAGCTTCCAGGCTGGTGAATGCATCCACGTGCCAGGAAGGTGGCATACCCCAGTCCCACAATGACAGAAGCTCCTGTGCTGAGAACCCCTCTGGACCTCTCCCTATGTATCTCTTGATCAGGCTGTTTGTATGTACCTTTTATAACAAACTGGTAAACACAAGTAAATGTTTGGTCCTTATGGTAAACATAAGTAAATGTATTTTTTATTCTGTGAGTGGCTGTAGGAAATTAATTGAACTTAAGGAGGGAGTCCTGGGAACCTCTGATTTATAGCCAGTTGTATAGAGCACAGGTAGCCACTTGGACTTACAATTGGCCCGTGAAGTGGGGGAAGTCTTGTAGGACTAAGCCCTTAATCTGTGGGATTTGATTCTATCTCCAGGTAGAAGTGTTGGAATTGAATTATAATGTAGGACACCCAGTCACTGTCCACTGAGAACTGGAGAATTGCTTTTTGGTGTAGAAAAAACAGATTGGACAATGTATATACAGTCAATTAATATTTGACAAGGGAGCCAAGAATACTCAATGGGGAATGAATAGTCTCTTCAAAACATGGTAATGGGAAAACTGGATAGTCACGTTAAGAAGAATGAAATTGGACCCCTATCTTACACCACTCATAAAAATTAACTCAAAATACATTAAACACTGAAATGTAAGACCTGAATCCATAAAACTCTTAGAAGAAAACATAGAGAAAAAGCCCTTTGACATTGTTCTTGGCAATGATTTTTTGGATATGACAACAAAAGCAACAATCAACAAGTGGGACTACATCAAACTAAAAAGCTTCTGCTTAGTGAAGGAAACCATCATCAAAACAGAAAGGCAACATGCTGAATGGAAGAAAATATTTTCAAATTATATATCTGATAAGGGGTTAATATCCAAAATATAAGGAACTCATACAATTCAATAGAAAAAAAGCAAATAATTTGATTTAAAAATGGGCAAAGGACCTGAATAGACATTTTTCCAAAGAAGACTTCCAAATGGCCAACAGGTACATGAAAAGGTGCTCAATATCACTAATCATCAGGAAATTGAAATCAAACCATAATGAGATTTCACCTCACACTTGTTAGAATGCCTATTATCAAAAAGACAAGAGATAACAAGTGTTGGTGAAAATGTGGAGAAAAGGAAACCCTTGTACACTTTTGACAGGAATGTAAATTGGTCCAGCCACTGTGGAAAGCAGTATAAAGATTCCTCAAAAAATTAAAAATGGAACTACAATATGATCCAGCAATCCCACTTCTGGGTATATATCTGAAAGAAACAAAATCACTATCTTCGAAGAGATAGCTACACATTTATGTTTATTGTAGCATTATTCATAATAGCCAAGACATGGAAACAAACTAAGTGTCCTTGAATGAATGAATGGATTAAGATTTTATACACACACACACACACACACACAAACGCATTATGTAATGGAATTTCAGCCATATAATGAAGGAAATCCTGCCATTTGTGACAACATGGATGGTCCTTGAGGGCATTATGCTAAGTGAAATAAGTCAGACAGTTGGCCGGCCCTGTGGCTCAGCGGTTAAGTGCACGTGCTCTGCTACTGGCGCCCCGGGTTCGGATCCCGGGCTCGCACCAACGCAGCGCTTCTCCGGCCATGCTGAGGCCGCGTCCCACATACAGCAACTGGAAGGATGTGCAGCTATGACATACAACTATCTACTGGGGCTTTGGGGGAAAAAATAAATAAAATAAAATTATAAAAAAATATAAAAAAGTGTCATCAGACAGAGAAAGACAAATACTGTATGATCTCACTTATATGTCGACTCTAAAAAGGCTGAACTCATAGAAAGGGAGAATAGATTGGTGATTGCCAGGGGCTGGGCGTGGGGGAAATAGGTGATGTTGGTCAAAGGGTACAACTTCTAGTCATAGATGAATAAGTTCTGGGGATCTAATGTACAGCATGGTGACCGTAGGTAACAAAGCTGATTTGTATACTTGGAAGTTGCTAAGAGAGTAGGTCTTAAATGTTCTTGCCACACACACACACACACACACACACACACACACACACAAAGGTAACTATGTGAAGGGATGGATGAATTAATTTACTTATTGTTGTAATCATTTTTCAATATATACATATATCAAATCATCATGTTGCACACTTTAAACTGACACAATGTTATTTATCAATATATCTCAATAAAGCTGGAAAAATATTATTTAAAAAAACATGGAAGATAATTTCTGTTTACCAGTAAAGAATATTTTCCAAACAAAGGAAGTGACTGAGCCATCTGGACATTCTACAGAACATCACATTGGTCCAATATATTGATAACATTGTGTTACTAGGCTCTGATGAGCAAGAACTGGAATGTCCTTGAATGCATCCCAATGGTAGGTCATTAAAACTATTCAAAGATGCGGAGGTCTGCCACATTGGTAAATTTTGAGGGATCCAGTGGTCTGTGGCATGATGGAACATTCTCTCAGAAGTAAAGGACAGGTTATAGCACTTTGCACCTCCTGTCACATTTGGCATCAGCCCCACATTTGGTAGCTCTCTTCAGGTTTTAGAGGAAGCATGTTCCATATTATGGCAATATTGCTCTGAGCTACATAGCAAGTGACATGAAAGGTTGCTGGTTTTAAGTGGAAGCCAAAACCATGTCCAGGTTATGGTAAGTAGCCTTGTTACCTAGGCCACCTGACCCAGCAGATATCATAGTACTAAAGGTATGTGTGGTAGGAAAAGTTGCCATGTGGAATCTGGTATCCCTGGCAATTCCCAATATGAGGGTCTTCAATGCAGACCCCTAAGCCTCGGGAGCAACAAGCACAGCCATCTGCTGTGGAGAACTATACACCATTCAACAAACAGCTCCAGGAATGTTGTTGGGCCGTGGTAGAGATGGAGAATCTTATCATAGGACATCAAAGGACCATTGACTACATATACCTTTCATAATCTGGGTACTGTCAGATCCCAGCAGCAATCCACTCTAAGATGGAAGTGGTATATCCAGGATTGGACTAGCACAGGGGTCGGGAAACTTGAGCCTATGGGTCAAATCCAGCCCACTGCCCGTTTTTATAATAAACTTGTAGTGGAACACGGATACATCTGTTCATTTAGATATTGTCTATAGCTGCTTTTGCACTACAGCAGCAGGTCCAGTAGTTGGGACAGAGACCATATACCCACAAAGATGAAATATCTGTCACAAATTAGTTGCATAACAAATTGCTCGGACCCCCATGCCACCTACCACTGTTATACCTTTGCCCATTCCTTACCTCTTGCCTATGATCTAATAGGGAGTTCCTATGACCAGCCAACATAAGCAAAAAAAAAAACTGATATTGGCTCACAAATATGTTGGCTCACTATGTTGATGTGAGCTAAAAGCAAACAGCTGCTGCACTATAGCTCCACTCAGTGATGACCGAAGACAGTGTGGAAATTTCCTTCCAATGGGCAGAACTTCAGGTGCTGCTCCTACTCATCCACTCCTTTCATAGAGATAAAAGTGGCCTGAAGTAGGAATATGCACAAACTCACAGGCAGTGGCAATGGCTTATCTAGTTGATCAGGGTCCTTGAAGGAACAAGAAGGGAAGATCAGGGACAGGGATATCTGGGAAGAGGCATATAGTAGACACAAAATGTTAGGATCTTTTGTATCAAGTGTTTGTTAATGCTCACCAGAAATTATCCACTATACAAGAGACATTAAACAACCAAGTGCACAGGATGACTCAACCAGTAGACATTAGCCAGCTTCTGTCCTTAGCCAGCCAAGAGCTTGCACAACAGGCTCATGAAAGGAGTATGCATGGTGGCAAAGAGGGTGACTGTGTGTGGGCTTCCTCTCACCACGGTTGACATAGTTACTGCCAAAACTGATGTGTGACCTTCCAGCAACAAATAAATTCCAATATGCACCAACCCTCATGAAAACCTACCTGCCATTTGGTGGCAAGCTGATATCATTGTTACTCTTCCACCCTCAAAAGATTAGGCATTCATCCTAATCTGGATTGACATGTATTCCAGGTAGCAGTTTGCTCTTTCTTCCCAGTGTTTCATTCAGAACCATTATTTAAGCACTCACGTAGGTATGATCTTCTAATATGAAACCTGTACATAACAGTGCCCCGGACTAACGAACTTACTCTACAACAAAGGCAGTGTGGCACTGAGCATGAGATCCACTAGTCCTACCCCCATACCACACCCTACAGAAGCTTCCAGCTGACAGAGCATTGGAAGGGCCTCTTGAAAGTGTAGAAGCATGCTGAAGATGACACCCTGCAAGAAAGGGTGCTGTCCTGCAGGATAAAGCATACACAATGGTTTAAAAACAACAGCCATTATATGATGCTGTGACCTCAAAGGGCTGATTAAGTATGACAACCAGGTGTGGAATAAGAGTGACTCTACTCACATCACTCCTGGTAATCCACTGCAGGTGTTTATGCCTCCTATCCCCTCAACAGGCTCTGCTGCTCTAGAAGTTCATGTTCCCTGAGAAGAGTGCTTCCATTGGGGAACACAGTAAAAGTCCCACTACATTTAGAGCTATGGCTGCCACCTGTTCTCTTTGGGCTCCTCATGCCAGTAGACCATTGGACAAGGGAAGGAGTTACTGTATAGGCAGCAAAAATTGATTCCAAATATCATGGGGAGCATGACGAGAGCAGACAGCAATATGTTTGGCACTCAGGTGATCTATGAGGGCTTCGCTTGGTATTCCCACATCCATTTTTAGTTGTAAGTGGACAGGATAGCAACCGCAGGTCATAAAGTTGTGGAAACCAGGAACTCAGACTCCTCAGAGCTGAGGATTTGGGTAAAATCATTAGATTGCTACCTAGACCACCAGAAGTGTTATCCAAGATTTAGGAGACTCTAGAACGGGTGGTTCTTGGTGATGTGTTGTGGCCTTGGAACCAACTGCAGCAAAGGCTTCTTCATTTCACTAACAGTCCTAGTTGTCCTTTGCTAGGTTTTCTACAAGTTACGACCTACCAGAATTCTGAAGAAGCTGGGCCCACATGGAGTAACTCAATGTAAGGAGAAAGTGGAACTGATTAGTGCAAAAGATGGACTGTAGCAGGCGCTTTTGGTACCCCACCAAGATTTAGTACACCCAAGCCTCAGCTGCTATCAGTGTTATTACTAAAGACTCACAGCTGCCCCATTCTCCAGAGAATGGCCTTCAGCTCATGGAAGCTGTTGGTTATCACATAGCCAATTTTGAAGAATCAGACTCCTTGTGGTCTATCCTAAGCAGATAAGCCTTGACTCATGAATTTAGGAGATTCTTTAAATTATAAAACAAGAGCTCTGCATGCTAGAACACTAAACCATCCTTCTCTTCTCCTCTCCTCATCTCTCCTTGCCTCCTCCTTCACTTTCACATTTTTCCTCCCTTCCACCTCTGCCCTCTTCTCCCCTTTCCCTCCACCTAGAAAATTGAAAGTAAATACTTTATAATATTATTATAGCAAAGACCTTTCTAAATATGACCTAAATCTAGAAATGATAAAGTAAAAAACTAAAAAACCAACCATCTCTTTTTCTTTATTTTTTAATCTTTACTTTTTTATTTTTGTTCTCTTTTTTACAAACCCTTGTGTCGAGGGCTGACTTTCAGTGGATTGCAGCAAGGGAGCTGCTCTGCTATGTAGGAAACCCCGACCCAGAAGCAGGTCGTGTACGAATGGTTTAGCACCAGGTTCACCACCAATGTGCACTGCATGACGGGCAAGGGGGTGGCCGCCTTTCTGGCCAAACCCCATTTCCCAGGACAAGGGGCTCTCCGCACCGGACCTCGGTCCCGTGTGGCAGGGCACGCCGTGATGACACGGGGGCCACGCGCGTCGCGGCCTGCTGGCGGGGGCTGCAGGGAACCGGCTATCCAAGGCTAACTGAGGCCACCGTGGCACTGCCATATGGTTCTGCCTCAGCGGGATTCTGACTTAGAGGCATTCAGTCATAATCCCACAGATGGTAGCTTCGCCCCATTGGCTCCTCAGCCAAGCACATACACCAGAAAAAAACTGGCCATCTCTATTTGAAATTTTGGCATGGTAAAAATAATAACTCACATAGAAAAGTGTTACTTTTCATAATATCTGCAATGAAGATTTATAAAACAACAAGATAAAAATCCACAAATTTGCTCTTCTATGCTCTTCATTCTGTCTTCTTCTGGATGAAAATGACCACAGCCACCTTAAGAGCCACATAGTGAACATGGTACAAACTCTGTCCGCCTGAATCCCTGAATGATTGTGTGGAGCAGATGGTGCTGCCTCCCAACCTCCCCAACACACTGCTCCATTAGAACCACACTGGGCAGCTTAGAAGCAGAAACAACCACTTTTGTGGCCATTTGAGCCACAAATGGCTCAAATTTTCAATGGCTCAAACCACTTGAGCCACTGAAATTTGGGAGTTTATTTGTTATAACCACTATCTCACCTAAATTAATATGCTCTTAAACCAACAGCCAGGGTCAGAGCACTAACTTACTTGGGAGAGAAGGGAAGGCAAGTGTTATGGACTGAATATGTGTCCCCCCAAATTCATATGTTGAAGCCCTAGCCCCCAGTGTGATGGTTTTCGGAAATGGGGTCTTTGGGAGATAATTAGGTTTAAATTAGGTCATGAAGGTGAGGCCCTCATGATGACATTAGTGCTCTTATAAGAGGAGATGCCAGAGAGCTTGCTCCGTCTGTCCATCATGTGAGGACACAGAAGGTGGCCGTCTGTAAGCCAGGAAGTGAGCTCCCATCAGCAAGGACTCTGCCTTGACTTTGGATGTTCCAGCCTCCAGAACTGTGAGAAAATAAATTTCTATTGTTTAAGCCACCCAGCCTACAGCATTTGTTATGGAAAACCAAGCTAATTAAATCATCAAGATTTGTATTTTCTTCTTTTAAAAAAATTATTGGTTTTCTATTTCAAAAATAATGTATATTTCATTTAAAGTAAATAGAAAACATAGATAAGTATAAAAGAAGAATAAAGATATTATAACAAAATACACTGTGGGAACCTTAGGAACTTTTTGGATTACATTTTGGAATTCCAGCTCTATGACTTGCTAACAAGTTTATCCTGACAAATTACTTCAACTTTCTGAACCTTGGTTTTCTCATACTTGAAATGGGGATAATGCTACTACTGTTATAAATGGGATATTATTCATAAAATAAACTATATTTATTTTGAAAAAATATATATACAGTTTTTTGTACAGTGCTGGGGCCATATGACCAACTGAAAAATGGTAGCTGTTATTAGCATTAATAATACTCCTGTCCTCCTCTCTAGCCATGACTTCCTCAGTCTTGAGTTGTTAAACATTCTGATCCATCTTTCATTGTTTTGGAACTTGAGTTTGAGTAATAACCTTGCTCAGGGAGTGTCCTCAGGTGATATATTATCTGAGTCCTTGCAGAGTTTACAATGCGAACCTGCTTCCCTATTACAGGAGCAACAACTTGACTGGGCAAAGCTTGTTAGAGGCACATTTTTCGCCTTGAAGCTCTCACAGGTGTTGCTCCATTACCTTCTGGCTTCAATACTATAGAAGCAACGGCCATGGCCAAACTGAGTTTATTCCCCTGTGGGTAACGATATTCTTTTGCTTGCACAATGAAGACTGTTTTTGGTCATCTTTAAGGAATGAAAATTTCAGTATGTTACATATACCATTATATATTAAATCTGCCTAAAACAGTATGTGCCCACCTTTTTAGTGGCACTTTTTTCCATTTTATAGATATATAATTGACATACAGCACTACATAGGATTTGTATTTTCATATCAAGTTGAGATTAAAGTTGTAACAGAATTAATTTTTTAAATACCACAACGAGACTGTCCAAGTAACATAAAGTAACTGTAAAATCATAGGATATACCCAGGTAATTATGAAGGAACCCACCATCCAGTAGGGAAAAAAGGTTAAATGTGGCAGAGTTGGAAGCCATTATCAGGGGGAAAAAACATAAAACATTTTCATTGAGAATGGATTGCGCAAATTGGCACGCTTATTTAGCGTAACGAAGTGGAAAAGGTATATTGCCCAGAAGAAAATCAATAGGTTGTGGCCATATTTGAAGACAAAAATGGAAAATGAGCAGGTAGCTTTGAAAATAACTACTTGGTACACTTGGAAATGCTTGAGAGGGTCTCTGCAGAGGCTGAAGACCCTGGTGAGCAGTTGTAGCCAGAGCCTGGAAGTGTGTTGAGGAGACCCAGAGCTAGATGCCCTCGAGGCTCCTTCCCTCCCACTCTTGTTAGCAGAGTAGGGAGCTGGGTCAGCAGGTCTGAATCTGCTCTCCAGAAGAACAGGCGGATGCCAGCCACTGAGCTCCAGGGACTCCCACTTTCTAACAAGCTCAGATCCTTGACCAGGGACCTGCTGTTGTGTCATAGTAGCACAGATGTCTCTGTCTTGCTGACCCAGTAAATATGCAGAGCATTTGGGGGCGTCCTCACTCCTATAACACTGACCATGGGAATACAGTCCACTGTGCCAGTCTAAGAACACCCCTCATTGGACAATGAGCATATGGGGATCAGTGTGTTTTGATCCTTCTCTGTTTATTAATATTTCCTGATATGTTTTACACATGCACCATGTGGCACTGTGACATGTGTGTCTGTGTCCCTTTGAATCACATTTGGGTTATGTATTGAAGGGCTTCTCCAGGATTATTCTGACTCCAGCTACACCGTGCACTAATCTCTATCCTGGTGTAACAAAGGGACAGTGAACAGCATTACAGTCTAAGCACTGAAAAGTGGGCAGCATCAGACTGTTTTACATTTGCAAGCAGGAACATTTAACTGCAAGACAGTGGGTATTCCAGTTGCAAACAGGAAATATGATTGGTTTTAAGGAGAAAGGGCTTTTCTTGGTTTGGGGAGGACCAAACTCAAAAGAGTATAAGAGCAGAAGAATGGTCACAGCTGGAGGAAGCCGCCTTAGGAAAATTGAGAAGGCATCGATAACACAGAGTCCCCAGCTTTTTCCTCCTCCCTCTCTCCATCCTCCCTGCATCTCTGGTCCAGCAGTGATTGCAGCAGTGTGGAGCTCACAGCCTCAAGGGAGCAACTGAGGTCCAGTGTCACCTGCAAAGATAATGAAGAACCAGGACTTGCCCTTTAGACAAAAGGAGAGAAATAATTGTCCCCAAAACCTTAGGGGAGGGCTGCTCCAGGTACAGGGTGTGGCTGGTTCTGTAGCTCTTCCATATTCACCATGCCAAGTAGGGCAAAAGCTGGAGGCAGAATATAATAAATGATAGTATCACTGCCTCCTCCAGATGTCTCTGAAGTCCAGTGACTGTGTCTTATTGGAACTTGAATGGAAAATTGGTAAAGTAAAAGGTAGAAGAGACATGCATGTTAAAATTATGAATACTCGACAGAAGTAGAATATCTTTTGTGGGTTTCAGGAAACGCAAGAGATAGAGAAACAAGTTAACACCACCATGAGGAAGCCCTTAGCCAAATTCAGAATGTGGAACATTCTATGGGACAAGTGACCTGGTTTCTCCAACAAATCAAAGACCTGAAAAAAAAACAAAAACAAAACAAAGGTGGGGTGAGCGGTATGCTGTAGAAGAACAGAGGCTAGAGAGAGATAACAACCTAAAGCAACATGTGGACCTATTCTGCATCCTGCTTCAAACAAACCAAAGATAAAAGACATCTTGAAGACACTAAATGACATTTGAGTATGCACTAATTATATAGTGAAATTAGACAATTGCTGATAATTGTGTTAGGTTTGATAATAGCATGGCAGTTATATTAAAAAATAATCCTTATCAGTGAGAGATGCCTACTGACCTATTTAACTGTGAAATCATATGTATAAGGTTTGTTTTTAATTTACTCTAGGAAAGAGGAGTGAGAGGAATAGATGAAACATGATGATAAAATATTAATAACTGTTGAAAGTGATGATGGATAATGAGAGTTCATTATACATAATATGCTTTTTGTGTATTAGAAAATGTCCATAATAAAAAGTTTGAAAAAGAAACATGGAGATAGTACAAGAAGAAACTATTTAAAGCATTAAAAGCGCTTATAAGGTATAGTAATCCAAAGCAAAGAGTGGTGTGCAGGGGATTGTCTCTGTCCGTGAAAGCTTATAGTTCATTATAAGCTTGGTAGTACTATTTTACAATGGTATATGATGAAAATTAAAGTGCACACTAAGCCTCATTTATTTTGGACACTGGAGATACAGGGAGGGAGCCCAGAGTCCTCTGGGGAAGAAGCTGGTTACAGAACAGTGTGAGCACAGGTGCAATGCAGAGGGGTCTCCAGAGACAATTGTGCACAGAAGTAGCCATCTAGGGAGACGCTTCAGATGGCAAGTGGAGGTTCCCTAGAGGAGGTGGCGTTGGGAGGGGGAAGGGTTGGCAGTCAATGTTGGAGAACTGGCAGTTTAGGCTCAAGAATGATGTCAACACTGAGATTCTGGGATCACATTGTGCAATTGGCCATGTATAAATCTCACTTTCTTCATGTCCTGCAAATGTGGCCCCAGATTTAGCTCTATCTCTTCCTTGGTCTGAGTCTCCATACTAAAAGTGGTCTTGATTCCAGGGCATGACTTTCTTTGACTCCTTTCCTTTGAAATCCCATAGCCTGATATTTTACCCCTATCTCTAAGAAGTCCACATTTAGGAGGAAACCCAGGAACCCTGTGTCCCAGCATGTAAGGCTGAGGGCCATGGCATGCTAGTCCAATTCTAAAAGAACCCATCTGCTTCCTGTGCTCTGTGATCCTGATGAAATGCCCAGCACCCCTGTGGGAATCCAGCTGTCTCCATACAGGATAATAGTCCCAGTAATTTTGTATAATAAAGGCTTTAGGGACATTACACTGGAAATCCATTCACCTTTGAGCATTTCAACATTAATTGCATGACTCTGTATGTGGACAGTGAGTAGCTCACCAAGTCAGTAATACAGCAGGAAAATGTGGATGTCTGTCTGCTGGACTCTCAGGCTACACTTCATGCAGGACCATCTCCCTAACTCAACATCAACTGGGAAACACTCTTCTCCTGAGAATTGGTAATCACCATTGAGTATTTGCTGCTGCTCTCCCTGACCCAAGTCCAATCATGGATCATATCTTTGATAGCATCTCCTAGGTGAGATGCTCTTTCCTGAAAAGAAAGCTCTTTCATGACATGTAAACATGGCAAAGTTGTCACATTTTACTAACACATGAGATATCTGATACAGCAAGGAGGGCTTACAAAGAGGAATATTAGTCAGAAAACCATAACATCTTTTTGTCAGCATCCATTCATCTAAGCTAAGGGTAGATCTCTATCTGCCAGAAGGAAGGTTTTCATTCCCTCTGAGTTTTCAAACCCTGAAGATTCTTAAAAGTTTAACTAAAAATGTTGAACATATATATGTAAAAAGCAAAACTATATTACACCCCTGAGGGTGTCACTGCAGTTTGTTTGGTTCAACATGATAAGGGGTTTTAAAATATCTCGTTGGAACCCTGAATTCTGTTCACAAGGTCTGAATAATCTCTGGAGTTGATAAGATTCCCTAGTCAAGGGGCACAATTGTGGATAGTTTGCTCACTGGAATACTAAAGCCTAGAAAAAAGCTGACATTTAATTTTTAACAAATAACTTTAAAAAGCCATCTTTTTGTCTGTCTTTATCCTGGGCTTGCTCTGGGGGAAAACCCAGTATTATATTTGTAGGGGAAAAGGGATAAAGGAAGGAGCAGGTCTTCTTTCTCTTTGCTACACAGAGAGCAATGCTCAGGTGACTGCAGTCCAGGGAGTCTGGGGCTAAAATCCTCCACTTGAGAAAAAGGTTTTGACCAAGTGTCCATGACTGGTTTGGCTCAGGAAGCACATTTAAGGCAAGACTCTCAAGTCTCTTGTGACAACAATACTGCATCAGCTCCTGGATTGCAAAGGGCTTGTGTTTTCACATCTCTGAAATTGTAAGTTTTGGAAGATTGTTGCAGGGTGCCACCAAAGAGATAAAGTTGTCCTCAGTTGATGTTGCCTTTGTGTGTCTGAAGGTTGCCAGTAATGGGCAGGAACTGTTATCTGATTGTCACCTTAGCTGATTATCTGCACTGGAAGCAGTGCATGCAACTGCATTTAACCTAGATTTAGATTCATAACTGGCACATAAAAGGTCTGGAGTGATTATAGTATAATTGAATATTGGTTATCACGTATGCAGAAGAATCTGATATAAAATTCAGAGAATAAAATTCTGTAACTAAAGTGATTATATATCATGAGCAGAATGGCTGCACTTTTGTACTTTGTCATGAAGCAATGTTCAGGTACAATAGATGACCCAAGCAGGGAAGAGAGCAGACTTTAGAGAAAGCACCCTTCCATCTTCCTCCTTGTGACAGGGGTGAAACTTGTATTGCTTATCACATGCCTTGCAATGTATTAAGGACAGTACAAGCTGTGTTTTTCTAGAACAGCTTGTATTTTTGTTAAATCAGTGGTGGTTGGTATGACCATTTGTGAAGCAAACAGGTATCATTCAATGGTTTCCAGTCTACCTTCAAAGAAACTGTTTCAATTACATTTGTGACTTTGGATTGGTTACTTTCTCCCTCAGGACCTCAGTTTCCTTATACCTGAACTGTAGTTTAGTAAAATTAACTATGCTATCTCATAGGTTAAGAATTAGATGAGCTGATATTTTAAAGCACATGGAACAATGGCCAGCACATTGTAAGTGCTGTACCAGTGTTTGGTGTTATTATTAATCTTATTATTGCAATATGTACATGAAATTCGATAAAATGAGAAATTTTAACCAAACAGACAATTCAGAAGGAATCCCTTGTCTTTCAATATGCTTTCAAAGTACACAGGTGACCTTGAAAGTGGTAAAATGAGCAAGGTCACAAACAAGTTCTGAAGAGGAGAGTGTGGCAGCTGGTGTCTCAGTGATGCTGTGCTAAATGACCTGTGGCAAAAGCAATTCAGAAAACGCTACAGACTCTTTAGAAATTTCTCTAATCATGAAATCTTAAAATCTGGGTATTGATGAGAATGGATAATTGAATGGATAAATGTATGGTATGCCAGTCAGTCAAAATCATTGCACACATTTAACATATATTTAATTTTTTCCTTCAAAATCTATTAAGAAATTAATAGTGCAGCTTAGAAATTATGAAAGAGCTGATGTATTTTGAACACTTTGCAGGTACCAGGTGCTAGGACTTCACATTTATTCTATCTCCTAATCCCTACAATAGCTCCAAGCTCATTTTAGGGATGAGGATACCGGGGATTAGAAGGATTGATATAAGTGATGTGTCAAAGACTACACTTCTAGTCATTGTAGCTGAGTAATGGAGAAAACATTAAATTTTACTAGGCATTTTGCATTGTTATGGGAAGATTCTTTCATTCACAAGTGAATAGTTTCAGGGGAAGAGATTTAACATGTTGATTTACTTAAGACATGATTGGATCCAGGGACTCAAACTTGCCATCAGATTCTCTCTCTCTTCCTAGGGAAGATAGCCAACCCCCCTCACATTTTCCTACCTTAACAACTTCAGCAGAAAGATGGACATCTTTCTCATAGCATCCATACATAAAGCACCAGGGAAGATTACCCTTGGACTAATCCCCGTTGGTAGGTGGATGTGGTAGAATTGGGTACACCCTGATTGGTCAGGTCTCTGTCGTGAGATTCCCTCATCTTGCAGTGCATCATACTATTTCCTAAGATATTTAAGATCTAGCTGACTATTAAACCACATAACTATTAAACAAAGAGATCTTGCAAATTCTCTGGTCTGTGAGAGAAATGAAAGACAACATTGACTATTAGACCTGCTGGTTTTCTTCATTTTCTTACCTTTATATTTCCATCTAAAAGTTCAACTTTTTAACCTCAGAATTACCTGGAAGACTGAGTTACCTTTCTGGGATCATAATTTTGATGTGGATTCCTGTGGGGTGAACACCAAATCCCTTTGGCCTGAGCTATTTATTTATTCTAATCTCTGCATTCATAGCCACAGTCCTGTGCGAGGCGATGCTTTCACACGGTTCCAAAATCACCCTGAGGTTGGCAGACTCTAAGATTCTCCCAACATTCCTATCCTCTGGTATTACAGCCCTTGTATAATACCCACCCTTGGAAACTAAGCTGGATCTAGTGACTTGCTGGTAACAACAGAATACAGTAAAGTGGTGGAATATATATTTTGGGATCACCAGAGGACAGGATATGAGGGACCTGGGGTCAATTGTCTCAAGGTTGTCTGTCCAAGCCAGGCTGGGGAAGCACAGACTCCCCACAGAACCTAATGACAAATGGCCCACATTACTCTTCTACCTGAGGGCTTGCTACTCTAGATGTCAACTTCCACTGTCCCTGCCATCAGACAGGATGAAGAGGAGGAAGAGATCATCAGCAGTGATTCTCATCCTGGCTAGAATGAACAAGGGGTCTGTCTGTAAAAAGGACAGGAAGGAAAGTGAGGAAACAAGGACTTCCAAATCTAACACCTGGTGAGCTCAAACACTCCTCCAAATCAGGTGCACGTAGCTAGAAAGATGAGGAAGGTACCAGTCTCTAATCTCCCTGTGCTGCCTCCTGTGGCCCAGAACCCCTTTGTCCAACTGAGAATAAGGTCCCAGGGAGCCCACAGTGGTGAACACTGTAAACCTATCTCTGCTCATCTCCAGAACAGATCACCAGGGCCACCCACTCCTGGGAAGTCCTATTCTCTCTATATGTATTAGTTCAGTTGAGTGCAACAGAAACCCCAATACCAGTGGTCTAAACAGGATGAAGCTTGTATGTGTCTCACATGACAGGGAGGCAGGCAGTCCAGGGCTGCTAGGGTGACTCCGCACCATAAGGTTGTCCAGGCATCCAGGTTCCTATGACCTTCCTTCTCTGCTGTTCCTGGGATGTTGCCCTTATTAGCATGACCCAAGGTACCTAAGACCATCTCCATGGGCCATGAGGAACCAGGGCAAGCAGGGAAGAAGAAAATTTTCCTTCCCTTAAGGACAAAATCTACAACTTCACATCTGCTTCATCTGATTAGCCAGAACTTCGTCAGATGAACACAACCCTCAAGGGAGGCTGGAGAATGAATACAGTTTTTAATCCGGGTGACCATGTGCCTGGATAAAACTCTATTACTGTGGAATAAGGATGCTTTTTTTCTATACTAAGTACATTTTTTTAAAATGGGAGCAACAATTGTCATTATCAATATTTTAAACTGAGCCAGTTTTGTATGTAAAAAATGGAATAATCTCAGAATATATTGTTAATTGGTAAAAAGGTGCAGATAGAACGTGTAGTGAAATACCACCTGATAAAAAGGGAAATCTCTCTCCATAATACTGTGGAAACTGGTATATGCAGGGAGGGAATTTGGAAGAACTGTGGATGAGATAGAGGAGGAAATTTACTTTTCACTATATACCCTTTTAAGTTATATGAATTTTTAAAACCTTGGGCATGTATTCAAACCAGGAAAACCCCACATTCATTTAGCAAACATTTATTAGGCAGTTACTAGATGGTAGGCTCTCTCCTAGGCTCAGTGAGGGCAACACCAAGGAATTTACAACAGGGTTAAATATCCTGGTAAATGCAACGTTATACTTAGCTGTGGGGAAACAGCTTCCAGGAGGAAGCTAACTGAGTGCCTACTGTGTGTCAGATGTTGTGCCACCTGCTGGGGACATAAAGAAGATAAAGTGCATTCCTTTGTGACCTAAACATCACAAAGGACGTTGTGAGGAACTGTGCCAACCCAAGACCTTCCAGGACCCCGCACTAATTTGTCTCATCCCGCTGTGGAAAATGACCTCAGGCTTGGAGAGAGAACCTTTGTTCATTTGGTCCAAAAATTAGTGGAAAGATTTAGTTAGAGAACACCAACTTGCTAATGTAACTGAATAATCAGTGCAAGAGAAAATCAGTAAGAAATAATCTGGATGAAGGGGAAGAAACCAACGAAGTGGAATCACAAGAAGTGACTTTGTGGGATCCTGTATGAAAGCCAGCTGGAAGAAATAGTGTGAGCCCAGGATTTGCTTGGCAGGATGATGCAGGAAGGAAAAAAAATAGTTCAGTTTAGTGATGGTGCTTTCCCAGAGGTGTAGGAGGTCTGAAAAATTAAGGTAGAAATATTCAGAGAGGACCCCCTCCCTGATTCACACAAACTGAGATGTCTTTCCAATGATCCAATGACACTACGATTCTTATAATCAGGACAGTGCTTTGACAAACAAGTTCACTCTGCAGATCATCTTGTCCAATGCAAGACCCACGGTCATAATGATCTTGTTCAGTGATTGTCCAGCCTGTGTGTGAACACATCTAGTGCAGAAGCCTCACTACCTCGTGTTCCTGCTTCCTCTGACCTGGCACATCCCTGTGCAGACAGATTCTAAGATGGCACCGAGTGATTCCCCTCCTCCTGGGATTCACACCCTTGTGGAATCTCCTCCCACTGAGTGTGGGAGGAACCTGTGACTTGCCTCTAACCAATAGATTAGGGCAACGGTGATGTCACTTCTGTGATTAGATCATATAAGATCATGATGTCCCTCTTGCTAGCTGACTGTTTCTACTGTCTTTTCTGCTTGCAAGCTCTGACGAACCAAGCAGCTGTGTTGGAAAGACCTTCATTGCAAGGAACTGAGATCAGCCTCCTGCCAACATCCAGAAAGAAACTGACACCGCCAGTCTAACAGCCCACAAGGAACTACTTTTACTCCTCTTGCCAATGACAGACCTTTCCTTTCTTAATGACAGACATCCTGCTTTCTCTTTAGCAGCATAAATGTCGAATTCTCTGACGATCCTAGCTGCTTTCCTCTCATCATCCAGGAGGCCCCAGTAGGCAGCAGCAGGCAGGGTGGGAGGAAGTGCCCATGAGCAGGGGTGTCACTAGACCTCTCCTCATGTTTTCACCTTGGAGAGCAGATGTTACCAGGAAGTCAGCTGGAAGAAGAGAAGTCAGGGGCAGCAGGGATTGGAAGGAGATGAGTGAACACCACTGTCTCTCAGGCCGGTGTGGGGCTGTGCTTTGGGGCTGTAAAATAAAACAGTGAGGAATAAAGTCGCATGGCCACTGCTGATCTTTACTCCTTCAGTATAGCCCACCCCACACCCCAAATGACAACGCCATTGATCCCTTGCAGCCCAGGTGTGACCCTCGCTTGCTACCACCTCCAGCAAACACACTCCATCAGCAAACAGAACCAACTCTCCTGTCACTTCAAACCCCATGGACTCACCTGTAGGGACTAAGAGAAATGCAATAGACTCCCAACCAGTCTCAGTGCCTGGAGAAGAAATGGAAGCTGTCAGAGTCCACAGGAGGAGGTGACCCCTAATGAGGCAGGTGTACAGTGTACAGGGATCAACATGATACAGTGGGAACTTGGGCTCAGCAGTCAGACTGTTTCCTTAGAGTCACAGCTTAGCCAGTTGAAAGTCACTTAACTTCTCAGTGGCCTCAGTTTCCTTGTCTGAAAATGGGGTTGATACCTGTCTTCATCTCACAGGGCTTATATGAGGTTTAAATGATTTAATTCATGTAAATCCCTTAGAACAGTGTCTGACACTTTTAATAAGGTGGAATCCTGGAAAGGGAGGATGTCTCACCACTTGAGTGCCTGTTTCCTTCTTCCATGTGAGAGGACCAGTTCTTCCCAACACTTACCAGCCTAAGCCTCCTCTTAACTTCCCTGTAGTTGGAGAGCTACTCTGTCTCTTATAACCCATGGGGTGGGGGTGGGGGTGGGGCAACCACAAAAAGGCCAATGTGGAGCCAAGGATGGGGAAATTTTAGAGCAATGCACAACCGCACACAAACTCACAAACAGATGCACATATACATACAAACACCCATACATGCTTATATATGCTCACGTACACACATATATACAACCCTCCCACACAAATATCTACATATGTTTTTATACTCATGTGAACCCACACAAATAGACACATAGGCACATTACACATTCCCTTCATATTTGCCATTTCAGTTTGCGGCCTGGCTTGCTCCCACTTCATCTTTTTGTGTGTGTGTGAGGAAGGTTGGCCCTGAGCTAACATCCACGCCAATCCTCCTCTCTTTTTGCTGAGGAAGACTGGCCCTGGGCTAACATCTGTGCCCATCTTCCTCCACTTTATATGGGACGCCACCACAGCATGGCCTGACAAGCGATGTGTCGGTGTGTACCTGGGATCGGAACCCGGGCCGCCAGCAGCAGAGCGCGCGCACTTAACCACTATGCCATGGTGCCACGCCCCACCCCCACTTCATCTTTTTAAAAAATTGAGGATCCTGAGGGAGAAGGACCCAAGAAAATTTATCCCACCAGAAAGAAACGTAATCCCCATGCACTCCGGTATTTCTGGATCTCGCATGACCCTGCTCCTGGAACCCTCATAGAGGAGCAGGGGATCTGACCCTAGATTAAGATCCTGGAGTCCACAGGCAGCCACATGTACTGGCCCACCTGGGAATTGGGGCTCTGGGAGTCCAACAGGTCTCCAGCCTCCCACCTAATCTGCTGCTTCTCAGCCTGCCCTCCCACGGCCAGGAGGGCAGCTATTGAAAAAGCTTTGTGTGGAGAGTGACAGACTTGGGCTTTGCCATGAGCTCTGTTATTCAACCTCCATGCTTCTATGTTTATCCTGTGTAAATGGGAGGGATAGATTATGACCCCACAGGTCTCTTCTGTGCTGACTGTCTCAGATTCTAAGTTCAAGCTCTTGAAAACAGTATCACAGTGCACAGCATTAACATAAGAGGACATAAGTGCTTGGTACAGTTCTCCTTGAGGTACTAGAGAATGTAAACAACATAATAGTAACAAGCACCAAACTTCTGCTGAGAAAATTCTCGAATGAATTTCAGAATCAAACACATAGGGACAGAGATTGGATTGGTGGTTACCAGAGGGGAAGGGGGGAGGGAGGAGGGTGAAAGGGATAATTCGGTACATGTGTGTGGTGATGGGTTGTAATTAGTATTTTGGTGGTGAACATGATGTAGTCCATGCAGAAATAGAAGTACAATGATGTACACCTGAAATTTTTACAATGTTATAAACCAATGTTACTGCAATAAACAAAAAAGAAAAAAAAAAAATAAAAAAATAAAAAAAATAAATAAATAAATAACCTGAGATTGCCCCAGCCTGGGTTAATCCCACTATGCTCTGGGCTCCCACAGTCTACCGGCTCCAGTTCCTGATCCAACACTTACACACTGTACCAAACATTATTGTGTACAGTCTCTCTCCTCTTACCCTGTGGGCCCTTAGCAGGTGGAGACTATGTCAGTGCCTGTAACATAACCATCTGGCAAACCTTTGTGAATTCATGCTCCCACATGGATCAACTGATGAAAGCTGAGCAGCCTCACTATTCAGCTTTAATTGTACCTCTCACTGGTTTATACCTTCATTTGGCATTCAAGGCCTTCACAAACTGTTTCAATAGTGCTAAATGAGAAATTATTAAACTACAACCTATCCCCTGAAATCACTGTGCCCAATTTCACCCCACACCTTGCTGTACTCTAACTTCTGACTGCTTGGAATATCTCTTTTTTTCCTTCATTGACCCAAATAATACACATCCATCAGGTTCTATCCAAAGTTCTACCTCACTCATGAAGCTCTCCCTGACCACTGGGGTGTCTTGAGTATGAACTTTGGTAAACTATTTCTCTGCTTCTCATTTGGCATTTAAGGAGGTTCTGGTCTTTGACATGTCTGGGTATGCATCATAGGGTCAATAAAATGCTCCCAGAAGTATGGGTGCCTCCTCATATTGATTGTAATAACTTTTCTGGTCTCCCACTTACAGTGTCCAAAAGATATATGCTAAGCTTGTATCCATGACCCAATGAGACTTGTTGAATTAATTAATTAATAATAGCATATAGACTCTGACCAGACTAGGCCAGCCTTCACTCTCAAGTGATAACTTGTGCACACTTGCCTGCCCTGGCCTGACTCTATGGGTGAGGTGGTGAGTACTGCTTTCCTCTGCTTTCTCCCAGGCATCTACCTGCTTGATTTTGTGTGTGCCCTTTGTTCAGACCACGCTCCATGGCTTGGTTGTAGCATCACTGCACATTTCCCAGATTTAAGTGAAAAATATTCATCTGACTTGTAAAGATCTTGGTTTCATCATCAAAAGAACTTGGCTCCTCCATCAACCAAGAACTCAAGACTTTGCCTTCATCTCCTCCTATGACAGTAGTTGAAGGGTTGGCCATCCATGAAGCCACAGGCAGTAAATGCAGGGACTCCTGGACCTGGCTCAGACACAGCTGAGTAGAAATACTGCAGAGAGTGTGATCCTGATGTAGGAACCAATGGATTCAGAGTAAGCACCAGTATTTATTGAGTGAGGACCTAGTTCTCAATGTGGAGGGAATGAGTGTATATGTCCTTGTGTGTGTGTGTGTGTGTGTGTGTGTGTGTGTGTGTATGTATTTGTGTATGTGTGTGTCTAATAGGAGAGACAGAGTACACAACATAAACAATGGGGAGACAATTGCACAACAACCCCCTGTACAAGTGAATTCAAACCCCACACAAAGTATGCACTCTGAGAATTTTAAGAAACAGAAGGAAATGTTAGTACAATGCCTCAATAAGAAAAGGTTCCATGAAGAAGCTGTTCTTGGGTAAGGTTTGAAAAAGTAGAGTAGTGGAGGAGTTTTAGAAATATTCTCATAACTTGAATTGAGGTGTAAGTTGCCTGGAAATAGGACTCTCCCCAGATTGCCTGCTATGATGTTTTAGCATCTCAACCCTTGATGTTTTCTTTGCTGTCCCACTAACCTTCCCTTCCCCATATCACCTTTGGTGTCATCATGGAAAACACAGTGGCCTCAGAGTCAGGGAGCTCCATGCCTGTCACATCCTTTGTTTCCTAGTAGAAGTCACTTCCATCTGTGAGCTTCAGCTTCTTTGTCTCTAGAACAAAGCCATTAAGCTAGAAGACCCAGGGCCTCCCTGTTCTACAACTTTGTAATTCCAGGGCTTCTAAAATCACTCAGTGATTCCACGTGATGAGTGTGTAGGAGATGGTGCAGGTGGAGGGAGGGAGTGCCCAGACAGAAGGAACAGCCTGCAGCTCTCCTTGCCACAGCCACCTTGGTCTTGTTTCTATTCCTCAAACATGCCCTTTCCATCCCAGAACTTTTGATCCCTAATCCTTCCCTCATCTGGCATACTCTACCCCATCTACCTGCCACAACCTTTGGTCTTGCCCCCTTCCAGTCTCTGCTAAAGTGTTACTTCCTCAGGGACAATATGCCTTACCCCCCACCCCTCACCTCAGGCAAGATGAGTTTCTCATGCTTATGTGCCACAATGGCAATGAAGAATACAGCAGAGGGGTTCAACAGCAGGCAGGATGAAGTAGAAGCATGAATCAGCAAGCTGGAAAAGAAAACAATGGAATTCACTCAGGCAAAGCATCAAAAAGAAAAAAGAATTTTAAAAAGTGAAAATACCTTGAGGTATTTACCTTGAGGACAGTATCAAGTGGGATAACATTTGCATCATAGGGGTCCCAGAAGGAGTAGAGAGAGAGAAAGGGCCAGAAAAATTATCCGAAGAAATAATGACTGAAAAGTTCCCTAATCTGGGGAAGGAAACAGATATCTAGGTCAAAGAAGCCCAGAAAATTCCAAATTAGATGAACTCAAAGACAACCACGCCAAGACACATTTTAATTAAAATGGTAAAAGTTAAGGACAAACAGAGAACACCAAAAGCAGTAATAGAAAAATAACTACTTATGTACAAAGGAAACTCCATAAGGCTATCAGCAGATTTTTCAGCAGAAACTTTACAGGCCAGAAGGGAGTGGCATGACATAGTCAAAGTGCAGAAAGGGAAAATCTTCCAACAAATAATCTTCTACCTAGCAAGGGTGTCATTCAGAATTGAAGGAGATTAAAAGTTTTCCAGATTAAAAAAAGCTAAAGAAGTTCATCAACACTAAATCGACTCTACAAGAAATGTTAAAGGGACTTGAAGCTGAATCACAATGGCACCAATCAATAATAAGAAAAAGTATGAAAATGAAAATCTCACTGGAAAAGGTAAATATATAATAAAGGCAGTGGATCAGTCACATATAAAGCAATCCTCAAGGTTAAAAGACAAAAGTAGTAAAATTAACTAAAATTACAGTAAATAATTAAGGGTTGCATAAAGTTAAAAGATGCAAAACGTGACATCAAAAATATAAATCAGGGGGTGGAGAGTAGAAAGATAAAGCTTTGGAATGTGTTCAAATTTAAGTTACTATCAACTTAAAACAGACTGCTATTTAAATAGCAAGTTATGTGTGAACTACACAGTAACTACAGGGGTAAAACATAGTAAATACAATCATGTGCCACGGAATGATGTTTTAGTCGATGATGAACAACATATACAATGGTGATCCCATAAGATTTAATGGAGCTGAAAAATTCCTATTGCCTAGTGACGTCATAGCCATTGTAACGTCGCAGTGCAATGGTGCATTATCTGCTTACAAGCAAATCTATAATGAAAAGAAAAAACAAAGCTAGCAAAGCATCCTGGATATACTTATGAAAAGAGTGACACCTCCTTGAGAAGAGCCTCAGGCAGGTCCTTCAGGATGTATTCCAGAAGAAGGCATTGTTATGAGATAACAACTCCACATGTGTTATTGCCCTTGAAGACCTTCCAGTGGGACAAGATGTATAGGCAGAAGACAGTGATATTGATGATCCGAACCTTGTGTAGGCCTAGGCTAATGTATGTGTTTGTGCTTTAGTTTTTAACAAAAAAGTTTAAAAGGTAAAAAAATAAATAAATAATTTTTAAGTAGAAAAAAGCTTGTAGAATAAATATATAAAGAAATAAAATATTTTTCTACAGCTATACAATGTGTTTACATTGTAAGCTAAGTGTTACTACAAAAGAGTAAAAAAATTAAAAGTTTATAAATTTAAAAAGTTACAATAGGCTAAGGTTAATTTATTATTGAAGAAAGAAAAATATGTTTTTAATAAATTTAGTGTAGTCTAAGTGTACAGTGTTTAAAGTCTACTGTAGTGTACAGTAGTGTCCTATACCTTCACATTCACTCACCACTCACTCACTGACTCACCCAGTCCTACAAGCTCCATTCATGGTAAATGCCCTATACACGTGTACCATTTTTTACCTTTTTTACCATATATCTATATTTATATTTATATATCATATTATACCTCTTCTATGTTTAGATACACAAATACTTACCATTGTGGTACAATTGCCTTGGGTATTCAGTGCAGTAACATGCTGTACAGGTTTGTAGCCTAGGAGCTATAGGCTATATACCATATAGCCTAGGTATGTAGTAGACTATATCATCTAGGTTTGTGTAAGTACACTCTATGATGTATGCACAATAATGAAATCATCTAATGATGCATTTCTCAGAATGTATCCCCATCATTAAATGCTGCATGACTGTACACAAAAGAAAATGGCAAAGGAATCTAAACATAATACTACAGAAAGGTATCAAACCACAAGAAAAGAGAGGTGGAGAAGAAGGAAGAAACAGAGAGGAACTACAAAAACAGCCAGAAAACAATTAACAAAATGGCAATAAGTACATATCTACTGATAATTTCTTTAAATGTAAATGAACTAATTTACCGATCAAAAGACACAGAGTGGCTGAATGGATAACGAAAACAAGACCCATCTATCTGCTGCCTTCAAGAGACTCACTTTTGACTTGAATGTAAGACCTGAAACTATGAAACTTCTAGAAGAAAACATAGGCAGTACGCTCTTCAACATCGGTCTTAGCAACATCTTTTCAAACACCACATCTGACCGGGCAAGAGAAACAATAGAAAAAATAAACAAATGGGACTACATCAAACTAAAAAGCTTCTGCACAGCAAAGGAAACCATCAACAAAACGAAAAGACAACCTAACAATTGGGAGAAGATATTTGCAAACCACACATCTGATAAGGGCTTAATCTCCAAAATATATAAAGAACTCATGCATCTCAACAACAAAAACTACCAACCCAATTAAAAATGGGCAAAAGACCTGAACAGACATTTCTCCAAAGAAGATATACAGATGGCCAACAGACACATGAAAAGATGTTCAAAATCACTAACTATCAGGGAAATGCAAATCAAAACTACAATGAGATATCACCTCACGCCCGTCAGAATGGCTATAATTAACAAGACAGGAAACAACATGTGTTGGAGAGGATGTGGAGAGAAGGGAACTCTCATACACTGCTGGTGGGAGTGCAAACTGGTGCAGCCACTATGGAAAACAGTATGGAGATTCCTCAAAAAATCAAGGATAGAACTACCATATGATCCAGCTATTCCACTGCTGGGTATTTATCCAAACAACTTGAAAACACCAATTTGCAAAGGTACGTGCACCCCTGTGTTCATTGCAGCGTTATTCACAATAGCCAAGACTTGGAAGCAACCTAAGTGCCCATCAAGGGACGAATGGATAAAGAAGATGTGGTATATATACACAATGGAATACTACTCAGCCATAAGAAACGATGAAATCCAGCCATTTGTGACAACATGGATGGACATTGAGGGTATAATGCAAAGTGAAATAAGTCAGAGGGAGAAGGTCAAATACCGTATGATTTCCTTCATTAAGTAGTAGATAATAACAACAATAAACAAACACATAGGGACAGAGATTGGATTGGTGGTTACCAGAGGGGAAGGGGGGAGGGAGGAGGGTGAAAGGGATAATTCGGTACATGTGTGGTGATGGGTTGTAATTAGTATTTTGGTGGTGAACATGATGTAGTCCATGCAGAAATTGAAGTACAATGATGTACACCTGAAATTTTTACAATGTTATAAACCAATGTAACTGCAATAAACAAAAAATTTATTAAAAAAAAAGAGACTCACTTTAGAAGTAAGGACACATATAGACTTAAATGGATAAATTTCAATCTAGAATAAATGGGTAAATTTCCTATGGAAAATGATATTTCATGCAAATGGAAATGAAAAGAAAGCTGGAGTAGCTATACTCATATCAGACAAAATGGACTTTAAAACAAAGACTGTAATAAAAGACAAGGAAGGGCATGAGATAATGATAAAGGAGTCAATCCAGCAGGAAGATAGAACATTTATAAATATATATGCACCCAACTTAGGAGCACTAAAATATATAAAGCAAATATTAACAGACCTAAAGTGAGAAATTGAAAGCAATAAAACAATAGTAGAGGACTTTAACATCCCACTTATATCAATGGATAAATCATCCAGAAAGAAAATCAATAAGGAAACACTGGCCTTACATGACACAGTAGACCAGATAGACTTTAAATTAGATATATACAGAACATTCCACCCCAAAGCAACAGAATACACATTCTTCTCAAGTGCACATGGAACATTCTCCAGGATAGATCACGTATTAGGCCACAAAACACGTCTCGATATATTAAAAAAGATAGAAATCTTCTCAAGCATATTTTCTGACCACAATGGTATGAAACTAGAAATCAGTTACAATCAGAAAATGGGAAAAACTGCAAAAGCGTGGAGACTAAACAACATGCTATTGATCAACCAATGGGTCATTGAAGAAATCAAAGGAGAAATCAAAACAAAAATATGACATACCAAAACCCATGGGATACAGCAAAAGCAGTTATAGGAGGGAAGCTCATAGCAATACAGGCATACCTCAACAAACAAGAAAAATCTCAAATAAATGATCTAACTTTTCACCTAAAGGAACTAGTAAAAGAAGAACGACTAAAGCTCAAAATTATTAGAAGGAAAGAAATAATAAAGATAAGAGCAGAGATAAACAAAATAGAGATGAGGAAAACAATGAAAAAGATCAACGAAACTAAAAGCTGATTCTTTGCAAAGATAAACAAAACTGACAAACCTTTAGCTAGACTTACTAAGAAAAAAAGAGAATGCTCAAATAAATAAAATCAGAAATGAAAGAGGAAAATTTAGAATGGATATCACAGAAATACGAAGGATTATAAGAGAATACTACAAACAATTATATGCCAACAAACTGTACAACCTAGAAAAAATGGATAAATTCCTAGAAACATACAATCTTCCAAGACTGAATCATGAAGAAAAAGAAAATCTGAATAGAACAGTCACTACTAAAGAGATTGAAACAGTAATCAAAAACTTACCAACAAAGGAAAGTCCAGGACCAGATGGCTTCAGTGACAAATTTTACAAAACATTCAAAGAAGATTTAATACCTATCCTTCTCAAAGTCTTCCAAAAAATTGAAGAGAAGGGAAAGCTTCCAAGCACATTTTACAAAGCCAGCATTACCCTGATACTAAAACGAAAGACATTACAAGAAAAGATATATACAGGCCAACGTCCTTGATGAATATAGATGCAAAAATCCTCAACAAAATATTAGCAAACCAAATTCAACAGTACATTAAAAGGATCATACTCCTTGATACAGTGGGATTTATGCCACAGATGCAAGGATGTTTCAACATCTGCAAATCAATCAACGTGATACACCACATTAACAAAACAAAGGACAAAAATCATATGATCATCTCAATGGAGGCAGAAAAAGCATGTGACAAAATTCAACATCCATTTATGATAAAAACTCTCCACAAAGTGGGCATAAAGGGGACGTACCTCAACATAATAAGACCATATATGACAAGCCCACAGCTAACATCATACTCAATGGTGAAAAGGTGAAACTTTTCCTCTAAGATCAGGAACAAGACAAGGATGCCCACTGTCACTACTTTTATTCAGCGTAGTATTGGAAGTCCTAACCACTGCAATTAGGCAAGAAAAAGCATCCAAATCAGACAGGAAGAAGTAAAACTGTCACTATTTGCAGATGACATGATATTATATGTAGAAAGCCTTAAATAATTCACCAAAAAATTATTAGAACTAATAAATGAATTCAACAAAGTTTCAGGATATAATATACAGAACTCTACAGAAATCTGTCGCACTTCTATACACTAATAATGAACTATCAAAAAGAGAAATTAAGAAAACAATCCCATTTACAATCGCATCAAAAAGAATAAAACATCTAGGTATAAATTTAACCAAGAAAGTAAAAGACCTGTACTCTGAAAACTGTAAGACATTGATGAAAGAAATTGAAGGTGACACAAATTAATGGAAAGATATTCTGTGCTCATGCATTGGAAGAATTAATGTTGTTAAAATGTCCATACTATCCAGAGCTATCTACAGATTCAATGCAATCCTTATCAAAATACCAGTAGCATTTTCCACAGAACTAGAACAAATGATCCTAAAATTTGTATGGAACCACAGAAGACCTAGAATAGCCAAAACAATCTTAAGAAAGATTAATAAAGCTGGAAGAATCACACTCTCTGATTTCAAACTATACTACAAAGCTATAGTAATCAAAACAGTATGGTGTAGGCACAAATAAACAGACACATAGATCAATGGAACAGAATAGAGAGCCTCAAAATAAACCCATGCTTATATGGTCAATTAATCTATGACAATGGAGGCAAAAATATACAATGGGGAAAAGACAGTCTCTTCAACAAATAGTGTTGGGAAAACCAGACAGCTACATGCAAAAGAATGAAACTGGACCACTATCTTACCATATACAAAAATAAACTCAAAATGGATTAAAGGGGCTGGCCCAGTGGCGCAGTGGTTAAGTTCGCGTGTTCCACTTCAGCAGCCCAGGGTTCGCCGGTTTGGATCCCGGGCGTGCACCGACGCACCACTTCTCTGGCCATGCTGAGGTCGTGTCCCACATACAGCAACTAGAAGGCTGTGCAACTATGACATACAACTATCTACTGGGGCTTTGGGGGAAAAATAAATAAATAAAATTAAAGAAAAAAAAAGAGTTTGTAATCCATATTATCTGTTACATGAGACATTTAGAAACAGAAAGGACACACACACAGAAGAATACAATAGCAGAAGTCATGTGACTTTCTCATGTTTACCCTTCTGCTGTTTGGACTCTGCTGACTCATCCACATGAGCATCTCCATAACTGTACCTGTTCCTTGTCTATTTATTGATGAAGCCAAATCCTTTGTTTGCTTTGGTTGCCACCACTAGCTCTGCTGTAGGGCTGCATGTGTGTGGGCAGAATTCACGAAAGTATCAAATTCCCTAGCAACTCCAATTGGAGGGAGGCGGAGGGGGGATTTCCTGAGTGACTGACTTTCTGAGGGGCTGACTCAGTAAGATTACCAGGACTAGACAGAACTAGCTAGGAAAGAAATCATTTCCTGATTGCCAGTGGGGAAAAAGAAACTTTAATCTTTAGGTGCAATAGTCTGGATGGGCTCCAACACAAGAAACAAAAGTGAACATGGAGCATTCTCCTGAAGAGGGGCAGGTGGAGGGCACCATCCACTTCCACAGTGGAGCTCTCCAGCAGTCCTTGCAGGGAGTCCCCTGTCTCCCAGAATCTACTCCTTACTTATCCTGCCGTCTCCACCCTGCTTGAAAGAAGTGAGGAGGATGGTGGGGGAGGGAGTCAAACAGACTGGAGTTGGGAGGAGTGTGTGCCCTGGCTGACCCAGTCCCAGGGTCAGGATTAACACAGGTCAACACCACTTACTTAGCTGAACCTTTGTCCAAAACTCTAGGAAGGGAGGGGTGAAATGGAACAGTGTCTATTTCCGCTCCTTAGGAGAATATTTAACATTAGAGTGGGTAAAATTATCGTTTCTTTTCTGGGGTTTTCCCATCTCTCTCAGGTTAACCACTGCATCTTGCAGCAGGTAGAGGATCTGAGGCAAAACCCAGGCTGTTTTTCCCATCTTCCCTCCCTTCCTTCTTCACCATGTGTAGTGTTCAGGATGAATTCTCTTGGTATTGATTTTTGGAGGGAGAAAAGGGCAGACATGACTGATTTGGAATTCAATCACATATCTACACATAGTACCTGGTATTATACACGTAGTACCTAATATTAATATTGCTCAGTGGGCTTGAGAAAGGAGACAAAATGATATTTACTTATTTTTCTCTTATGCAAATACACCTTTTACTTCAGTTTACCCTCCAATCCTCCAAAGCAAACAACACTTTTCTAAATTATATCACATGGAGTTACGTGAGGGTGGCAAAAGACTCATGGGACTGGTGGGACCTCAGGTGCTGTTACCTGATATGGTTTGCCAAGTTGGTTCTCAAAGCCATCATGGTCACACTGGAAGAGAAAAGAGAAAGTACTATTATTACATTAGGTAGTGAGACTGCAGATGAGTTTTTTCTTTTTCATTTTATTCTTGCTGTTGTTGTTGTAGCTGTAATGATGTTGTGCAATCAGAAAAAAATTGGGGAAGAGGAAAAGAGTTGACCTGGACTTTCATAAAGCAAAGAAAGAAGCAAAACAAAAAATGAAACAAGGATTTCCATGTATTATCCAATATAATCCATTTAGAACTCTGTGAAGTCATCACATATTATTATCCCAGGTTAACTAACAAGTGTTAGAAATCAGACTCAGAAGCGCCCAGCCCAAGATCACATAATTAGTGGAACCCAGGTCCTCTGACACTCGGCCTAGTGCTCGATCTACTATGGCAACTTCAGCGAGGAAAGAGCCTCAGAGATCAGGTGGTTGATCCCCTCACAATATCACAGTTCTCTACAGTTGTATATTGTCATATAGTTGATGTTGTCAAGAATGAGTGGTTGAATCTCTTTAGTGATGGAGAACTCACTGCCTACTAATGAAGCTCCATCCTGTGTTAAATCTAATTTAAAAAAAAAACAAAACAATGATGAGCCTAATTCTGTCTCCCTGAAGCTTCTACAGAAATGACCAATTTCTCACCTCTGTGGTCAAACAGAATAAGTCCTCTCATAAGACCCTTCAAATATTTGAAGTCTAGTCATAGCAAGGTATATTGCATCCAGGTAAAAAAAAAAAATGGCTATTTTCAGCAGGAGAATTGATCCAAATATTCCAGCCTACCATTACTAGCAACAGGAAGTTCTCCCAAACTACTTTTTGGGGAGTTGTATTAATTTATGAACTCAAATGATATTTATTTAGGGCCTGATATCTGCCAGGCACTGGGGATACAGCAATTAGCAAGTCAAAATGTGCTCTGTATGTTTATATACTAAACAGTTGGGCTGGAAAGACAGGCATTTGGATTATAGAGCAAGGACACCCACCCTAGACTGGGAGCAGCTCAAGATGTCCTCCCTGAGGGGGTGCCATTTGAACTGAGCCCTGAGGAAAAACAAGAGTTGACAGGGGAGGCATAGTTTATATCGAAGGAAACAGCTAGGGAGAAGTCGTGGATATTGGAGAGAGTGGCAGGTTCACAGGACTGCCCATGTCCAGGGAAGCTGGAGGCAGCTGCAGCATGGCGCTGAAGACTGCAGGCCTCAACCTGGACCACCTAGATTCTAGTATTTCCTCCACCACCTACTTAGCTATGTGACCCTGGACAAGTTTCTCACCCATTGTGCACTTCAGCTTCCTCAACTGTGAAGGGTGACATTTTAGGGATGTGGTGAGGATTGGTTGAGTTGATACATGTCAAGTGCTCAGAAAAGTGCCTGGCATATAGTTGATGCTCAACCAATGTTTGCTTTTGTGGCTGGAGAGAAACAAGGTGGGAGACAGAGGGGAGGCTATTGGTAGAGGCCAGGCCCTGCGAGCCCCCCTGCTGGCATGGTGAACAGGGAAGCAAAGAAGAGAGTCCCATTCTGAGAAAGCCCACTCTGGCGCAGCGTGGAGAAGAAGAGAATGTATCTGCAGGGACCCGTTAGGAGGCTATTGCGGGGGCCCAGCACTAGTGGCATATATGATCCTTTTCCATCCTAAACCACTCCTCTTCTCATCTCAATTCCTTTGCACATTCCTAACCACATCCTCCTCCTGTCACAAAGTTAGTTAAGAAGGAACTGCTGAGCACACATGGACAGCAGTCATGGTGACCGGGCCCACTATTGGGAACCTCCTGGAAGAGGTGACGTGCAGAGTCCGCCTGGAGCACATGAAGGACCCTGTGAGCATCTTCTGTGGCTGCAGCTTTTGCCAGGCCTGCATCACTGAGTGCCGTGTCACTTTCAGATCCACTGAGGGAGCCACGTGCTGTCCATTCTGCAAAAAGCCATTTCAAGAGGGGGACATCAGGCCCAAATGGATTTTAGCCAGTTTGGTCTCCATCCTCCTAACACTGGAGCCCAGGAGTGAGAATCTAGCAAAAGAAGTTTGGTTCTGTGAGCAGAACAAGGAAAGGCCCTTTTTCCATTTCCAGGAGGACCAGCAATTCCCATGTGTGGTTTGCAAAGATCTCACAGAGCACGAATGCCACTGGGTGCTGCAGAGGGAGGAAGGTGCTAGGTCTTATGAGGTAGGTAAACTCTTTTACTGCCTAGTCTAAACTTGGGACAAACCTTTGGTGGCTTGATCTATTGTTGGCTGTAGCACTATTACAGAAAAATAAACTACTGTATTCTGAACACAATTCTGAATGAAACAACGGCTTCCTTTAATCCTGGATTATACTGGTAAAAATTACTTCTGTACCCCTGTTACTTCACTTCTAAAATTCTCAGGCAACAGATGGCATCACAATTTCTCTACCTGCAAAATATAGAAACTTTAGTGTTGCTGTAAGATTTCACATAACCTCCAAAATCCCCTTGAGACTTTTGAGTGTGGAGGAAACATCATGGGACACAAATTGATAAAGGGAAAACAGCAGTGAATAGATGGGGCTTTTATTTGAGGTGGGATATACTATTTGGGCAAATGAAAATACTATGTTATTTGCAGAAAAAGTATAACCTTGATATATTCATTAAGTATTTTTTGGCTGAATATGGCAAAATTGACCTTAAGCTTGTCAAAATGGGCGCTCATTGTTTTTGAACAAACAAAAGAAAAAGCAGGGATGCAAATGAACCTGCTACAAAGCCTAATTCCTCTCTGCTCCTCCCTGCTGGAAGCCATGGACTATCCTGACCAGGGAGGACTGTCCTGGGCCAGCGCTGCCACGATGGAGTGGGGAGGTGTAACTGATTCTGGGTTTTAGTAGTAAGAAGCCATTTGGCTCTCACACTAAGCTATGTCCATCAACTTAGATGCTATCTGTGCTAGAAATGATAACTGGATCTTCCATCTACCTTATTCTGCTTCTTTCTTCACTTCTTAGGGAAGAGAGAGGCTATTTATCAAAGGCCCCCTTACAGATGACAATACTGATGATCCCTCAGGCTTGAGGATCCTCTGACTCTGAGGGAGTATCTAGAGGTCATCTAATTACTCTCCTTTCTTTCCCTCAGGTGGAAGTGGGTGCCGTTTCCAATCCCCGTAGCTATGTCCCCAGCCCTTGAAAAGAGACTCCTTGAAATCACAACTAAGACATGTACTGCACGAGTCTGAAGCATCTCAAAGTTCAGAAGGGTGTCTGCTGTTAGACTCTTCCTCTTGATTCTACCTTATAAAAGTGAAAAATTTATAACGGAGTGTTAGATGATGGTCTATTTTTTAAACAGCATTATCACTTTGGGGAAGGAAAACAATACGTGTTTTCACCAGGAATCACTCCCACAGATATGTTCTTTGAGGTCAAGAAATTTCTGGAGTAATAATAAAGAACCTTATTGAGCACTTCTTGGATGCCAGCATCATGTTCAGTGCTTTCATTTTTCTCAATATACTCTTAGTATACTCAATATTCTCAATATACGTCATTTTACTTATGATAAAACTGAAGTTGGAGAAATTATGTGATTTTTTCAAGGTTGCACAATTAGGAGGCAGAGTCAAGATTCAAACCCAGTTTTCCTTCATTTGAAAGATTGTGCTCTTTGCTGCATCACACTCTACAGCTTTTCAAAGTGATCCTCCAACAACAACAAAAATCAGTCAACTTGATGAGCAGGAAGTTGCCCTTAATGGGTTCACCTAATGGCAGGGCCAGCTCAAGGCAAGGTTTTCTGCCTCTTCCCCCTCTTTTAAGTGAATGGCGCTCTACGGTGACCAATCATCCATTTCTTCTTCCAGAGGCCATGTCAGTTGACTTGGAGCAACACCAAGGGAAACTGGGAGCAGGTTAAGCACCAGGATAAAGCCTCCAGGACAGCCCAAGGTGAAGCCTGTTGTGGCAGCTAAAAAGAGTGAGTTTACACCTGGTATTATAAAATGAGGAGGAGCTTTTTCCTTCCCAATCTAAGTAAAAGAGATTGGGAAGCTCTTCAGCACCTCCCCCCTCCTCACTTTGTGGAAGTTTCTTGGCACTGGGAATCTTCACAGACCTGTGAGAGAGGAGCTTTCCTGAGGTCCTAAGGATCCCTGAGAATCATTCTTGGAGTCTAATGGAAAAGAACTTGTGGCTCTTGAGCAAAAAGAGGTCTTCTGTATTTTCTGTGGATTTTGATGATCTAGATTTGTAAAACTTCTATGAGATTAGAGAATTGAAAGGTTGTCATATCTCTGAAACTGAGTCAATACAAGATATTTTCTCCAGTATTTTCCAAACATATCATGTGGGACTCTAACCTGGTAGAAGAATAAAGAAATGCCTGAGGACAATCAGGTCTAGGAACATTTATGAGCATAATAAATATGACTAAGGTCAAATTAGAAGAAGAATCAGAAAAAGAAGAACTTAAAGGCAATATTTTGAAGTTTTGGGGAGATCATATTACTACTGAACTAATGATTCCTTCATGTGTCCGAGGAAACTGAGTTGAAATTTACTGGGCAATTTCTGTGGGGCAGGTCCTTCATACATAATTTCACATCCTACTAACAATAATGCATTCAAGACAGATTCTATCACAAATAACTTGTGGTAAGGAAACTGAAGGTTAGGAAAAATAATTAATATGTTAAGGCCACACAGTTTGTAGGCTGTTTAGCCAGAAACCAACCTAGGTCTGGCTTCTGTTTGGTTTGGGAGTCTGTGTTCTCCCCACTCCATCATGCTGCCTCTCCAACCCCGCAGCACAGTGCCCAGGAGACATGTGGGTCAGCCAGATGCAGAGCAGGTAGTGGTACCACCAGAGTAGGGTGGTAGAGATAGAAAGTACAGGGAAAGGAATTAACCCAGTACCGTATTCAGCCCACTATTCTCTCCCTCCCCGGGGGGACCATCAAAAGGTTATAGAGTGGAGGAAAAAGACAGGTGCTGAGGGCCATCTCCATCCGACTATTCAATATGGAGCCAAGCCAGAGCCTAATATCCACACCCCAGGGAGCCGGGGACATAATTCTTGGTAATGGGGCCTATGTTCTACTCTTAGGGCTGATCAAAAAGAACAAACAGGGCCGGCTCCGTGGCTTGGCGGTTAAGTGTGCGCGCTCTGATGCTGGCGGCCCGGGTTCGGATCCCGGGCACGCCCCAAGGCACCACTTCTCCATCCAACGCGAGGCCGAGTCCCACGTACAGCAACTAGAAGGATGTGAACCTATGACATACAACTATCTACTGGGGCTTTGGGGGGAAAAAAATGAATAAATAAAAAAAAAAAAAAAAAAAAAAAAGAACAAACAGAGGTATACTTCAATGGAAACTAGGGTAAAAGGAGAAGCTGGCAGAGAGAGGTTTATACAATGATGTTCGTAAGACTATGGAGCCCATATCAAGCTAACCACGGGGAAAATGAGTCACAGTGGCTCCTTCCCTGAGCCTGTGGAATGATCCTAATTAGCACCCCTGCAGACAACTGGGTCTGATCCCAACCACAGCTGCTCAGCTGTGTCCCCGTCTGGAAGCAGACTGTGTGCAGTGGTCATTTTATTGCAGCCACGTGACTCAAGGTTGGGATTGGTGACTGCTTCACTGAAGCGTGTGTGCCTGACACACCTGACAGTTTCCTTCTCTGTTCAGTGCTGAGAAAATTACACTCAATAAGGAAGGTGAAGCTACAGAAAGCCATGACTGCCAGAAAATGTTAGGATTTAGAGCCAATAAAGATCTTAAAAATCATTCTAATTATAAAGATGAGGGTGAATCAATTTTTGAAGGCCATTAATGTTGATAGGTGGCAGAACATGGATACAAACCCAGGACTCCTGACTCCTCGTCCAGTGTGCTTGCCATTATGTCATGAGGAAGGACAAAGTCTGAAAGTCCCAGGAGAAGAGATGGGAGACTCATCTCCTTCTGCTTCTTTTCCTCATAGAAAATGTAGAACCCAAATGGAGCCAAAGATTCAGGCCACCAGGAGTAACAGGTTTGTCTCAGATGAGCTATTCCTTGCCCTGCGTTGAGCGTAAGTCAAAATATTTGACCATTAAGCTTTAAGCTGTGGATGACAATATCATTCTGAGAGGTGGGAGCCAAGTAGCAGAAGGTTTCTGTTTTCTCTGCAAATAGTTCAAGTTGCCTCACAAAAAGGTTAAATATACAAGACAATTGAGGAATCAAGGTTAGTTATGCAAAGAATATCAATTTATAGGAGTACTGGGTATTGCAAGTCATATAATAAATAATTTATTCCTATAACAATGGGGATGAAAGACAGTCCACCTTGTGAGCATAAGCAGCTATGCTGGAGAAAGCTATCCAGGGTAAGGCCAGTATGCACAAACCTATTTAGGGTTCACAGTTAACACAGACAGCCCTATTTCCTTCCTGGTGGCATCTGTGCAACATCAATAAATATTTGTGAATGAAATCACTGAAAGACTCTCAAGGTCAATCTTGGAGGAGCAATTGTGCTTAAAATAGCATAGTGGGAAAAGTTTGAGATTCTCTGGTAGAGGCAATAATAACTTAGACTTCTAAAACAAATGATGATTTTCTATTTCTTTTAGGGGCCCTGGCCATTAACCCAGAGAGAGACCAAAACATAAGTAGGATTTTCTGAATTGCACGTTGAAGTATAAACATCAGTCAGAAATGGTTCTGTGGCAGCAGCCACAGAATGTGAGTAATGGAAATTAAAGAACAGAGATATCTAGAAAGTCCCCTTTACTCACGTGGACAATGCGGGAAACAGGAAAAGTAAGGTCAACCTCCGGTAGTCATATTAGAGCTGCTCTTCTATTTGAGGTAGCCAAGTGACCAGACACAAACCACCTCACCTTTCTGAGACTTACTTCTCTTCTGTATAGGAGAAGTAACAATTTCTCCCTTTGCCTGACGGAGTTGTCATGAGCCTTAATGTGTTTTGCATATTGTAAGGTGCTATGTAAATTCAAGCTGTTTTAATAATATTCATTAATAATAATAATGATTTCTCTCATATTGCAGAGGAGGAAATAGAAGAACAGAATGCTGATAGTGATTTGCTCTGAGTCCAACCAGAGGGAGGATCTGGGTCTCCTATTTCCATCCAGTGGAGCTCTGAACTTCAGTCTCTTTCTCTAGAGTGGAAGTGGTCCTGGACCAGGACACTGCTCACCTGAAGCTCCTGGTCTCTGAGGATGGGACACATGTGACTACAAGAGGCTCTCTGTTAGGGCCATCTGCTCATCCCAAGAGATTTAACACCAATCACTATGGGCTGGGTCAGGAGGGCTACTCCTCTGGGACCCACCACTGGATGGTGGCACTATCATATTGGGGAGACAGCATCCTGGGGGTTGCTCAAGGGTCGGTGAGAAGAAAGAGAAGGATCTTCCTCTACCAGAAATAGGGGGTCTGGGCTGTGAGGGTCACCAGGGGACAGTTTGAGGCTCTCACAACCCCAGAAACCAAACTGACCCTGGATGAAAATCCCCAGATGGTAGAGGTGATCTTGGATTTAAGGAAGGGCCAGGTGACCTTTGTTTATGCAGAAAAAGAGAACGAAATTTTTACTTATCAGGATTCTTTTGCAGGGAAAATAGTCCCATTCTTGGGCCTCTAAGCACCAGAGGCACGGCTGACTCTTTAACCCTGAGATGGGTATGGCTTTCCCACAGTCCCTCATGAGAACCTGCTCAGAAATGGCTTAATTACCTGGGTTGGTGGTTCCTCTCCTGTTAGACAGGTGGTTCCTCTCCTGTTAGACACATGTTGGACATCAGTGAAGGGACAGATGTGACAGACTCCCTGCCATCACATCCACATGATTTCTAAGGATGGCAAGAGATCTGTGTTCTCCATATCAGTTGGATCTGCCCCATTGAAATCAGCAGAAGTCATGACATGTGTGTTACAGTTCCTAAACCTCATCGTTCCATTTTAAGCCCAGAGCCCTCCCCTGCCCAGATTTCCTACCATGTAAAACAGCAATCCTCAAACATCAGTGTGCATAAAAACTTGTTCTTATTAAAAATGCAGATTCCTGGGTCTACTCCCAGAGAACCAGATGCCTTACCTCTGTGGAAGAGCTTGAGAGTTTGCTTTTTGAGATGAGCTCCAGGTGTTTGGGGATCACACTTTAAGAAACACAGCCTTAGGCAGTGCTTCTGAAATTCTCGTATGTAAGCAAATGATGTGAGGGTCTTGTTAAAATGCAGATGCTGCTCCTGTAAGTCTGGTGCTCATTCTGAAATCCATTCTCATGGACATGAAACATGTAGCATAATGAACAAATTTTCCAATCAAAGGGCATAGTGTTGTTGAATGGATAAAAAAAAGACCCATCTCTATGCTCCCTACAAGAGACTCACTTCATATATAAGGACACACACAGACTGAAAGTGAAGGAATCAAAAAAGATATTCCATGCAAAAGGAAACCAAAAGAAAGCTGGGTAGCTATATTTATATCAGAAAAATACACTTTAATACAAAGACTATAATGAGACAAAGAAGGGCATTACATAATGATAAAGCTGTCAATAGAATAAGAGGATATAATATTTGTAAATATTTATGCACTCAACATAGGAGCATCTAAATATATAAAGCAAATATTAACAGTCCTAAGGGGAGAAATAGACAGCAACACAATAATAGTAGGGGTTTTTAGTACCCCACTTACATCAATGGATTGATCATCCAGACAGAAAATCAATAAGAAAACATTGGCTTTAAGGACACGTTAGACCAGATGGGCTTAACAGATATATACAGAAGATTCCATCCAAAAGCAAAACAATACACATTTTTCTCTAGTGAACATGGAACATTCTCCAGAATAGATCATATGTTAGGCCACAAAACAAGTCTTAACAAATTTAAGAAGGTTGAAATAATATCAAGCATCTTTTCCAATCACAATGGTGTGAAACTAAAAATCAACCAGAAGAACAAAATTGGAAAAATCACAAATATATGGAGCCTAAACAACATGCTACTGAACAACCAACGGGTAAAAAAAAGAGAAAAAGAGAAATCAAAAAATACCTGGAGACAAATGAAAATGGAAATACAACATACCAAAACTTATGGGATGCAACAAAAGCAGTTATAAAAGGAAAGTTCATAGCAATAAATGCCTACCTCAAGAAATAAGAAAAATATCAAATAAACAACCTAACTTTACACCTCAAGAAACTAGAAAAAGAAGAACAAAAAATAGCCAAAGTTAGTAGAAGGAAGGAAATAAAGACCAGAGCAGAAATAAATGAAATAGAGACTAAAAAGACAATAGAAAAGATCAATAAAACCAAGAGCTTGTTCTTTGAAATGAGAAACAAAATTGATAAAACTTTAGCTAGACTCACCAAGAAAAAGAGAAGACTCAAATAAATAAAATCAGAAATAAAAGAGAAGACGGGTCAACTGATACCACAGAAATGCAAAGGATCATAAAAGACTGCTATGAACAATTATATGCCAACAAATTGGACAACCTAGAAGAAATGGATAAACAGCTGAAAACATACAATCTTGCAAGAGCAAATCATGAAAAAATAGAAAATCAGAATAGATTAATTACTAGTAAGGCCATTGAATCAGCAATCAAAAATCTCAAACAAAAAAAAATGTCCAGGACCAGATGGCTTCACTTGTGAATTCTACCAAATATTCAAAGAAGACTTAATACCAATCCATCTCAAGCTCTTCGAAAAAATACAAGAGGAGGGAACACTTCCAAACTCATTTTGCGAGGCAAGCATCACCCCGGTACCAAAACCAGACAAGGACACTACAAAAAAGGAAATTACAGGCCGATATCCCTGATGAACATAAACACAAAAATCTTCAACAAAATATTAGAAAATCAAATTCAACAATACATTAATAGAATCATACACCATGATCAAGTGGGATTTATTCCAGGGATGCAAGGATGGTTCAACATCGGCAAATCAATCAATGTGATACACCACATTAACAAAATGAAGGATAAAAATCACATGATCATCTCAATAGATGTGGCAAAAGGATTTTACAAAATTCAACATCCATCTATGATAAAAACTCTCAACAAAGTGGATAAAGAGGGAACATACCTCAACATAACAAAGGCCATATATGAAAAGCCTATAGTTAACATCATACTTGATGGTGAAAAGCTGAAAGCTTTTCCTCTAAGATCAGGAACAAGACAAGAATGCCCACTCTCACAACTTTTATTCAACATACTATTGGAAGTCCTAGCCACAGCAGTTAGGAAAAAAAAAAAGAAAAAAGAAATAAAAGGCATCCAAATTGGAAAGGTAAAAGTAAAACTGTTGCTAATTGCAGATGACATATTATTTATAGAACACCCTAAAGGCTCAACCAGAAAACTGTTAGAACTAATAAGTAAATTCAGTAAAGTTGACAGAAACAAAATCAATATACAGAAATCTGCTGCACTTCTATACACTAGTAACGAACTAACAGAAAGAAAAATTAAGAAAACAATCCCATTTACAGTTGTATCAAAAAAAGTAAAATACCTATGAAAAATTTAACTATAGAGGTGAGAGACCTGTACATTACAAGACATTGATGAAAGAAATTGAGGAAGACACAAATAAATGGAAAGATATTCCAGGATTATGAATTGGAAGAGTTAATATTGTTAAAATGTCCATACAACCTAAAGCAATCTACAGATTCAATGCAATTCTTATCAAAATTCCAGTGGCATTGTCACAGAAATAGAACAAACAACCCTAAAATTTGTAGGGAACCACAAAAGACTCTGAATAGCCCAAGCAATCTTGAGAGAAAAGAACAAAGCTGGAGGTCTCACGCTTCCTAATTTCAAACTGCATTACAAAGCCATGATAATCAAAATGATATGATATTGGCATAAAAACAGACAATAGAGCAATGGAACAGAATAGAGAGCCCAGAAATAAACCCACACATATACGGTCAATTAATTTATGTCAAAGGAGCCAACAATATACAACGGGGAAAGGACAATCTCTTTAATAAATAGTGCTTGGAAAACTAGAACCACATGCAAAAGAATGAAATTGTACCACTATCTTACACCATACACAAAAATTAATGCAAAATAGATTAAAGACTTGAATGAAAGACCTGAAACTATAAAACCCCTTAAACAAAACATAGGTGGTAAGTTCCTTGACATTGGTCTTGGCGATGACTTTTTGCATCTGATACCAAAAACAAATGCAATGAAAACAAAATTAAACAAGTGACCCTACATCAAATTAAAAAGCTTGTGCACATAAAAGGAAGCCATAAACAAAATAGAAAGGCAACTTACTGAAAGGGAGAAAATATTTGCAAATCATATATCTGATAAGGAGTTAATATTCAAAATATATAAAGAACTCATACATCTCAATAGCAAAAAACTCAAACAATCCTATAAATAAATGGGCAGAGGATCTGAGTAGACATTTTTCCAAAGAAGACATACAGATGGCCAGCAGGTACATGAAAAGATGCTCAACATCACTTATCATCAGGGAAATGCAAATCAAAACCACGATGAGATATCACCTCACACCTGTTAGAATGGCTAGTAACAAAAAGACAAGAGATAACAAATGCTGTCGAGGATGTGGAGAAAGAAAATCCTTGTGCACTGTTAGTGTGAATGTAAACTGGTATAGCCAATATGGGAAACAATACGAAGATTCATTAAAAAATTAAAAATAGAACTACCATATGATCCAGGAATTCTGCTTCTGGATATTTATCCACAGAAAACAAAAACACTAACTTGAAAAGATGCACCCCCATGTTCACAGCCAAGCTATGGAAACAACCTAAATGTCCATCAATGGATGACTGGATAAAGGAGATGTGGTATATATGTTATTCAGCAGTAAAAAAGAATGAAATCTTACCATTTGCAATAACATGGGTAAACCTTGAGGACATTGTGCTAAGTGAAATAAGTCAGATGGAGAAAGACAAATACCACAGAATCTCTCTTATATGTGGAATCTAAACAAACAAAACTCCAAGCTCATAAATACAGAGAATGGATTGGTGGTTGTCAGAGGCTGAGAGTGGGAGATGAGTGGAATGAGTGAAGGGGGATAAAAGATATAAACTTCAGGTTAAAATAAATAAATCATGGAAATGTAATGCACAGCATAAAAACTATAGTTAATAATACTGTCTCACATATTTGAAAGTTGCTAAGAGAGCAGATCTTAAAAGGATCATCAGAAGAAAAAAGATTCCACAATTATGTATGGTGATGGATGTTAACTAGACTTATTGTGGTGATCATTTTGCAATGCATGCAAATATCAAATAATTACTTTGTACACCTGAAACTTGTATTAGTTTACATTACATTATGTTGTATGTCAATTACACTTAAAAGAAAATACTTAAAAAAATGTTTTTAAAGATCAAATTTTGAGCTGCTAGGTTGGTGGACATGTGGAAATTTGGAGAAAGTGGTGCAGGAAAGTTCTGCACCCTTTCCCCATACCTTGTCTTATGCATCAATTGTATCTCTCTGTTCCTGAGATATATCCTTTTATAATAAACCAGTGATCTCACAAGTAAAAAAAAAAAATTAAATTTTAATCTAGGTTGTTTAACCTTCTTTAAGAAAGGGGTTCACCATATGACATGCCCGTCAAAATCCAGTATTCAGAAGCCCAATGGCCTGACCATCTAGCAGGTCCAACACTAAAGTCCCATGAATCTATTTGCTTCAGTCAATATCACTTTGTGTGCTCTATGGCCAATCGACATTAACCTTAACTGCACAGAATCTCCAGTGCTATGGGCTGTCAGCAGTTTACCATCAAACAGTGGACGGGTGCAGCACTCCTTTGGATTTGCCACAATGGAACAGATGAGCTGTTCCATCAGTGACCCATGCTTCATTACCAGGTGGCATATCTGTTCTCATGTCCTAATGGCCAATGGTTTGGGTAAAGCAGCAGATGAGCACATCTTCTGCCCACCATCTCTTCATGCAGTTTACTGAGGCCTCTGCATCCAGGCTTGGCCCTCAAGTAGATGTGCCATTTCCATTTCACATGGGACATTTTTTGCACCTTTCCTACCTCTTACAATTTTGGCTCAGAGCATATCTCTTAGGAATGAGAAGTCATAACTTTTTCTTGGGCATGACAATTGTTATTCAGTAGGATTTGATAACACCAACGCAGTTACATCTGAAGGGGCTTCTATTCCTCAGAGTTGGAGGAAAGCCTTAAGTCAAAAAACCCAGACCCCACTGAATAATGGGAGAGGCACACTGTCCAAGGCCACAAGCAGCTGTCAGATTGGCAAGAGACACCTGTAATTTCATGGTTCTGAGGAGGATGGAGGACAAAGGCAGAGCTTGTTTCAGACTTAACAGAACCGCTTCCAAGGCCTCATTCAAATTTAGCTGTATTTTTGGAGACTTGATTCAAAGAATGTAAGAAAATTCTCAGGTGCATAATGTGTTGTCTCCAACACTAAAGAAGCAATCAGATGGAAGACGTCCTTCTCTGTCGCTGTGGGTTGTATAAAGTCAGTGATTCCCCTGAGGAGTTTGTGTGCCCAGACCCCAGGCCTAATCGTATTTCAGTTTGAGAAACCTGAATAGGGAATCTCTGGTGCCTGATCCATATTAGTCTCACAAGATTAAATCATGGGCTGTGACCTTTTCTCCCCCAAATCCTCTTTCAGGTGGGACTTCTGGTAATGGCAGTATGAGGAGGTTGGGCAAGTCTTCCCACAGAAGATAATTATGAAAACTGGACAAAAATATTGAAAGCAAATATTGAAGTCACTGAAACAAAGGCAGGCAGAAATATGAGAAGAACTTTAATCTCGAATAATTACTACTATAACGTGTAAGAACTGCAGGTTTGTAGCCTCCTTACCTGTGGATGCTTCCAATCCCCCAGCAGATGCCCCAATGGCTCAAGGGGGCAGTTGATAGAACTCAGAGTGCAAAATGAGCTGGAAATTTAAAGGAGAAAACTTTGAAAGTCAGAGCGCAACAGCAGGATTGAGATACCAGATCTGAATATAAGCTCTGTCAAAACCCCTGATTGATCACTAAACGATGCATAGGTGTGGGACACTCTAGAGAAACTGCTGAAAATCAGGGAGAACCTAGAGGAATGTCTACCTCTGACAGAAAGGCTGATCCTGGTGAAGTCTGCAAGTCTGCACATTTGACTGATGAATCCTCCAATCAGCACAAAGATCAGGCAACAAAAACCAAAAATCTTACTGGATTAAGGTATCAAAGGTCAGAATTTGTGGCTGGCAGTGCATTTGGAAATTTGGGGAAAATATCAGAAACAAGGCAAGCACAGAGAAGGTGAGTGCCAAAATCTGAATAGAAATGGCCCAAATCCTGTGTTGACCACTAAATCAGAAGAGATGCAGGGTAGATCCCTCAAGACCCAGGATAAAATGCAGCAACTGGATACTGGAAAATGGAGCAGAGACATCAACTCTTGCACACTGCAGGGGTTCAGATTTCACAGTGTGGTCCATGTAGGTAACCACCTTCTACCAAAAAAAAAAAAAACAGTCTTCAGAAAAATAAAATAGATTCCAGATTTTCTAAAACATAATATCTTCAATGTCCACTTTTAACTTAAATACTACCAGATATGAAAAGAAACAGAAATGTGTGAGTATAACGAGAAAATCAACAGAAATGTATTTCCAGTGTGCCCTGATGTTAGATTTAGCACCCAAATAATTCTACACAGCTATAAGAAATATATTCAAAGAAATACATGAAAATATGTTGAAGGAATTAAAGGAAATCTTGATATTAAAGAGTAAACAGACAGGAAATCTGAATAAAGAAATGGAAAATATAAAAAGGACCAAACAGAAATTCTGTAACTGAAAATTAAAAAATGAAATAAAAGTTCGATGGAAGGTCTGGGAAGGCAGAATAAAGAATCAATGAGATTGAATGTAAATTCTTAGAAATTACCCAATCAAAAAAAAAAACAGAGAAAAAAGATTGAATAAAACTAATGAGCCTCAGAAACCCATAGGAGAATGCAAAAAAGATGAATAGACAATCAGAGTCCAAAAATTAGAAGAAGGAGGAAAAAGAGCACAAAAACGATTTGAAGAAATGTTTGAAAGTTCCCCAAATTTGGTGAAAAACTTTAGCATATAAATCCAAGAAGCTCGACATACACCAAAAGACAGAACCACAAAGAAGACCACATCCAGGCTCATTAATGTCCAACTGATGAAAACCAAAAATGAGAAAGAATATTGAAAGCAGCAAGTGGTAATCACACATTACATACAGACTGTGGTGTTTTTAAAAATGTTCACAAATTCTTTATATTCCTCCTTTCAAGTGGTAGAACTAATTCCCCTCCTTTTGTGTGTGGACTGAACTCAGTGACTCACTTTTTTTTTTTGTGAGGAAGATCAGCCCTGAGCTAACATCCATGCCAATCCTCCTCTTTTTGCTGAAGAAGACCGCCTCTGAGCTAACATCTATTGCCAATCCTCCTCCTTTTTTTTCCCAAAGCCCCAGTAGATAGTTGCGTGTCATAGCTGCACATCCTTCTAGTTGCTGTATGTGGGACATGGCCTCAGCATGGCGGGAGAAGCGGTGCGTTGGTGCGCGCCCGGATCCGAACCCCGGGCTGCCAGTAGCGGAGCGCTTGCACTCAACCACTAAGCCACGGGCCCCAGTGACTCACTTCTAATGAATAGAATTAAGCGGAAGTGATGTTATGTGACTTCAGAGATTAGATGACAAAGGGGATTGTGGCTTTCTGCTTTCTCTTCCTCTCTCCGTCTCTCAGATCATTTGTTTTGGAAGAAGCCAGGTGCCATGTCATAAAGACCCTCACTTGTGGGCCGGCCCCGTGGCTTGGCTGTTGGGTGCGCGCGCTCCGCTGCTGGCGGCCCGGGGTTCGGATCCCGGGCGCGCGCCGACGCGCCGCTTCTCCGGCCATGCTGGGGCCGCGTCCCGCGTCCAGCGGCTGGAGGGATGTGCAGCTGTGGCATACAGCTGGCTGCTGCGGCTTTGGGGGGAAAAAATAAATAAATAAAATCTTTAAAAAAAAAAAAAAATCCTCACTTGTGGAAAGGCCCATGCAGTGAGGAGCTGAAGCTTCAGCTGCGTCAGAAGGAACTGAAGCCTCTGACCAATAGCCAGATCCTCCAGCCCTAGTCAAGCCTTCACATTATTGCAGGTTCAGCTGACACCTTGATTCCAACCTAATGAGAAACCTTTAGCAGAACTACCCAGCTAAGTTGCTCCTAGGGTTGTGATCCTCAGAAATTTATTCACATAATAAATATTTGTTGCTCCTAAATTTTATTATAATTAGGTACACAGCAATAGTTAACTATTACAGGCATTGGTGTCTGGAAATGGGTTGCTATTAATAGAAACTTTGAAATGAGGGAGTAGATTTGGATCTGGGCAGTGGGTGGAAGCTGGAAGGACTTTGAGATGACTTTTTAGGAGAATTAGATTGGCAGAAACACTGCAAATTTCCAATGAAAGGGGCAGAGAGAATATAAAATGCAAAGCGGCCTATAGAGCCCTAAAATTCTACTGGTAAGATGCAGGCTGAAAAATCATGCAACTACAAACTCAGGCTGCCCTTCATGGAAAAAGACGGATCACTAAGAGTGTAGAACCAGGATCCCAAGTGTATAGCCAAGAGCCATAGAGAATTCCTCCTGGGCAGTAGAAGGACTGAATCCAATCAAGAAACCTCCAGCATTTGCCTGGCTGGATGTAAACATTGCTATGCACCAGTGACTCTTTTGTGCCTCCTATTTCCCCCTCTATAGTGGTTATCCCATACCTTCCCCATAACTGTATGTGAGGTCTGTTGGAGGAAGGGAGGAGATAACTTGGCTCTTTAGTTCACAGTTCTTCAGACCATGAGGAACTCTATGTGAAGAGCTTCCCTTACATAAATACACTCAGTGAGACTCTTCTGCACCTGGACCTGATGTAGAAGATGACATTCTGGACTTTGCACTGATTCTGTAAGGGAATGAGAGTTTTGGAAGCTCTGATGGGAGGGACTTTGTTTTGCATGTGGGAAGTAACAAAGATTCTCTCCTTAACAAACTTTAGTTAGGCTCCCCCGAGCCTTCTGTGTGACTTGGGGTTCCATGTCCATCTTTACATCACCCAGTTTTAGGAGAAATCCTGTCAAGTTGGTTTAGCAAGTATCCTCCACCCTTGATATCTGGTTAAATTTTTCATTCCCACCATCCCCCAGGTAATATCTGATCATCATGGTCTGCCTTCAGCAAGAATCCTGTTAGATCAGCCCCTGCTCCTTGGCTATAAATGCCCACTTTTCCTTGCTGTATTCAAAGTTGAGCCTGATGTCTCTCCCCTACTGCAAAACCCCCATGGCAGTAGTCCTTTGAATAAAGTCTTTCTTTTTTTTCTTCTTTTTTTTTTTTTTGTGAGGAAGATCAGCCCTGAGCTAACCAATCCTCTTCTTTTTGCTGAGGAAGACTGGCCCTGAGCTAACATCCATTGCCAATCCTCTTCCTTTTTTTCCCCAAAGCCCCAGTAGATAGTAGATAGTAGTATGTTATAGTTGCACATCCTTCTAGTTGCTGTATGTGGGACGCTGCCTCAGCATGGCCGGACAAGCAGTGCCTCCTTGCGCGCCCAGAATCCGAAGCCGGGCCGCTAGCAGCGGAGCACGCGCACTTAACCACTAAGCCACGGGGCCGGCTTGCTGAATAAAGTCTTTCTAACTGTTCTTTACAAAGTGTCAGAATGATTCTTATTTCTTTGACAGAGTAACATAAATAATTAGTGGCCAGAAGGTTGATTGTGGTAGTTTTCAAATGTCCACAAATTCTTTGATACTCAAGAGGTGGAGACTAATTCCCCTCCCTATGAGCGTGGGCTGGACTTATTGGCTCACTCCTAATGAATAGAATAAAACAGAAGTGATGGTGTACAACTTCAGAGAATAGGTCTCAAAGGCACTGTGATTTCCTGCCTGCTTTACTCTCCTGGTCACTCTTTTTAAAGTAAGTTATCTGCCACGTTGTGTGGACACTTTGCTGTGAGACACCCACACGGCAAGGAACTGAGGATTTTGTCAACAAACACATGAATGAGCTTTGAAATGGATTCTTCCATGCCAATCAAGCCTTTCAGTTCTGGCTGACGTCTTGATTGCAACCTTATGAGAGACCCAGAACTAGAACCACCAAGCTAAGCCACTCCTTGTTCCCTCACCCACTGGAAACATGTGAGGTAATAAATCTTTGTTGTTTTAACTGCTTTGTTGTTTTAAATTTGGGAATATTTTGTTACAAACCATTAGATGACTACTGTACAGGGAAGCAACAATGTAATCAATGGCTGGTTTCTCATTAAAAATAATGGAGGCCAAAAGAAATTGGAGTGACATATTCAAAGTCCCTAGAAAAACACCTGCCAAACAGACTTCTTTATCTACCAAAACTGTCTTTCAAAATAAAGATGATCTTTTAAAGTATTCATATTTTCTTTAATTTTTTTAATTTTCATATTAGATTTTGTTCCATTATTTTTATTTTTATAGTGGTTGTCTGAGAGATTACAATATACATTCTTAACTTTTCACAGTCTACATCCAGTTAATAATCTCCAATTCAAAGTATAGATATCTTGCAACCATTTAGACCTCTATACCATGCCCATCTTTTATGTTATTGGTGTGATATATGATACATCAATGTAGGTTGCAAACTCCAAAAGAAAATGTTATAATTTTAGTTTTAAAGAGTTACGTGTTTATTAAGTAACAGGAAAAGGATACCAAAAAAAGCAGAGATAGACTTTTGCATTTAGCCAAATATATGACATTTCTGATACTCTTCATCTTTTCTGAGAGTCTGAGTCTCCTTCTGATGTCATTTGCTTTCAGCCTGAAGAACTTCACTTGCCATTTCTTATAGTACAGGTCTGATGGTGACAAATTCTGCTCATTTCCTTTACCTAAAAATCTCTTCATTTTGCCTTCATTCTTGAAGGACCTTTTTGGTAGATATAGAATTCTGGGTTGACAATATTTTCCTTTTAGGACATTAAAGGTGTTGTTCCACTTTCTTCTGGCTCTATGCTTTCTGATGAGAAGTCGTCAGACAGGAAAGGAGAGACAGAAGAACCCAAAACAGAAAAAAATGTCACATTAGAGTTAATATCTATCATATCAACAACTACAATAAACCTTACAGATCACCACTCCAATTAAAAGGCGGAAATTGTCAGAATAGGTTAAGAAACAAAACCCAACTCTGTGCTGCTTACAAGAGATGCACATTCAATATAAAGACACAGCTTGAAAGTAAATTGATCTAAAAAGATACGCCAGGTAAACAGTAACCATAAGGAGGCTAAAGTGGCTGTATTAATATCAGGATAAAAACCAGACTTCAAAACAGAATCCATTGCTAGAGATAAAAAGAGACACTTCATAATGATAAAATCTAATAGATTGAGAAATTACACCATTACAAATAGAAAGGTAATCAGTAGTTGTCTAGGCCTGGGGGTAGGGAGAGAGGATCAAATACAAAGAGGCATGCAGATGCTTTTTAGAATAAGAAAATTTTTTGGAATGTGAGATGACATGTTCTATATGTTCATCATGATAGTAGTTCCATGATTCTAAACAATTACTGATATTCATGTGACTGCACATCTAAAATTGGTGAATTTCATTTTATGTAAAGCTCTAAGAAGTTTTTAAAAATGGGGATAAAAAAGGCAAAGATACTTTTAGATAAATAAAACAGAGAAATCATTGCTAGCAGTCCTGCACTGAAGTAATTTTAAAGGAAGTCCTCCAGGATGAAGGAAAATTACACTAGATGATAACTCCTACATACAGAAAGGAATAACTAATGACAGAAATTGTACATAATATTCTGTTTCTGTACATTTTTGTTAATTTCTTTAAAAGATATATGACTTAAAAAAAGTATTACACTGCATTATTGCGCTTATAATGTATATTGATGTAATATATATGACAACAATAGAATAAAGGTGGTTAAACAGAACTATATTGCTGCAAGTTTCCTATTTTTTCCTGGTTGTAATTCAATGTCACCTTAAGTAGACTGTGAAAAGTTAAAAATGCAGGTTTCAATTCTTACAACAACAATAAAAAATCAATGAAAATAAATATAGCTAAAAAGCCATGGGAAGAATTATAATCATGAACAAGAAGTATTTGCCTGAAATAAAGGAAGGTAGGAAAGGAGGAATAGAAATGAAAAAGAGATGAGAAAATTCAAAAACAAATACAAAATGATAGACCAAAATCCTACCATATCAATAATGATATTAAAGGCAAATTGACTAAAATTCCAACCAAAAGACTGAGATTATCAGACTGGATAAATATCAAGATGGACTATACGCTATGTATAATAGAAAAACTTTAATACAAAACCAAAAATAGGTTAAAAGTTAAAGAATGGAAGAATATGCCATACAAATAGAAAGTAAAGAAAACTGCAATGGCTCTATTACTATGAAGCAAATAGACAAGGAATATTGCTAAAGACAAAGAGGCACTTTTTATAATGATGATAAGTGAGTATTACAACAAGACAAGAGTAATGAATGTATAAGTACCTAATACAGAGCTCCAAAATAGATGAAGCATAAAGCAGCAGAAGTGAAAAAGAAATAGATAAAATAACAATTATATTTAGAGATCAGTACTCCTATCTCATTCATAGAACAAGTAAACAGAAAACAAGCAAGGATATAGAAGACAAACCATATCATGAGCTAACTTCCCCTAATTCACATGTATTGAGTACCACATCCAACAAGAACAGAGATTTTTTCAAATGCCCGTTAAACATTCACAAAAATAGACCATATTATGGCCCTAAAACAAGTCTCAATAAAATTTAAAGGGATTGAAATTATAGAGTATATTCTCTGACCACAATAGCATTAAATTAGAAATCTGTAACATGAAGATATCTGGAAAATTCCCAAATATTTGATAAACACACTTCAAACCCATGATTTAGCATGGCTTAAAGAAGAAATTACAAGGGAAATTAGAATTCTTTTTAACTGGATGAAAATGTAACCAAAATTTGTGGGTGACAGCCAAAACAGTGTTAAAGGGAAATTTATAACATTAAATGGATAATAAGAGACTATTATAAACAACTTAAGCAAAGAGATTTGATAACTGATATGAAATGGACAAATTCCTTCACTTTTTTGAGTTATAATTGACATATAACATTATATTAGTTTCAGGTGAACAACATAATGATTTGATATTTTTATGTATTGTGAAATAATAACCACAAAAGTCTAGTTAACTCCCAACACCATACGTAGTAACAGAATTTCTTTTTTTCTTGTGGTGAGAACTTTTAAGATCTACTCTCTTAGCAACTTTCAAATATACAATACAGTATTAGTAACTATAATTGCCATGCTGTACATTACATCCCCATGACTTATTTGTTTTATAAGTGGAAGTTTGTACCTTTTGACCACGTTCACCAATTTTGCCCATCACCACCCCCTCCCGTCCGTTGCCTCTGGGAACCACCAAACCACCAATCCGTTCTCTGTATCTATGAGCTTAGATTTTTTGTTTGTTTCTTTGTTTTTTAGATTCCACAAATAAGTGAAATCATACAGCATTTATCTTCCTCTGACTATTTCACTTACTATAATGCTCTCAAGGTGCATTCATGTTGTTGCAAATGGCAAGATTTCATCCTTTTTTATAACTGAATAATATTCCATTGTGTGTGTACACATATATATATGTATATCATATCACATCTTCTTTATCCATTCATCCATCAATGGACATTTAGGTTGTTTCCATATCTTGGCTATTGTAAATACTGCTTCAATAAACATAGGGGTGCATATCTCTTTTCAAGTTAATGTTTTTGTTTTCTTTGGATAAATACCCACAAATGGAATTGCTGGATCATCTAATAGTTCTATTTTTAATTTTTTGGGAAACTCCATACTGTTTTTCATAGTGGCTGCACCAATTTATATTCCCACAAAGAGTACACAAGGGTTCCCTTTTCTCCACATTCTTGCCAACACTTGTTATTTCTTCCCTTTTTGATAATAGCCGTTCTAACAGATGTGAGGTGATACCTCATTTTGGTTTTGATTGCATTTCCCTGATGATTAGTGATGTTGAGCATCTTTTCATAAATCTATTGGCCATCTGTATGTCTTCTTTGGAAAAATATCTATTCAGATCCTTTGCCCAATTTTTTTCCTCCCTCCTCCCTTTCCCTCTAGTAACCACCAATCTATTCTCTGTCTATTTGTTTTTTTGTTCTTGTTTTCCTTATCTTCCACTTATGAGTGAAATTACACACTATATGACTTTCTCCACCTGACTTATTTTGCTTAGCATTATACCTTCAAGGTCCATCCATGCTGTCGCAAATGGCAAGATTTCATCTTTTTTATGGCTAGTATTCCATTGTGTATATATACCACATCTTCTTTATCCATTCGTCTATTGATGGGCACTTAGGTTGTTTCCAAGTCTTGGCTATAGTGAATAATGCTACAATGAACATAGGGGTGCAAATATCTTTTCACATTTGTGTTTTCATGTTCTTTGGATAAAAAATCAGAAGAGGAATAGCTGGATCATATGGTAGTTCTATTCTTAATTTTTTGAGGACTCTCCATACTGTTTTCCATTGTGGCTGCACCAGTTTGCATTCCCACCAGCAGTGTGTGAGGGTTCCCTTCTCTCCATATCCTCTCCAACACTTGTTATTTCTTGTCTTGTTAATTATAGCCATTCTGACAGGCATGAGGTGATATCTCATTGTAGTTTTGATTTGCATTTCCCTAATAATTAGTGATGTTGAACATTTTTTCATGTGCCTGTTGGACATCTGTATATCTTCTTTGGAAAGATGTCTGTTCAGGGCCGGCCCCGTGGCTTGGTGGTTGGGTGAGCGCGTTCCACTGCTGGCGACCCGGGTTCGGATCCCGGGCTCGCACCGACGCGCTGCTTCTCCGGCCATGCTGAGGCCGCGTCCCACATACAGCAACTAGAAGGATGTGCAGCTATGACACACAACTATCTACTGGGGCTTTGGGGGGAAAAGTAAATAAATAAAATCTTTAAAAAAAAAAAAAAAAAAGAAAGATGTCTGTTCAGAGCCTCTGCCCATTTCTTAATTAGGTTGTTTGTATTTTTGTTGTTGAGTTGTATGGACTCTTTCTATATTTTAGATATTAACTTCTTATCAGTTGTATGTTTGCAAATATCTTTTCCCAAATGTTACGCTGTGTTTTCATTTTGTTTATGGTTTCTTTTGCTGTGCATAAGTTTTTAGTTTGATGTAATCCTATTTGTTTATTTTTTATTTTTTTTCTCTTGCCTGGTGAGACACGGTATTCAAAAACATACTGCTAAGACCAATGTCAAAGACCTTACTGCCTATGTTTTCTTCTAGAAGTTTTATGGTTTCAGGTCTTACATTCAAGTCTTTAATCCATTTTGAGTTAATTTTTGTGTGTGTGTCCAGTTTCATTCTTTTTCCTGTGGCTGTCCAGTTTTCCCAACACCATTTATTGAAGAGACTGTCCTTTCCTCATTGTATGTTCTTGGCTCCTTTGGCATAAACTAATTGACCATATACATGGGTTTATTTCTGGGCCCTTTATTCTGTTCCATTGTTCTATGTGTCTGTTTTTATGCCAATACCATACTGTTTTGACTACTATAGCTTTGTAATATAGTTTTAAATTGGGGAGCATGATGCCTCCAGCTTGTTTCAAGATTGCTTTGGCTATTGGAGGTCTTTTGTGGTTCCATACAAATTTTAGGATTGTTTGTTCTATTTCTGTGAAAAATGCCATTGAAATTTTGATAGAGATTCCATTAAATCTGTAGATTGCTTTGGGTTGTATGGACATTTTAACAATATTAATTCTTCCAACCCATGAACACAGAATATCTTTCCATTTATTTTGGTTTCTTCAATTTCTTTCATCAATGTCCTATAGTCTCCAGTATAGGACACTTAGACCTTAGATGTCTTAGGTGCTTTATAGGTCTTCCATCTCCTTGGTTAAATAATTTCCTATGTATTTTATTCTTTTTGATGCAATTATAAATGGATTTCTTTTCCTAATTTGTCTGATAGTTTGTTATTAGTGTATAGAAATACAACATATTTTTGTACACTGATTTTGTACCTGAAACTTTACTGAATTTGCTTACTAGTTCTAAAAATTTTTTGGTAGATTCTTTAGGGTTTCTATATATAATATCATGTGATCTGCAGATAGCAACAGTTTTACTTCTTCCTTTCCAATTTGGATGCCTTTTATTTATTTTTCTTGCCTAATTGCTGTGGCTAGGACTTCCAATACTATGTTGAATAAAAGTGGTGAGATTGGGCATCCTTGTCTTGTTCCTGATCTTAGAGGAAAAGCTTCCAGCTTTTCACCATTGAGTATGATTTTAGCTGTGGGCTTGTCATATATGGCCTTTATTATTTTGAGGTATCTTCCCTTTATAGTCACTTTGTTAGAGTTTTTATCACAAGTTGATGTTGAATTTTGTCAAATGCTTTCTCTGCATCTATTGAGATGATCATATGATTTTTATTTTTCATTTTGTTAACATGCTGTACCACATTCATTGATTTGTAAATGTTGAACCATCCTTGCATCCCTGGAATAAATGCCACTTCATCATGGTGTATGATTCTTTTTATGTACTGTTGAATTCAATTTACTAATATTTTGTTGAGAATTTTTCCATCTATATTCATGGGAGATATTGGCCTATAATTTTCTTTTTTGTGGTGTCCTTGTATGGTTTTGATATCAGGGTAATTATGGCTTCATAAAATGAGTTTGGAAGTGTTCTCTCCTCTTTTATTTTTTGGAAGAATTTGAGAAGGATTGGTATTAATTCTTCTTTGAATGTTTGGTAGAATTCACCAGTGAAGCCGTCTGGTCCTGGACATTCGTTTGTTGGAGGTTTTTGATTGCTAATTCAATCTCCTTACTAATCACCAGTGTGTTCAGATGTTCTATTTCTTAATGATTCAGTTTTGGAATATTGTGCATTTCCTGGAATTTATCTATTTCTTCTAGGTTGTCCAATTTGTTGGTGTATAATTGTTTGTAGCAGTCTCTTGTGATCCTTTTTACTTCTGTGGTATCAGTTATAACATCTCCTCTTTCATTTCTGATTTTGAGTCCTCTTTTTTGTTTTTTTGTGAGGAAGATCGGCCCTGAGCTAACATCTGCCAATCCTCCTCTTTTTTTGCTGAGGAAGACTGGCCCTGTGCTAACATCCATGCCCATCTTCCTCTACTTTATATGGGATGCCGCCACTACATGGCTTGCCAAGCGGTGCATTGGTGTGCGCCCAGGATCCGAACCAGCGAACCCTGGGCCGCCGCAGCAGAGAGCACTCACTTAACCGCTTGCGCCACCAGGCCAGCCCCTTGAGTCCTCTTTTTTTCATGATGAGCATAGCTAAGTGTTTATTTAATTTTGTTTATCTTTTCAAAGAATCAGCTCTTGGTTTCATTGATCTTTTCTTTTTGTTTTGTTTTGTTTTTCTTTTTTTTTTTGGTCTGTATTTCATTTATTTCTGCTCTGATTTTTGTTATTTCCTTCCTTCTACTAATTTTGGGTGTCTTTTGCTCTTTTTCTAGTTCTTTGAGGTGTAATGTTAGGTTGTTTGAGACTTTTCTTGTTTCTTAAGGTAGTTATTTATCGCTATGAACTTCCCTCTTAGAACTGCTTTCCTGCATTTCATAAGTTTTTATATACTTTATTTCCATTTTCATATGTCTCAAGGTATTTTTCAATTTTTCCATTATTTCTTCATTGGCCCATTGTTTAGTAGCATGTTGTTTAATCTCCACAATTTTGTGAATTTTCCAGTTTTCTTCTTGTAACTGATTTCCAGTTTCATACCGCTGTGGTTGGAAAAATGCTTGATATGATTTCAATCCTTTTAATTTTATTAAGACTTGTTTTATGTTCTTACACATGATCTATCCTTGAGAATGTTTCATGAGCACTTGAGAAGAATGTGTATATTCTGTTGCTTTTGGATGAAATGTTCTGTATATATCTGTTCAGTCTATCTGGCCCAATGTGTCATTTAAAGCCGATGTTTCCCTATTGATTTTCCCTCTGGAAGATCTATCCTTTGATGTAAGTGGGGTATTAAAGTCCCCTTTAAGTCTGTTAATATTTATTTTATATATTTAGGTGCTCCTATGTTGGGTGTATAAATATTTACAAATGTTATATCCTCTTGTTGTATTGACCCCTTTATCATTATGTAATGACCTTCTTTGTCTTTTATTACAGTCTTTGTTTTAAAGACTATTTTTTCTGATATAAGTATAGCAACCCCAGCTTTCTTTTGGTTTCCTTTTGCATGGAATATCTTTTTCCACCTCTTCGCTTTCAGTGTGTTTGTCCTTACCTCCAAAGTGAGTCTCTTATAGGAGGCAGCATGTAGATGGGTCTTGTGTTTTTATCCATTCATCCACTCTATGCCTTTTGATTGGAGAATTTAGTCCTTTCACGTTTAAAGTATTATTGATAGGTATGTACTTTTGCCTTTTTAAAATCGTTTTCTGGCTTTTTTTTTAGTTCCTCTCTGTTCCTTTCTTCTCTTATTCTCTGCCTTTGTGGTTTGATGAATGTCTTTAGTGGTATGCTTAGATTACTTTCTCATTATCTTTTGGGTATCTACTATAGGTTTTGCTTTGTGGTTAACACAAGGATTACATATAATAACTTATATTCATACAAGTCTATTTTAAGTTAATAACAACTTAAGTTTGAATGCATTCTAAGGCTCTATATTTTTACTCCCCCCCTCAAAAGGTTTTATGTATTTTATGTCACATTTTACACCTTTTTGTTTTGTGTATCTATTAACAAATTATTATAGTTACAGTTATTTTTACTACTTTTGTCTTTTACCCTTCATGTTAACTTTATAAGTGATTAATCCACTAATTTTACTATATATTTATCTTTATTAGTGAGATTTACGCTTCCATATGTTTTCTTGTTACTAATTAGTGCCCTTTATTTTCAGGTTAAAGAAATCCCTTTAACATTTCTTGTAAGGCTGGTTTAGTGGTATAAACTCCTGTAGCTTTTGCTTGTCTGGTGTTGAACCCCTCTAGTGTATTTTTCAATGCAGTTATTGTATTCTTCAGCTCTGTGACTTCTATCTGGTACTTTCTTGTATTTTCTGTCTCTTTGTTGAAGTTCTCACTATGTTCATCCATTCTTCTCTAGTGTTCGATGAGCATCTTTATGACCATTACTTGGAACTCTTTATCAAGTAAATTACTTATCTCCATTTCCTTAAGGTTGTTTCCTGATATTTTGTCTTGTTCTTTTGTTTGGAACACATACCTCTGTTTCTTCATTTTATTTGACTCTCTGTGTTGGTTTCTATGTGTTAGATGAAACATCCACCTCTCTCAGTCTTGAAGGGTTGGCCTTGTGTAGGAGATAAAACTTATCATTCAACCTTGCCATAGCTCTTGTTTATCTATCTCTCAAACCTTTATGATTGTCAAGCAGCAAACCTGTTGGGTTTGTAACGTATTTAGCTATTGCGTGTATAATCATAACAGCACAAAAAGGAAAAAGAGGGAATAGAGATATAGAGCATAATGTTTTTATATCTCACTGAAATTAACTTAGTATGAATTGAAGTAGATTTTAATAAGATCAGATGTATATGGCAAGCCATAGTTCACCCACTAAGAAAATACTCAAAACTAGAGTGATAAAACATTAAAGGAATTAAAATATTACAATAGAAAACATCCACTTAATACAAGAAGAATCAGTAAAGGAAGAAAAGTGGAACAAAAAGGACATGAGACACATAGAAAACAGGAAATAAAATGGCATCATAACTCTAACTGCATCGATGTTAACACTAAATGTAATTGGAATGAAAAAGCCAATCAAAAGGCAGAGATTGTCACAAGGGATAAAAGAACAAGGTCCAACTATATGTTGTCTACAGTAGACACTATTGAGATTTATAGATACAAATAGATTAAAATTAAAAGGATGGAAAAAGATATACCAACAGCAAACAAGAAAGCTGGAGTGGCTACACTAATATCATATAAAATAGACTTTTAAAAAATTCTAGTAGAGATAAACAGGGACATTTTATAATGCTAAAAGGGCTAAGCTATCAGAAAAAAAGAGTATAAATGTATATGCACCTAATAACTGAGCACCAAAATACATGGAGATGGAACTGACAAAAATCAAAGGAGAAAGAGACAATACAGCAATAATAGTTGGAGACTTCAATACTCCACTTTCGGTCATGGATAGAACAACTAAACAGAAGATCAACAAGGAAATAAAAGATCTGAACAACACTATAAACCATCTAGACCTAATGGACATCTATAAATACTCTACCAAAAAATAGCAGAATATACATTCTTATCCAGTACAAATGGAACATTCTTTAGGATGGACCATATGCTAGGCCATAAAAAAATTAATAAATTTAAAAGGATAGAAATAATACAAAGCATGTTCTCTGACCACAATGGAATAAAATAGAATAGAAATCAATCAATAACTGAAAGAAATTTGGATAACTCATAAATATATGGAAATTAAGCAACACACTCCAGCATAACCAGTGGGTCAAAAAAAAGAAATCAAAAACAGAAATTAGAAAATACTTTGAGATTAAGAAAAATGAAGAGACAACATGCCAAAACTTATGGGATTCTAATAAAGCAGAGCTTAGAGGGAAATTTATAGCTATAAATGCCTACATTAAAAAGGAAAAAAGATCTCAAACCAATAACTTAACTTTCCACCTTAATACATGGTAAAAAGAAGAGTAAACTAAACCCAAAGGAAGCAGAAGGAAGGAAATAGTAAAGATTAGAGTGGAAAATAATGAACTAGAGAATAAACAATACAGAAGATCAATGAAATCAAACATGGTTCTTTGAAAAGATAGACAAAAAACAAATCATCCACTGAACTCACTAAAAAAATAGAAGACTCAAATTACTAAGATCAAAAATGAAACAGAAGACATTATTACTGACTTTACAATAAAGAAAAGAAATGAACAACTGTATGCCAATAAATAACTTAGATAAAATGGACAAATTTCTAGAAAGAAACAAATTACTGAATCTGATTCAAGAAGAAATAAACAATTTGAATATACCTAAAAAGTAAGACATGAAATCAGTAATAAAAAACTACCCACGAAGAAAATCCCAGGTCCAAATGGCTTCACTGATGAGTTCTACCAAATATTTAAAGAAGAATTAATACCAATTCTTCACAAACTCTTCCAAAAAGTGGAAGAGGAGGGAACACTACCCAACTCATCCTATGAAGCCAATAATATTCTGATACCAAACTCAAAGATATCGCAAGAAAACTACTGACCAATATCTCTTCTGAATAGAGATGCAAAAATCCTCAACAAAATCCTAGCAAACTGAATTCAGCAACATATAAAGAGAATTATATGCCATGACCAAGTGTCCATAATAAGTAAATCTATAGAGACAGAAAGTAGATTAGTGGTTGCCTAGGGCTGAGGGGATGTTGGAGGGAAATGGGGATGACTGTTTAGAAATATATGGGTATGTGGTGAAGAAAATGTTCAAAGAATGTTTTTGGAGTGATGAAAATGTTCTAAAATTGACGTGGTGATGGTTGCACAACTCTATGAATATACTAAAAACCACTGAGTTTAAATGATTGAATAATATGATATATGAATTACATCTCAATAAAACTATTCTAACAAAAAGTGATGGCTCACGTTTAATGAAGTAGAGATGCCAGAACTGCCATGGCAGACTGTAGAGAAAGAGATAAAAAGGCTCAGAGAAGTGGGCGTGCTAAATAGATACATCCCATGAAGCTAGAAAACTCACTAGATGACTATTTTCTTTGGAAGGGTCCAAAGAACACTGTTTATCAGAGATTAAGGAATGAGCAGGTGAGGGGAGTATCAGCCTCACTGTGTCTGCCCTTGGTAGGCTGGGGCTGGCTCTAGAAGATTATGTTACAGAACTTGGCTCCCTAGCATCAATGGGGATAATAGGATTCCAGAAAGCCAGAAGACAAGTGACAGCAAGGTAGAAGCAAAGTGAGCAAAATTGCCGAAACAACCAGCAATGTCAGAATGGAAGCTAGGAAATTTTGACTGCAAAAGATTCATGGAAATGGCTAATAGACCATTGTATTCCTAGGGGTAAGATAGTGAGGCAGCCTACAAGAGTGTCGCTTAATATTTTAACCAATAGATGAAGAAGGAATAAGGTGAAGGCTGAGATTAATGGCCCCAATAGAAAGTTATGATTCCTTGCCTGGTTTCCAGACCTAAGCCAGTTCTCAGATTCAGAATCCTTCAACTAAAGGAGAGGGCTTTACACACTAACACCACGGCTAGTGTGTACAGTAGTAATCTTCGAGTCCTTCACTAAAGGACTCAATGGCCATTTATCCATACACTGAAGAAAGGGAATACCCAGATATTTGCTAAGTCTATTAGATACAAGGTCCAATTTGACACTAATTCTTGGGGAACCAAAGAACCATCATGGACTCCCATTACAGGAGAGGCATAGCAGGACCAGGAAATAATTTGCACCATATCTCAGGTCCACCCAAATCTCAGTGGGTTCTCTGTGTCCACATATCCACTTTGTGGTCATTCCCCTGGTTTCCAAATATGTAATTGGAATGGACATGTTTAGCAGTTGCCAGAATCCTCACATTGGTTCTTTGACCTGTGGAGTAAAAGCCTGGTAGTAAGACAGGCCAAGTGGGAGCCCCTGAAACAGCCTCCCAACCTCAGCAGGGACAGACAATAAAAACAACATTGTATCTTGAGAGTAATGAAAGAGATTAATACCACCCTCAAATATATAAAAGATGCAGGGGCAGAGGGCAGCCCCATATAATATAAACATTTCATTAACCAGTCTGGTTCTTGCAAAAATTGGAAGGATTATGGTGGTTAATAGTGGACTGCTGGAAATTTAACTCCAATTAGCCTAATTGCAGCAGATGTGCTGATTGTGATACGTTTAATAGAGCAGATTTATACAGCCTCTGGTACATGATAAGGTTATTGATGCCTAAACATATTCTTTAACTCAAGTTAGTTGCATAAACAAGTGGCTGAAACCCTCATGTCACCAGCACTGTTGTACCTTTGCCTTTTCCTCAGCTCTCACTTATGATCTAATGGGGAGTTCCTATGACCAGCTGATATAAGAAAAAACATAAACTTGGTTCACAAATGTGTCAGTTCAGTATGCGGATGTGAGCCAAAAAGGGACTGTTGCTGCACTATAGCCCCACTCTGGACAACAGACGACAGTGTTGAGTGAACTTCCTTCCAATGGGCAGAGCTTTAGTTGCTGCTCCTACTCATCCATTTTGTGTAGAGACAGAAGTGGCCTCAGGTAAGAATATGCACAAACTCACAGGCAGTAGCAACAGCTTAACTAGGAGGGTCCTGGAAGGAACAAGATTAGAAGATCAGGGACAAGCATATGTGGAAAGAGGCATATAGTAGACACAAAGTGTTAGGATCTTTTGTATCAAGTGTTAATGCCCACCAGAAATTATCCACCATACAAGAGACACTAAAGTGCACAGGATGACTCAGCCAGTAAACGTTAGCCAGCCTCTGTCCTTAGCCACCCCAGAGCTTGCACAACAGTCTCATGAAAGAAGTATCCATGGTTGCAGAGAGGCGCAGGTCTAACAGTATGGGCTCCCTTTCACCAAGGCTGATGTAGTTACTGCCACAACTGAATGTCTGATCTTCCAGCAACAGATAAACTCCAATGTGGTACCATCCCTTGAGGAGAACAACCAGCCACTTGGTGGCAAGTAGATTACACTGTTACTCTTCCATCCTGGAAAAATCAAGGATTGATCTTGATCTGGGTTGACTTGTATTCCAGGTATGAGTTTGCCCTTCCTTCCCAGTGTCTCACTCAGAAATATTATCTAAGGGTTCACATAGGTAAGATTTTCTAATATGGGACCCTACACAATGCTGCCCCAGACAAAGAGACCTATTTTATGGCAAAGGCACGACCGTGAAATCTACTGGTCCTACTCCATACTGCATCACACAGAAGCTGCCAGCTTAGAGAACTGGAATGATCTCTTCAAGGTGCAGCTGTGGTACCACCTTGCAGATGACACCTTGCAAGGATGGGTGCTATCCTTCAGAATGAAGTATCCCCCAAGATTTAAACCAATAGCTATTATATAGTTCTGTGTCTCCAATAGGTAGAATAAGCAGGTCTCTGACAACCAGGGGTGAAAGAAGGAGTGACTCTTCACCATCACTCGCAAGAACCCAATTGGGTGGGGCCATACGGGTGGCGTAGTGGTTAAGTTCACAGGTTCCGCTTAGCCGGCCTAGGGTTTGCCGGATCAGATCCTGGGCGTGGACCTACTCACTGCTCATCAAGCCATGCTGAGGTGGCATCCCACATCCTACAACTCTACAATTATGCTATACAACTATGCACTGGGGCTTTGGGGAGAAAAAGAAAATAAGAGGAAATTGGCAACAGATGTTAGCATAGGGCCAATGTTCCTCAAAAAAAAAAAAGAACCCAATTGGTGTATTTATGCTTCCCACCCTCTCAATAGGCTCTACTGGATTAGAGGTTTGGGTTCCCAAAAGAGGGTGATTCCACTAAGAATCACAGTAAGAGTCTCATTACATGTAAGCGCTATAGCTGTCAACTGTTCAATTTGAGCTCCTCATGCCAGTAGACCAGTGGGCAAAGGAAGGAGTTACCACATGGGCAGGGATAACTGATCCCGATCATCATGAGGAACACACCATGTGATCCATGCCTCCCATGGGGCATCTCTCGGAATTCTCATGTCCATTTTTAATTGTAAATGAGCAGATATTGCAACCACAAATAATAAACGTCTAGAAGCCAGAGACTCGACCCCTCAGGGATGAGGAAATAGGTCAAATCAATAGGCGAACCTAGACCAGCAGATGTGTTACCTGAGGTTGATGGTAGAGGAGGAGGTGAGTTGTGGTCTTGGAACCAACTGCAGCAGGGAGGACTTTCATTTATGCCACTACTGGTCCTAATCGTTTTCTTGCAATTTCCCTAGACATCGTGACCCAACAAGATGGAGTAAACTTAATGTAAGAAGAAAGTGGAAGTGAGGGGTGCAAGGGATGGACTGTAGCAGGTGCTTTTGGTACCCCACCCAGATTCCCTTTCCCAGGCCAGAACACCCTGTTCTCAGCTGCAGTGAGTGATGTTGCAGAAGACTCACAGCTGCCCCTTCTCCAGAGAATTGCCTTCAGCTCATGGAAGATGCTGGTGACCACACAGCCAATTTTGAAGAACCAGGCTCCTCAAGGGCTATACAAAGCACAGTAAGCCCTGGCCTATAAATTGTGGAGACTCTTAAATTACAAAACAAGAGCTCTGAATGCTAGAACTCTGAATCATACTGCTTCTCTTCTCCTCTCCCCATCTTTCCTTGCCTCCTTCTTCTCTTTCACATTTCTCCTCTCCTCAATGTGTGTCCTCTTCTCCACTTCCCCTCCACCTAGAAAATTAGAAGTAAATATTTTATAATCTTATGATAGCAAACAGCTTTCTAAACATAATGCAAATCCAGAAGCAACAAAGTAAAAGGCAGATTGATCTGACATTTTATGTTTGAAATTTTGGTATGGCAAAAACAACAACATATGGAAAGGTATTATTATCCATAGTATCTATAAAGAGGATTTATAAATCAATAAGACAAGATCCATACACATGCCCTTGTGTGTGCTTTACTCTTCCTTCCTCTGGAAGAAAATGACCACAGCAACCCTAGGAGCCACGTAATAAACATGGTACAAACTCTGTCAGCCTGAATCCCTGAATGATTGTGTGGAGCAGATGGTGCTGCCTCCCAACCTCCCCAACACACTGCTCAGTTAGAACCACACTGGGCAGCTTAGAGGCAAAAATAACCTTCTATTGTGTTGAGCCAGTGAAATTTTGGAATTTATTTGTTATAACAAATATGTTACATATATATAAGATATATATATATATATATATATATATATATATATATATAAAATGTGGCATATATATTAAAATATGTTATGTATTTAACAGAGATATGTTGAATATGTGAGATTTTATATATATATATATATATAAAGAATTATCATATTATATATATATATATATTCTTTCATCAACAGTCAGGGTCAGAACACTAACATACTGGGGAGAGGAGAAAAGCCAAGCTTTGCATTGTTATATTAAATTTGAGATTCAAGTTTTAACAAGATTGATTTTTAAAATACTGCAGTGAGGCTATTCTAGTAACATAAAGTACCCATAAAATCACAGATGTGCCCAGAAATTTGTTCAGGGATCCACTATCCAGTAGGAAGAAAGGGACAAACAAAGCAGAGTTGGATGCCAATAACAGAAATACACATATATAATATTTTCATGGGTTTTTTTTTTTTGAAAATGGATTGAATAATCTGTTTTACTTGTTTAGTGTAGCAGAGTTGAGCAGGTATAGTGCCCAGAATAATATGAATAAGTTGTAGCCATATCTGGAAGAAGAAAGTGGAAAATGTGGAGGTAACATTGGAAATAACCCCTTCTTATTCTTGGAAATGCTTGAGAGGGTCTTTGCAGGGGCTGGAGAGCCTAGTGAGTAGTTGTAGCCAGGGCCTGGAAAATGTGCTCGAGGCTCCTTCCCTCCCATTCTTGTTAGCAGAATAGGGAGCAGGTCTGAATCTGCTCTTCAGGAGAACAGGCCGATGCAGCCACTGAGATCCAGGAACTGCCACTTTCTAACAAGCTTGAATCCTTGACCAGGGACCTGCTATTGTATCAAAGTGGCACAGATGTCTCTGTCTTGCTGTCCCAGTAAATACGCAGAGCATTTGGGGGGGCGGTCCTCACTCCTGGAACGCTGGCCATGGGAATACAGTCCACTGTGCCAACCTAAGCACACTCCCCCAAGGGACAATGAGAATGTGGAGATCAGTGTGTTCTGGTCCTTCCCTGCTTACAAATATTCCTTGATATGTTTTACACATGCACCACGTGGCACTGAGGCATGTGTGCCTGTCCCTTTGAATCACATCTGGGTTATATATTGAAGGGCTTCTCCAGGATTATTCTGACTCCAGCTACACCATGGACTAATCCCTATCCTGATGTAACAAAGGGGCAGTGAACAGTATTACAGCCCAAGCACTGAAAAGTGGGCAGCATTAGACTGTTTTACATTTATGAGCAGGATCATTTAACTGCAAGACAGCAGGTGTTTCAGCTGTCAGTAGGAAATATGATTGTTTTTAAGGAGAAAGGACTTTTTTTCAGTTTTAGGAGGACCAGACTCAAAAGAGTATAATGGCAGAAGAATGGATACAGATGCAGGAAGCCGCCTCATCCAAGTTGGGAAGGCATCAGTAACACAGAGTCCCCGGCTTTTTCCTCCTCCCTCTCTCCATCCTCCCTGCATCTCTGGTCCAGCAGTGGCGGCAGCAGTGTGGAGCTCAGAGCCCCAACGGAGGAACTGAGGTCCAGCATCACCTGCAAAAGTAATGAGGAACCAGGACTTGCCCATTAGATAAAAGAGGGAAATGAGTGTCCTCAAGGTTTTAAGGGAGGGCTGGTCCAGGCATGGGGTGTGGCCGATTCTGTAGCTCTTCTATATTCACCATGCCAAGTAGGGAGCAAGCTCAAGGTAGAATATATTAAATGATAGCATTTGCACCCTCCCATAGAGGTCTCAGAATGTCCCGTGATCGTGTCCTTACTGGTCCTTGAATGGAAACTTGGTAAAGTGAAGAGCTGCAGGGACTGGCAGGATAACATTGCAAATGTGTATAAGAATATCTTTTGAGGGGCCGGCCCCGTGGCTTAGTGGTTAAGTGCTCGCGCTCCGATGCTGGCGGCCTGGGTTTGGATCCCGGGCGCGCACCGACGCACCGCTTCTCTGGCCATGCTGAGGCCGCGTCCCACATACAACAACTAGAAGGATGTGCAACTATGACATACAACTATCTACTGGGGCTTTGGGGGAACAATAAATAAATAAAATTATAAAAAAAAAAAAAAAATCTTTTGAGATCACAGGAAATACAAAAGAGAGAGAAACAATTTAATAATACCATGAGAAAGCCATTCACCAAATTCAGAATACGAAACATTCTGCAGGACGAGTGACCTGGTTTCTCCAAGAAATCAAAGGCTAAAAGAAAGGTGGGGGAGAGGTGTGGGGGCTGGTGTATTATAGAAGAGAGGACACTAAAGAGACACAACAATCAATTGCCAAGTGTGGACCTTGTCTGGATCCTGTTCCAAACCGCCCAAGTGAAAAAGACAACTTGAAGATCACAAGGGACATTTGAACACGCACCGAGTATTTAGTGAAATTAGGGAATTATTGTTCATTTTGTTAGGTATAATAATAGCATGATTATTATGTTAAAAAAAATAATCCTGGGCCGGCCCCGTGGCTTAGCGGTTAAGTGCACGCGCTCTGCTGCTGGCGGCCCGGGTTCGGATCCCGGGCGCGCACCCACGCACCGCTTCTCCGGCCATGCTGAGGCCGCGACCCACATACAGCAACTAGAAAGATGTGCAGCTGTGACATACAACTATCTACTGGGACTTTGGGGGGAAATAAAATAAATAAATAAAATCTTTAAAAAACAAATAATAACCCTTATCTATGAGAAGTGCACACTAACCTATTTAACTTTGAAATTATTTGTAAAGGATTTGCTTTTAAAATAATCCAGGAATGAATCCACACTGATAGAGATAAATGATTGATTACATGTATGTGTGTGTGTGTGTGTATATATATAATATATATATATATATATATATAAAATAGAGGAGACAAAATCTCCTATGCAGAAGAATTCCAAATAATTTATATTCATACTCTATCTTCAAGGAGAGAGAGTACAACTCCTCCCTCCTTAATTGTGGGCAGTGCATAGTGACTTCTTTCCAAAGATAAATTATGGAAAGGGAAGGGAGAATAACTTTACAATGGAGAAATGTGATGAACGTGACCTCAGCCAGGTGATCAGGGGCTATGTCAATAGTGATAAATCATGTTAACGGCATACACTCTTGCTATGATGTAATGAAAGTGGTACTTCACCTCTGTGGTTTTCATTCCCCAAACCCATAACCCTAGACTTATTATGAAAAAACAAAAACACCACCAAATTCCAATAGAGGCACATTCCACAAAATACCTAACCTCTACTCCTCAATACTGTCAAAGTCATCAGAAACAAGGAAAGTCAGAAATTATCACAGCCAAGAGGACCCTGAGGAGACATGACAACCAGATGTAATATGGCATTCTGGATGGGATCCTGGAACAGAAAAGACTATTGGTGAAAACTAAGGAAATATGAAAAATTTATGGACTGTAGTTAATCATAATGCATCAATATTGGTTCGGTAATTGCAACAAATGAACCATACTAATGTTAGATGTTGATAATACTGGAACCTGGGTGTGGGGTATATGGGAATCCTCTCTACTATCTTCTCAATCTCCCTGTAAATCTAAAACTATCATAAAAATAAAGTCTATTTAAAATAAATACTCCAGAGGGAAAAAACTGGGAGAAATAGATGAAACATGATGGGTAGAATATTGATAATTATTGAAGGTGATGATGGGTAATATGGAGTCATTATACAATTCTCTCTACTTTTGTATATTTGAAAATTTCTATAATAAAAAGGTTGAAAAAGATATACAGAGATAGGGGCCAGCCCGGTGGCATAGCAATTAAGTATGCACGCTCCACTGCGGCAGCCCCGGGTTCGCAGGTTCAGATCCTGGGCACACACCAATGCACCAACGCACCACTTGTCAAGCCATGCTGTGATGGCATCCCATATAACGTAGAGGAAGATAGGCACGGATGTTAGCCCAGGGCCAGTCTTTCTCAGCAAAAAGAGGAGGACTGGCATCGGATGCTAGCTCAGGGCTGATCTTCCTCACAAAAAAAAAAAAAAAAGGTACATAGAGGTAAGTACAAGAAGAAACTGTTTAAAGCATTAAAAGTGGCTGCTTTTTTTATTTTGGTAAAATATAAACATAAAATATACCATTTTAACCATTTTTTAAGTGTACTGTTCTGTGACATTAAGTACATTCACATGGAGCAATCATCACCATCTTCCATCTCCAGAACTTTTTCATCTTCCCAAACTGAAACTCTGTACCCATTAAACAATAACTCCTCATTCCTCCTCCCACCAGACTCTGGTATCCACCATTCTACTTTCTGTCTCTATGAATTTGACTACTCTAGGTACATCATATAAGTGGAATCGTACCATATTTGTCCTCGTGTCTGGCTTATTTCACTTAGCATAATGTCTTCAAGGTTCATCCACGATGCAGCATGTCATAATTTCCTTCTTTTCAAGGTTGAAAAATATTGCATTGTATGTAAAACACATTTTGTTTATCCATTCATCTGTTGATGGACATTTGGGTTGTTTCTACTCTTTGGTAACTGTGAATAATTCTGCTATGAAGGTAGATGTACAAATATCTGTTTGGTCCCTGTTTTTACTTCTTTAAAGTTTTTGCCCAGAAGTGGAAGTGTTGGATCATATGGCAATTCTGTTTAATTTGCTGAGAAATCAGAAGTGGTTGCATCTAAGGAATAGAAATCCCAGTAAGGAGTGTTGGAGCAGGGAACTATTCCTGTCCCTGAAAGCTTCAAGTTTTCATTATAAGCTTTGTAGAACTGTTTTTAAATGACATATGATGAAAATGAAAATAAAGTGCACACTAAGCCTTGTTTGCGCTGGGCACTGGAGATACAGGGAGGGAGCCCAGAGTCCTCTGGAGAAGAAGCTGGTTACAGAACAGTGTGAGCACAGGTGCCATGCAGAGGGGTCTCCAGGTGCAAATGTATGCAGACGTAGCCATCTAGGGAGATGCTTTGCAGTGGCATGTAGAGGTGCCCTAGAGGAGGTGGTGCTGGGAATGGAGGGGAGAGGGATGACATTCTAATTTGAAGAACTGGCGATTTAAGCTCAGGAATGATGACAACAATGAAATTCTTGAATTACATTGTGCAATTGGCCTGTCTCAGAACTAACGCTTTAAAATCTTGCCTTCTTTATGTCCTTTAAATTTGGTCTCAAATTTAGCTTCTGTATCTTCCTTGGTCTGAGTCTCAGTTCTAAAATTGGTCCTGATTCCAGGGTAGGAGTTTCTCTGACTCCTCTCCTTTGAAATCCCAGAGCCTGAAATTTCCCATTGGTCTCAAAGAAGACCACATTCAGGAGAAAACCCAGGAACCCTGTGTCCTACCCAGCATGTGAAGCTGAGGGCCATGGGGTGCTAATCCAATTCCAAAAGAACCATCTGCCTCCTGTGCTCTCAGATCCTGATGGAATGCCCAGCACGCCTGTGGGAATCCAGGTGTCTTCATAAAGGAGAATATGTTCCAGCACTTTTATATAATAAAAGTTTTAGAGAAAGGCGTGTCTTAGTGATACTGCACAAACTAACCTGTGGCCAAAAACAATTCAGAAAATGTATTAAGACTCTTTAGATTTCTCAAAACTATGAAATCTTAAAATCAGATATTGATGGGAAAACACTATATAATTGAATGGATAAATGTACGGTATGCCAATCAGCCAAAAAACATTGCATACATTTAATGTAGATTTAATTTTTTCCTTCAAAAAGTTATTAAAAAATTAAATGCAGCTTAGAAGTGATGAAAGAGATGACATATTTTGAAGACTTTCCAGGTGCCAGGTGCCAGGCAAAATCAGCTGTTCAAACCACCTGGAGAAGCACAGACTCCCCATGGAACCCAGTGACAAACGACCCTGTGTTCCTTGTCTACCTGAGAGGTTGCTCCTCTAGATGTCAACCTCCACAGTCCCTGCTATCAGACAGGTGATGAGGAGGAGGTCACCAGCAGTGTTTCTGATCCTGGCTAAGATGAAGAGGGGATTTGGTCTGCAAAGAAGACAGGAAGTGAAGAAACAAAGACTCCCAGATCTAACACCTGGTGAGCCCAAACACTCCCCCAGGGAAGGCTCATGGCTAGAAAGATGAGGAAGGTAACAGTCTCCAATCTCTATGCTGCCCCATGTGGCCAAGCTCTCCCTTACTCCAACTTAGAATAGTGTCCCAGGGAGCCCACAGTGGTGAACATTGTAAATACGTCTTTGCTCAGCTCCAGAACAGATCACCATGGCCACCCACTCCTGGGAAATCCTATTCTCTTTCTGTGTATTAGTTAGGATATTAATTCAGGTGTGTTCATCAGATACTCAAATAAAAGTGGTCTAAATAGGATAGAAGCTTGTATGTGTCACACAAGTGAGGCATGTGGTCCAGGGCTGCTAGGGTGACTCTGCACCATGAGGTTGTCCAGGGATCCAGGTTCCTATGACCTTCCTTCTCTGCTGTTCCTGGGATGTTGCTCTTATTTGCATGACTCAAGGTACCTAAGGCCATGTCATGGTCCATGAGCAGGACAGGGAGAGCAGGGAAGGAGAAGGGAAGCCCTTCAAAGGCAAAACCCACAACTTCACATCTGCTTCATCATATTGGCCAGAACTTAGTTACATGGACATAGCTACTCTCAAAGGGGGCTGGAGAATGAATGTAGCTTTTAATCTGTGTGGCCCTGTGCCCAGATAAAATTCTATTACTATGGAATAACGATGATTTTTGCTATACTTTGTAAATTTTTAAAAATCATAGCACCAGAATTGTCATTATGAATATCTTAAACTGAACCAGATTTGTATGTAAAAAATGGAATAATCTCAGAACATATTAATTGAAAAAAAAGTACAGGTAGAGTGTGTAGTGACCTGAAAGGGAAATCTCTGTAATACTGTGGAAACTGGTAACAGTGGTTGGCTCTAGGAAGGAATTTAGAAGAACTGTGTATGGGACTGAAAAGGAAATTTACGTTTTACTGTATACAGCTTTATTATTTGAATTTTTTAAACCGTGTGCATGTATGTTTTGACTTTGTTAAATTAACACTTGTTAAGTGGAGCACAGAGTGTGGGACAGTGGACTAGTTTAACAATAGACCACAAGAGAAACTGGAATAGAGACGTTTATTACTCACAGCTCCTGGAGGAAGTACACGACATGCCTCAAGGGGACACATGGGGAGATAAAGTCAGGGTGCAGGCAGATTGATAGACAAGACCTGGGGCATAAGCTTTTATTAGGTTCCATGGGTGGAGTGCTTTGGGGTTCCCAGGCTAAGCCCAGATTGGTCAATTCAAGCCAAAAAGAGCAGAGTTTGGTGAGGTTCTGTCAATACAACCAATCTATAAATCAAAATTGGGGGGAGTTTATTATGAGCCAGATCTAAGGCCTATATAGTCCAGAAGAGTCCTTTCACAAAGGAATGGAGCACTCCAAAGAAGTGGGGGTGTACAGAGTGGTCATATACCATCAAAGAGCATGTATCACATATGATTGGAATGTACCTTTTACAACAGTCATGAGATTGCTTTGCCAGCACAGGATTTCACACAGCAGTTGATGAACACAGCAGGTAACAGGTCTGTGGTCTCGAGCTGGGTGGTCACAGCAGATCAGCAATCAATCCCTAGCATAGGGAGAGACGCTTAAGGAAATGCAGATGTGGGGGAAGTTACTTTATCTTTAAGGGCATTGTTCTTGTCTATGGGACATAGTAAATACTTAAAGCAGATATACAATGCATGCTCAACAGCCATGTCAGGCCCTTTTGGAAAAACAAGGTCAGGCATTAGTTTTACAAAAATGGCTTCCTCGTATACTCCCATATATCCTATCCCTTGTCATTTATTTATCAGTCCTAAGGAGCCACAAGGGGAAAGCCCTGGGAGGCAAGGGAGACTGTTGCTCACAGGGCTGATCAGGAAGTCATATCAGGAACTCACATTTCTTTGAGACTCTGCAGGCTGTTATCTAAGACATGCAATTGCAGGAGGGGCTAGTGTCAGTTCAAGGTCCCTGCAGGCCCCTTGGCCACACAAAATGAATGCTGAGGCAGAAATATCATGGAGTAGTTTAGCTAAACTCTAGACAATGTATTGGCCAGTTGAAATCAATTTTGAATTATCAAAGAAAAACTCACTTTTTTTAGCAAACATTTATTAGGCCGTTATTATGTGTCAGATTCTCTGCTGGGCCTCCTTGAGTGAAACATCAAGGAATTCACAATGGGGCTGAATCAGCTGGTAAATGCAACATATAATTAGTGCTAGGAAACCACTTCCAGGAGGAAGCAATGTCTAACCTGAGACCTGGGGGAGAAGTAGAGTGAGTCTAGGGAAATGGACAAAGGAAACCTTTTAGGGAATCAGCATCACAAACAAAGGCGAGAAAGAGGGAGAGGGAGAGGGAGGGAGAGAGAGATGGAGGGAGGGAGGGAGAGCCCACACACGTGAGGAGTGTGGAGGAACTGTCAGCAGATCAGTGTGGAGATTAGAGAGAGAAGAGCACAGGGACAAAAGCAGGAGGGGAGTGGTGACCATGCTCCAGATCTCAAAGGTCATCTCAGCTTGAAGAGATCCTTGGCTTTTCACCAGAGAACAACATGCAGCATATGGCTGCATTGAAGCTAGGGAGAACCCTGATCAGATGTGCATTCTAGAAGAATCTCTCTGGTGAAGTGTGAAGAATGAACAGAGAGACACTAGACTAGCTACATGGAGAAGGGGAGTGGGCAGGGAAAAGCATCGCAGAAACAAAAGGGAGACTACTAAGATGGAGGAAGGGAGTAGAAACGACCCAGAGAGTTCTGAGGGATCAATCTAGTGTTTGGCGTTGGAGCAGCAGCATGTGGAAAATGAGGTAGGAAAAAAGAATGGTCCCCAAATGGTCAGCATTCCACTTTGGGAAATGAAATAGGACAAGGGATTCTGGTCCATAACTTAAGGATGGGGTGGATTCTTATGTTGTTGGTGATCAGGCAGGAGTTAAGTTTAGTCCCACTGTACAATTATTGAGTGCCAGGTCTGCTGCTCCCTGCTGGAGACATAAGGAAATCAAAGGTATATACCTCATCCCTTTGTGATTTATATGTCTGCTTCTGATGAGGAACTTGCCAATCCACGACTTTCCAGGACTCCCACTAATTTTGTGGAGTCCCTGTTTGGGAAGTGAGCTGAGACTTGGAGAGTTTCATTTGGACTAAAACTTGGTAGGAAGGCTTGGTTAGAAGACACCAATTTCCTAATATAATTGACTAATTAATACAGGAGAAACAAAATGACCAGAAGATAAGCTGAATGAAGGGAAGGAAACAAAGTGGAATCACAAGAAGTGACTTTGTGGGATCCCATATGAGAGGCCACTGGAAGAAATAGTGGAACCCAGGATTTGCTGGCAGGATGACACATGGAAGAGAAAACCAGTTCAGTTTAGTGATGGTGCTTTCCTAGAGATGTAGGACATCTGAAAAGTGAAGGGGAAAATGTTCAGAGACGATGCTGTCTCAGGTTCACACAGAACTGGGGAGAAATCTTTCCAATGAAAACTTTGATTCTTGTATCCAGGATTGTGCTTTGATAAACACAGCTCAGCTCTGCAGATCATCTTGTCCAGTGTGTAACCCACAGTTATAATGATCTTGTTCAGTGATTGTCCAGCCTATGTGTGAACACATCCACGGCAGAGGCCTCGATAGCTCCCGCTCCTGCTTTCTCTGACCTGGAACGTCCCTGTGCAGACAGAGTCTAAGATGGTGCCCAGTGATCCCCGCCTCCTGGGACTCACATTCTTGTGGAATCTCCTCCCACTGAGTGTGGGAGGGACTTGTGACTATCTTCTAACCAACAGAATATGGCAACAGTGATGTCACTCCTATGATTAGATTATGTAAGACCATGACTTTCATCTTGCTAGTCTCTGTCTACTGCCTTCTGTTCTGGCAAGCTTTGAAGTAAGCTGTCCTCTTGGAAAGGCCCACATGGCAAGAAACTGATGTCAGCCTCCAGCCAACATTCAGCAAGAAACTGAGGCCCTCAGTCTAACAGCCGACAAGTAGTGAATCCCTCCAACAACCACATGAGCTTGGAAGTGGATCCTCCCCCAGTTCAGCCTTCAGAGAAGAGCCCAGCCCAGGCCGACAATCTGATTAAAGCCTTGTGGGGAAGTCTGAAGGAGAGGACCCAGCAAAGCCATGCTTGGACTCCTGACTCATAGAAACTAAGAGAAAATAAATGTTTTATTTTAAGCTGCTAAGTTTGTGGTAATTTGTTACAGAGCAATAGATAACTGATAAAACCTCCCATAGGTTTTACTCAGTTAAATGACCCTTAGGGACATTTAAAACTACTCTTCCCTAGGGCAGCCTTTCCCTTTCTTGAAGACACACATCCTGCTTTCTCTTTACCAGCATAAATGTCAAGTTCTCCTACTGTCCTAGTTGCTTTCCTCTCACCATCCAGGAGGCCCCAGTGGGGAGCAGCAGGCAGGGTGAGAGTAAATGGCTAGTCCTCTCCTCACGTTTTCCCCTTGGAGAGCAGATGTGGCCAGGAAGTCAGTTGGAAGAAGAGAAGTTGGGCAAGCAGGGAATGGAAGGAGATGAGTGAACACCTCAGTGTCTCTCAGGCCCATGTGAGGCTGTGCTTTCGAGTTGTGAAATAACACAGTGAGGAGTAAACTCTGCATGGCCATGGCTGGTCTTCACCCCTTTAGCATTCTGGACAGCCCACCTCACACCCTAAATGTAAACACCATTGATTCCCTTCAGCCCAGATGCGACATTCCCTTCCTACCACCTCCAGCAAACACACTCCATCAGCCAACAGAACCAACTCTCCTGTCATTTCAAACCCATGTCTCACCGGTAGACACTGTGAGAAGTGCGATAGACTCCCAACCAGTCTCAGGGCCTGGAGGGGAAGGGAAGCTGTCAGAGTCCACAGGAGGAGGTGACCCTTAATGAGGCAGGTGAACAGTGTACAGGAGTCAACATGACAGAGTGGGAACTTGGGCTCAGCAGTCAGACTTTTGTTAAAGTCATGGTTCAATCATTTGAAAGCCACTTCACTTTTTGGAGGCCTCAGTTTCCTTGTCTGTAAAATGGAGTTGAAAGCTGTCCCTATCTCCTTTGGGTCTTATTAGGTTTAGATTATCTAATTCATGTAAATCCCTTAAGTCAGTGCCTGATACTTTTATAATCCTGAATCCTGTAAAGGGAGGGTGTCCACCCATTTAGCTCCTGTTTCTTTACTCCAAGTGTGATGAAGACCAGTTCTTCCCAATAGTCATCATTCTGACTCCCTTCTTATTTGCTTGCAATTGGAAAACTATTATGTCCCTTACAACCCATGGGGTGCAGATGGGGCCACCAGTAAAAGGCCAGGGTGGAGCCCAGGATGAGGAAGTCTTAGAGCAACACATAGACAAACACACACACACACACTCTCACACACATAAACACCCATACATGCTTATGTATATACATATACACACATACGTGTTTATATACACACATGAACCCACAGAGAGACACACATGCACATTATACACTCCCTTCAGATTTGACAATTTGGTTTGGGGCCTGGTTTACTTTATCTCTTATAAGAAATTCTGGATCCTAATGGAGAAAGACCTGGGAATTTTTGTCCAGTGAGAATGAATTTCTCTCCCCAGACACTCTGGTACTTCTGGGCCTCATGTGGCCCTGCTCCTGGAACCCTCACAGAGGAGTGGTGGATTGGAACTTAGATCAAGATCCTGGAGTCCAGAGATAGCCACATGCACTGGCCCACCCTGGGAATTGGGGCTTTGGGAGTCCCGCAGGTCACCAGCCTCCCACCTTATCTGTAGCTTCTCAGCCCGCCCTCCCACAGCCAGGGGTCCCTCCTGGGCTTTGCTGCACAGCAGGGTGTCTGCACACTGGCTCCAGAAGCAACAGGAGCAGGATTTGTAATTTAACTCCTTGGGTGAGACACTCTTAGATCAGAAGGAGGAAGCCCAGATCCTCTTCCCCACCTGAGCTCTTGTTCCTCCAGAACACAAGCCCTGTGACCACAGCTCCAGCAAACACAACTCCAATGACGAAACCTCCAAGGAGATCCTGGCAGGTAAATCCTCCCTCAATTGGGAAGGTGGGCTGAGAAGGTGGCTCTGAGAAAGGAAGGAAAAGTGAAGGACTCTGATCCCCAGATCTGAGTCCTGACCCTGCTGAAAGCAGCCAGAAGGGCTCCTGCTATCCCTAAGAAGAGGCTCCACCCCTCATCCCCCTCCTTATCCTGACAGGCTTGAGCAGCCCCTCATGCTGCATCTAATGAATGGATGTATCATGTTGATACTATGTATCCTTGGCATGATGTGATGAAAACCACAATCTACCTCTGTGGTCTTCCTCCCATTAACCCATTAGCCCAGTCTTAGGAGAAAAACAAATTCCAGTAGAGGGACATCCTACAATATACATGACCAGTATTCCTCAAAACTGTCAAGGTCATCAAAAACAAGTCTGAGAAACTGCCACAGCCAAGGGGAGCCTAAGGAGACAGGGGAACTAAATGTAATGTGGTAAGCTGGATGGGATCATGAAACAGAAAAGTAGTTAGGTAAAAACTAAGGAAATCTGAGTACACTATAGACTTTGGACAATAATAATGTACCAATATTTGTTCATTAATTGCTAACAAATGTGCCATACATTTTTAACATAAGATGTTAATAAAAGGGGAAAAGGTTTGGGCTATACGGGAACTCTGTTCTATATTCATAATTTTTCTATAAATCCATAATTGTTCCAAAAACTAAAGTCTATTATTAAAAAAGAACAAAATTGCAATTTGGGAACACAAAAAAAGCCTATTTTTTAAAAAGCTGATTCTTTTAAACTTGGGGGAAAACATCCTATGGACTATGACTTTAACTAACAGTTAAATAGGAGGGTCGCCATGGCCCCCACACGGATATTTGCTGTATGTATGAACGAATGTCATTCTCCTATCTTTTGAAGCGCACACAAGTCGTCGTGGTGTCAAAGTCTGAAATGCACTGGGAATTTGGAAGTGTCTGCTCCACAAAGATAAATTTACACACTCTTTTCTAAGGCCAAATATGGAGAAAATCAGCAGGGAAACGCTAATGTGCTAACGGGCTGGAGAAGGGAGTGAATGTACAGCTCCACGTATATGTGGCAAAACCTATTCATTATGACCAAAAGAAAGTAAATGAAAGAAAACAGGACTCTGGTCATGGAGCCGGATTGGCCATCCACTCGGCTCTAAGCAACCAGACCGTCCTCCGGCCCCGATTACCTCTGGCCTTGGAGACAAGAGTGGATCGGTGCCTGAGCTGGACACGGGAAGGCGAGGAAGACCCACGAGGAAGGGGCCAATGGAGGGTCAAGCAAGCAGGGGGATCAGGCCTGGAGGGAGGACACAGCGAACTTCACCCTCCTCCCGAGCCCGCCCGGCGGCCCGGCCCCGTCCTGCTCTCGGGCCGGCGGCCGCGTTTGGTCGCGCGGACCCCGGGGCGCGTGTGACCGCTGCTTTGCTGCATTTCTCATGGACGCCCCCTACTCACCGGCCGCGAGCTCCGGACCGCGAATCCGGGGCTGGGGTCGCTTCTCTCCCGCGGCGGTCAGTTCCGGGTCGCGATCCCCCGCGAGAACCCAGCGCGACGTCGCGTCCCCGCCACTAATCTCCCGGCTCTTCCGAGCCCCCATCGAGATCCCCCCGAACCAGCGCCCGGATTGGCCCCTGCCGAACTCCGCCTCCCAATGGGAACCTTAGTCTCCTCTACGTCACCGATCACCGGGCCAATCCCCGGGCCGCGGCGGGGGATGGGGCGGAGGAGCAGACAAAAGGAAACCGAAATCAGGCGGAGCCGAGGCTGCGCGGGAGCCGCAGCCAGAGTTGGGCGCGTAGTGCGAGCTTCTGGGTTACAGGGTGGAAGGGAGTCGAGTTCTGAGACCTAATGAGACCCTTTGTAGGACTCTGGGATGCCAGCATGTCCTCCCCTCCTCCCGATTCCCGTCTCGGGCTGGATCAGGGTCAGAGGGCGACGCAAGTGGCGCTCGCCAGGTGCTCAACATTCAACAGGACTCCCTGCCCCCAGCGTGGCCCAGATTTGCTTCCTGGACCAGGCAGGATCTTAGCAAGCAAATATTCTCAGGGGGCTGTTTGCAAAAGTTAACCACCATTTCCGAAGCACCTACGATGAGTAAGGCGCTTTACATAAAATATCCTTAAAGCAGGCAGGCTTTATCGTCCCCATTCGACAGAAGGGAAAATTGAGGTTCCAAGAGCTTAGGGGCCTGGGCCCGGCTCAGTGGGCTTGGTTCCCTCCTCGGCCTGGATTCGGAAACCACAGAGCCCGCAAAGCGGGCCGGGACTCGGTTCCCAGGGTCCTCGGTGGGGAGGTGGCCTGGAGGTGCCCGCACGTCCCCGCCGCCCGTGGCCCCGGAAGCTGACGGCGCCGAAGCGGCCCCACCTGCCCACCTGCGCCCGCTTCCTGCTCTGCCTGCGGCCGCCGCACCCGGTCCAGTCGCGGGGCCCCGTGTGCAGCCGTTGCTGTGTCCCAGGTACTGTCACATGAAAATCCCCGTCTCCCGGGGCCAGCGGGGCTGTCGCCGCGTTCAGCGCGGGGCTAGGGAGGGCGGTGAAGGTTGTCCTGGTCACCCTGTTCCCTGCCCCTACGGGTGGCCGGGAGATCAAGGTGGGGACAAAGGTCGTCCGCCTAGGCGGGGTAAAGGAGTAGGTTGCAGGTATTGGGGGGTATTCATGACGGGGTGAGCTCAGGGTCCTAAACCCTAAGACCTGCCCGGCCTCCACCCCTCCCCCGCAGGGGGTGGAGGAACGAGGTGAAAACTCAGGGTTTAAGGTGGAGGGGGTGGAGTATTCAGAAGAAATACATGCCCATAGTTTACATCCCCGTCCGCCACCCCACGCCCCGCTGTCTTTTCTCCCTTTGTCCAGCGATGTAGCTCTCGAAGCCCCTCTCCTCTGGGCGGGAGGGGTGTGGGCCTCACCTGTTGGCCATGACTCTGGTGGGCCTGGGTTCTGGCTGTGGTCTCAGCACATCCCAGACCCTCCAGCCACGTGCTCCTTTAGTTGGTGTTGTGGAAGAAAGCGTGTTTAAGTGTTCTTCAAATGATTTCCTGCAACTAACCTGCTCTCTCTCTGTCCCTAGGAAGTCCTTCCCCACCCACAGGCCATTCTGTGCTTCCTCCAGCCTTAGAGGTCCCTTTCTCCTGCTTAAAATTCTCCCATATCTTCCCAGCCCACTTAGAGAGTGTGGAAGGCCTCTGCAGGGCCTGACATGACTGCCCTGCTTGTCTTTCTGAGCTCCCTCTTGCCACTTCTCCCTCAGTCCCTGTGCTTCATCCCCTCTGCCCTAGCCCCTTGCATGGCTGCCCCCTTCTTGTCAATCCTGTCTCTGCTCAATTGGCATCTCAGAAAGGCCTTCCTCCACCATCCAGTCTTAAGTCAGTTCCCCATAAGGCATCATTCTGTTTCACTTTCTTCATGCGTTTGTCATCATTTGAAAGCATCTTGTTCATTTCTTTGTCAATGTATTTATGTTCCACCTCCCCCACCACCACCAGTGTCAGCCCCATGAAAAGTGGAGACACACCTGTCTTCCATGCACATGGCTGTCACTCAATAAATGTATGTTGAATCAGTGAGCTCTGCTTGGGCATTTCTGGAAGCTTTCTGAAGCCTTATGGCCCTGCTTGGCTGCAGTATGTCATGCACTCTTGTCTTCCACCACACGACGCCTTGGTTGATGCAGCTTCTCAAGTCCAAGTAACGGTAATGGAAATGGTGGCTCCAAGGCTTGCTTTGTGCTCAGAGCAGTGTTGTAGCAGCACACTGTGGTACCTGCCTGGTGCTCAGACTCTCTGGCCCCCAAGGTTCTGAGAGCAGAGTCAAAATTCCTTCCTCCAGCTCTCCAGCCAGGAGTTCATACCAGATGGAGACCAGAGTGGTATACGGGGCTGGTTGGGAGTTTGGCTTTGGAGTGTGGGGGAAGAGGGAGAATCCCCCTCTGCCCTTTCCCTTAAGGTTCTTATGGCTAGCCAAATAATTAACAAGACAGGTTAGCAGGAGAAAATAATACCAAGTTTAATAACATGTATACATGGGAGAAAGCAGGGACACTGCGTTTCTCAACACGATAGCAGAAATTCTCATCTTAAATACCATGTTCAGCTAGAGACAAAGGAGGATGTTGGGGGTGGGAGGAGTCAGTTACAGGAGATTACCACTAAGGCACAGTAAACAAGAGTAAGGTTATTATGCAGATTTAAGACCTCACTTTCCACATTGATAAGTTTCTAGAAATGAGATCATTCCCCCTCTTCCCAATACAGAGAGGGAGATACCTTTACAAATGGAGATTTCCCTTATAAATGTAAATGTTTGTCTGGCAACTCCTTGCAGGGCCATCCAGAGAATGTGGCCAGAGACAGAACTTCAGATAAGATGGGCTTGTTGGTGCCTTTCCTATTGTAACATCTATTTTACACTATATTACAGCCATCAGGTAGAAGATCTGTTCCAGGAAGGAGTTACTATGTCAAATTCTTTAGGCAGTTAGTGGGGGAGGTCAAATGTCCGTCAGAGAAAACAATCAAGGTAAAGAGATAGATTTCAGGGTGGCCAAATCTTGATCTCCCACAGGAGTCATAGCTCTGATACCAAACCAAGCGGGCTCACCTCCTGGTGAGTTAAATGAGACTCTACACCAGCGGAAGTTGCCTCACAAAGTAAAGTGTATTTGCAGCAAATAGGAGACTGTGAGGAATCATTTCCAAAGTCATGGAGTCATGGAACAAAGGGAGGTAGGAACTTTTATTTCAGTTGGGGAATGAATATTCAAAAGGGAGAGGCAGGTACACTGCAGATTATGGTAATGAGGCTTAATCTCCTCCTGTGGAGATCTTCACATTAAATATAAGGCAAAGTCATGGGCGTAGCTCTTGTAGGAAGGCTTGGCTAGCTTCAGGGTGGTTGCTGGTTGTGTCTCTTTAACATGAAAAAACAACTTGGAAGGGCCGGCCTGGTGGTGCAACAGTTAAGGGTTTGTGCTCCTCTGCGGCTGCCTGGGGTTCGCAGGCCCAGATCCAGGTTGCGCACTGTCGCACCGCTTCTCAAGCCATGCTGTGGCGGTGTTCCATATAAAGTAGAGGAAGATGGGCACGGATGTTAGCCCAGGGCCAATCTTCCTCAGCAGAAAGAGGAGGATTGGCAACAGATGTTAGCTCAGGGCTAATCTTCCTCACACACACACACAAAAAAAACACAACTTGGAAAAACAGTTAAATGCTTCCAAACCCACCCTTGAGTTCCTCATGGCACTAGTAGGTGCCAGCTCTGCTCAGCTCTGCATGGGCTTGAATCCTCCTCTCTGCCACTTTCTCCATGACTTTGGGGAGTTGCTCAGCCTCTATGTGCTGCAGGTTCTTTCTCTGCAAAGTGGAAACGATAATTATATCTACTTCACAGAACTTTTATGAGGATTAAATGAGCTAATACATGTAAAGCCTTTGAAACAGTGAATAAGTATTGACTAGATCAAAGGGTATGAAAATGTCAACGCAAAATAACGAATAACCATTCCATAAATAAGAGAAATAAGGTGAGTTTACTTGAGCCAGAGTGAGGATTATAACCCAGGAAGGCCTTAGAAAGCATTCCACAGAAGCATGGTTTTCAGTACTGTCTTATATCTTTTTAGAACAAAGAACATACATTAAACACACCCAGGATACATTTCCATCAAAATTTCAACAGGTATTCAGTTGCAAATTAGAAGGTCAACATGACTGTGATGTCAGGAAAGGGACTAATCTGGGCGTTACCAATAGGGCGAAGGAGGGGAAGTGTGCATTCTTATCTTAAGAGAGTGCATTCTTTACTTTAATGGTTAAGCAGATGTACAATGTATGTTTGATAGGCCATAAGTCAGGCTTTTTAGTTCAAGCCAAACCAGTTTTGAACCCAAATAGTTACCCCATATACCTCAATATGTGAAAATCTCTTGTCGTTTCAACCATTTGATCAATAATCTTTCGATAGAAAGCATTGCTGATCAAAATATTACCCCTCGGTGCCAGGGTGTTTGCTGCCTGCCCTGGGTCCATCATGTCACTTGGTGCTAGGCTTTGTTTGTTTGTTTGTTTTTGTGAGGAAGATTAGCTCTGAGCTAACATCTGATGCCAATCCTCCTCTTTTTTGCTGAGGAAGACTGGCCCTGGGCTAACATCCGTGCCCATCTTCCCCTGCTTTATATGGGATGCCACCACAGCATGGCTTGACAAGCGATGTGTTGGTGCACGCCCAGGATCTGAACCTGTGAACCCCAGGCCACCGAAGCAGAGTGCGCACACTTAACCGCTGTGCCACTGGGCCGGCCACCTAGGCTTTTATTTCATCAATTTGCCCAGTTATACACGTTGGGGGGAAATAGTCAGATATAGTGGACAAGCATAGAGGTATATAGTAACAGGGTAAGTGTTTCACAGGTTATGTAATTTGTCAATTATTTTTAGATTATTGCACAAATGTTGCACATGTGCTTTTACATGACTTCCCATAGTTACATTGTTTATAACAATTATAGAACAGGTAATGCACTACTTGAAATGAATTTTTAGGCATAACCTTAATAAGAAAAGGAGATTCGTCCAGGTTTGTAAGATCGATCAACCGTCTCAAGTCGCTGAGTAACCAGTAAGTAGTTTGGATAGTTTGGAATACAAGAATTCCAAGGAGTAACAGAAATAGGAATTGCAATCCAGTTCGCAAACAGAGAACAATACTGGAAGGGAGCCAATTAAACAAATCAAGACTGGGTGTAGGATCACCTAAGGCATTCACCTGTTTTTCTCATGTGCTTTAGCAGAGATGATACATTGGAAGATTCAACAGGTATAAAAACACAGCGTTCAGTTTGATATGAAGATGCTGTATGGGATCTACATATGGGATGCTGTAAGAATATCTAAGGCCATTCTTTTTTTTTTTTTTTAATTTTTTTTTACTTATTTTATTTTTTTTACCCCAAAGCCCCAGTAGATAGTTGTATGTCATAGCTGCACATCCTTCTTCTAAGGCCATTCTATTTTGAAGGACAACCTTTGTCATTAAAGACATTTCAGCATCTAATAAGGCTATTCCTGCTTGACTACTGTTAAGGGCTTCTGTATGTGATATGACATCCTCTAGCCCCAAAGAAGGAACAAATATAGCTAGCTGCTTGGTGGTCATGCCAGTGGAACACTGAAGAACCCATCTGGCCTTAAAGGGAGGAAGATTGGCAACAGTGTGAATCCTTCCCTACATCCCAGGGAAATTCAGGGTGCAGTGTTTTAGCCATGTAGGCAGTAGCCAAGGCCAGAGATTTATTCCACGTAACCATTGAGTTCCATTAGGAGCCACTCAATAAATGCCTGGGCTTTGAGACCAGTCTGTTCTAAATCAATCACTTTCTTTAAGTATGATAGTATTTTGAAAACCTTAAATGGAACAATTATAAAATAGGTATACAGTTTAAGCATAAGAAAGGTTTAAATGAGGAGATTTAAAGTTGGGAATACAGGCCTGGTCTCAAGTCTTGGGACCGCTGTCTACAACAGATGCTGTCTTCTTCTCATCCTGGTTTGGAGGTATTTGCATTGGTCAGTTGAAGTCGGGGATCAGAAATAGGAAATGAAACCCACTCAGATGGGGAAGACTTTTTTTTTTTTTAATGAGAAATGTAAATTCACGAGTCTATGCCTTTTGATTCTGCAGTGCGTGAATTGGTTAAAAGAACCTGGTATGGTCCTTTCCCACAGGGCTGCAAAGAGTCTTTTATTTGATGCCTCTTCTGATAAATAAACTCTCCAGGTTATAGTCCATGATCCTAAGGGCTGGGAGCTCTCTGTGAATAGAATCAGCTACCAGCCTCTCTCTCTTTTTTTTTTTCAAGTGCCTCAATAAGACCTTGACAATAATTAGGATATTTCCTTTAAGCAAAGTTGGTTCATACATTTCTTTGTCTAATTGCATAGGCCGTCCAGTTATTATCTCAGAAGGAGGCAGCTGATGTTTACCAAAGGGTGTAGATCTAAGATTAAGGAGCACTAGTGGAAGAGCTTTTGGCCATGAGAGATTAAATGCCTCTGAAAGCTTTGCCAGTTGAGTTTTGATTGTGCCGTTAGTTCTTTCCACCAATCCTGAGGATTGGGGATGGTAAGCACAGTGGAAATGCTGCATTATTGGCCAAATGTTACAAATAGATTTAACTATTTGTCCAGTGAAATGAGTTCCCTGGTCACTATGTAACTCTGTAGGAATTCCCCAAACAGGAATTATTCTCTCCAACAATAATTTGTCTAAAGCCATTGCTCTTCTGCAAGGAAACGCCTCAACTCAATGTAAGAACACGTAGATCATCACAAGATATATTTACATCCTTGAGATGGTGGCATTTGGACAAAGTCCAATTGCCATACCTCAAAGGGTCCCTTAGGAAGGGGAAAGTGGCATTATGATTCATGAAATAGTTTCCCTAGATTATATTTTGGGCATGTAACCATGAGTGTAGGCTTTCTGGGCCACTGTGGGAGAAAGTTTCCAAAAATATTGTTTTCCCCATAAAGTCATCCTTTCTCTTGCCCAATGGGTTAATTGGTGTATATGCTAGAGCAGTGGCAATTGTGCTCCAATAGGTACTAGGGGTTTCTCATTGGGCCTGAACCACATCTGTGAGGGGGTGTCAAAAATTTCCCCTTTTGACTGCCATATCTGTTTCTCTTCTTCCATGGCGATTTCTTGAGCCTGTAGAAGGAAGCCTTTTACTGGGTTAGCAGAGATAATACAAAGTAGCAGGCGCTGTCGAGGCTGGACAGCATATCCAGCTTGATAATGTCTTGCTTATCATTTAAGTAAAAGCCATCTGTAAACCAAATTAGGTAATAGAATGCAGTCATGGTCTTTTCCTCTTGTGTTGTTGAAAGCAAGGTAGCAGGGTTAAAATAGTGAATAATATTTACCTATGCAATATAGCCTAAGAAAGTTTATCATCATTTACTTGACAATGCTTCCCATGCAATTTAGCATACGAAACAAGCGTAATTAGTATCTCCCCCTTTATAGGAAGAGAGAACAAATTTCTTTGAGAAGTCCCAGGGGCCCTCTGAAGATTCCCAAAGAAAAAGTCAAAAAGACTTCATTTAGGATATGAATTTTCAGGAGCTTGGTCAAACAAGATCAAAGGGTTGCTGATCTTGTCACTGTGAAACAATGCTTGGTTATCCATTCAGTCAAAGTGACAACAGAAACAGTGAAGTGCAAACAGAACATTAAAACAGTAAAAAAAAAAAACAAAAAAAAAACCCTACTAGAGAAACCTCAGTCTTTTTGTAAGACCTCAGTCTTACTTTCCTTGAATACAAACATATTTTCCTTAATTTTTAGTAGTTTTAATCACATATATTAGAATTTTTAATCCTTAGAAACCTTAATTTCTAAGTAAAAACTAAGTAAGCAAACAATTGTGAATGTCTTTTACATTAGCATTCTGTGGCTTGGAAAATTTATAAATACCTTTTATAATTTCTAAAAACATGTTACTTCATAGTACAATCTTTTAATAAAATACAAGACATGTTTACTAATAGACCTAAACACCTTTTAGTTTTCTGTAATAAGAAGCCAAGAGTAGATAAACTTATATTTAATAATTAATATCTAATATTTTACCTTATTGAGAGATGATCTAGATATTTAATGAATTTTTACTATTTAAATTAACCTAGCAAAACTTGAAAGTTTCATGTTACCAAAGAGATTTTGGAAGCTGTTTTAAATATATATACCATAACATATAATTATTGTTAAAAGTTCACCCAACACTCATCTTTTTCACCTGTATTTAGTTACTTGTTTCCAATAATTATTTAGATTGCCCACAAGACTTCGTGAGACATTAGGCAAGATTAGCCATCATTTTAAGTTATTATTTTTGTTAGCCAGTTTTGTAATAGATATAACATCAGCTTATTTGCCCACTAAACAGAATAAAGGCTGCATGTCTGATCATCTCCAACGCTGATAACTGAGGACATGCCTATTTTAATCAAACCAACAAACTTAAACAAGCTTTTATTTACCAAAGATTATTTCATATCACATTAACTTGAAAGACATTTGGGTTAATTGCATTTAGAAATAAATTTTGTAAGCACTTACTTTAAGCCAATTGAATAGAGCTTTTGAGAAATTATACCATCCGGAGGTAAAATATCACACATTTATAACATACATGTATAGACACACAATAAACAGACAGATGCAACAAAGATTTTATAGCTCCTATTTTAAAAATTTTCCCTTAGAATTTTGGGCAAGGGTGCCTTCATAGTAGACTGCATCTACAAAGACTTCTTTTCCCATTTTTTTCTTTCAGTCTCAGGAATCTGGGATGAGCTAGATATTCTCCTTTTGTTAAGCACTTGCACAAGTCTTTGGAGTTTGGAGGCGAGGCTGGCCATTTGGGAACTGGTCAGGCTTTTAGAAGCTCGATTTCCCGCTTTTCTTTTAGTTTCATTTTGCTATAAAGTCTGAACAACATCTAAGGACAGTGTAGTGGGTCAGAAGTGTGCTGCTTGTGAGTGTTACTCCCTAAAGAAAGGTTGTCAACACTCTCTTACATGCCTCAGTTTCTCCTGCTGGCAGCCTAAGACTGCCGTGGGGGCTTGGAGCTCGTGGGTGACCAAATCTCATATGCGCTTCCCCAGACAAGCCTTTAATTAATTAACATGAATGATAGCGGAATTCCCTATGGGACTGCTATGCGTCGTGAGGATTTGACCCTCCAACACTTCCACTGATGTTCTCAGTCACCTGAGGATGCCTTTCGGCTGGGAAGAGCAATGTCCCTTTTCTTCAGAGCCAAACACGTTCAGTCTCTCATTTCTCTATCAAGCAGTTTGTTCAGACTTTATAAACACAATTCTTTCCAATTTAAAGCCAAATTAACAAGGTCAGCCTGCCTCATTCACTCCAAAGTTCCCCCTAGGCTCCCCTGGCCTAGGAAATTCCCCCTCGGTTTCTCTTTCCTAGGAATTCCCCCACTAGGTTCCTCTTACCTAGGGTATGTACGGGTACCCCCTTAAGACACCAAGTCTTAAGGTTTGAAACAGCTCAAATAAACTCTGGACCATTGACTTAAAATAAGGAGGTCCAGGTTTCAGGAGAACTCACCAGAGTCACCTGAAGAATACCATGATCCAAGGGGAGCTCAATGGGCCTGAATGCTGGTTCAGTGTAGATCCAGATGGTCTCCGGTGAGTTTCTCTGAAATCTTGCCACAACTATGCCAAGAAATCTCGTAGAATATTTTTATGCAATTTTAACCAATAACTGCAAAATAACCAATAACCGTTCTATAGATAAGAGAAATAAGGTGAGTTTTACTTGAGCCAGAGTGAGGATTATAACCTGGGAAGGCCTTATAAAGCATTCTTTTTTTTTTTTTTTTTTGTGAGGAAGATCAGCCCTGAGCTAACATCTGCCAATCCTCCTCTTTTTGCTGAGGAAGACTGGCCCTGGGCTAACATCCGTGCCCATCTTCCTCCACTTTATATGGGACACCGCCACAGCATGGATTGCCAAGTGGTGCGTCGGTGCGCACCCAGGATCCGAAACGGCGAACCCCAGGCCTCTGCGGCGGAGCCCACGCACTTAACCGCTTGTGCTGGACCCAAGCATTCTTGATAGTCCATTTTCTGATAGCCTCTTATCTCCTTAGCCTAAGCAGGTTCCATTCCTTTCCTCTTCCCTAAGTTATTATTGTCACAAATTATTCTGTTTTGTGTTGTGAGTTTGTGATTAAAATGAAGTGTTTATAGTTATTTTTGATGCTTTCCTTCCCTTTATCTTTAATGTTATAATTAAGTGTTTGCTAATCTGTTCTGATAGAGAATTTTCTGATTTTGTCTGTCTATTTATTTCCTTGCTCAAGGCTTTGTAAACCTTTTCCTTTTTGTTTCAGGTATGAGGGCCTTCTTGATCATTTCGTGTAGTGGGGGGTCTTGTGGCCATGAACTCCCCAGCTTTTGTTTATCTGAGAAAGTTTTTATTTCTTCCTCGTATCTGAAGGATAATGTCACTGGATAGAGTATTCTTGGCTGAAAGTTTTGTCTTTCAGTATTTTGAATATATCATTCCACTCTCTCCTAGCCTGTAAGGTTTCTGCTGAGAAATCCAATGAAAGCCTGATAGGGGTTCCTTTGTAGGTTATTTTGTGCCTTGCTGCTCTTAATATTTTTCCTCTGTCATTGATTTTTGCCAGTTTTACTAACACACGCCTTGGAAGAGGTCTTTTTGCATTGATGTAATTAGGGGATCTATTGGCTTCATTTACTTGTAATTCCAGTTCCTTCCCCAGGTTTGGGAAGTTCTCAACTATTATTTCTTTGAACAAGCTCTCTGCTCCTTTCTCCCTCTCTTCTCCCTCTGGAATACCTATAATCCTTATGTTGCATTTCCTAACTGAGTCAGATATTTCTCAGCGAGTTTCTTCATTTCTTTTTCATCTTAGTTCTCTCTCCTCCTCCACCTGAAGCATTTCTATATTTCTGTCCTCTAAATTACTAATTTTGTCCTCCATAATATCATCTCTGATTTTTAATGACTTTAGATTGTTTTTTATCTCATTCATTGTGTTCTTCATCTCCATCATTTCTGTTTGGGTTTTTTTTTTTAGAGTTTCAATCTCTTTTGTGAAGAATTCCTTCTACTCATTAATTTTATTTTATTTATTTATTTATTTTTTTGTGTGAGGAGATCAGCCCTGTGCTAACATCCGCCAATCCTCCTCTTTTTTTGCCGAGGAAGACGGCCCTGGGCTAACATCCGTGCCCATCCTCCTCCACTTTATATGGGACGCCGTCACAGCATGGCTTGCCAAAGCAGTGCGTCGGTGCGCGCCCAGGATCCGAACCAGCGAACCCTGGGCCGCCGCAGCGGAGCGCGCGCACCCAACCGCTTGCACCACCGGGCCAGCCCCAACTCATTAATTTTAATCCTGAGTTCATTGAACTGTCTTTCTGAGCTTTCTTGTAATTCACTGAATTTCCTCATGATAAATATTTTGACTTCTCTGTCATTTAGATTGTAAATTTCTGTGACTTCAGGATTGGTTTCTCGAGACTTGTCATTTTCCTTCTGGTCTGGAGTGTTAATGTATTTCTTCATGATATTTGATGGAGCGGACCTTTGCCAGCACATAGTGGTAGTATCTGGTCACAGATTCCACCTGTCACCACTGGAGGGGGCAGGAGCTGTGTTTTCTGAACCTGCCACATCCCCTGGAAGTTGTGCCAGTAGGGGTCTCTGCATTTGCTTGCTGGCCACCACTGCTTCACACACGCAGGCACAGGTGCTCTGGTGTGGATCCACTGCACTGGGTGACCAGCTGAGCTGGTTCACCAGGCGGGGGCTGGGGTGCTTTCTTTTGTGCGCTCGCTCTTGAGCCATCCCACTCTGCACTCACTGGCAGCCTGCCTGGGCTGCTGGGCTTTGTAAGGGCTCCCACATGGTGTCAGAGCTCCCTCGATGTGGGGCATTCCTGTGGGCTGGGAAGCAACTCCCAGAGCGAAAGAATTCCATGGAGGGAGGTAGCAGCTTTTAAAGTATGCAAATAGGCCTCTTTCAGGGAAAGACAGAGATGGGCCTTCCTGTCTGCTCCATCTTTGCTGAGCCTGAGGCGGACAGCCACATCAAGTTCTCCTGAGCCCATGAAGAACTGTTTCCTTATTTGCTATAGTCTTGTGGGTCTCATGGATGCAGGCCCCATTGGCTTTCTGAACTAGGTATTTTAGGGACCCATCCCTCAGGTGGAAGTCTTAATAGTTGGGGGGCTAGATGTTGGGTCCAAACCCTTCACTCCTCAGGGAGAGGCTGGGAGTTGTGAGTTTTCTCCTGATTGTATGTTGCTTCTCTGGGGGTGGTGTTTATGGCAAGAGTGTGCCTCAGCCTTTCCTATGTGTATCAACGTGGGTATTTTCTCATTTAACTGATGTGTTGGAGTTGCTCAACTAGTTTCTGGATTTGTTTCAGAGGGAATTTCTCCATGTGTGGCTGTAGATTCACTGTGTCTGTGGGAGGCATCAAGTTCAGGATTGACCTATATTGCATCTTGGACTGGAACTCCCTCCACTCTTTTTGAAACTTGTTTTATTAGGTTGCTGGAATTCCTTGATTGACAGCCTAATATTCTTATCATTCTCCTCTACTGTTTGCCATCACTTTTCCATTTGTAACAACTATTTACTGGGGGTATGACTTTAATATTCCAATTCATCTATGGATTATTCATTTCTATAATCATATTTTTAATTTCCAAGGGTCTTTCTTGTTCTCTGATTGTATAGAATGTTGTTCTTGTTTCATAAGTGCCATGTCTTTTCTTATATCTTTTAGATGGTATGGGAACCTGGTAGATATCCTGGTTATCTGCTTTCATGATATCATGAACTTTTTCCTCACAGTACCTAGCCCAATAGGGATTTTACATTTATCTTTGTAATTTTTGCTAAATGTTCATCTCCCTCATAACAATGCAAGCTTCATATAGGCAGGGTTTTACTTTTATTCTTCATTGTACCTCCAGGGTCTAGCAAATCCCCTGATTCCCTGGAGGCCTTGAAATATACACTGGATGAATAGACTTGGGTGTGGTTTGGGCAGTTAAGTCACATTTCCCCTTGATGTCCTTCTGAACTCTGAGCCTGATGGCCTCCTGTCATAAAACATTCTGGAACATTGAAACAGTTCACTTGCATAGGGTGCAGAGTCAGACCTGCCTACCTGATGGACAGGGAACCAATGAAAGACAAGTCAACAAAGTTCTGAGAGAAAATCTCCTGGGTTCAACCCCAGCTCCACCACCTCTTAAACCTATCTGAGTCTTCCTTTTGTGACTGTACAAAGGGATCACATATTGGCTGACTTGTGGATTTGAGAATTACATTTGACTCTTTATGTAAAACACACAGTAGACTTGCCTGACATGTATTAAGTATTCCACTAATCAGGGCTACCATCATTATATTGATTCTAACATTTAGATTATTTCTGTCCTTTTGCTTTTATAAACCACAATTCAATGAACATACTTTTGAGAACACGTGTAATTATCTTCTTAGGATAAATTCCTGCAAGAGAAATTTCTGTGTCAAAATGTAAGCCTATTTAAACTGTTGAGAAATTTGCAAAAATGCCCTTTAGAAATTTTGTACCAGTTTTCAACCCCATCAACGCTTATGATGGTATATTTTTCCTACCCTGTGGCCAGTTATATATTTTTTTTTACTTTATTTTCTGTATATTATTATGTGTGGACATCTTTAAAAACCTTCCTACCTGAGGAGAAACTGCCCTTCCCAGGGCTAAACCCCAGCCAGGAGCATGCCTTTGATATGTAAACTTCCCAGTCTGGAGCCCTACCTCCTCTGTCTGGCCATGTACCCCAAGAGGCAATAGTCCTCTGCCTTAATCATCCCAGGGCCGGGTACCAGACAAATAAAGACCACCCCGATAGCCCAAAGCCTGCTGCAGTTATTCACACTAAATTATTATTAGCCAATTCTAATTTATTTACCCTGCCCTGTCCTGGCTTTCCCAAGGAGACCCCCAATAAGGCCACGGCCCAAGGGTTGCCCCTCTCCCTCCTGTCTTCTGCCTCCTGACCCTGAGTGTTTTTCCATGTGCCCCGTGTGGTGTGGTGTGCCTCCTGTCTCTAGGACTTGTGAGAATAATAAACTTTGTTATTTCCTGAGCCTTTCCTCTGTCTCCTCTTGTGGCTACACTTGACTGACCATCTCATAAAAGAATACAAAACACCAGTACTCTCATGATTTATTTTCATCTTTGCCAAGCTGATAGATTTTAATTTTTCTTCCCATTTCTTCTTCCACATTCTCATTTTGTTTGCATTTATTTATTAATAATATATTTGTTTGACATTTGCATTTCTTCTTTTCCAAATTGTTTTCTAATTGTCTTTAATTATTTTCTAATTGAGATGCAGGCATTTAAATACACTGAATATAAGAAAGAAGAAAAAGCAGCCCTTGACCCCAGAGAACTGGCCTGACACAGCTAGACCTCAGTGTTGTCTGAAGCTGGCCTGGTGCTCACAGCTAGGCCATATTATTCTCCTCTTTGACATAAACCATCTCACAAAACACCAACATCAGACAAGGACACACTGAGACCATGATAAAGTGACACAAAACAAGACTATCACATAATTTTGTCTAAGCACAGATGAAAACAAGGCACTGTGCAGCTCACAAAGTACCGAACATCTCCCTGTGCTGGGTTGTATGAGTTATACGGCTGCTTCTTTACCAATTGCTGCTTGATCCTTGCTCTAGTGTGCCCTCCCTATAGATAAGATTGGTTAAGACACCCAGTCATAGACTTGACCCTGCTTCCTAACAATACCCAATCTAGAGTGAACCCCTGCTTCCTTAGTCCTCACCAAAAATCAGCCAAGCAAAGCCCAAATCTTGTAACAATATGTTCTTTCTAATACCCTCATACTAAGATGCCCTATGGTTCCCCATGGTGTGCATTCTCCCTCGCTGCAACAAGTAATAAATGCAATGTGTTCAACCACAGGTGTGCTCCTGATGGTTTTTGGCTGAAGGACGTTGACACATGCTAACCTTTCGTCTGTCAATTTTTTGTGTGTGTCTTTGAGTTTGATTATGGGCATGTATTAGTATATTTGTGAGTTATAGTTGCCATAGAGAAGTTTTATTTTTTCTTTATGGTTTGTTTTGTTTCATTTGTTTTGTTTTGTTTTTGGTGAGGAAGATTAGCCCTGAGCTAACATCTGTTGCCTATCCTCCTCTTTTTGCTGAAGAAGATTGGCCCTGGGATAACATCCATGCCCATCTTCCTCTACTTTATATGTGGGATGCCTGCCACAGCATGGCCTGATAAGCGGTGTGTAGGTCCACGCCTAGGATCGGAAACTGCGAACCCCGGGCCGCTGAAGCAGAGTGCGCAAACCTAATCACCACGCCACCAGGCCGGCCCTTCTTTACGGTTTTTCATCTTTGGGACATGCTTAGAGAATTCTTCATCCACAATTGTGAAAATTTCTTGTATATTTTCATCTAGGTAAAAATGATGAGGAGAGTCCAAGGGTGAAGGGAAATAGACAGAACTGTTTAAATTTGGGGGGAAAGTATGAATAAAAGCAATAGGTAAAGAATTCTAAGGTGGTAGAATTCTGAGGTTTACAAGTTTGCTTTAAAATTTTGCAAGTATGTACAGGGCTTACAAGGTATTTGCTATATGTTGTGTTCAATAAATGCTTTGTCATGGACTAAGTGAAGACTTATGTGCCTGCTTATTTTTACTGAGTTTATGAAAACAACACCAAGATTCCCGATGTGATATGCACAAGGATTAGCTCCAGTGATGGGCATTTTTGAACACTTACGACCTTAAGGTGATAAATCATGTTTTGGTTAATATCTGTACACTCTAGTTGTTACAAAATACACATTAATTAAACTTCTTGGGCATGCTGTATTTTAAGGATATGTCTAAGACCCACATGGACAAATCCATGACCCTCCTATGAAGATAATTTCAATATACATCAACCTATGAGTGACACAGTATCTTTTTGAGGTGGGAGATTGAAAACTAAAACGCTCTAGATATGCTCTGTCAAATATGGTAGCTACTAGCCTATTTAAATTTAAATTACATCAAATTAAAAATTCAATTTCTCAGTGGCACTAGCCACATTTCGAGTGTCCGATAGCCACATGTAGCTAATGGCTATCATATGGACGGTGCAGCTATAGAACAATTTCCTCCTCACAGCAAGTTAGGTTGAACAGCACTGTTATTGATGCTTTGTGGGCCTCAACTCGGCATTAGACTCATTTAAAATGAAAGGGCCAATATTATTTCTCATACAGATTGCATTGGATTTCTGTCTGGGATATTAAGCTGGTTTGGGAACATAACCAAAATGGGTCACGAATGAATCTCTGTCTGGTGCCTTCGGGCACAAACTGTTACTAGTTCCAAAGGGGAAACACCAGTTCTTCCACCTCCCCTCCCAGACTGAGGACATTCTCTGGCATCAAATTTCCAAGGGTAAGTTCTGTTGTAGAAGAGAACAAGGGGAGAACCCTAAGCAAACTTTCAGGAGCAGAGAGTCCAGCTCAGGGATGGGGATTCTGGTAAGTGAACAGGAGGTGGGGGCCAGTTTGGAGCGTCTCCACGGTTTACTCAGCACAGTAGTTCTCAAAGTGTGGTCTGTGGAACCCTTGAAGTCACTGAGACCCTTTCAGAGGATCCACAAGGTCAAAACTATTTTCATAACGTTACTAATAACTTCTTTACCTTTTTCGCTATGTTGACATTTGCAATGAGATAAAACTTAGCAGGAATGGAGGCTGTCTGATCAAACAGCAATAGTAGTTATTGTATTCTTCACTACCATTTAATTGCCAGGGGTTAAAAAAGCAGGTTTCACTTAAAAATATCATGATTGTAGTATTAAAAATTAACTTGATTAAATCACCATTCTCGAGTCCACAATTTAGAATATCTGATAGGATGACATGGGAAGTTCACATGAAGCACTTCTGCTACATTCCAAAGTACTGTGTCCCAAGGAAAATAATTTGTGGGAGCTGACCTAGCTCTTTTTATTGGAATACCATTTTTACTTGAAAGAACGAATGACAGAGAAACAATTATTATTTAGTCTTGGTTATTTGACATATACTTTCTCAAAAATAATATGAGCTTCTCCATTCAAGAAAATCAACCAACAGTATTTGTTGCCAATGATAAAATGTAAGCTCTCATAAGAAAAGTTTGGAAAATTAGTATCCACGATTGTAATCTTGACAATTTCTCAGTACTGACAAACTTTTCTAGTAGGATCTGTGATAATATTAACAAATGTGATTATATGATAATTTTAATTAAATGTGTCAACATTGGAAGATGGATATAACTTGGTGAATAATGCATTACTTAAAAAAAATCTTGCATCAGTACAAGATTCATCCAATGCATGAGATAGACCTATGGATTTTAACGTACGGATTAGGAAATATTCAGTGACAGTGTTTCAGGTTCCACATTGCAAAGAACCTTTAAGAAACTACTTGTGTAGTTTTAGTGTAGTATCAAAGACAAATAACCACAATCATCTGAAAACTTTATTCAACACACTCCTCCTACACATTTGTGTGAAGCTGGATTATTTTCACCTACTTCAACCAAAAGAGATAAAATACAGAAGCAGCTATGCAAATTCAGCAGTCTTCTAACAAGAAAAACAAGACTTGCAAACACGTAGAATGTAAAAAGATCCGCTCTTCTCATTATGCTGTTTTATTTGGGAAAATAGTAATTCTTCAGAAAAATGTATTATTTCTGTTATCATGTAATAGGTTATTAACATTATTCTAAGTCAATTAAGTATTTTTTAAAAGGTTTCAATACCTAATATGGTAAATACAGACAAATATAACCCACATAAAATTATCTTTGAGGTCCTAACTAATTTATAAGCGTGTGTAGAGATCTTGAAACCAAAAGTTTGTAAATCACCGACTTACACAGCCCCTGGGCCAGGACTCAGGGAGACGGTGTGAAAAGAGCTCTTGGCGCAGGAGGAGAGGGGTCAGGGCAAAGTCCCAGGTCCCCAGACGTGGCTTCACGGTCTCAGGCCCGAGGGCGGTGTCCGGGGCGGGGAAGCTCAGTGTTGGGGAGTTCCCATCTCCCTGAGTTTCGCTTCTTCTTCTCACAGCCTGTGTGGGGTCCTCCTGCCTGGAGACTCATGACGTGGCCCCAGTTCTCACTCCCATTGCGTGTCCGGTTTCTAGAGCAGCCAATCAGCGTCGCCGCGGTTCCTGGGTGGAAAGTCCATTTAGACCGGCCAGATCCTGGCGCCCCAGCCTTCCTCCTGCTGCTCCGGCGGTTCCGGCCCTGACCGAGACCTGGCCTGGTGCGCGGGGTCGGGAGGAAACGGCCTCTGCGGGGGGCGGACTGAGGGGACCGCGCGGCGGGGACGCAGGACCCCCGGGGAAGGCGCTTCTTCGTCCCCGGCCCCGCCCTGATTCGCCTCTCCTCACTCACCTCCTCCGTCTCACCGCCCCTTTGCCGTCTCACAGCCGCCTCCCCCTACCTCCCCTCCCGGGCCGATTAATCCTGGACCCGGGAAGAGCCTGGGGGACTTCGCCTGGCTTTTGTTTTAGAGTTAGGAGAAAACAGACTCTGACCAATCACCGCCGGTCTGTCTCGCGCGAGCGCGAGGAAAGTGGGCGGGGATGAGCGAGAGGACAGAGCTAAGAGGGCGGGGCTGACCGCGGGGCGGGGCCAGGGTCTCACGCTCCAGTGGTTTTGTGGCTGCGACATGGGACGGGACGGGCGCCTCCTCCGCGGGTACAGTCAGTTCGCCTACGACGGCGCCGATCACCTCGCCCTGAACGAGGACCTGCGCTCCTGGATCCCGGCGGACACGGGGCTCAGATCACCCGGCGCAAGTGGGAGGCGGCCGGTGCGGCGGAGCGCTGCAGGGCCTACCTGGAGGGCACGTGCGTGGAGTGGCTCCGCAGATACCTGGAGAACGGGAAGGAGACGCTGCAGGCCGCAGTTACGAGGGGCCCTGGGGCCTCCTGATCTTCCCTCGGGCTGTGGCTGGCTTCCCGAAAGGAGAGGAGGAAGAGGGAAGCGATGCTAGAATGCCGCCCCTTCCTCTGGTCCAGAGGGAGAAGAGCCCCCCTGGGTTTCTAGATCATGTACCAAAGAGTGAATCTCAGGGCCCTTCTCTCAGGAAAATTAAGAGATCCAGTCTCCCCAGGGATGGAGAGGAAGACGTCTCTGAAGTAACTGATCTGCTAGTTGTACCTCTTGACCCCAGCAGCAGTCTTGGGTACAAGGGGCAACTTTCTCTCTCTCAGGCCCTGTTCTCTGCCTCACACTCAGTATGTCTGGAAGTCTGACTCCAGCTTTTCTGAGTAACTCGGCCTCCACCCAGGTCAGGATCAGAAATCCTGTTCTCCCTCTCAGAAACCTGGAGCCTCCTACCCCGAGCTGTCTCACCCTGCTTTTGGAACTTTCCAAAGAATAGGAGATTATCCCAGATCCCTGACTCCAAGCTGGAGTCTGGATTTTACACTTTCTCCCCCCACCTAATTGTCCTGTCCATTCTCAGGATTGTCACATGAGTGCTGCTGGAGTGTCCCATGAAGGATGCAAAGTGTCTGAATTTTCTGATACTTCCTCTCAGATTCCCCCCAAAATATACCTGACCCACCACCCCATCTCTGACCGTGAGGTCACCCTGAGGTGCTGGGCCCATGCCTTCTACCCTGTGGAGATCACCCTGACCTGGCAGCATGATGAGGAGGACCAGACCCGGGACACCAAGCTTGTGGACACCAGGTCTGTGGGGAATGGAACCTTCCAGAAGTGGGCAGCTGTTGTGGTGCCTTCTCAAAAACAGCAAAGATACATCTGTCCAGTGCAGCATGAGGGGCTGTCCAAACCTATCACCCTGGCGTGGGGTTAGAAGGGGGATGAGGGAACAGAACCTCTTCTCCGACAACAAAGCAGGAGCCCTTCTGGAGACCTTTTAGTGGTATCAGAGCTGAGGCCTGGGGGTCAGGGCCCCTTACCCCCGCCTCCCCTCCCTAGAGCTGCCTCCTCAGTCCACCATCAGTATCATGAGAATTGTTGCTGATCTGGTTCTCCTTGGAGCAGTGGTCACTGAGCTGTGACCTGGAGGAAGAAGAGCCTCAGGTAGGGAAGGGATAGAGGTCTGTTTTCTTGTACAACTGGGGGGATTTCAAGACCCAGATAGGAGTTTGCCTGTCTCCTGTCTTGTTACTGGGAGGCACCATCCACACACGTGCTGTTTTAAACAGCTATACGTTTATTAAGTAACAGGAAATGGGAAAAAAAAAGTGATGATGTTTTGCATATAGATATTTGCCATTTCTGATGTTCTTCATCCTTTCTGAGAGTCTGAGTTTCCATCTGGTACCATTTGCCTTCAGGCTGAAGAACTTCCTTTGCCATTTCTTATAGTGCAAGTCTGTTTGTTACAAATTCTTTTAATTTTCTTTTATCTGAAAATCTCTTTATTTTACCTTCATACTTGAAGGACATTTTTGCTGAATATAGAATTCTGAGTTGACAATTTTTTTCTTTTAGGACATTAAAGGTTGTTTCACTCTTTTTTGGCTCTGTGTTTTCTGATGAGAAGTCATCACAGGAGAGGAGGAACAGAAGAACCAAAACAGAAAAAATATCATGATAGACGTAGTATCTATCATATCAAAAACTACAATAAACTTCGTGGATCACCACTCCAATTAAAAGGCAGAAATTGTCAGGATAGATTAAGAAACAAAACCCAACTATATGCTGTTTACAAGAGGTGCGTTTTCAATATAAAGACACAGGTTGAAAGTAAATTGATGGAAAAAGCTGTGCCCTGCAAACAGAAAGCATAAGGAGGCTGAAGTGGCTATATTAATATCAGAAGTAAAAGATATTTCAAAATAGAATGCATTCACAGAGATAAGGAGAGACAGTTCATAATGATAAAATCTAATGGGATGGGAAATTTCACAATTACAGACAGAAAGGCGATCAGTAGTTGCCTAGGGCTGGGGCTAGGGAGAGAGGATCAGATACAAAAGGGCATGAGGAAGCTTTTTAGGATAAAGGAGCTGTTCTATTTGTTGGTTATAGTAGTGGTTACATGATTATAAACAATTACTGATATTTATGTAACTATATATCTAAAATTGGTAAATTTCATTTCATGTAAAGACCTTAAGAATTAAAATAGTAGCAAGAAAGAAGGCAAGATAAAGACTTTTAGATAAATAAAAACAGGGAAATCATTGCTACTGGTGCTGCAATGAAGTAATTTTAAAGGAAGTCCTCCAGGCTTAAGGGAAATGACACTAGATGATAACTCATATATACAGAAAGTATAACGAATAACAGAAATGTATGTGATATTCTGTTTATGTGCATTTTTCTTAATTTCCTTAAAAGACATGACTGTTTAAAAAAGTAATATACTATATTATTGGGCTAATAATGTATACTGATGTAATATATATGATAGTTACAGCATAAAGGTGGTTCAATGGAACTATATTGCTGCAGGTTTCCTATATTTTCCTGCATGTAGTTCAATGTTACCTTAAGTAGATGGTGAAAAGTTAAGATGCAGGTTTCAATTCTTAGAACGACAATAAAAAATTAATAGAAATATAGTTAAAAAGCCACTAGAAGACATAAAATCATAAACAAAAAGTACTTGCTTAAAACAGAGGAAGGTAGGAAAGGAGGCACAGGAATGAAAAAGAGATGAGACAATTCAAAAACAAATAGCAAAATGATAGACCCAGATTCTACCAGATCAGCAATCATATTAAATATAAATTGATGAAAATTCAAATCAAATGGCTGATATTATCAGACTGGATAAATATCAAGACAGACTATATGCTCTACATAATGGAAAAACTTTAAATACTAAGCCAAAAATAGGTTAAAAGGTAAAGGAATATGCCACGTAAATAGAAAGCATGAGAAAACTGGAATGTCTGTATTACTGTGAAGCAAAATAGACTCTAGGAGAAGGAGTATTGCTAGAGACAAAGAAGGACTTTTTATAATGATAATAGGTCAGTATCACAAGAATACAAAAGTAATAAATGTATAAATACCTAACTACAGAGCTCCACAACAGATGAAGCATAAAGTGGCAGAACTGAAAAAGAAATAGACAAATTAACAATTATACTGGGGCCGGCCCCGTGGCTTAGTGGTTAAGTGCATGCACTCTGCTAATGGCGGCCCATGTTCGGATCCCAGGCGCACATCGACACACTGCTTGTCAGGCCATGCTGAGGCGGGATCCCACATACAGCAACTAGAAGGATGTGCAACTATGACATACAACTATCTACTGGGGCTCTGGGGAGAAAAAGGGGGAAAAAAAGGAGGAAAATTGGCAATAGATGTTAGCTCAAGGCTGGTCTTCCTCAGCAAAAAGAGGAGGATTGGCATGGATGTTAGCTCAGGGCTGATCTTCCTCACACACACACACAAAAAAAATATATATATATATATATACTTACAGATCAGTACTCCTATCTCATTAATAGAACATGTAAACAAAAAACTAGTAAGGATATAGAAGACTTAAATATTGTGAGCAAACTTTACCTAATTCACATGTTTTGAATACCATATCCAGCAAGAATAGAATAGACATTTTTTTTTCAAGTATACGTGGAACATTCACAAAAATAGACTATATTCAGGGCCTAAAGCAAATCTCATTAAATGCAAAGGGATTGAAATTATAGAGTATATTCTCTGACTACAAAGATATTAAATTAGAAATCCATAACATGAAGATATCTGGAAAATCCCCAAATATTTGGAAATTAATCAACACACTTCAAACCCATGAGTTATCATGGCTTAAAGAAGAAATCACAACGGAAATTAGGATCCTCACTCAGCTCTCCCCCCCCCAATCTTTCCTCCACTCACAGGCCCTTCATCCTCCTCCAATCTCCAGGATTTCATGAATCCCCAGGCACAAATGGAGAGCAGGTCGTGAGATATACAAACCTAGATCCCCACAATTCCTCTACAGGAAGTCCTTCCTGAAGTCTGCCCACTCCCATTCCTGCCATAAACGCAGTGCTTTCCCCAGTAGAGCAGAGGGTGCTTTCCCCAGGTCTGTGCAAAAGGTGATCCTAGAACACTCTTCCTCCCTGTAAGCACAGGGCTCACTCCCTCACCTCCTTCAGGACTTAGCTCAAATGTCACCTCTCAGGAAAGCCTCCCCTGAGGATAATATTTAAAATTACAACTGGTTCCCTCATCTTCCCTACCTCGTTCTTTTCAGCACATAAGCTCCACAAGGGCAGGGATTTTGCCTGAGTTGGTCTGACATGTCCCAAAGTGCCTAGAATAGTGCCTGACATAGAGCAGATGCTCAGTAAGTATTTATTAATAAATGAAGAACTGTAGGGACCAGATCTCCTCAAAGCTGAGACTGACACAGGAGAGGTAAGTGGTTCCCTGGTAAGTGATGGGGGAGGGGATGTCTCTTTATGTTGGGAGGGTGAGGGGCTACTCACTAGTTTATCCCAGGCCAGGAGCCAAGCAGATAGAAGCCACACACAGCCCCTCTGCACTTCCCATGTTTCCCAAAACACATGGCCAAGGACTAAGCCAGACCACCAACTGCCTCCACATTCCCTTGCACTGCAGAGGGGCAGGTGGCGGGGTTTTAGATGGTGCAGTCCTGCCGGGTCTAGACTTATGTCTAGAATCCCCTGATTCTGCCCAGCTAGAAGGCATGGCTCAGCTGCAGCCTATGGCGCTCACGGGAGCCCGCGCCTCACCTGTGACCCCGAAATCCTAGGTCATTTGGCAGGCCCAGAAATTAGTTTTGGGTCCAGTACTGCAAGACCTTTAATTTCGGGGTTTGTAGGTGGCAGGGAGTGAGGCGTGAGAGAGCTAGACTGCAGGTCCACGTCTGCTTTGGTCCAGGAAGGGACAGAGGAGGCAGGACGCTGAGTCCTGGGCTCTTGGGGATGGAGAGGAGGGATGCACTGCTCTCCAGTCTCCAAGAGGGTAAGTAGTCTGATGCCTGGACAAAAGGGTCCGTCCTTGGTGTCCTTGGGTGTGGTGTTTGGACATGTGGGTTTTAGAGGCCTGGGGAAGGAGGAGAGATGCGTGCGGGCTCCAGGGGAAATGTTAGGCAGAAGCCCAGCCCCTACTTTTTGCTGATCTCCTTGTAGCCCACTGCAGTCTCCAGACTTGACCCCAGGTACTGCCTTCAGTGCTCCAGGAACGCTGTCTCTGTGGCCACCAGCAGCTGGACAGTTCCCTGTCCGTGGCCCCGGGGGCGCTCTTCTTGGAGCAGTGGTTCCTGCTGTTTTAGCGAGAAAAAGAGAAGGTGTCCAGGTAGCAGAGGGCTGTGAAATGGGGATGGACTTGGACACGGCTGTGAAGTCATTGAGCAACGAGTGGGACTCTGGAAACCATGGAATCAGACCCAGAGCTGTCCCCTCCAGGGAGGCACAGGCCTTGATCTCTCCTCCTCTCAGTTCCTTGATTCTCTCTGTTTCCTCAGCATAACGGGTCAGGGGTTGAGGGGAGGGTCTTGCTCTGGAAAAGGGGAAGCCCCTTAATCACCTCCCTTCTCCTCTTCTTATTCTTTACTTCCGTGTGTGTGTTATACCACACCTCTAAGTATGGAAAAATGCCTAAGTTTAGGTATAGTTTACCAGCCAGTTATAGAGCTAACACCTGTGTAATTACCACCCAGGTGAAAATAGAGACCTCGGCGCCCCAGCCAAGAGCCCCCTTGCCTCCCCATACACAGAATCCATCCCTCCCTGCACAGGTGTCCGCTAAGCTGACCCCTTCCCCTGCCCCTCTCCTCTCTGGTTCCTCCCCACCCACTCCTCTTGGCCTCTATCCCCCTAATGTCACTATTTCCTCCCTCTCCTCACTCCTTCAGGAGCTTCTTCATCTTCCTAGGTCATTACCCTGGGGATCACTTCCTCCTCCTCCCCCTTTGCACCCCATCCTAGGGATGGACAATCCAGAGTTGATTCCCAGGAGGAGGAGCCTTCATCCCTGGAGGCAGCAGCAGGAACAAGTGACAGGGACTCTGGGTTCAAGGTCTCAGCCAGGAGACTGAGGGCACCCAGTATGTTTGTGGGGTCCACCCCAGACCTGGGAACCAGCTGTTATGGCCTGGAGATCTGCTCCTCCCTGAGGCCAAAGTCCATGACCATTCAGTGGAGAGGAAAATGTCTACATCAGCGTGTATTTTGGGAAAAAATTCAGACTCTAAAACATGACACTAGATGGGGGCTCCTCCTTGTGTGCACAGCCCTGTCCTGCTGCTGGGGGCCCAGGGAGACACTGGGGAGGTCCTGGGGAAGAGGCCAAAGGGGAGCCCTGGTCTTCTGTTCTCAGCCATGTGGCCACACGGGGGCGCCACCGCTCTGCTCTCTCCTATTCATTCAGTCAGGGGAGCTGATGGGCTGTGGTCTGAGTCAGGCACAGGTGTCTGACCTGGAGGCTGGACATCAATGGGGGATGAAGATGCCTTTTGAGCAGCCCTGGGCTCAGGCTCGGGGGTGGGGCAGGGATTGGAGGAGAGGAGGGCTCTGGAGCCCTGCCCTGTGTCTGAGGTTTCCATCTTTTCTCCCACCATCCACCTCTCCGGCCCCTTGATGACAACGCTCTGGAAAAGTAGATCATGTTTTTTTTCCCACTCCCAATCCTTTTCTGAGGGCTACTTTAAAAAATAAACTCTTTTATTTTAGAATACATAGTTTAAGATTTACAGAAAAGTTGCAGAAGAGTTCCTGTATCTCCCACACTCAGTTGTCCCTGTTGTTAACATCTATATCACGATCATACATTTGTCACAACTAATGAAGCAATAGTGATACATTATTACTAAACTCCATATTTTATTTGGATTTTATTATTTTTTCTTTTTTCTGTTCCAGGATCCCATCCACGATACCACATTAAGTCCCAATCATGCCTCCTTCAGGCTCTTCTGGCTGTGACAGTTTCTCACACTTTCCTTGTTTTTGATGGCCTTGACATTTTTGAGGAGCGCTGCTCAGCTCTATTGTAGACTGTCCCTCAATTTGAGTTTGGCTGACTGGGGCTATGGGTTTTGGGGAAGAAGACCACAGAGGTGAAGAGCCATTCTCAACACAACACATCAAGGGTGATAATACCCACTTGATTGATCACTGATGACGTTAACCTTCACCACCAGGCTGAGGTCGTGTTTCCCAGGTTTCTCCCTGTGGAGTCCATTTTATTCTTTATCCCTTTCATACAATAGTCTTTGGAAGGAAGTGACTATGTGCAGCCCACACTTAAGGGGTGTTCTGCTATAAACATTTACACACAGGTTTTTGTGCAAATGTAAGTTTTCAAATGAGTTGGGTAAATACCTAGGAGAGTGATCAGTAGGTTGTATGGTAAGTCTATGTTTAGCTTTATAAGAAACTGCTGAATATCCTCCATAATGGCTGTGCTATTTTGTATTCCTGCACACAATAAATGACAGTTCCTATTGATCCACATTCTGGTCAGCACTTGGCATTATCAGTTTTTGGATTTAGGCCATCCTAATAGGTATGTAATGGTTATCACTGTTGTTTTTATTTCCATTTCCCCAATGACACATGATGTTGAACATCTTTTTTTTTTTTTTAACTTTTATTTATTTATTTTTTCCCCCAAGCACCAGTAGATAGTTGTATGTCATAGCTGCACATCCTTCTAGCTGCTGTATGTGGGACGTGGCCTCAGCATGGCCGGAGAAGCAGTGCGTCGGTGCGCGCCCGGGATCCAAACCCGGGCTGCCAGCAGCGGAGTGCACGCACTTAACCACTAAGCCACGGGGCCAGCCCTGAACATCTTTTTATCTACTTATTAACCATCCATATATCTTTTTTGGTAAGGTATCTGTTCAGGCTTTTGCTCATTTTTTCACTGAGTTTTTTGTTTTCTTATTGTTGCGTTTTAAGGTTCTATATATATTCTAAAACAAGTCCCCTATCAGATATGTGATTTGCAAATTTTTTCTCCCAGTCTGTGGCCTGAGCCCTTTATTGACATAATAGTATCCATTAATGTATATTTATTTATTTTTGAAGAAGATTAGCCCTGAGCTAACATCCGTTGCCAATCTCCCTCTTTTTCCTGAGGAAGATTGGCCCTGAGCTAACATCTGTGCCCATCTTCCTCTATTTTATATGTAGGATGCTGCCACAGCGAGGCTTGATGAGTGGTGCATAGATCTGCACCCAGGATCCGAACCTGCGAACCCCGGGCCACCGAAGCAGAGTGCCTGAACTTAACCACTACATCACCGGGCTAGCCCCCATAGATATGTTTTAATAGGAATAGAAATGAGAAATTGCTAACTGTGATGGTTTCTGGGTAGAGGACTTGGGTGACTAGGGGATGTGGGAGGGATGATGTGACATTTATTTTTGTATATTCTTGAGTATCATTTGAATTCTCTTGTATGTACGTGAATAATGTTTTCAAAAATAAATTACACTAAAATCCATTACACTTGTAAAACACATCATGCTCAGATCATGTGTTAAGACTTAGATTCTCATCCTCTACTCGAAGACCAATCACCTTTTCACTGAGCTATTTTGCCTTAGAATTTTCAGTTCCTAAAAAGGTGGGCTAGATTGTATGGACAAATTATCCCACTGAAAATGTAAGATACAAAAACCATCTTAAAAGCATCAGAGCTGACAAGATACTAATAAATGATCACACCCGCCCAAGAAGGGAAAGATCCTGCTTGGCCTCCACAGAGAACAGTGTCCTGAGAAATGCAGAAAAGGCTCTGTGAGTTCACTGCCCAGACATGGAGCTCAGCACTTCCAGCTCTATGCCCCGAGCTCTGGACTTTCCTACCCATCTGCCTTCCCTTTTAAAATTTAAACAAAGTTTTTATATTCTGATTTATGATGTATACGTATAATGTATAATACATATGATATAATGTATATTCACTGTAGAAAAATTACAAAATGTTAAAAGTCATAAATGACAAAGTAAAGATAACTGTAATCATCACACTAGGAGATATTTTGTTGCATTTTCTCCTAGTCTGTTATATATCCTCCTGCTGCTGCCCCAGTGCTGGAACTCTCTCTCTAAGTTGATGAGCACAGAGCTCAGTGGCCCCAGCCCTGCTCTCTCCAGATGCCGTTTCCTGAGGCAGTTCACTCTCACACCTGCTGAGGGAGCTATTTCTCACTTTCTCCTTGCTCCTCACCCCTCCACTTCCCGCTCTTAGGTGATAAGCTCATTTCTTTGTTCACTCAGGGAAAAGAAGGACTAGTTGAGCACTGCACCATCATCTCCCCACACCCACATCTCTACCTGTATCCTCTGCCTTCACACCAGTGATGATGGATGGTTCTGCTCCTGTCTAAGGCCACCTTTCAGCTTGGGCACAGGATCAGATCCCCTCCTCCCCTCCATCCATCAACTTCCTGCTCACTACTGGCTCATTCATTCCTGGATACAAACATGCTGTAATATCAACCATTTTAAAAAAAGAAAGAAAGAAACTAAGTAAATCAAAACAAAATCCTCCCATAGAAATCCACCACCCGATCCCACATCTCCTTCCAACTACTGCTCCATTTCTCTGGAACTCCTTGTAGGACAATTCCTGAGTCCATTCTCTCACTACCATGTTGTCTTTTTATTTTTACCAAATATCCATGTTGTCTTTTTATTTTTACCAAATATCCATTTTGACATAGTTTAAAAGGTCCAATACTTCTACAAGGTTCGAAGACAGATGTCCATCCCCACCCCCGACCATTTCCTGAATCTCAGAGATAACTTGTTTTAGTTCTTTTAGCTGATTCTCTAATTGTTACTTCGATGCCTCTAAATAGAATACTCATAATATTCCTTCGTTATTCAGTTTTATTCATCATATTTCATGAATTAGCTCTTCTTTCACACTCCCATCCTCACAATATAACTACTTTGCAATTTTGATTAGCTCAATGTGCAGTGTTTGCATTATTATAACCATGTAAACGTGAGTCACAACTGAGCATTTAGTAAACAATGATTACTTTCCCTTTCTTGAAGCAACTTTTTATTTTCCCTGGAGTTAACAGATATCTTGTTCCTTCATTTGCTTAGTTTCTGTTTTACTCTGCTAAATCATTCCCAATTCTCCCCAGGATCAAACCTTTGTGCATGTATTCAAGCACATCTGATATTCTGGCAACTTCATCTTTGTGAAGACACCTGTCCCACACCCCTCTGTCCCACCACACATGGACTGGTTCCCTGCACACCTGGGGCAGGGCTGACATCTGGGATCTCCTTCACCTCATCCTCGGCAGCCCTTTGCCTCTCTGTTGTTCTGGCTCCCTTGTTTCCTGGATCCCATTTTTTCCTCTTTTTTGGTTTTCTCCATCATTTTTCCCCACTTTGGCCTATAGTATCCTGAGGAAGGGAACATGGAAAGTAAAACATTGAAACCCTAAACATCTGAAATGTCTTTAGGTTGCCCCAGCTATTATGTCTTGACTTGATGTAGAACTCTGTGTTGGAATATTTTTTGCTTTAGAATTTGGAAGGCATTGCTGCAAGGTCTTCTTGCTTCCAGGCCTGTGTTTGTTGCCTCTTGAAGTTTTCAAGGTCTCTTCTTCTCCACCCCCTTTCTGAAATTTCATTGTGATTGTCATGGCATGGGTCTATTTTCATCTATCGTAGTAAGAACCTGGTTAGGCCATTCAAAATGTAAATTTTTGTTTGTAAACGCTGAGAAATTTTCTTAAAATTTTTTTTATCATTTCCTACTCTCTATTATTTGTGAAACTGGTATGACTAATGTGTTGGAATCTTCTGATTGATAGACTAATATTCTTGTAGGTCTTCTCACCTGTTTGTCCTGACTTTTCCATCGGTACTATTCAGTGGGAGTATGACTTTAATCTTGCAGTTCATGTACCGAATTATTTGTTTGTATTATGGTATTCTTTTTTGTTTTTTGGTGAGGAAGATTCTCCCTGAGCTAACATCCATTGCCAATCTTCCTCTTTTTGCTTGAGGAAGATTTGCCCTGAGCTAACATCTGTGCCAACCTTCCTCTATTTTGTACGTGGGTCGCCGCCAGCATGGCTGCAAAGTGGTATAGGTCCACACCAGGGAACTTCACCCAGGCTGCTGAAGTGGAGTGCGCCAAACTTAACCACTAGGCCATGGGGCCAGCCCCTGTGAGATGGTATTCTTAATTTCCAAGAGCTCTTTCTTGCTCTATGATTGTATATGATTTATATAATTCTGTTTTTGTTTCATATGCCATACATCTTTTATATCTATTAGATATTGATAATAGTGGTAGGGGACCTGTTAAGTCCCCACGTTATCTGCTTTCCTGGTATCATGAACTTTTTCCTCACAGCACTTGGGTCAGTAGTGATTTCATTCATCTTTGTCATTTCCTCTAAATGTCCATCTCTCTCATGAGAGTGCAATCTCCATATCACCAGGGTATTATTCTTGCTCTTCACTGTATCTCCAGTCTAGCTGATCCTGATCCACTGGAGGCCTCAAAATATATGCTGGATGATGGACTTTAGTGTGGTTTGGGCAGTTAAATCAGACTGCCCCTTGACTGTCCTCCTCAGCTCTGAGCCTAGCTGCCTCCGATCACAGAATATTCTGGAACACTGCAACAATTCACTTGCATGGAGTGCAGAGTCATATCCACCACCTGAGGGACAGGGAATCAATGGAAGATGAGTCCACGAAGCTCTGAGAGAAAATTCCTGGGTTCAACCTTGGCTCCACCACCTCCTAAACCTCTCAGTCTCCCTTTTCCTGTTCATACAAAAGATCACATGTTGGGTGCCTCAGGGTTTTGCTTTGAGGATTAAATCTGACCCTCTATGTATATCATATGGTATTAATCCCTGAGACATATTAAGTGTTCCTCTAGTCATAGTTACCATCATTACAGTGATTACAGCATTTAGATAAGTTCCATTCTTTGTTTTTATAAACCATAATTCAAGAAACATCCTTGACTATATACTTTTGAGAACATGTGTGATTATCTTCTTAGGATAAATTTCTAAATGAGAAATTTCTGTGTCAAAATGTAAACACGTTGAAATTATAGAGACATTTTTCAAAAGTGCCAGTTTTCAATCCCATCAATCTTTATGACAATACATTTTCCCTACCCCCTGGTAAATACTCTCATCACTTTCATCTTTGCCAAGCTGATGGATTTGAATTTTTATTCCCATTTCTTATTCCACATGCCCATTTTGTTTACATTTATTTATTACTAATATATTTGTTTGACATTGTCATTTCTTCTTTTCCAAATTGTTTTCTAATATTTCTAATATTCTTTAATTATTTTTTGATTCAGTTGTAATTATTTTAAAATATTGAATTTAGAAAGAAGAAAAAGCAGCCTCAACATCGGGAACAGGTCTGACACTTACACCTAGGCCTCAGTGTTGTCAGAAGCTGGCCTGGTCCTCACCACCTGGCATGTTATTCTTTTGTTGGATGTAAGTCACCTCACTGAACATCCACATCAGACAAGGACACTCTGAGAACACGACAAGTGAGACAAATCAAGACCACCACATCACTTCTCTAAGCACAGACAAAAACAAGGCACTGTGCAACTCCAAAATACCAACATCTCCCTGTGCTGGCTCGAATGAGCAGCTGCTGCTTCTTTCTAGTTACAGCTGTATCCTTGCTCTAGTCGGCCCTGTCTACAGACAAGACCTATTGAATGCCCAATCATAGAATTGTCCCCACTTCCTGACAACACCCAATCTAGAGTGAGCCCCTGCCTCCACAGACCTTCCCAAAATCACGCAACCAAAGCCCAAATCCTATACATGTTCTAACACCTTCACACTAAGATTCCCGGTGGGCCCTGATGGTGTGTGTTCTCCCTCACAGCAACGAGTAATAAATCCAACTTGTTTGCCCACAGGTGTGCTCCTGGTGGTCTCTAGCTGAAGGACATTGAGGTGTGTTATTACCCTTTTGTCTGTCAAAGCTTTTATTTGTCTTTGAGTTTGATTATGAGCATGTGTTTGTCTTTGTGAGTGTGTGGTTGACACAGACAAGTTTTATGTTTTTCTTTATGGTTTTTCATCTTTGGGTCATGCTTAGGGAACTCTTCATTCCACAACTGCAAAAATTTCAGGTATATTTTCATCTAGGAGAGGGGTCCAAGGGCGAAGGGAAACAAAGAGAACTGTTTGAATTTTGGGGGAAAGTATGGGGAGGAGCAATAGGTAAAGATTCTGAGGAGGGGGAATTCTAAGGTTTACATCTTCGCTCTATAATTTTACAAGTATGTGCAGGGCCTACAAGGGATCTGATACACGCTGTGTTGAATAAATGCTTTCTCCTGGGCTAAGTCAAGACTTATGTCCCTGCTGATGTTTACCAGGTTAATGAAAACAAAACACCAAGAGTCCTAATGTGATATACACCAGGATTAGGTGATGGGCATTTTTGAACACTTATGATGTTAAAGTGATAAATCACATTTCGGCTAATGTCTGTACACTCTAGTTATTAAAATACATATTAATTATACTTTCTTGGGCATGCTGTATTTTAAGGACATGCCTAAGATCCACATGGACAAATCCATAACACCCATATGAAGATAATTTTAATATACATCAGCCTATGAGTCATACAGTATCTTTTGTGGGTGAGAAGGCCGAAAACTAAGAACATTCTAGATACGCACTGTCCAATATGGTAGCTACTAGCCATTTATGGTTATTTAAATTTAAAGTAAATAAAATCAAAAATTCAACTGCTCAGCACAGTAGCCACATTTCAAGTGCTCAATAGCCACATGTAGCTACTGGCTCCTGTATTGGACAGTGCAGATATAGAACAATTCCTTCATCATGGGATGTTCTATTGGACAGTACTGCTCTTCATAATTTGTGGGCCTCAAATAAGATGCATTAGGGCCCATGTAAAATGAAAGGACCATATTATTTCTCCTAGAGATACATCAGATTTCTGTCTGAGACATGAATACATATTAAGCTGGTGTATAACAAAACCAAAATAGGTTATCAGTGGGTCAAGCGCCTTCAGGCACAAACTGTTCCCAGTTTCAAAGGGAAACACCTGTCCTTCCACCTCCCTTCCCAAACTGAGGACACTCTCTGGCATCAAATTTCCAGGGGATGAGTTCTCTTCTAGAGGAGACCAGGGGCAATGCTCTAAGCTAAGTTTTGGGAAGCAACGAGTCCAAACTCAGGGAGAGGGATTCTGGGAAATGAAGAGGAGGCAAAGGTGGGGACCAGTTGAGAGACTCTCCCTGGTTTATTCAGAACAGCAGTTCTCAAAGTGTGGTCTGTGGGACCCTTGAAGTCACTGAGACCCTTTCATGGGATCCATGAGGTCAAAACTATTTTGATAATATTACTAGACATCATTTGCCTTTTCACCATATTGACATTTGCACTGAGGTCACACTTAGGAAGAGTGGAGGCTGTGGTACCAAACTGCAATAGTAGTTATCTTCACCACCACTTACTCACAAAAAAAAAACAAAAAACACTTTCACTTTAAAATGTCCTGAAGCATTAAAAATTATTATCTTTACCAAATCATTACTCTTAGGTCCACATTTTAAGAATATCTTATATGATGACGTGGGAAGTACAGATAAAGCTTCTGCTACATTCCCATGTGCTATGTCCCAAGGAAAGTAATTTGTGTGAGCTGAGCTAGCCTCTTTTTTTTTTCTCTGAGGAAGACTCACCCTGAGCGAATATCTGTGCCCATCTTTCTCTATCTTGTATATGGATCACAGCCACAACATAGCCAACAAGTGCTGTTGGTCTGCACCTTGGAACTGGGCCTGGGCCGCTGAAGTAGGGTGTGCTGAACTTAACCACTAGGCCACAGGGCCGGCCCCTGAGCTAGCCTCGTTTTTATGGAATACCATTTTTACTTAAAAGAGTGGATGACAGAAGCTATGATTAGATTTGGTTAATTGTCATACACTTTCTCAAAATGAACGTGAGCTTGTCCCTTCAAGAAAATCCACCGAGGGTTGACAACTTATTGCTTTGATAAAATGGAAGCTCTCAAAAGAAAACCAGAATTTTGGAAAACTTGTGTCCCACTAGGTAAGCCTGACAGCTTCCCAGCACTGACAAACTTTCCTGTTGGGATCTGTGGTAACATTAACAAAGGCAATATTTTGATAATTTGTAGTTGAACACATCGACAAGGGAAGATCTATACAACTAGTGAAACAATGTATTACTTTTAAAAATTATACATTAGTACAAGAGCCATTCAATATGCAAAATAGACCTGTGGGTTTTAATGTAATGGAATAGGAAATACTCAATGATATTGTTTCAGGTTTCACTTTGCAAATGACCACTGAGAAACTAGCACTTGTGTAGTTTTAGTATCAAAGTTGAATATCCACAATTATCTGGAAAGGTTATTAAAAATACCACTCCTACATATTTGTGTGAGGCTGTATTTTTTTCAACCAATATAAGACATTAAATGCAGAACATATATGAAAATCCAGTGATCTTCTAATGAGACAGACAAAAAACAGAGTTGCAAAAATGTAAAAAATTCCATTCTTCTTACTACCTTGTTTATTTGAGGAAGTAGTTATTTTTCATAAAAACATTATTTCTGTTAACTTGCAATGGGTTATGAATATTATTCTAAATAAATTAACAAAAATATTTAAAAACTTTTATTCCTAGTATGGTAAATATTGACAGATATAACCAAGATAAACAAAATTACCTTGGGGTCCTCACTAATTTGTAAGACTGTATAGATATCCTGAAGCCACAGTGTTTGAGAATCGCTGACTCAGCCTCTGGTCCAGGCCCCAGCGAGAGAGTGTGACAAAGAGCTCTCGGGGCAGGAGGAGAGGGATCAGGGCAAAGTCCCCGGACGCGGCTTCAGGGTCTCAGGCCCGAGGGCGGTGTCTGGGGCGGGGAAGCTCAGTGTTGGGGAGTCCCCATCGCCCTGAGTTTCACTTCTCCCTCTCACAACCTGTGTCAGGTCCTCCTGCCTGGAGACTCATGACGCGGCCGCAGTTCTCACTCCCATTGCGTGTCCGGTTTCTAGAGACGCCAATCAGCGTCTCCGCGGTTCCAGTTATAAAGTCTCCACCACCGTCCGGAACTCAGATTCTCCCCAGACCGCGAGGATGAGAGTGATGATGCCTCCAACCTTCCTCCTGCTGCTCTCGGGGGCCCTGACCCTGACCGAGACCTGGGCGGGTGAGTGCGGGGTCGGGAAGAAACGGCCTCTGAGGGGGGGGACTGAGGGGACCGCGCGGCGGGGGCGCAGGACCCCCGGGGAAGGCGCGTCTCCGCGGACACCCGCCCAGACACCCCACCTCATCCCTCCTTGTCCTGACCCCCACCTTCTCCCGCCCCCTCCTGTCACCCACTTGGGTCTCCCGCCCCCCTTTTTAGTCTCACGACCCCCTCGCCGTCTCCCCCCTCCCGGCCCCATCACCCTCGGACCCGGGACCCGCGGGGAGGAGGGTCGGGCCGGGTCTCAGCCCCTCCCCGCCCCCAGGCTCCCACTGCATGAGGTATTTCTACACCGCCGTGTCCCGGCCCGGCCGCGGGGAGCCCCGCTTCATCGCCGTCGGCTACGTGGACGACACGCAGTTCGTGCGGTTCGACAGCGACGCCGCGAGTCCGAGGATGGAGCCGCGGGCGCCGTGGGTGGAGCAGGAGGGGCCGCAGTATTGGGAAGAAGAGACGCGGGGGATCAAGGACCACGCACAGGGTTTCCGAGTGGGCCTGAACACCCTGCGCGGCTACTACAACCAGAGCGAGGCCGGTGAGCGACGCGGGCCCGGGTCCAGGTCACGACCCCCCACCCCCACGGACGGGCCGGGGTCTCCCCGAGTCTCCGGTCCGAGATTCACCCCGAGACTAGGGGACCCGCCCAGTTCCCCGACCCGGGAAGAGCCGGCGGGGACTTTTCCGCGGTTTCGTTTTCAGTTTAGGTTTAATCTCTGCGGGTCGGGGCGGGGGCGGGGCCGAGTGGGCGGGGCTGACCGCGGGGCGGGGCCAGGGTCTCACACCGTCCAGGAAATGTACGGCTGCGACGTGGGGCCGGACGGGCGCCTCCTCCGCGGGTACAGGCAGGACGCCTACGACGGCGCCGATTACATCTCCCTGAACGAGGACCTGCGCTCCTGGACCGCGGCGGACACGGCGGCTCAGATCACCCGGCGCAAGTGGGAGGCGGCCGGTGAGGCGGAGCAGGAGAGGAGCTACCTGGAGGGCCGGTGCGTGGAGTGGCTCCGCAGATACCTGGAGAACGGGAAGGAGACGCTGCAGCGCGCAGGTACGAGGGCCCACGGGGCCTCCCGGTCTCCACTCGGGCTGGGCTGACATCCCACAGAGGGGAGGGAAATGGGATCAGTGTCAGAATCCCGCCCCTCGGGAGAGGGAGGAATCCACCGAGGCTTCCATATTCTGTACGAATGACTCGCGGAGAGGCCCGCCCTTCTCTAAAAGACAGTTAAGGAATCCAGTTTCTTCAGAAATAGAAGGGAAGACCATCCCTGAAATCGCCCACCACAGGTTCCTTTTGATTCTGGCAGCCATCTTGTGGCTGCCATCTTTCTGTCTCAAGGCCTTGTTCTCAGCCTGAAAACATCTTTGCAGGTCCAAATCCAGTTTTTCTGAGTCATTCATCCTCCACCAAGGTCAGGACCATTAGTCCGTGTTCTTCTCCTTTGAGACCTGGAGCCTCCTACCCTGGGGTCTCACACTGATTCTAGAACTTTTCAAGGAATTGGAGAGTATATCCCAGATCTCCAAGTCCGAGCTGGTGTCTGTGTTTTGTGTCTCCTTTTTCCAAACCAATCATCCTATCCATTCTCAGGATGGTCACATGAGTGCTGTTTTAGTGGCCCATGGAGGTAACTGAAAGTTGAATTTTCGATTCTTCATTCTCAGAAGCCCCAAAAAGACACGTGACCCACCACCCCGTCTCTAACCGTGAGGTCACCCTGAGGTGCTGGGCCCTGGGCTTCTACCCTGCGGAGATCACCCTGACCTGGCAGTGTGATGGGGAGGACCTGACCCAGGACACAGAGCTTGTGGAGACCAGGCCTGCCGGGGACGGGACCTTCCAGAAGTGGGCGGCTGTGGTGGTGCCTTCTGGAGAGGAGCAGAGATACACCTGTCGTGTGCAGCATGAGGGGCTGCCTGAGCCCGTCACCCTGAGATGGGGTAAGGAGGGAGACACGGGCTTAGAGCCTCTTCTCAGGGATAGCAGGAGTCCTTCTGGAGACCTTCCTCAGGGATGGGGCTGAGGCCTGGGGGTCAGAGCCCTCACCTTCCCTTCCCTTCCCAGAGCCACCCTCTGAGTCCACCTTCCTCATTGTGGGCATCATTGCTGGCCTGGTTCTCTTTGTGGTCATTGGAGCTGTGGTGGCTGGAATTGTGATCCGGAGGAAGAAGCACTCAGGTAGGGAAGGGGTGTGGTGTGAGTTTTCTTGTCCCACTGGGGGATTTCAAGCCCTGGGTAGAAGTTTGCCCTGCCTTACTAATAGAAAGTACCATCCACACACACGTGCTTGTCCACTCTGGAGCTGATTGCTGACACTCTTTTGTAAAGCACTTGTAAAAATGAAAGACAGATTTTTTCACCTTGATAATTCTGGTGCTGGGGACCTGATTCCTGCAACTGGAGGTCAGAGGAAGGTCCCTGGTGAGGACAGAGCTCTAGGAGGGCAGTTGGTCCTACCCCCACACATGTTCTTTCTTCATGTTTCCTGAGGCTGTCTTGGGTCTTCAGTCATGGTTCTGGAAAATTCCCTGTGGTCCAGGACTAGGGAGTTCCTAGGATCTCATGACCGAGGCTTCTCCCTGTTTTCTTCCCACAGGTGAAAAAAGAGGGGGCTACACTCAGGCTGCAGGTAAGTTTGAGTGGGGAGTTGATCCCTGAGACACATGTGATAGTGTGGTCGGAGCCTATGGGGGAGCTCACCCACCCCATAGTTCCTCCTTTAGTCTGTTCTCCTGTGGGCTCTGACCATGTCCTGTTTTGTTCTACCCCAGGCAGCGACAGTGCCCAGGGCTCTGATGTGTCTCTCACGAATCCTAAAGGTGAGACCCTGGAGGCCTGAACTGGGGGAGGAGTTGGGTCAGAGGGGACAGGACTGGGTTATGGGAATTCTTTGAGTGGGACATACTGAGCTTGTGGTGGGCTGTTGAGAATGTTAACACTTATGTGACTGACCTGAATCTGTTCATGATTATTTTCTCTCACAGTGTGAGACGGCCGCCTTGTGGGGCACTGAGGGATGCAGGATTTGTTCAGGCTCCCACTTTGTCACTTCAAGATCCCCTGACTCCTCTTTCTGCAAGTGGCATCTGAATGTGTCTGCGTTCCTATTAGCATAATGTGAGGAGGTGGGGAGATTGGCCCACCTCCTGCCCACCACTCCCTACCCACACTGCCCTGTGTTCTTTCCCTGATTGACTTTTCCTGTTCCAGCAGAGGCTGAGCTGGGCCATCCCCATCCGTGTCTTAACTTCATGTTGGGCTGAGTAGTAATGATTTGCTTTCTTATTGAAAATAAGAATCTGGATATGAATTTCTTTTTTCTAATTCTTGTCATAAGGAGACTTGCACACAGGAGACTCTGGTATGGAGATATGTTAATTAAAGGAGAAATTTCCTAAAGTTTGAGAGAGGAAATAAATGGAAACACTGATAACCTTCTAAAATTCATGTGTTGACTGTGCTGAGTCTGGTGCGGGTGGGAACAGGAGAGACTGAGGAGCCAAGTGTGGACGGGGCCTGTGCCCTGTCACTGCTCCGTGCATCGTGAGCTGTGACGTGCTCCCTCCTCAGCTGGGTCATCTCTCTGCTTGTTTGTTCTGGTCCCCTCAGTAGAACCTTGTCCCACCAAGACTTGTCATCACAGCAACTCATGTGTTTATCACCTGGGCACTGTCATGTCTTCAGGACCGTGGGCAGCGAGGGGTGCCTGTGGCTGGGTCAGCCTAGTCTCAGGCCTAGGTCCAGACCTCAGCCCCGACCATTTCTGTGTTTATGTTTTGTTTGTTTGGGTTTTTTTGGTTTTTTTTCTTTTTTTTTTTTTTTGGATTATTACTGTTCTTTTTCATGATTAGCATGATTTCATTCTCCTCTGGGTGTCCTCCGTCTCTGACAGCAGCAGGAGTCATTTGGCCTGTCATTGTCCCCACAAGGCCCAAGTGGCCCTTGCACACAGGAGACTCTGGTATGGAGAGAGAAATTTTCGGACTCATCCAGCTCTTGCCCTCTTTCTAGGGCTGTTTCCTGGATTGTTCTTTCCACCTTTTATCTCTTCTTAAAGATTCTAGCATTAGCAGAGAGGAGGGATCCTATAGTTTCTTATCTTACATAAATTCCTGTTGGGTTTCTACCTTCTCTGCAGCCTACTCCTTCTCTCTGCCCTCAGCTCTAGTCATCCTGGTGCTGGCTCAGATCCAAACTCATGGATTTACAAAGTTGAGCCTACTTTAGATTCACAGTTGGTTGGGAAATAGGACCCATAAGTGTAGGACTGTGCTTTCTGAAGAGAGAAATACAATTGTGTGTGTGTGTGCATGAGGGTGGCTGTGGGAGGGAGGGGTGAGCAGCACTTGTGAGAAAAGTCCAGGTGGCATTGATGTCGGTGTGAGTGGACGTTGTGCTGTAGCTGCGACAAAATAGCATGTGGCCTGAGGTTACGTTAATAAAGATACTGTCTCTAGAATAGGGAGGTGCTCTACACTGAGCATTCATTCAGCTGATTAATTGTGTGCCAGATATATGACAAAATAATTTTGCATCTAGGAAAACTCAGTGAACTACAAGCAGGCAAAAATTGCTGGCCTTGTGGAGCATGTGTTCTAGTGGTAAGGGGCAGACTGTATGCTACAACCATAGTAAATAAGAGAGGTGTTGATGTTAAAAGTTTAAGTGTTTTGAGGAAGGTGACCCAGACTATAAGAGTGTGGGGACAGGGAAGATGACTGTTTTCCTAGGGTGGTCAGTGTGGGCCTCATTGGGACAGTGACCTTGAGTAAAGACTTGAAGGACACGAAGGAATTATCCAGGAGGATGTCTGGGGGAAGTTCTTTCCAGTCAGGGGAACCTCCAGTGCAAATGCACTAGGGCAGGAGTGTCTGTGTGTTCAAGGAAGAATGAGGAGACTGGTGTGCGGGAGCAGAGAGTAATTGAGATGAGGTCTGAATTACATCCAGGTTATGTAGGCCTAGAGGATATTGGAAGGTGTTGACTTTTCTCTGAGTAAGAGGTGCAGTCACCAGATGATTTTGAACAGAAGATCGACCTAGTGTGACTTCTCTTGAGAAGCATCAGTCTAGTGCTGTGCAGAATCAAGAGGTGAAGGTGGCCAACCAGTAGAGAAAACGAGGAAACTAATGCCGTGTTCCAGGCTAGAGATGTTGGTTGCTTTGTCTGGGGTGTGAGCAGAGAAAAGAATATGAAGTGATTGGATTCTGGATACATTTTGAAGATGGGCTTTACAGCATTTCCTAATGAATTGTCTGAGTTATGAGGAAGAGGATCAAGGAGGACACCCCAAATTTCAGACTGTGTAAGTATAAATATGGAGTACCTTCAGTGGAAATGGAGAGGACTCTAGAAGAAACACATTGGAAGAAGCAGCATCATAGACATCTAATTAGGAAAGTCAAAACAGATGTCTATTAGATGCAAGTGAGGTTAGTTTTAGCAGTTGGATATGGAAGCCTGGAGTTAGAAGACATGTCTGGGGTAGAGAAATAGATTTGTTAGGTGACACCATATGAATGATATTTAAAGCCTTGAGAACTGATTAGGTCACAGAGGGAATGATGGCTATCTAAGACAAAGAAACAAGGACTGAGCCCTGGACCCCCAGTGCTAAGGGATCTGATCAGACCACACACCCAGGGCAGACTGCACAGTTCTCACACTGCGTCTGGAAGGCATGGAGACCAGGGAGTTGCAAACTTTCTTGTGCACAGGTTTCCCCTGGACATCTCACTACGATCTAGACAGTCTGGAGTAGAGGGTGAGATTCTGCATTTATAAGCAGTTTGGTGCTGATGCTGGTGGTCTTCAGAGCACACATTTCATAGCATGAACATAGACCAGGATTCCTATATGGCTATGCATGAGCCTCAGAGGTCGGGCTTGTTAAATAAGTGATTCTTGGGCTCCATGCCCAATATTCTGAGATGGTGGGTCTGGGGAGAGGTTTATGTATTTTGAAACAAGCCCACAAGCAATTTTGGTGCTCAGCCAGATTGGGAACCATTGATGCCTATCATCAGAGAGCATTCAGAGTAGGGAGGGTCTTAAATCTACATTTAAATGTTTTCTCCTAGGAAGAAAGAGGCAAAACACATGCTGGAAGATATATGTTGTTTTCTCTACCATGGGGTAGAGCCAGGTGGAAGATTTTGGAAGTGGTTATCAGCTCAGCAAAGGAAAATATACAAGCTAATAAGAATTCTTTTCTTTTTCTTTTTCTCTCTCTTTTTTTTTTTTTTTTTTGCTGAGGAAGATTAGCCCTGAGCTAACATCCATGCCAATATTCCTCTATTTTTTATATGTGTGTCGCTGCCACAGTTTGGCTGATCAGTGGTGTAGGTCCATGCCCGGGATCTGAACCTGTAAACCCAGGCCTCCAAAGTGGAACACATGGAACTTAACCAGTGCACCACGGGGCCAGCCCTTTAAGAATTCTTAAATGTTCTCACCACAAAAACAGAAATGGTAATTATGTGACATGATGCAGCTGTTAGCTAACTCTGTGATGTTAATCATTTTGCAATATATAAGCATATCAAATCAACAGGTTGTACATCTCTGACGTACAAAATGTTGTCAATTATATCTCAGTAAAGTTGGAAAAGAATCTCTGAATCCTTGCTCTCTGGAACTATTCCCTCCATGGATTTCTCACTCACTTCTTGGTGTGAATAATGGATTCCAAATTGTTTTAATTGAAACATAAATTAATATAGATATATTATAGATAGAGAGAGAAAGTATTGGGGCCTTGGGTACCACGTAGGAATCACTGCCACTGCTGCAGGGCACAGATGCCACTGCTCATACCACTGACTCTCCTGGTGCTGGACACTGGATCCTGTGGATGACACTACTGCCGGTCACGCCACCTTTGCCAAATGCATTCTGCACAGTCCCAGCCTTTCTGTCACCATGTCCTGAGTCAGAGTCCAGCATGTGGTCACCCGACTGGTGGAGCCTCGTGCTGTGTCCAACTGCAAGAATCTTTGGGAAAATGGGTTTCCCTCTCTTATGGATGGTGCTCTCTGCCTCCTACCAAGACTCTTTAAGTGTGGAATTCTCCTAACATGGGAAGAGGGTACAGGTTCTAGGGGTGGAGGTTGGGCACGAGAGATAGAAAAAAGAATGACGAATTTCCATTTTTGGAGCAGTGATCTGAGACCAGAACTTGATCTGGTACATTGCAGGGACTTGGGTTTGGCTGGATGAATGAGTGACTAATAAATGATGTCTTTCAACTTAATCTGTTGATAGCTGCTATGAGGTCCAGCTTTTGTCTACTCTAGGTTATACTCACAAATAACTGGAGTGGCATTGTGGGATGATGAAGTGATTACTCAAAATGTCTTTTCCCTGTTTTTGTCTCTCGCTAGGATTAAAAAACCAAGATCTATAAGACTTCAGAGGATCCATATATATACACTGACATTTTATATTAACTTTTATATTTCTTTGTATATGCACATATTTCTTAGGGGAATATCCATAACATTTATCAATATTTACATGACCCAAACAAAAATCTAAAAACCATCCTAGTTTACACAATGTGCTACTCAATCTCTGGTCCATGAACACCTAATAATCAAACTGTTTTAGCAGATCCAATGACATGACATAAATGCTCATCTTTTCCTTGACCATTACCAGTTTGGGACATGATAAGGTAGAAGTTTACTTGTTTATGCTCACTTTCAATTTCTGTATATATCTTTTTTTTTTTTTTTGGTGAGGAAGATTGGACCTCAGCTAACATCTGTTGCCAATCTTCTTCTTTTTGCTGAGGAAGATTGTCCCTGAGCCAACATCTGTGCCCATCCTCCTCTATTTTGTATGTGGGATGCTGCAACAGCATGGCTTGATGAGCAGTGTGCCAGTCCGCACCTAGGATCTGAACCTGCGAACCTTGGGCCACCAAAGCAGAGTGCGCGAACTCAATCACTACACCACCAGGGCAGCCCCATTTCTGTATATATTTTATTGTGGGCTGATAACAAACTCCTCACAGGCCAGCACTGGCTCACAGACCACACTAAGTAGCATTGGTTTAGATTGACTTGTATTCTAGAACCTACCCTGGTGCCAGATAAATAGCAGGAGGGAAAAAATAGTTAATAGGGATTCCATTTCCAGTAATATGGTAAGCTAGGTTTTAAGGCTGCCTCTTCCACTAAAAGCAACTAAAAATAATCGATAAAATATAAAAACCATCCAAAAGCATAGTAGAATAATCAAGAGAATAATGATTTAGGCCACTATATAAATGTGGGAAAATAATCCAGAGAGAAAAGTTGTTTTTATCCTTAGGGCATCTGCCAAATCTGTAAAAATCTTAGCTTTGGTTTTCTCAGGCTCACGAGCTGCAATAGACAGGACATGATGCCCAGAGCTTATTCATATGGGGAGCATAAGCGACGTCCCCTCCCTGAAAATCTGGGGAAACAAGGTTCATATCCTCAGAGTAAGGGTGAAACAAAACAAAATCTCCTTCATCCCCTAATACAAGAGTATTCCTAGGAAATTTGTCTTTGAGCCAGCAAAAACAAAAAGGAACAAACAATTGTTTCTGAGAATTTGCAACCATGAGCTAGCCCTCCTGTGATTTGTAGTCCAAATTTGCTTTATCATTTTGGGCCAAAATAACTTCGTGCCATGAATTTAGTTTATAATCGTCCTGGATTGATCATGACCCAAAAACTGGAAGAAAGAAACAAAAATCTCTACAGAAATCTACAATTAATGTAGGTGTTAAAGAATTTACACAAGTAATTACACAAGGAAAATAAGCAACTCATAGCAAGAAAGGTAGAAATACAAATGGAAAAAAGACTATTACTGAGAAGCATTAGAAACAAAGGGCAGTATAAACAGGCTCATAAAACTTCCATGTTGGAGTTATGAAGCATAGAATATAACATAACCAGGATATAATATAAACATATAAGCATACATATAGGACATAAGAAAGAATGAAAAATCGAAAATGCCTGCAGAACATAGGAAATTAAATATAACCTATTGGATTTTCAAAAGAACCAAATAAGTTTTTAAAAATTAAAATGAAGGGGGCTGGCCCCATGGCCTAGTGGTTGAGTTCAGCACACTCCACTTCAGCGGCCCGGTTTCAGTTCCCTGGTGTGGACCTACACCACTCATCAGTGGCCATGCTGTGGCAGCAACCCATAAACAAAATAGAGGAAGATTGGCAACAGATGTTCGCTCAAGGCGAATCTTCCTCAAGCAAAAAAAAAAAAAAAAAAAAAATTAAAATTAAAACTATTTTAATTAAAAACTCAGTTCATGGACTTTTTCTTTGGGCCATGATGGGGTAAAAAGGATGAGATTTACTCTCCTATCTTAAACAACTACAAATTCAGATAAATATATGAAATAATGGAATTCAGACCTTAGACAATAGGCAGCACAAAGATTGTGATACCTTAGAGAAGGGAAACGAAGTGAGGCCTCAAATTGTCCACCTCTCTTCCTGGAGAGCTTCCAGGACACAGTGCAGGGAGAAAGAGCCCTAACAGAGCCCAGCAGTCTCACTGAGTTGAGGGGACAGAGTTGTGAATTAGAGAGGCCAGGACAGCCAATCGAAGGTGAAGGCACATAGAGAAGAGAGCTGAACAGAAATAGCAACTGGAAGTCTGCAGAGGCTTCTCCTCACATCTTGAGCTCATCACTGCATGCATGTAAGGAAACTTTCCAAGGACAGGGAAAGAATAAACCAAAAAGACTACAGGAACAGTACCCAGTGCTCCATGGGACTGGGAATAGTGACTGTTCACCACAGCCAGACTAGAAAACCTTATAATTTGCTGGGCATTGGGTAGAGTATTCAGAAGGGTCTTGTGTCAGTAGTGGGGAATAATTTGCCCTAAAAAACACCAGGCATGCAAAGAAAAAAAGAAACTACAACCCATAAGGCAGAGAAATGAAATGAATGTAAACTAATCTAGAACTGACACAGATGTTAGCATTAGCAGTAAAGACATTAAAACAGTTATTGTAAATGTATTCCTTATGCTCAAAAAGTTACATCAGAGACATGAAAGTATATAAAAGACTAAAATCAAACTTCTAGAGATGAAAATGTCTGACTTGAAAAACACACTGAATGTGAGATGTGATTAAGGGTAGATTTGATATTGTAGAAGAAAAGATCAGTGACCTTGAAGACATAGCAATACAAACTCTCTAAAATTATATAAAGTAAGAATTATTACAATGTATTGTTGGGTTTGTAACATATTTAGATATGATTTGTACAACAAAGCAGCCCAAAAAGGAAGAAGTAGAAATAGAGCTATACAAAGTCATGTTTGTATATCTCACTGAAATTGTTAGTATAAATCTGAAGTGGATTTTGATAAGATAAGTATATGGTAAACTCCAGAGTAACTACTAAGAAAATAACTCAAATTATAGTGATAAATTATTAAATAATTAAAATATTACAGTAGAATTATCCACTTAATAAAAAAGTATCATTAAAAGAGGAATAGAGTGGGGAAAAATACATGAGACACATAGAAAATAAAAGCAGAATGGTATCAGAAATCATTTGTATACATATCAACATTAAATGTTAATGTATTGAAGATATAAAATTAAAGCACAGATTGTTAGACTGCAAACAAAACAAGATACAATTATGCTGTCTTTAGTAAGATACACCTGAGATTCAATTACAAATAGATTAAAATTAAAAGGATGGAAAAGATATTTCAGGCAAACAGCAACATAAGGAAGCTGGAGCAGCTACACTGATATCAGACAAAAGAGATTTTTAAAGAATGCTAGTAAGATAAACAGGGACACTTTATAACGATAAAAGGGTCAACCCACGAGAAAGATAAAACAATTATAAACATATAAGCACCTAATAACTGAGCATCAAATACATGAAAATAAAATTGACAGAAATTAAGAGAGAAATAAACAATACAACAATAACAGTTGGAGATTTCAAAATACTACATTCAATAATGGATAGAACACCTATGCAGAAGATCAACAAAGAAAAAGAAGACTTCAACAATACCGTAAACCAACAGTATAAACCTACCAGACATTTATGGAACATTTAACCCAAACACAGCAAAATATACATTCTTCTCAAATGCACATGGAGCATTCCTCAGGATAAACCATAAGGTAGGCCATAAAACAAACCTCAATAAATTTAAAAAGATAGAAATAATATAATACAGACAATGATATCACAAGAAAAGAAAACTACAGGCCAATTAACTCTTAAGAATATAGACACAGAAATCTTCAACAAAATACAGCAAATCAAATCCAGCAACATATAGAAAGAATTATACACCATGACTAAGGAGAGTTTATTCCAGGAAAGCAAGGTTGGTTTAACTTTCAAAAAAATGAATTAACGTAACATACCATACTAATATAATAAAAAACAAAAACCACATACTTGTCTCAATAGATGGAGAAAAAGCATTTGACAAAATCTGACACCCTCTCATGGTAAAAAAAAAAAAAAAAACACTCAACCAACTAGTAACAGAAGGGAATTTCCTCAATCTGATTAAGAGCATTTATGAAAACCCTAAAGCTAACATTGTACTAAATGGCAAAAGAATGGCTGTTTTCCTCCTACATCACCAATAAGACAAAAATGCCCACTCTCATCACTTCTATTCAACATTGTGCTAGATGTTTTATCTAGAGCAACTGTACAAGAAAAAGAGATAAAATGCATTCAAATTAGAAAGGAAGAAGTAAAACTATATTCTCAGAGGACATGATCTTGTACATAGAAAATCCTAAAGATTCCATGAAAAAACTATTAGAACTAATAAAGAAGTTCAGCAAGGTTGTAGGATATGAAGTCAATAGACAAAAGTCAATTATATTTCTATACAATAAACAATCCAAGAATGAAATTAAGAAAATACTCCATCTATAATAGCATCAAAAAGAATAAATATTAGGAATACTTTTAATAAAATAAGTGCAAAACTTGTATTCTGAAAACTACAAAACATTGGTAAAAGAAATTAAAGAACATGTATGTAAATGGAAAAAAGTTCATAGATTAGAAGACAATATTATTAAGATGGCAATACTCCCCAAATTCATCTCTAGATTCAACACAATCCCTATCAAATACCTAACTGACTTCTTTCTAGAAATTCATAAACTGATTCTAAATTCAGATGGAAGTTCAAGGAACCTACAATAGCCAATCTTATTAAAGGAGAACAAAGTAGGAGGACTCACAATTCTCAATTTCAAAACTGTCTACAAAACAACAGTAATCAAGACAGCGTGGTACTGGCATTTGGATAGACGTATAGATCAATGAATAGAATTGAGAGTCCATAAATAAAACCATGTGTCTATGGTACTTAATTTTCTACAAAGATGCCAAGACCATTCAATGGGGGAAAGAATAGTTGTTTCAGCAAATGGTGCTGGGACAACTGGACAGCCACAAGCAAACTAATGAAGTTGGAAACTTACCATACACCATACACAAAAATTAATATAAAATGGACCAAAGATTTAAACATAAGAGCTAAAACTATAAAACTCTTATAGGGCAAAATCTTCATAACATTGGATTTGGGATGATTTACTTGATGACACCAAAGGCACAGGCAACAAAAGAAAAAATAGGCTAATGGGAGTTCATCAAAATTAAAAACTTCTGTTATCAAAAGACTATCAACAGTAAAAAGACAACCACACAATGGAAGAAAATATTTGCCAATCACATATGTGATAAGCAATTAATATCCAGAATATATAAAGATATCCAACAACTCAATAACAAAAAGACGAACAATTGTATTTTAAAATGGGCGAGAGGGGCCAGCCTGGTGGTGTAGCGGTTAAGTTTGCGCACTTTGCTTCAGTGGCCTGGGGTTCATGGGTTTGGATCCTGGGTGAGGACATACACACAGCTCATCAAACCATGCTGTGGCAGTGTCCCATATACAAAATAGAAGAAGACTGGCACAGATGTTAGCTCAGGGACAATCTTCCTCAAGCAAAAAGAGGAAGATTGGCAATAGATGTTAGCTCAGGGCCAATCTTCCTCACCAAGAAAAACAAAAAGAAAACTGGCTCCTCTTCTATTTTAAATAAATAAATAAATAAATAAATAAATAAATAAATAAAATAGGCAAAAGAATTGAATAGACATTTCTCCAAATAAGATATACCATTGCCAGCATATGCACATATATATGTATGTATGTCTATATAAATATACCTTCCTCACGGGTGTGAAGTGGTGCTTTATTGTGGTCTTGATATTCATTTCCCGACTGTTTAATGATGTGGAGCATCTTTTCATGTGCTATAATACATATATATATATATGCCTTGTGGTTTCTCAGATCTGAGGAAGGGGTGAATTGAGAGTTTTTGTTCATTGGGAATATAGTTTCAATATGGGATGATGAAAATGTTGTGTTAAGATGGTTCTATTTCCAAATTGAGCTACAGATTCAATGCAATCTCTATAAAAATCCCTGCTGGTTTCTTTACAAAAACTGATGAGTTGATCTTAAAATTCATGTGGGAATTCAAAGGACTAAACAAAAATTCTTGAAAAAGAAGAACAGGGCCGGCCCCGTGGCTTAGCGGTTAAGTGCGTGCACTCTGCTACTAGCGGCCCTGGTTCGGATCCCGGGCGCGCACCGATGCACCGTTTCTCCGGCCATGCTGAGGCCGCATCCCACATACAGCAACTAGAAGAATGTGCAACTATGACATACAACTATCTACTGGGAGTTTGGGGAAAAAAAGGAGGAGGATTGGCAATAGATGTTAGCTCAGAGCTGGTCTTCCTCAGCAAAAAGAGGAGGATTAGCATGGATGTTAGCTCAGGGCTGATCTTCCTCACAAAAAAAAAAAAAAAAGAAGAAGAACAAAGTTTGAGGACTCACACCCCCGGTTTCAAAATTTACAACAAAGCTCAAGTAATCAAGACAGTGTGTTACCAGCATAAGAGGGTCACAGAAATCAATGGAATAGAACTGAGAGGTCAGAAATCAACCCTCACACTTATGGTCAATTGAATTTCAACAAGAGTGCTAAGACAATTCAATGAGGAAAGGCTAATCGGCTGACAAAATTGTGTATCCACGTGCAAAAGAATGAAATTTGACCCTTACCTCCCACCATATGGAAAAGTTATCTCAATGTAGATCAAAGACCTAAATATAAATACTAAAACTATAAAACTCTTAGAAGACAACATATGAATAAATCTTCATGACCTTGGACTAAGCAATGGTTTCTTATGACATCCAAAATACATGTAACAAAGGAACAAATACATTAATTGGACTTCATCAAATTTAAAAACTTTCATGCTGCAAAGGACACCATCAAAAAAGTAAAAACATAGCCCCAGACTGGGAGAAAATATTTGCAAATCTTATGTCTAGGGAACTACTCTCTAAAATATTTATAAAGAACTCTTGTAACTCCATAATAGAAAAAAAAACAATTAAAAATGAGCAAATGTGTGATAGATATTTACCCATGGAAGATATATAAATGGCCAACAAGTACCAAAAAACATGTTTCAGATCACTAGTCCTTAGCGAAATGCAAATCAAGAATGCAATGAGATACCACTTCATGCTTCCTAGGATGGCTAGAATCAAAAAGATCAATACTAATAAGTCCTGTGAGGTTTTGGAGAAAGTGAAACCCTTGTAAACTGCTGGTGGGAATATAAAATGGTGCTGCCACTTTGGAAAAGAGTCTGGCAGTTCCTCAAAGTTTGAACATAGTGTTACCATACGACTCAGCAATTCCATTCCTAGTATTTACCTAAGAGAAATGAAAACATGTGTCCACACAAAAACTTGTACACGATATTCACAGCAGCATTATTCATAATAGCTAAAAAGTAGAAACAACTCAAATGTTCATCAATTGCCAAATAAATAAAGAAAAGCAGTATCCATGCAGTGGAATATTATTTGGCAATAAAAAGGAATGAAGTACAGGGGCCAGCCCGGTGGCACAAGCGGTTAAGTGCGTGTGTTCCGCTGCGGCGACGCAGGGTTTGCCAGTTCGATCCCGGGCACGCACTAATGCACGGCTTGTCAAGCCATGCTGTGGCAGCATCCCACATAGAGTGGAGGAAGATGGGCATGGATGTTAGCCCAGGAGTAGCAAAAAAAAAGAGGATGATTGGCAGATGTTAGCTCAGCAGATCTTCCTCACAGGGAAAAAAAAGGGAATGAAGTACAGATGCATGCTACAAATGGATGAACCTTGAATGCATTGGGCTCCATGAAAGAAAACAGAAACAAAAGGTCAAAATGATTGTTTCATTCTATTTATATGAAATGTCCATAATAAGCAAATCCATATGGACAGAAAGTAGATGGGTGTGTGCCTAGGGATGAGGGGAGTTTGGGAGGGAAATAGGGACTGACTGCTCAAGAATAAATAGTTAACAGGGTGATGAAAATGTTCCAAAATGGATTGTAGTGATGGTTGCACAACTCTGTGACTATACTAAACACCAGTTCTTTTAAACAGTTCAATTATATATATCAATTATATCTTAATAAAGCTGTTCTAACAAAAGTGATGGTCCACATTAAATGAAGTAGAAATGCCAGAACTGCCATGGCAGATTGACGAGAAAGAGAGAAAGACTCAGAGAAGTGGTCATGCTAGTATGAATCTACTCTACAAAACTGGCAAATCCATCAGGTGACTATTTTCGTTGGCAGGGCCCAAATGATACTCTGTTTATCAGGCAATAGGGAATGACCAGGTGAGCAGAGTACCAACCTCCCTGTGTCTGTCCTTTGTAGGCTGGGGCTGACTCTACGAGAGAATATTACAGAACTAGGCTCCCTAACATCAATGGGGATAATAGGATCCCCGAAATCCAGAGAACAGGAGGCACAAGGTAAAAACAAAGGCAAAATTGCCAAAATAGCCAGCAATGTCAGAATGGAAGCCAGGAAATCCCGACTGTAAGGGGTTTATAGGAATGGCTAATAGACCATAGTGTTTCTAGGGGCAAGATAGATGGGCAGCCAACAAGAGTGTCGCTTAATATTATAATTAACAGATTAAGAATGAATGAATTGAAGACTAAGATTAGCCATCCAATAGAAAGTTACAATCCCCTGCTCACTTTCCAGACCTGAGCCAATTGTCAGACTCAGAACCCATTTGTTGAAGGAAAGCCTAGGTCCCTGAGAAAGTACCTGCAACACCACGGCAATTGTGTACAGTAGTAATTTTCCAAGTCCTTCCATAAAGGTACATATGGCCATTTACTCAGGTATCCACACACTGATGAAAGAGAATATCCAGATATTTTTTAAGAGTATTGGATGCATAGTCTAACTTAACACTGATACCTGGGGAACCAAAGCATCATAAACCCCCATTAGAGGAGAGGCATATGGGGAACAGGAAATAATGAGTCCTGTCTCAGGTCCATCCAAATCTCAGTGGGTTCTTTGTGTCCACACATGGTGGTCATGTCCCCAGTTTCCAGATACATAATTGCAGTGGACATATTTAGAATTGTCAAGAACCCTCACATTGGTTCTTTGACTTGTGGAGTATAAGGTTCAGTAAGAAAAGCTAACTGGAAGCCCCTGAAACAGCCTCCTACCCTTGGCCAGACAGAAAATTAAAACAATATTGTACCTTGAGGTTAATGCAAGAGGTTAATGTCATCCTCAGAGACTTAAAGGGTGCAGCAGTGGTGGTCTCATCACATACATATTTAGTTCACCACTGCGGTTCTTGTAAAAACTGGAGGACCATTGCCAATGACAGTGGATTACTGAAAATTTAACCAATAATTAGAAGCAATTACAGCAGCTGTGATTAATGTGATTTTTTTTTAACATTTAGAGTGATCAATTTTCTTTTTTTTTATATATTTATTTTATTTTCTCCCCCCAAAGCCCCAGTAGATAGTTGTATGCCATAGCTGCACATCCTTCTAGCTGCTGTATGTGGGACGCGGCCTCAGCATGGCCAGAGAAGCCACGCATTGGTGCACACCCAGGATCCGAACCCAGGCCGCCAGCAGCGGAGCGCGCGCACCTAACCCCTAAGCCACGGGGCCGGCCCTAATGTGATATTTTTAACAGAGCAGATTTACAGAGCTACTGGTATATGGTAATGACTATTGATAGGCCTAATGCGTTTAATACCCATGAAAAAGAGGATCAGAAGTTGTTTATATTTGCATGAGACAAATAAGACTAAACTTTCTAATTTTTCTCCAGGACTATGTTATTTCTCCTGCTCTCTATCATAATGTAGAAAGAAGGAATTAGTACAGAACCACAAAAGACTGCAAGTAACCAAAGCAATCCTAAGGAAAAAAAAGGAACAAAGCTAAAGGCATCACATTTCCTGATTTCAAACTAAATTACAAAGCTATAGTAATCAAAACAGTAGGGTACTGGCATAAAAACAGACACAGACCAATGGAACAGAATGGAGAGCCTGTAAATAACCCATGTGTGGTATAATAAGAAATACATTTGATCTTTTGTCCCTGGTTCCTGGCACAAAGCTCCTATAACCCGTAGAATTTGATGAGTGACAGGAGTGTCTTTTGTTACTCATAAGGAGCTTCTTTTTGACACAATTGCATGTACACACATGAGATAACTTAGGGTGGGAGCCCTAGATAGACTCAGGATGGGGCTGCTCACCAAAAAGACCGACTAGAGGGTTGGAACTTTCAGACCCACCCACTAACCACTGGGAAGGTGGGGCATGCTAGAGATCAAGCTCTATAAAAACTCTTGGACAAGATTTGATGAGCTTCCAGGCTGGTGAATGCATCCATGTGCCAGGAAGGTGGCACACTCCAGTTCCACAATGACAGAAGCTCCTGTGCTGAGGACCTCTCTGGACCTCTCCCTATGTGTCTCTCGACCTGGCTGTTCATATGTATCCTTTATAATATCCTTTATGATAAACTGGTAAACATAAGTAAATGTTTGTCTGAGTTCTGTGAGTGCTGTAGCAAATTAATTGAACTTGAGGAGGGAGTCTTGGAAACCTCTGACTTATAGCCAGTTGTTCAGAGCACAGGTAACTACCTGGACTTGCAACTGGCCTGTGAAGTGGGGGCAGTCCTGTGAGACTGAGCTCCTAATCAGTGGGAGTTTGTGCTATCTCCAGGTAGAAGTATTGGAATTGAATTAAAATGTGGGACACCCAGCTGTCCACTGAGAATTGGAGAATTGCTTGTTGTCACAGAAAAACCAGATTGGACCACGCATATACAGTCAATTAATATTTGACAAGGGAGCCAAGAATACTCAGTGGGGGAAGAATAGTCTCTTCAATAAATGGTAATGGGAAAACTGGATATTTACTTGCAGAAGAATGAAATTGGACCCAAATCTTACACCACTCACAAAAAATTAACTCAAAATAGATTAAACGCTTAAATATGAGATCTGAATCCATAAAACTCTTAGAAGAAGACATATAGAAAAACTCTTTGACATTGGCCTCAGCAATGATTTTTTGGATATGACAACAAAAGCACAAACAACAAAAGCAAAAATCAGCAAGGGGGACTACATCAAACTAAAAAGCTTCTGCACAGCAAAGGAAACCATCAATAAAATGAAAAGGCAATGTATGGAAAGGGAGAAAATATCTGAAAACCATATATCCGACAAGGGGTTAATATGCAAAATATATCAGGGACTCACACAACTTAATAGAAAAAAACCCATATAATCTAATTTAAAAACTAGCAAAGGACTTGAATAGACATTTTTCCAAAGAAGACATCCAAATGACCAACACATACATGAAAAGGTGCTCAACATCACTAATCATCAGGGAAATGCAAATCAAAACCATCATGAGATATCACTTCACACCTGTTTAGAATGACCATTTTCAAAGAGACAAGAGAGAGCAAGTGTTGGTGAGGATGTGGAGAGAAGGAATCCCTTGTCAGGGGGCCAGCCCAGTGGCGTAGTGGTTGGGTTTGTGTGCTCCACTTCAGTGGCCCGGGGTTCGCAGGTTCAGATCCTGGACATAGACCTATGCACCACTCATCAAGCCATGCTGTGGTGACATCCCATATACAAAATAGAGGAAGATGGGCACAGATGTTAGCTCAGGGCTAATCTTCCTCAGCAAAAAAAAAAAGGAAACCCTCATGAACTGTTGGTGGGAATGTAAGTTGGTGCAGCCACTATGGAAAACAGTAGGGAGGTTCCTCAAAAAATTAAAAATAGAACTATCATATGACGCAGCCATTCTACTTCTGGGTATATATCCAAATAACATAAAAACACTCATTTGTAAAGATACATGCACACCTATGTTCACTGCAGCATTATTTACAATAGCCAAGATATGGAAACAACCTAAGTGGCCATCAATGAATAAATGAATAAAGAAGATGTGGTATATATACGCAATGGAATACTACTCAGCTAGAAAAAAGAATTAAAAATTGCCATTATTGACAACATGGATGGACCTTGAGGGTAGTATGGTAAGTGAAATAAGTCAGACAGAGAAAGTCAAATACCCTATGATTTCACTCATATGTGGAATCTGAAAAAAACCAAATGACCAAACTAAAACAAAAACTCATAGATATGGAGAACAGATTAGTGGTTACCAGAAGTGAAGGGGGTTGGTGGATGGGCTAAATGGGTGAAGGGGGTCAGCTGTGTGTTGATGGATGGTAACTAGACTTGTGGTGGTCATCACTTTGTAGTGTATACAGATGTCAAATTATAAAGCTGTACACCTGGAAAAAAAAGAAACTAGAAAGAATACAAGTTAACCTTTTTTATTTATACATTATATTATTGTACTGGTTTTCAAATGTTTTTAATAATATCCTTGTTTTCACATATAGTTTGCTTGCAGTAATTATTAATTGACTGAATGTCTGACATAAGTAAATAGATGACAAGATAAACACCCAGAACAATTCAAAGTAAAGAGTCGAGGAAGCTCAAGAGTTAACAATCCATATTATCTGTCACATGAGACATTTAGAAACAGAAAGGACACACACAGGGGAATATAACAGCAGAAGTCACGTGATTTTGTCCCGATTACCCTTCACCGTGTTTGGGCTCTGCTGACTCATCCACATGGGCATCTCCATTTAGAGACAAGATTCAAAAGGTAGCATGACTATGCTTCTTCCTTGCCTATTTATGGATAAAGCCAAATTCTTTGTTTGCTTTGTTTCCCACCACTAGTTCTGCTCTAGGGCTGCACATGTGTGGGCAGAATTCATGAAAATATCAAGTTCCTTAAGCAGCTCTAATTGGGGGGGGGGGTCCTGAGTGATTGACTTACTGAGGGCTGACTCAATAAGATTACCAGAAATGGAACTAGTTAGGAAAGAAATCATTTCCTGATTGCCCGTGGGGAGAAAGAAACTTGAATCTTAGGTGGAATAGTCTGGATGGGCGCCAACACAACAAAAGTGAACATGGAGCATTCTCCTGAAGAGGGGCAGATGGAGGGCACCATCCACTCCCACAGTGGAGCTCTCCTACAGCCCTTGCAGGGAGTCCCCTGTCTCCTAGAATCTACTCCTTACTTATCCTGCCATCTCCACCCTGCCTGAATGAAGTGAGGAGGATGGTCAGGGAGGGAGTCAAACAGATTGAGAGTGTGTGCCCTGGCTGACCTGTCCCAGGATCAGGATTAACACAGATCAACACCAATTACTTGGCTGAACCTTTGTCCAAAACTCTAGGAAGGGAAGGGCAAAATGGAACAGTGTCTATTTCAGCTCCTTAGGAGAATATTTAACATGAGAGTGTGTAAAATTATTCTTTCTTTTCTGGGGTTCTCCCATCTCTCCCAGGTTAACTACACTGTGTTGCAGCAGGTAAAGGATCTCAGGCAAAACCCAGGATACTTCTCCCATCCTCCCTCCCTTCCTTCATTCTTCACCATGTGTTGCATTTACCATGAATTCTCTTGGTATTGATTTTTGGAGGGGAAAAAGCACTGATTTGGAACTCAGTCACGTATCTACACATAGTGCCTGATATTATACACATGGTACCTAATATTAATATTTCTCAATGGGCTTGAGAAAGGAGACAAAACAATTTCTATTCATTTTTCTCTTACCAAATACACCTTTTACTTCAGTTTACCCTCCAATCCTCCAAAGCAACCGACAGTTTTCTAATTATATCACATGGAGCTATGTGCGGGTGGCAAAAGACTCATGGGACTGGTGGGACCTCAGGTGCTGTTACCAGATGTGGTTTCCCAAGTTGGTTCTCAAAGCCATCCTGCCAGCCCTGCACTGGCAGAGAGTAGAGAAAGTACTATTATTACATGATGTAGTGAGATTGCAGGTGACTTGTTTCCTTTTCATTTTAAGAATTCTGGCTGGTTTTTTTGCTATAATGATATTGTGCAATCAGAAAACAAAATTGAGAGAAGGAAAAAGTTGACCTGGACTTCTGTGATGCAAAGAAAAAGCCAAAACAAAATAAAAAACAAAACTAAACAAAAATTTACATGTCTTATCCAATATAGTCCATTTAGAACTCTGTGAAGTTGTCAGATATTATTATCCCAGCTTAACTAACAAATCTTAGGAATGAGACTCAGAAGTGCCCAGCCCAAGATCACACAGCTAGTGGAACCCAGGTCCTCTGACATCCGGCCCAGTGCTCTATCTACTGTGGAAACTTGAGTGAGGAAAGAGCCTCAGAGATCATGCAGTTGATTCCTTCATGAAGCCACAATTTTCTGTAGTTGTATGTTGTCATATAGTTGATGTTGTCAAGAGTGAGTGGTTGAATCTCTTTAGTGATGGAGAACTCACTGCCTACTAAAGAAGCTCATTCCTGTGTTAAATCTAATTTAAAAGAAAAACCTTATAATGAGCCCAACTCTGTCTCCCTGAAGCTTCTACAGAAATGACCAATTTCTGACCTCTATGGTCAAACAGAATAAGTATATGTCTTCACATAACACCTTTCAAATATTTGAAGCTTAGTTATAACAAGGTATATCACATCAACGTAAAAAAAAAATGGCTATTTTCAGCAGGAGGATTGGTCCAAATATTCCAGACTACCATTGCTAGAAACAAGAAGTTCTCCCTAACTATTTTGGGGGGAGATGTATTAATTTATGAACTCAAAATGCTGTTTATTTAGGGCCTGATATCTGCCAGGCACTAGGGATGCAGCAATGAGCAAGTCAAACGTGCTCTGTTGGTTTATGTACTAACAAGTCCAGCTAGAAAGACAGGCATTTGGAATATAGAGCAATGGTGCCCACCCTAGACTGGGAGCAGCTCAGGACGTCCTCCCTGAGGAGGTGACATTTGAACTGAGCCCCGAAGAAGAACAGGAGTTCACAGGGGAGGTGTGGTTTACATAGAGGGAAACAGCTGGGGAGAAGTCCTAGATATTGGACAGTATGGCAGGTTTTCAGGACTGACCAAGTCCAGGAAAGCTGGAGGCAGCTGCAGAATGGTGCTGAAGAGTGCAGGTCCTCAACCTGGACCACCTACATCCTAGTATTTCCTCCACCACCCACTTAGCTGTGTGACCCCAGACAAGTTACTTAACCACTGTGTGCTTCAGTTTCCTCACCTGTGAAACAGGTGATGTGTTAGGGAATGTTGTGAGGATTTGTTGAGTTGATACATGTCAAGTGCTCAGAACAGTGCCTGGTACATAGCGGTTGCTCAGACAATGTTTGTTCTCATGGCTGGAGGGAAACAAGGTGGGAGAGAGAGGGGAGGCTGATAATAGAGGCTGGACCCTGTGAGCCCTCCTTGCCTGGCATGGTTAACAGAGAAGTGAAGATGAGAGTCTATTTTGAGAAAGTCCACTCTGGCTCAGTGTAGAGAAGAGGTTGGAGAGGATGAGAATGTATGGATGGGGAGCAGTTAGGAGGCTATTGCAGGGCCCAGCACTAGTGACATATCTTATCCCTCTCCATCCTAAACAACTCCTTTTCTCATCTCAATTCCTTTGCACATTCCTAACCACATCCTCCTGCTGTCACAGTCAGTTAGTTAAGAAGGAACTGCCGAGCACACCTTGGACAGCAGTCATGGCGACTGGGCCCACTATTGGGAACCTCCTGGAAGATGTGACCTGCAGTGTCCGCCTGGAGCACATGAAGGACCCTGTGAGCATCTTCTGTGGCTGCAGCTTCTGCCAGGTCTGCATTGCTGAGTGCTGTGTCACTTTCAGATCAGCCGAGGGGGTCATGTGCTGTCCATTCTGCAAAAAGCCATTTCAAGAGGGAGATATCAGGCCCAGTAGGACTCTGGCCAGTTTGGCCTCCATCCTCCTAACACTGGAGCCCAGCGGTGAGAATCCAGCACAGGAAGTTTGCTGCTGTGAGCAACACAAGGAAAGGGCCTTTTTCTATTGCTGGGAGGACCAGCAATTCCTGTGTGTGGTTTGTAAAGATCTCATAGAGCACAAGTGCCACTCGGTGCTGCAGAGGGAGGAAGGTACTAGGACTTATGAGGTAGGTAAACCCTCTAACTGTCTAGTCCAGATTTGAGACAAACTTTCAGTGGTTTGCTTTATTATTGACTTGAGCACTATTACAAAAAAATAAACCTCTGTATTCTAAACACAATTTTGAATGCAACCACAGCTTCCTTTCAATCCTGGATTACATTGGTAAAATTTACTTCTCTATGCATGCTACTTCACTTCTAAAATTCTCAGGCAACAAAGGCATCAGAATTTCTTTACCTGCAGAATATACTAACATTAGTGTTGCCCTAAGATTTCATATACCCTCCAAAATCCTCTTGAGATTTCTAGTGTGAAGGAAACATAATTGGACACAAATTGAACAACGCAAAAAAGTGCTGAATAGATAGACTTCTTGCTTGAGGTAGACCATCCTATTTGGGCAAATAAAAACACTATGTTATTTCTAGAAAAAGTATAACCTTGATATATTCATCAGGTATTTTTTTGATGAACTGGCAAAATCTAACTCAACCTTGTCAAAATGAGGGTTCATTGTCTTATTGAACAAACTAAGGGAAAAGCAGGGATACAAGTGACCCTGCAACCAAGCCTGATTCCCCTCTGCTCCTCCTGCTGGAAGTTGTGGAACAACCTGTCCAGGGAGGACTGTCCTGGACAAAGATTCAGGCCACCAGCACCTACTAGTCTGTCTCAGATGAGTCTATTCCTTGCCTTGAGTTGAGTGTAAGTTATTTGATCATAAAGCTTTAAACTTTTTTTGTGTGTGTGTGAGGAAGATCAGCCCCGAGCTAACATCCGTGCTCCTCTTTTTGCTGAGGAAGACCGACTCTGAGCTAACATCTATTGCCAATCCTCCTCCTTTTTTTCCCTCAAAGCCCCAGTAGATAGCCGTATGTCATAGTTGCACATCCTTCTAGTTGCTGTATGTGGGACGCGGCCTCAGCGTGGCCAGAGAAGCAGTGCGTCGGTGCACGCACGCCCAGGATCCAAACCCGGCCGCCAGTAGCAGAGCGTGCGCACTTAACCACTAAGCCACAGGGCCAGCCCAGATCATAAAGCTTTAAGCTGCTGATGACAACATCATTCTAGGACGTGGGAACCAAGTAGCAGGTTTGTTTTCTCTCTTAATAGTTCAAGCCACCTCATAGAAAGGTAATTAATATATAGAGCAAATGAGGAATCAAGGTTACATATCAAAAAGATATCAATTTTTAGGAGTACTGGGTATTGTGAGTCATATAATAAATAAATTATTATTATAGAAACCAGGATGAATTTCAGAAAGTCAGTTCAACTCATAAACATAAGCAGCTATGCTGGAGAAAGCTATCCAGGGTAAGGTCTGCATGAACAAAGCTAAGAGACCTATGTAGGGTTCACAGTCAATGCAGACAGAACTATTTCCTTCCTGGTGACTTCTGTATGACATCAGTAAATATTTGTGAATGAAATCATGAAAGAGGAGACAAGTCAAGATGGCAGCGTAGGCAGACCCTGAACTCACCTTTTCCCACGGACACAACCAATTTACAACTACTTGTGGAAAAATTACCCCTGAGAGAGAACTGAAAACTGGATAAGAGGAACTCCTGCAACAAACGACAATCCTAATTGAGGTGGAAGACACAGAAATTCCCTTCTGGAGAGAAAAAACACTGCCTTCACAAGCCGCAGCGCTTCACAGCTGCCAGGAACAGCCCAAAGGTATGCAGCCCTCTCTGGAGGAGTGGGGGACCTGAGCTGGGGAGCACTCCCGCTGTAGGCATTTTGTGGACCCAGCACAATCAAGATGAATGGTATAATATCTGACTTTGCCTGCTACTAAAACATTGGTGAGTACCCCCAGAAAAGCTGGCTCACAAAGAAATTAAAACCGGCTCTTAAAGGGCCCATGCACAAATTTACCAGTTGCAGAAAGAAACCTAAAATCACCAGAAAGAAAGGTGCACAGTGCTTTGGTGAAAAGACATTCAACTGATAGGCTCTGAGTGCATCTCAGTGAGAGGTGAGACCTCTCCAGGGAGTGGGACATTGGCAGCGGCCATTGTTGTGGCCTGGTGTGGGCGTGCTGACACAGACGCTGGCAGTCGCCATTGGAGTTCTCCCTGGGGCCCGCTAGCCCAGGGTCTGCCCCACCCACTAGAGCACCGATTTAATCCAGCTCAGCCAGGGCAGGCAGCCCACCCTAGGGACTGGCCCCACCCAACAACAAACCCTCAGGCAACTTGTGGGCCTGCATAGATTGGTGATTGGATTCTCTGCAGCCTGGTGACTGGGCCCACTTCAGTGGGGCAGGGCATGCACAAGGAGTGGGTGGAGAGTGTGGGGCGGTGGTGGAGTGTGTGGGACTCCCGCCGTGGAGAGACTGGGTCCACTTCAGGAGGTCGGGGTGCACACACGGGGCAGGACTCTGTTGACTGTGTGTGTGGACCTGTGGGCGGCAGGGCTTGTCAGCAGCAGAAGACTTGTGCTTCTCAAAGACCCACATAGGGGGTTTGCCCCATCTTCCAAAGCATGAAACTATTGGGTGCTCCTGTGCCTGAGGCCAGCCTCACCCAGCTGTAATCCTCAGAGAGCTGACAAGAGACCTAAAGGCTGGAGGCTTATAGCAGTTGTAAGCCCCTGAGCCTAACAACCTGCCACGCTGGGGGCCTAGTCACTTAAAAGAAATACTGCAACACAAATGTGGTATTAGAACTTGCAGCCAACTGTGCTGGGTCTCCCCACACCCGATAAAGAGAATGAAGGGCCCACAAACAACTACAAGCAGCTGAGCATTACAACAGCTGGCCAGGAGCATAGCTCAGCCTCCCTGGGTGCCTACAGGGAGAGCAAACACGCCACAACAGAAGGACACATGTAGCCCACATAGGGGTCACTCTTGGAACACTCAGAACTGAGGGACGCACACTGTGGGCCTCATAAGGCATCACTTATATAATGTCACCTATCAAAGAGCAGGAGACGTAGCTGACATACCTAATACATAGACACAAGCACAGGGAAAGAGGCAAAATGAGGAGGCAAGGGAATACATCCCAAGTAAGGCAACAGGACAAAACCCCAGAAAAGGAACTAAGTGAAACAGAAATGAGCAACCTACCTGACAGAGAGTTCAAACAAAGAGTGTTAAGGATGCTCACTGATCTTAGGAGAAGAATGGATGAACTCAGTGAGAATGTCAACAAAGAAATGGAGGATATAAAAAAGAACCAATCAGAAATAGAGAATACAATACTGGAAATGAAAAATTCACTAGAGGGACTCAAAAGCAGAATAGAGGATACAGAAGAACGGATCTGCGAGCTGGACAAAAGACTAGAAGAAATTACCCAAGCTGAACAGGTAAAAGAATAAAGAATTAAAAAGAGTGAGGACAGTCTAAGGGACCTCTGGGACAACATCAAGCACACTAACATCCATGTTATAGGTGTCCCAGATGGAGAAGAGTGAGACAAAGGGGCAGAGAATCTATTTGAAGAAGTAATAGATGAAAACTTCCCTAAGCTAAGGAATAAAACAGACACCCAGGTACAGGAATCACAGAGAGCATACAACAAGATAAACCCAAAGAGGCCCACCCCAAGACACATCATAATCAAAATGTCCAGAATTAAAGATAAAGAGAGAATTCTAAAAGCCACAAGAGAAAGACAAGTTACATATAAAGGAAACCCCATAAGGCTATCAGCTGACTTCTCAGCAGAAACCTTACAGGCTAGAAGAGAGTGGCATGATATATTTAAAGTGCTAAAAGGAAAAAACTTACAGCCAAGAATACTCTACCCAGCAAGGTTATCATTCAAAATGGAAGGAGAGATAAAAAGTTTCCCAGACAAGCAAAAATTAAAGGAGTTTGTCACCAAGAAACCAGTACTATGAGAAATGCTAAAGGGACTTATTTAAGTGGAAAAGAGAAGATCACAAATAGGAAAAATTATCTATTTCCATGATAAGAGGGCAATGGATACAAACGCACTAAAAAGAGGTTAGATATGATATCAAAAACATAAAATGTGGGAGGAGGGGAGTTAAAGAGTAGAGCTTTCAGACAGAAGTCAAACTAAAGAGACTGTCAATTCTGTATACGGACCCCATGGTAATCACAAACCAGAAACCTATAATAAATACACAAAAAACTAAGAGAAAGGAACCCAAACATCATACTAAAGAAAGCCATCAAACCACAAGGGAAGAGAGCAAGAGAAGAAGAAAGGAACAGAGAAGGACTACTAAAACACTCAGAGAAAAAAAAAGTTAAAAAATGGCAGTAAGTACATACTTATCAATAGCTACTTTAAACGTCAATGGACTAAATGCTCCAATTAAAAGGCATAGGGTGGCTGATTGGATAAAGAAACAAGACCCATATACATGCTGCATACAAGAGACACACTTCAGACCTAAAGACACTCACAAACTGAAAGTGAAGGGATGGAAAAAGATACTCCATGCAAATGGCAATGAAAAGAAAGCTGGTGTAGCAATACACATATCAGACAAAATAGACTTTAAAACAAAAACTGTAAAAAGAGACAAAGAAGGGCATTACATAATGATCAAGGGAACAATCCAACAAGAGGATATAACACTTGTAAATATCTATTCACCCAACGTAGGGGCACCTAAATATATAAAGCAATTATTAACAGACATAAAAAGAGAAATAGACAGTAACACAATAACAGTAGGGGACTTTAACACTCCACTTACACCAACGGATAGATCATCCAAACAGAAGATCAATAAGGAAACATTGGCCTTACATGACACACTAGAACAGATGGACCTAGTAGATATATACACAACATTCCATCCAAAAACCGAAGAATACACGTTCTTTTCAAATGCACATGGAACATTCTCCAGGATTGATCACATATTAGGCCACAAAACAAGTCTCCCTAAATTTAAGAAGATTGAAATAATACCAAGCATCTTTTCTGACCACCATGGTATGAAACTAGAAATCAATTATAGGAAGAAATTCAGAAAAGCCACAAATATGCGGAGATTAAACAAAATGCTACTGAACAACAATTGGGTCAACGAAGAAATCAAAGAAGAAATCAAAAAATACCTGGAGACAAATGAAAATGAAAATACGACATGCCAGAATTTATGGGATACAGCAAAACGGTTCTAAGAGGGAAGTTTATAGCAATACAGGCCTATCTCAACAAACAAGAAAAATCTCAAATAAACAATCTAACAATGCACCTAAAGGAACTGGAAAAAGAAGAACAGAGTCCAAAATCAGTAGAAGAAAGGAAATAATACAAATCAGAGCAGAAATAAATGAAATAGAGACTAAAAAAACAATAGAAAAAATTAATAAAACCAAGAGCTGGTTCTTTGAAAAGATCAACAAAATTGACACACCTTTAGCTAGACTCACCAAGAAAAAAAGAGATAAGGCTCAAATAAGTAAAATCAGAAATGAAAGAGGAGAAATTACAATGGACACCTCAGAAATACAAAAGATTATAACAGAATACTATGAAAAGCTATATGCCAACAAATTCGACAATCTGGAAGAAATGGTTAAATTCTTAGAATCTTACAACCTTCCAAAACTGGATCAAGAAGAAATAGAAAATTTGTTTCTTGTTTTTTTTTTTTAATTTTTTTTGTGTGTGTGTGAGGAAGATCAGCCATGAGCTAACACCCATGCTAATCCTCCTCATTTTTTTTGCTGAGGAAGACCGGCTCTGAGCTAACATCTATTGCCAATCCTCCTCCTTTTTTCCCCCAAAGCCCCAGTAGATAGTTGTATGTCATAGTTGCACATCCTTCTAGTTGCTGTATGTGTGACGCGGCCTCAGCATGGCCAGAGAAGTGGTGCCTCGGTGCATGCCTGGGATCTGAACCCGGGCCGCCAGTAGCGGAGCACGCGCATTTAACCGCTAAGCCACGGGGCCGGCCCAGACTTAAGACTTTTAAAAGAAATGATGATTTTCTATTCCTTTTAGAGGGCATGGCCATCAACCCAAGAGAGACCAAAAGACACCTAGGATTTCATGAACCGCAGGCTGAGACACCCACTTCAGTCAAGTGGTTCTGAGATAGCAGGCACAGAATGTGAGTAATGGAAATTAAAGGATAGAGATATCTAGAAAGTCCCCTTTCCTCATGTAGACAATGCAGGAAACAGGAAAAGTAAGGTTAACGTCCAGTGTTCATAGTAGAGCTGCTCTTATCTGAGGTAGCCAAGTCACAGGACAAAAACCACTCCACCTTTCTGAGACTCACTTCTCCCCTGTAAAGGAGAAGTAACACTTTCCCTGTTTGACTCTCACAGTTGTCATGAGCTTTAAATGTGTTCTTTGTAAACTGCAAGATGCTATGTAATTTAAGTTTTTTTAATAGTATTCAATAATAATGATGACTTACCCCATCTTGTGGAGGAGAAAACTGAGGAACAGATTGCTGAAGTGTTTGCTCCAAATCTAGCCAAGGGTAGGATCTGTCTCCTATATTCGTTCGGTGGAGCTGTGACCCTCAGTCTCTTTCTCTAGTGGTGGAAGTGGTCCTGGACCGGGGCACCACTCACCCAAAGCTCCTGGTTTCCTAGGATGGGAAACATGTGACTATGAGAGGTTCTTTACTAGGGCTGTCAGTTAATCCCAAGAGACTGGACACCAACTCCTATGTGCTGGGTCAGGAGGGCTACTCCTCTGGGATCCACAGCTGGATGGTGGAACTCTCATACTGGGGAGACTGCATCCTGAGAGTGGCTTGAGAGTTAGTGAGAAGAAAGGAAGGATCTGGGCTGTGAAGAGCACCAGGGGACAGTTCTGGGCTCTCACAACCCCAGAAACCAAAGTGACCTTGGATGAAAATCCCCAGATGGTAGAGGTGACCTGGATTTCAGGAAGTGTCAAGTTTGATAATGCAGAAACAGAGGCCACCATTTTTACTTTTCAGGATTCTTTTAAAGAGATATTAGTCCCATTCTTTGGCATCTAAGGACCAGGGGGGCACAACTGACCCTCTATCCCTGAGATGGGCTGGCTTTCCCTTGGCCTCTCATGAGAACTTGCTCAGAAATGGGTTAATTACCAAGGTCAGTGGTTCCTGTCACTTTAGGTCCATGGTGACCATCAGTGAAGGGACAGATGTAGCAGACTCCCTGTCATCACATCCATATGATTCTTAAGGTTGGTAAGAGGTCTGTGTTCTCCACATATCAACTGGATATGCCCCACTGATTCCCAGTAGAAGCCATGGCATGTGTGTTCTAGTTCCTAAACATCATCATTCCTTTTCCAGCCCACAGCCCAGATTTCCCACTGTCTAAAGCAGCAGTCTTCAACACTTCATGTGCACAAAACATAGGGTGTTTGCGGCCGGCCAGGTGGTGCAAGTGGTTAAGTGCATGCGCTCTGCTGCGGCGGCCTGGGGTTTGCCGGTTTGGATCCCAGGTGTGCACTGACGCACCGCTTGTCAAGCCATGCTGTGGCGGCATCTCATATAAAGTAGAGGAAGATGGGCATGGATGTTAGCCCAGGGCCAGCCTTCTTCAGCAAAAATAAAATAAAATAAAATAAAATAAAAGAGGAGGATTGGCAGATGTTAGCTCAGGGCTGATCTTCCTCACAAAAAAATTTAAAAACCTAGGGTGCTTGTTGAAAATGCAGATTCCTGGGTCTACCCCCAGTCAACCAGATATAGTATCTCTGGGGCAAGCTCGAGAATTTGCTTTTTGAGAGAAGCTCCATGTGTTTGGGAATCATATATTAAGAAACATGGTCCTAGAGCAGTGCTCTGAAATTCTACTGTGTAAGCAAATGATATGAGGATCTTGTTAAAATGCAGGTGCTGGTCCTGTAAGGCTGGTGCTGTTCCTGAAATCCATTCTCATGGGCAAGAAACATGTAGTATAAGGATTACATTTTACTCCAGGTTGTTGAATCTTCTTTATAAAAAGTTTCACCATAAGACGTGCCCTTCAAAATCCAGTATTCAGTAGCCCAATGGCCAGACCACCCAGCAGGTCCATTATTAAAGGCCCATGAATCTATTTGTTTCAGTAAATGTCACTTTGTGTGCTCTATGGCCAGTCGACATTCACCCTAACTGCACAGAGTCTCCAGTGCTATGGACTGTCAGCAGTTTACCATCAAACAGTGGATGGCTGCAGCACTTCTTTGGATTTGTCACAATGGAACAGATGAGCTGTTCCATCAGTGACCCATGCTTCATTACCAGGTGGCATATCTGTTCTCAAAGCCCTCAGTGGCCTATGGTTTGGGTAAAGCAGCAGATGAGCACATCCTCTACCCATCATCTCTTCATGTAGTTTGCTAAGTCCTCTGGATCCAGGCTTGGCCCTCAGGTAGATGTGACATTTCCATTTCACATAGGAGATTTCCTGCATTTTTCCTGCCTCTTAATATTTTGGCTCAGAGAAGACCCCTTTATGGAATGAGAAGGCATAAACTATTCTTTGGTATGTTAATTGTTACTCATTAGGATTTTTTTTTTCTTTAAGATTGGCCCTGAGCTGACATCTGTTGCCAATCTTCCTCTTTTGTTTCTTTTATCTTTCCCCCCCACCAAAGCCCCAATACATACTTGTAAATCCTAGTTGTAGGTCCTTCTAGTTGTTCTATGTGGGACGCCGCTTCAGCGTGGCTTGATGAGCGGTGAGTAGGTCCGTGCCCAGGATCACAACCGGCGAACCCCAGGCTGCCAAAGCAGAACATGTGAACATAACCGCTATGCCACTGGGCCAGCCCCGCATTAGGACTTTATAATACCAATGCAGTTAGATCTCAAGGGGCTTGTACTCTTCAGAATTGGAGGAAAGCCTTAAGCGAAAAACCCCAGAGCCCACTGAATAATGGCAGAGTCTTACGGTAAAAGTCCGCAAGCAGCTGTCAGATTGGTGAGAGACACCTGTAATTTCATGTTTTTGAGGAACAATGAGGATAAAGGCAGACCTTGTTTTAGATTTAATGGAACCACTTCCAAGGCTTCATTCAAATTTATCTGTATTTTTGGTGCCTTGTTTCAGAGAATGTAGGAAAATTCTCAGGTATATAATGTGTGGTCTCCAACACTAAAGAAGCAATCAGATGGGGGGCGTCCTTCTTTGTCACTGTGGGTTGTATAAAGTCAATGATTCCCCTGAGGAGTCTATGTGTCCAGACCCCAGGCCCAATCGTTTTTCAGTTTGAGAAATCTGACTAGGGAAACTCTGGCGCCTGATCCATATTAGTCTCACAAGATCAAATCACAGGCTGTGACCTTTTCTCCCCAAAATCCTCTTTCAGGTGGGACTTCTGGTAATGTCAGTATGATGAGGTTGGGCAAGTCCTCCCACAGAAGATAATTATGAAAACTGGACAAAAATGTTAAAAACAAATATTTGAAGTCACTGAAAATAAACAAAGGCAGGCAGAAATATGGGAAGAATTTTCATCTTGAATTACCACTACTATAATGGGTAAGGACTGTAAGTTAGTAGCCTTCTTACCTGTAGGTGTCTCCAATCCCCCAGCAGATGCCCCAGTGGTTCAAGGGGGCAGATGACAGAATTCACAGTGCAGAGTAGCTGGAAATACAAAGGGGAAAATTTGAAAGTGAGAGAGAAGCAAAAGGATTGAGACACCAAATGTGAATACAAGCTCTGTCAAAATCCCTGATTGATCACTAAATGATGTATAGGTGTGGGGCACTCCAGAAAAACTGCTGAAAATCAGGAAGAACCTAGAGGAAGGTCTATCCTTGACAGAAAGGCTGATCCTGGTAAAATCTGCAAGTCTGCGCTTTTGACTAATGAATCCCCCAATCAGCTCAAAGCTCAGGCAACAGAAAATAAAAATCTTACTGGCTTGAGGTATCAAAGGTCAAAATGTGTGGCTGGTAGTGCATTTGGAAGTTTAGGGAAAATATCAAAAATGAAGCAACCACAGAAAAGGTGAGTGCCAAAAGGTAACTATAAACTGCCCAAATCCTCGGTTGACCACTAAAACACAGATGCAGGAGAGATCTTTCAAGATGCTTAATGAAAATGCAGCAATCAGATACTGGAAAATAGAGCAGAGACATCAACTGTTGCACACTGCAGGCTTCAGATTTCACAGTGTGGTCCAAGCAAATTAACTGCCCTCTAGGGGAAAAAAAGCCATCCTCAGAAAGACAAAATATATTCCAGATTTGTTAAAACCTAATATCTTCACTGTCCACTTTTAAATTAAATATTACTGGACATGCAAAGAAACAGAAATGTGTGACTATAATGAGAGAGTCAACAGAAACGTATTCCCAGTGTGCCCAGATGTTGGATTTAGCACCTAAAAGCTTCCACACAGCTATAGAAAACATATTTAAAGAATTGAATGAAAAATTGCTGAAGTAATTAAAGGAAATATTAGTATTAAAGAGTGAACAGATAGTAAATCTGAACAAAGAAATGGAAAGTATAAAAAAGATCAAATAAAAATTCCAGAACTGAAAAGAAAAAAAATGAAAGTTCAGTGGATGAATTCAACAGAAGGTCTGACAAGGTAAAATAAAGACTCAGTGAGGATGAATATAAATCCACAGAAATTACTCAATCCTAAAAAAAAAAAAAAAATGCAAAGGAAAAAGATTGAAGAAAAACAAATAAAACCTCAGAAATCCATAGGAGAATATAAAATAAGGCAAATAGACAATCAGTTCAAAATGAGAAGAAGGAGAAAAAAAAAGGAGACAAAAGATTTCAAGTACTCATGTTTGAAAGTTTTCCAAATTCAGTGGAAAGCTTTAGCTGATAGATCCCAGAACCTCAACATACACCAAAAGAGATAACCACAAAGAAGGCCAAAACTAGGCTCACCGAAGTCAAACTGATGAAAACCAAAGATAAGGACAAATCTTGAAAGCAGCAGAAGATAATGAACCTTACATACAGGGTGTGGTGGTTTTAAAATGTGTATAAATTCTTTAATATTCCTTCCTTCAGAAGGTAGAACTAACTCCCCTCCTCTTGAGTATGGACTAGACTCAGTGATTCATTTCTAAATAATAGAATAAAGTGGAGGTGATGTTGTGTGACTTCAGAGGTTAGGTCATAAAAGGGACTGTGGTTTTCTGCTCTCTCTTCCTCTCTCTCTCTCTCCCTGTCAGATCGTTTGCTCGGAAGAAGCCAGGTCCTAATCAAGGAACCTCTGACACTTGCCCAGCTGGATGTGAACATTGCTATGGACCAGTGACTCCTTTGTGCCTCTGATTTCCCCCATTTTTAAAGGTCTATAGTCCTAAATCTTTTATTTGTCCCACAGCTGCATATTAGGTCTGTTGGGGGAGGAGAGCAGGTAACTTGTCTCTTTAGTTCATAGCTCTTCAGACCATGAGGAACTCTATGTGAAGAGCTTCACTTATATAAATACACTCTGTGAGTCTCATCTGCACCTGGACCTGATGCAAATGATAAGATTCTGGACTTTTCATTGATTCTGTAATGAGATGAGATTTTGGGGTCCATGCGGAGGAATCATTTTTATTTTGCACGTGGAAGGTGACAAAGATTCCCGCTTTGATTAAATTTTAGTTAGGCTCCTCTGTGTCCTCTGTTTGACTAGGCCTTGACTTGTGGGCTTCAACATCCATCTTTGATTCACCCAGTTTTAGCATAAATCCTGTCAAGTTAGTTTAGTGAGAATCCCTCGCCCTAGATATCTGGTTAAATTCCTCATCCCCCACCATGCCCCAGGTAATATGAGATCACTCTGGCCTGCCTTCAACAAGAATCCTGTTAGGTTGGTTTAGCAAGACTTACCCTATCCATGTAGGGATTTTCTATCAACTGAAACCCTCCCCCTTGGTTATCAATACCCATTTTTCCTTGTTGTATTCATAGTTGAAGCCAATCTCTCTCCCCTACTGCAAAACCCCTATTGCAGTAGTCCCTTGAATAAAGTCTTTCTTACCATTCTTTAACAGGTGGACATTTTTATTTCTTTGACAGAGGAATGCAAATAATTTGTGGCCAGAAGGTGGACAGTGGTGGTTTTCAAATGTCCACAAATTCTTTGATACTCAAGAGGAGGAGACTAATTCCCCTCCCCATGAGTGTGAGCTGAACTTATTGGCTCACTTGTAATGAATTGAATAAAGCAGAAGTAATGGAGTGCAACTTCAGAGAATAGGTCTTAAAAAACACTGTGATTTCCAGTTTGGTCTACCTTCTCTTGGATCACTCTTCTGGGTATGTCACCTGCCATGTTGTGTGGACACTCAGTTAAGGAGACAGCCACATGGCAAAGAACTGAGGCTTTTGCCAACAACCACGAGAATGACCTTTGAAGTGGATCCTTCCATGATAATCAAGCCTTTCAGTTCTGGCTGACATCTTGATTGCAACCTTATGAGAGACTCAGACCTGGAACCACCAGGCCCTATAAGCCATTCCTGGATCCTTCACCCACTGGAAACATGTGAAATAATAAATACTTGTTGTTTTAAGCTGCTAAATTTTGGAGTAATTTGTTACAAACCAATAGATGACTAATGCACAGGGGAACAATAACGCAATGAATGGCTGATTTCTCACTAGAAACAATGGAGACCAGAAGAAATTAGGACAATATATTAGAAGTTCTGATAGGAAAAGGGTGCCAAACAAGAATTCTATATCCACTGAAAATGTCATTCAAAATAAAAGTGACTCTTAAAAAATTATTAATATTGTTTTTAGAATTCCATTTTAATTTTTATTAGCTTTTTTGGTATTATGTTTATTTTTATAGGGCTTGTCCTAGGGATTACAATATATATCCTTAACTTTAAACAGTCTACTTCTAGTTACTAATGTACTATTTCACATAAATATAGAAATCTTGTAACCATCTAGGCCTCTATACCATGTCCATCTTTCATGTCATAGGTGACATATGTAATACACCTATGTAGGTTACAATCCCCACAAGAAAAAGTTATAATTTTAGTTTTAAACAGTTACATGTTTAAAAGAAACAGGACCAAAAAATGAAAAGATGGCCTTTTCTGTTTAGCGAGATATTTGCCAATTCTGATGCTCTTCATCTCTTCTGAGACTCTGAGTTTCCATCTGGTATCATTTTATTTCAGCCTGAAGAACCTCCTTTGTCATTTCCTATAATGCAGGTCTGTTAGTGATAAATTCTTTTAATTTTCTCTTATCTAAAAATCTCCTTATCTTTTATTCACTCTTAGAGGACATTTTTGCTGGATATAGAATTCTGGACTGAATTTTTTTCTTTCAGGTCATTCAAGTTCTTGTTCCACTTTCTTCTAGCTCTCTGTTTTCTGATGAGAAGTCATCAGACAGTAAAGCATGAACAAAAGAACCAAAAACAGAGAAAATATCATGATAGACCTAGTATCCATCATATCAATAGCTACCATAAACCTCATGGATCACCACTCCAATTAAAAGGCAGAACTTTTCAGAATAGGTTAAGAAACAAAACCCAACTATATGTTGCTTACAAGAGATGCATTTTCAATATAAAGACACAAGTTGAAAGTACATTGACAGAAAAAGATATGCTACACAAACAGAAACTATGGGAGGCTGAAGTGGCTACATTAATGTCAGAAATTAAAGAGATTTCAAAATAGAATGCATTGCCAGAGATAAGGAGAGATACTACATGCTGATGGATAAAATCCAATAGAATGAGAAATTTCACAATTACAAACAGAAAGATCAGTAGCTGCCTGGGGCTAGGGGTAGGGAGAGAGGATCAAATACAAAGGGGCATGAGGAAGCTTTTTAGGATAAGGGAACTGTTCTATATGTTGGTTGTGGTAGTAGTTCCATGATTGTAAACGATTACTAATATTCATCCAACTATTCATGTAAAGTTGTTTACTTTTATTTCATGTAAAAACCTTAAGAAATTTTAAAAAGCAAGGAGAAAGAAGGCAAAGGAAAGACATTTTTAAATAAATAAAAACTGAGATAAATCATTACTAGCAGTCCTGCAACAAAGTAATTTTAAAGGAAGTCCTCCAGGCTGAAGGGAAATGACATTAGATGATAACTCACATATACAGAAAGGAGTAACGAATAACAGAAATATACATAATATTCAGTTTATCTACATTTTTCTTAATTTCTTTAAAAGACATCTGATTGTTTAAATCAAAAAAGTATTAACTGTATTATTTGGCTTATAATGCACATTGATGTAACATATGTGATATAACAGCACAAAGGTGGTTAAAGGGAACTGTATTGTGGCAAGTTTCCTGTATTTTCCTGGCTATTCAATGTTCAATGTTATCTTAAGTAGATGGTGAAAAGTTAAAAATATAGGTTTCAATTCTTATAACAACAATAATAAATTAATGGAAATAGGGGGCCGGCCCGGTGGCGCAAGCGGTTAAGTGCACATGCTCTGCTGCAGCAGCCCAGGGTTCGCCGGTTCAGATCCTGGGCATGCACCGATGCACTGCTTGGCAAGCCGTGCTGTGGCGGCGTCCCATATAAAGTAGAGGAAGATGGGCACGGATGTTAGCCCAGGGCCAGTCTTCCTCAGCCAAAAAAAAAAAAAAAAAAAAAAAAAGAGGATTGGCAGATGTTAGCACAGGGCTGATCTCCTCACACAAAAAAATTAATGGAAATAAATATAGTTAAAAAGCCACTAGAAAAACACCAATTTGCAAAGGTACATGCACCCCTGTGTTCATTGCAGCCTTATTCACAATAGCCAAGACTTGGAAGCAACCTAAGTGCCCATCAAGGGACGAATGGATAAAAAAGCTGTGGTATATATACACAATGGAATACTACTCAGCCATAAGAAACGATGAAATCCAGCCATTTGTGACAACATGGATGGACATTGAGGGCATGATGCAAAGTGAAATAAGTCAGAGGGAGAAGGTCAAATATCGTATGATTTCCTTCAGTAAGTAGTAGATAATAACAACAATAAACAAACACATAGGGACAGAGATTGGATTGGTGGTTACCAGAGGGGAAGGGGGGAGGGAGGAGGGTGAAAGGGATAATTGGGTACATGTGTGTGGTGATGGGTTGTAATTAGTATTTTGGTGGTGAACATGATGTAATCTATGCAGAAATAGAGGTACAATGATGTACACCTGAAATTTTTACAATGTTATAAACCAATGTTACTGCAATAAACAAAAAATTAAAAAAAAAAAAAAAAAAAAAAAAGCCACTAGAAGACATAAAATCATAAACAAAAGTATTTGCTTGAAACAAAGGAAGATAGGAAAGGAGGCACAGGAATGAAAAAGAGATGAGACAATTCAAAACGGATAGCAAAATGATAGATCCAAATCCTACCATATCAAAAATCATATTAAATATAAATTGACTAAAATTCCAATCAAAAGGCTGAGATTATCAGACTGGTTAAATATCAAGACAGACTGAATGCTCTATATAATGGAAAAACTTTAAATTCAAAACAAGAAATAGGTTAAAAGTCAAAGTATGAAGGAATATGCCATGTAAATAGAAAGCATAAGGAAACTGGAATGACTGTACTATTTTACTATGAAGCAAAATAGACTTTAGAAGGAGTATTGCTAGAGACAAAGAAGCCGTTTTTATAATGATAATAGGTCAGTATCACAAGAAGACAAAAGTAATAAATGTATAAACACCTAAATATAGAGCTCCACAATAGATGAAGCATAAAGTGGCAGAACTGAAAAAGAAATAGACAAATTAACAATTTGCATTCATAGATCGATACTCTTATCTCATTAATAGAACAAGTAAACAAAAAAGAAGTATGAATACAGAGGACTTAAACCATATTGTGAGCCAATTTGACCTAATTCACATGTATTTGAGTACTACATCCAGCAAGAATTAGAATAGACTTTTTTTTTCAAGTGTATCTGGAACATTCACAAAAATAGACCATATTCTGGTCCTAAAGCAAGTCTCAATAAATTTAAAGGGATTGAAATTATGGAGTATATTCTCCGACTACAAGGACATTACATTAGAAATCCATAACATGAAGATATCTGGAAAATCTCCAAATGTTTGGAAATTAATCAACACACTACAAACCCATGGGTTATCATGGCTTAAAGAAGAAATCACAAGGGAAATTATAATTATTTTTAATTGAATAAAAATGTAATCAAAATTTGTAGGATGCAGGAATAGCAGTGTTTAGAGGGAATTTTATAACACTAAATGGATAATAAGAGACTATTCTGAACCACTGAAGCAAGTAGATTTGATAACTGATATTAATTGGACAAATTCCTTTAAAGACACAACTTACCAAACTGAATCAAGAAGAAATAGGAAAGCTAAATAATTTTTGATGAATTAAAGAAATTAAAATAATAATTTAAGGGCCAGCCCCGTGGCTTAGTGGTTAAGTGCACGCGCTCCACTACTGGCGGCCCAGGTTCGGATCCCAGGCGCGCACCGACGCACCGCTTCTCCGGCCTTGCTGAGGCCATGTCCCACATACAGCAACTAGAAGAATGTGCAACTATGACATACAACTATCTGCTGGGGCTTTGGGGAAAAGAAAGGAGGAGGATTGGCAATAGATGTTAGCTCAGAGCTGGTCTTCCTCAGCAAAAAGAGGGGGATTAGCATGGATGTTAGCTCAGGGCTGATCTTCCTCACAATAAATAATAATAATAATTATTATTTAAAAATATTCCACAAAGAAAACTCCAGGCTCAGATGGCTTCACTGGTGAATTCCATCAAACATTTAAGTATTAACACCAATCCTACCCAAACTGTTGGAGAAAATAGAGGAGGAAGAAACAATTTCCAAACCATTTTATGAGTATAATGCTGACCATATTACACTGATACAAAACAAGACAAAGATATCAAAGATAACTTCAGATCAATGTCTCTCATGAATCCTTAAGGAAATATCAGCAAATTGAATCCAACACATTACGACCCAGTAAGTTTTATCTCAGGATGCAAGTTTGGATGAATATGTAGAAATCAATCTAATGTATCATGTTAATAGAATAAAGAAGAACGACCATAGGATCATCTCCATGGAGAAAAAGCATTTTAAAAATTCAACCCATTCATGATAAAATCTCTCAGCAAACTAGGAATAAAAGGCCACTTCTTCAATTTGATGAACGGCATCTATGGAAAACCTACCACTGACATCATACTTTATGGTGAAATTGAATACTTTCTACTCTAGATGTGGAACAAGGCAAGGATGTTGGCTTTCATCATTTCTATTACACATTGTACTAGAGGTCCTAGCCAGAGCATTAATACAAGAAAAAGAAATCAAAGGCATATAGATTATAAAGAAGTAGTAGAGCCCTAATATGCAGCTGACATGGTCGTGTCCATAGAAATTCCTAAGGCAAAGAAAGCTTCTAAAACAAGTATGTGAATCTAGCAAGACCGCAGGGTACAAGGCCAACTGTATTCCTATGTACCAGCAATGTAAAATTAGGAAAAGGAAAAATTTTTAATTCCATTTATAACAGCATCAAAATAAAACATTTAGGTATCAATTTAAAGAAAGCATGCAAGATTTGTACCCTGAAATCTACGTAGCACCACTGACAGAAAGTAAAGAAACACTAAATAAATGGAGAGAAATACCATATTCAAGGATTGGAATACTCCATATTGTTAAGGCATCAATTTTCCCAAAATTGATCTATAGATTAAATGCAATTCAATCCTCAATCCTAAATGCCAATCAAAATTCTAGCAGGTTTTTTTAAAATAAATTGTCAAGCTTATTCTATACTTTATATTCAAATGCAAAGGACTTTGAATAGTCGAAATAATTTTTTTTTTTTAATTTTTTGTTTCTTGCAGTAACATTGGTTTATAACATTGTAAAAATTTCAGGTGTACATCATTGCACTTCTATTTCTGCATGGACCACATCATGTTCACCACCAAAATACTAATTACAACCCATCACCACACACATGCACCGAATTATCCCTTTCACCCTCCTCCCTCCCCCTCTCCCCTCTGGCAACCACCAATCCAATCTCTGTCCCTATGTATCCGTCCATTGTTGTCACTATCTACTACTTAATGAAGGAAATCATACGGTATTTGACCTTCTCCCTCTGACTTATTTCACTTTGCATTATACCCTCAATGTCCATCCATGTTGTCACAAATGGCTGGATTTCGTCCTTTCTTATGGCTGAGTAGTATTCCATTGTGTATATATACCACAGCTTCTTTATCCATCGAAATAATTTTTTGAAAAGAAGAAGAAACTTGGAGGATACACACAACCTGATTTCAAAACTTACTATAAAGCTCCACTAATCTAAATAAAGTGGTGTTGGCATAAGGATAGTCTAGGTCAATGGAACAGAATCAAGAGTGCATAAGTAGAACTACACATATATGCTCATGAAAAGGAGTCAAGGCAATTCAATGGGGAAAGCACAGTCTTTTCCACAAATGATGCTGAAGCAAATTGACACAAGGAAAAGCAAGAACATCATATACAAAAACTAACTTGAAATGAAGCAAAGACCTAAACATAACATCTAAAATTATTAAGCTTGTAAAACAGTGCTATCCAATAGAAGTATCATTTGATCCACAAACTTGAGCCACAGATGTAATTTTCCATTTTTAGTAGCCACATTTAAAAAAGTAAAAAGTAATGGGTGAAAATAATTTTAATATTTGATTTGATCCAAAACAATCAAAATATTATAATTTCAGCACATAACCAATAAAAAGATTATTGATGAGATATTTCACATCTTTTTCTCATACTTTACCTTTCTTGAAATTGTTTTCAGCCTCCAGGAGTTGAAAATTCCTTAATTTTATGTCCTGCCATGTGGTGAACTTTACTCCAGATCCAGCTACCCTAGGATTTTCTGACCACATCAAAATCACTTACCCCTCACACTGGATGCAGGAGAGAGGAGCACACAGACACAGCTGGAGGTAGGACCCCACTTCAGCTTCCTTCCTCCTCTCCCAACTTTCCTCCATTCACAGGCCCTTCATCCTCCTCGAACCTGCAGGATTTCATGGATCCCCAGGCACAAATGGGGTCATGAAGTATACAAACCTAGATCCCCACAAGTCCTCTACAAGAAGTCTTTCCTGAAGTCTGCCCACTCCCATTCCTGCTGTAGCCTCAGTGCTTCCCCAGTAGAGCCCCGGATCTGTGCAGAGGGTGATCCCAGAACACTCTTCCTCCCTATAACCACAAGGCTCACTCCGTCACCTCCTTCAGAATTTAGCTAAGATGTCAACTCTCAGGAAAGCCTCCCTGAGGATAATATTTAAAATAACAACCAGCTCCCTCATCTTGCCTACCTTGTTCTTTTCAGCATGTAAGCTCCATGAGGGCAGGGATTTTGCCTGAATTGGTTTGATATATCCCAAAGGGCCTAGAATAGAGCTGGCACAGAGCAGATGCTCAATAAGTGTTTGTTCATGAATGAAGAAGTCTAGGGACCAGATCTCCTCAAAGCTGAGGCTGACACAGGAAAGGTAAGTGGTTCCCTGGTAAATGATGGGGGAAGGGGTTGTCTCTTTCTGTTGGGGAGGGAGGCACTACTCACTAGCTTATCCCAGGCCAGGAGCCAAGCAGACAGAGAGCCACACAGAACCCCTCTGCACTTCCCATGCAGCCAGAAGCACATGGCCAAGGACTAAGCCAGACCACCATCTGCCTCCGCAGACTCTGACTCTCCAGTGGGGCACCTTGGACATGGTACAAGGCTCTTAGGTGATGAAGTCCTCCAGGTCAGTCTTATCTCCAGAATCCCATGATTCTGTCCAGCTGGAAGGCACGGCTCAGCTGCAGCCTGTGGGACCCTGTGGAGCCCTCCCCTGACCTGCAATCCCCAAACACCTAGGTCATTCAGCAGGCCTAGAAATTAGATTTCAGTCCAGGACTGCAGGACCTTCAATTTCATGGTTTGGAGGTGAGAGGCAGCAAGGCTTGAGGGATCCAGACGACAGGTCTGTGTCTCCTTAGGCCAAAAAGGGGAAGAAGAGCCAAGATGTCAGGGTTCTGGACTCCGGGGGCTGGGGAGTAGAGGGGGTGCACACTCCAAGCTCCAAAGGGTAGGGAGTTTAATGGCTGGGCAGGAGCTCCACCTTTGGCATCCTTGGGTACAGTGTTTGGACGCCTGGGTCCTAGAGGCCTGGGGAGCAGGGAGGGATGCATGTAGGTTCCAGGGGAAATGTTAGGTAGAAGCTGGGCCCCAAATCATCACTGATCTCCTTGTAGCCCACTGTATGCTTCTCCATGCTTCACCCACGTCCTGCCCTCTGCGCTCCAGGAATGCTATCTCTATCGCCCGCCAGCAGCTGGACAGCTCCCAATCCCTGACCTGGGGGCTGCTCTTTTTCGAGCAGTGGATCCTGCTGACCTAGCAAATAACGAGAAGGTGTCCAGGTAGCTGAGGGCTGTGAAAGGAGGATGGACTTGGACACAGCTGTGAAGTCATAACTCAGGGAGTGGGACTCGGGAAACCCTGGAATCAGGGCCAGGGCTGTCCCCTCCATGGCAACACAGGCCTTGCTCTCCCCTTGATTTTCCCTGTCACCCCAGCATAAGGGGATCAGGGGTTGAAGGGAGGATCTTCCTCTGGAACAGGGAAAGTCCCTTAATTACCTCACCTCACCTCTTCTTTACTCTTTCTTTTTTGAGTTATATCACTCCTGTAAGTACGGAAAAAGGCCTAAATCTAAGTATAGTTTACCGACCAATTATAGGGCCAATTATAGAGACCAGTAACAACACCTGTGTAATTTGCATCCAGGAGAATATATAGAGACTTCAGGGCCCCTATGCCTCTCCCCACACACAACCCAGTCTTCCCCGCACAGGTGTCCACTAAGCTGACCGCTTCCCCTGCCCCCTCCTCTCTGGTTCCTCCCCCTCCACTCCTGTTGGCCTCCATCCCCCTAATGTCACTATTTCCTCTCTCTCCTCACTTCAGGAGCTTCTCCATCTTCATAGGCCATTACCCTGGGGATCTCTTCCTCCTCCTCCATCTCTTCCCCTCCATCCTAGAGACGGAGAACCCAGAATTGATTCCCTGCAGGAGGAGCCTTCATCCCTGGAAGCAGCAACAGGAACAACTGACAGGTACTCTGGGGTTCAAGGTCTCAGCCAGGAGACTGAGGGCACCCAGTACATTTGTGGGGTCCACCCCAGACCTGGGAACCAGCTGTTATGGCCCAGAGATCTGCACCTCCCTGAGGCCAAAGTCCACAGTCATTCAATGGGGAGGAAAAAGTCCATGTCAGCATGTATTTTGGGAAACAATTCAGACTCTGAACCTGACACTGGATGGGGGCTCCTCCTTGTGTGCACAGCCCTGTCCTGCTGCTGGGAGCCCAGGGAGACCCTGAGGAGGTCCTGGGGAAGAGGCCAAAGGGGACCTTTCACCTTCAGTCCTCAGCCCTGCGGCCACACGAGGGTGCCACTGCTCTGCTCTCTCCTATTCACGCAGCCAGGGGAGAGGATGGGCTGTGGTCTGAGTTAGGCAGAGGTGGCTGACCTGGAGACTGGACATCAATGGGGGATGAAGACTCCTTCTGAGCAGTCCTGGGCTCATGCTCAGGGGTGGGGCAGGGATTGGAGGAGAGGAGAGCTCTGGAGCCCTGCCCTGCATCTGAGGTTTCCATCTGTTCTACCCACAACCCCTCTCTCTTGATAGCCCCTTGATAGCAACACTCTGGAAAACTGAAAAGTAGATAATGTTCTTCTTCCACTCCCTATTACTTTTCTGAGGGCTATTTAAAAAATAAACTCTTTATTTTGGAATACATAGTTTGACATTTACAGAAAAGTTGCAAAGTTAGTATGGAGTTCCTGTACATCCCACACTCAGTTGTCCCTATTGTTAACATCTACATCACGATCATATATTCGTCACAGCTAATGAAGCAACAGTGATACATTATTACTAAACTCCATACTTTACTGTGATTTCATTAGTTTTCCTTTTTCTGTTCCACGATCCCATCCATGATACCACATTAAGTTAAATCCCAATCATGCCTCCTTCAGGATCCTCTGGCTATGACAGTTTCTCACACTTTCCTTGCTTTTGATGACCTTGACATTTTTGAAGATTACTGCTCAGCTCTATTATAGACCGTCCCTCAATTTGAGTTTGGTTGATTGGGGCTATGGGTTTTGGGAAGAAGATCACAGAGGTGAAATGCCATTCTCAACACAACATATCAAGGGTATATAATACCCTCTTGATTGATCACTGATGATGTTAACCTTCACCACCTGGCTGAGGTCGTGTTTCCCAGGTTTCTCCAGGTGAAGTTCCTATTTTTCTTTGTCCCTCTCCACACAGTAGTCTTTGGAAGGAAGTCACTAAGTGCAGCCCACACTTAAGGGATATCCTGCTATAAACATTTGCATGTAGGCTTTTGTGCAAATGTAAGTTTTCAAATGAGTTGAGTAAATACCTAGGAGAGAGATCAGTAGGTTGTATAGTAAGTCTATGTTTAGCTTTATAAGTATTGATGCAAATACTCTATAACCAATCTATAGATAAGAAAGATAGAGTAATATTTATTTTGCTGAGGACTAGCCTGGAAGAGCTATTTCTACCAGGAAAGAAAGCACTCGGGGGAAGCATGTTTGACAGCATGGTTATATACCATTTCAGAACAAAGAACGTAGAGCAAGCAGAACAGGAATACAATTTTTTTTCCAAAGTCAAAAGGAGATGTTTTGCCACAGTTTGCAGGTCAACTTGACCTTGGTTTTCTGGGAAGAAAAGCTTATCTTCAAAGAAGTATTGGTATTGGCATCAGAGAAAGAGAGATCTTGCGTCCCTATCTTTAAAGAGTGCATTCTTCGCTTTGGGAAAATGTTTGAAGCAGAGTACGACACATTTGGTGGGCCATAGGTCATGTTGTGACGGGAAAAACAAGTTTCAGGCCAAATCAGATTTAAACCAGAATGGCTTCCCCATATACCTCAATATGTGAAAACTTATTATTCTTATTATTTTCATCATAAGAAACTGCTGAATATCTTCCATAATGGCTGTGCTATTTTGTATTTCTGCCCACAATGAATGAAGGTTCCTGTTGCTCTACATCCTGGTCGGCACTTGGTATTACCAGCTTTTGGATTTAGGCCATTCTCATAGGTACGTAATGGTTATCACTGTTGTTTTCATTTACATTCCCTAATGACATATGATGTTGAGCATCTTTTCATATGCTTATTAGCCATCCTTATATCTTCTTTGGTGAGGTGTCTGTTCAGACTTTTGTTCATTTTTTAATTGGATATTTGTTCTCTTATTGTTGATTTTTAAGGGTTCTATATATATATTCTAAAACAAGTCCCTTATCGGATATGTAATTGCAAATATTTTCTCCCAGTCTGTGGCCTGACCCTTTTATTGACATAACAGTATGCTTTAATGTATAGATATATTTTTTCTGGGAATAGAAATGAGAAATTGCTAACTGTGATGGTTTCTGGGTAGAGGACTTGGGTGAATGGGGGACAGTGGAGGGATGACGGGACTTATTTATTTTTATATATTCTTGAGTATCATTTGAATTCTCTTGTATGTGCATGAAAAAGGTTTTCAAAAACAAATTATATTAAAATCACTTACACTTGTAAAACACTTGGCAGATCACCCTCAGATCATGTGTTAAGACTCAGATTCTGATCCTCTACTCAAGGACCAATCATCTTTTCACTGAACTACTTTATCTTAGAATTTCTGGTTCTGAAAAGTGGGCTAGATTGTATGCACCAATCCTCCCACTGAAAATATCTAAAAATGCCATGTAAACTACAAAAACTATGCTCTTAAAAGCATCAGAGAGCTGAAAAGATACTAATAAATGATCCCACCCCAAAAAGAAGGGAAAGATCTTCTTGGCCTCCACAGAGGACAGTGTTCTGAGAAATGGAGAAGAGGCTCTGTGAGTTCATTGCCCAGACATGGGGCCCAGCACTTCCAGCTCTGCACCCCGAGCTCTGGACAGTCCTACCCACTTGCTTCCCTTTTAAAATTTAAACAAAGCTTTTATATTCAGATGTTTATGTATAATTTACAATATATATAATAAAATGTATATTCACCGTAGAAAATTCATAATGTTAAAAGTTAAAGGACAAACTAAAAATAACTGTAATCCTCATACTTCAAGTATTGTGTTGCATTTTCTCCTAGTCTATTATACATCCTCCTGCTGCTGCCCCAGTGCTGGAACTCTCTCTCTAAGTTGATGAGCACAGAGCTCAGTGGCTCCCAGCCCTGCTCTCTCCAGATGCCATTTCCCAGTCAGTTCACTCTCACTCCACCTGAGAGGGCTGTTTCTCACTTTCTCCTCCCTCCTCAATCCCCTCCACTCCCGACTCTTAGGTGATGAACTTATTTCTTTTTTCACTCAGAGAAAAGAAGGAGTAGGTGAGAACTGCACCATCATCCCCCTAGACCCCCACATCTGTACCTGTATCCTCTGCCTTCCAATCAGTGATGACGGATGGTCCTGCTCCTGTTTAAGGCTACCTCTCAGCTTGGGCACAGGATAAAGTCCCTCCCCTGTATCATCAACTTCTCTTTCTTTACTGGCTCATTCATTCCCAGATACAAACATGCTGTAATATCCCCCTTTAAAAAACAACAACAACAAAAGAAACTAAATAAGTCAAAACAAAATCTCCCATAAAAATCCACCGCTTAATCCTATGTCTCCTTCCAACTCCTGCTCCATTTCTAAGACACTCCTTATAGGACAATTCCTGAATCCATTCTCTCACCTACCATGTTGTCCCTTTATTTTTACCAAATATCCATTTGCATATAGTTTAAAAGGTCCAATACTTCTACAAAGCTTGTTACGAAAACAGATGCCCCCCCACCCATTTCCTGAATCTCAGATACAACTTGTTTTAGTTCTTTTACCTGATTCTCTAATTGTTGTTTCTATGTCTCTACATAGAATACTTCTTATACTTCTTCTTTGTTATTCAGCTTTATGTATCATCTTTAGTGAACTGGCTCTTCTTTCACCCAACCCCATCCTCCCAAAGTAATTACTTTACAATTTTGATTAGCTCAACGTGCAGTGTCTGCATTATTATGACCATGTAAACGTTAGTCACAACTGAGCATTTAGTAGGTTATGACTATTTTTCCTTTCTTGAATCAACTTTTTGTGTTCCCTGGAGTTAATAAATATCTTGTTCCTTCATTTGCTTAGTTTTAGTTGTATTCATTACTAAATCATTTTAAACTCTCCACAGGATCTAAATCTTCATGAATGTACTCAAGCACATCTGACATTCTACCAACTTCATCTTTGTGAAGACACCTGTCCCACAGCCCTCAGTCCTGCCACACATGGACTGGTTCCTTGGACACCTGGGGCAGGGCTGACATCCGGGATCTCCTTCACTTCATGCTGGGAGCCCTTTGTCTCTCTCCTGTTCTGGCTCCCCTGTTGCCTGGATCCCATTTTTCCCGTTTTTTGGTTTTCTCCATCATTGTTCCCCACTTTGCTGGCAGTATCCTGAGTAAGGGAACATGGAAAGTAAAACCCTAAACATCTGAAATTTCTTTAGGCTGCCCCAGCCCTTACTCACATCTTGACTTGATATAGAAATCCATGTTAGAATAATTTTTCCTTGGAGTTTGGAAGGCATTGCTGCAATGTCTTCGAGCCTCCAGGCCTGTGTTTATTGCCTCTTAAAGTTTTCAAGGTTTCTTCTTTTCCACCCTCGTTCTGAAATTTCATTGCGATTGTCACAGTGTGGGTCTGTTTTCACCTACTGTAGTAAGAACTTAGGCCATTCAAAATGAAAATTTTTGTCTGTAAACTCTGAGAAATTTTCTTGAAATTTTTTTATCATTTGCTACTCTCCATTATTTCTGAAACTGGTATTGTTAACAGGTTAGAATCCCTTGATTGATAGACTAATATTCTGGTAGGTTTTTTCTCCTGCTTGCCATGACTTTTCCATCTGTACTACTTAGCAGAGTGTGACTTTAATCTTCCAGTTCATCTACTGAATTATTCATATCTATGATGATATTCTTAATTTCCAAGAGCTCTTATTCTATGATTGTATATAATTGTATATAATTCTGTTTTTGTTTCATATACCATTTATCTTTTACATCTATTAGATATTATTGATAATATTGGTAGGGGACCTGTTAGGTCTCCTGGTTATCTGCTTTCATGATATGAACTTTTTCCTCACACCACTTGGCTCAGTAGTGACTTCATTTATCTTGTCATTTCTGCTAAGTGTCCGTCTCTCTCAGGACAATGCCAGCTCCATATCACCAGGGTCTTATTCTTGCTCTTCATTGTATCTCCAGAGTCTAGCTGATCCTGATCCACCAGAGGCCTAGAAATACACACTGGATGATGGACTTGACTGTGGTTTGCACAGTTCAGTCACACTGCCCCTTGAATGTCCTCCTGAGCTCTGAGCCTAGTGGCCTCCTGTCACAGAATATTCTGGAACACTGCAGCAATTCCCATGCATGGAGTGCAGAGTCATACCCACTACCTGAGGGACAGGGAACCAATGGGTGATGAGTCAACAAGGCCACTGAGAGAAAAATCATTGGGTTCAACCCCGGCTCCATCACTTACTAAATCTCTCAGAGTCTCCCTTCCCCTATCTGTACAAAGGGATCACATGTTGGGAGCCTCATGAGTTTGCTTTGAGGATTAAATTTGACCCTGTATGTAAATCACGGCATCATTGCCTGAGACTTATTAAGTGTTCCTCTATTCAGAGTTAACATCATTATAGTGATTATAGCATTTAGATAAGTTCTATTCTTTGCTTTCGTAAATCATAATTCAAGAAACATCCTAGAATATATACTTTGAGAACATGTGTGATTATCTTCTTAGGATAAATTCCTAAAAGAGAAATTTCTGTGTCAAAATGTAAGCACAATTAAATTGTTGATTTTTCAAAAAAGCTCTTTAGAGATTATGTACTAGTTTTCAGTCCCATCAGTCTTTATGACAGTATATTTTCCCTACTCTCTGGTAAATACTCTTATCACTTACTTTCATCTTTGCCAAGCTGATAGATTTTAATTTTTATTCCCATTTCTTATTCCACATTCCCATTTTGTTTACATTTATTTATTACTAATATATTTGTTTGACATTGTCATTTCTTCTTTTCCAAATTGTTTTCTAATATTCTTTAATTATTTTTTGAGTGAGTTGTAGTTATTTTAAAATATTGAATTTAGAAAGAAGAAAAAGCAGCCCCAATATTGGGAAATGGTCTGACACTTACAGTGAGCCCTCAGTGTTGTCAGAAGCTGGCCGGGTGCTCACCACCTGGCATGTGATTCTTTTGTTGGATGTAAGTCACCTCACTGAACATCCATATCAGACAAGGACACTCTGAGAACATGACAAAGTGAGACAAAACAGAACCACTACATCAGTTTGTCTAAGCACAGACAAAAACAAGGCACTGTGCAACTCACAAAATACTAACATCTCGCCATGAGTGACCACTGCTCCTTTCCGGTTACAGCTTCATCCTTGCTCTAGTCGGCCCTGTCTCCAGACAAGATTTATTGAGATGCCCAATCATAGAAGTGCCCCCACTTCCTGACGACAACCAATCTAGAGTGAGCCCCTGTCTCCACAGACTCTTCCCCAAATCACACAACCAAAGCCCAAATCCTATATATGTTCTAACACCTTCACACTAAGCCGACCTGTGGTCCCCAATGGTGTCTATTCTCCCTCGCAGCTATGAGTAATAAACCCAACTTGTTTGCCCACAGGTGTGCTCCTGGTGGCCTTTGGCTGAAGAACATTGAGGCATGTTATTACCCTTTTGTTTGTCAAAATCTTTTATGTGTCTTCGAGTTTGATTATGGGCATGTGTTTCTATCTTTGTGAGTGTGTGGTTGATGTAGAGAAGTTTTATGTTTTTAATCTTGGGGTCGTGCCTCGACAATTCTTCATTCCACAACTGAAAAAATTTAATGCAAATTTTCGTCTAAGAGAAGGTCCAAGGTCCAAGAGTGAAGGGAAACAGAACTGTTTGAGGGCCGGCCCCGTGGCTTGGTGGTTAAGTGTGCGCGCTCCGATGCTGGCGGTCCGGGGTTCGGATCCCGGGCGCGCACCGAGGCACCGCTTCTCCGTTCATCCTGGGGCCGAGTCCCACATACAGCAACTAGAAGGATGTGCAGCCACGACATACAACTATCCACTGGGGCTTTGGGGGGAAAAAATAAAATAAATAAAATCTTTAAAAAAAAAAAAAAAGAACTGTTTGAAATTTGGGGGAAAGTATGGGGAGCAGCAATAGGTAAAGAATTCTGAGGAGGGGGAAATCTAAGGTTACACCTTCTACTCTATGATTTTACAAGTATGTACAGGGCCTACAAGGGATTTGCTATATGTTGTGTTCAATAAATGCTTTCTCTTGGGCAAAGTGAAGACTTATGTGCCTGCTTATGTTCACCAGGTTAATGAAAACAACACCAAGAGTCCCAATCTAATATACATAAGGATTCATTCCAGTGATGGGCATTTTTGAATACTCATGACTTTGATTTGATAAATCACACTTTGGTTAATGTCTGTACCCTCTAGATGTTAAAATACATATTAATTAAACTTCTTGGGCATGCTGTATTTTAAGGATATGTCTAAGACCCACACAGACAAATCTATGACTTCCATATGAAGATAATTTTAATATACATCAACCTATGAGTCACACAGTGTGTTTGGGAGGGGGGGAATACTGAAAACTAAGAACATTCTAGATATGCACTCTCCAATATGGTAGCTAATAGCCACATATAGTTATTTAAATTTAAAGTAAATAAAATTAAAAATTCTACTGCTCAACACAGCAGCCACATTTCAAGTGCTCAATAGCCACATGTAGCTACTGGCTTCCATGTTGGACAGTGCAGATAGAGAACAATTGCTTCACCACAGGATCGTCTGCTGGACAGTACTGCCCTTCCTACTTTGTGGGCCTCAAGTCAGATGCATTAGACCCACATAAAATGAAAGGGACAATATTATTTCTCTTACAGACGTCAGATTTCTGTCTGAGATGTGAATACATATTCAGCTGGTGTATAACAAAACCAAAATAGGTTATCAGCGGGTCTTGTTCCTTCAGGCATAAACTGTTCCCAGTTCCAAAGGGAAATACCGGTCCCTCCACCTCCTTTCCAAGACTTGAGGACACTCTCTGGCATCGAATTTCCAGTGGGTGAGTTCTCTTCTAGAGGAGAGCAGGGGCAATGCTCTAAGCTAAGTTTTGGGAGGCAAGGAGTCCAAACTCAGGGAGAGGAATTCTGAGAAATGAAGAGGAGGCAAAGGTGGGGACCAGTTGAGAGACTTTCCCTGGTTTATTCAGATGAGCGGTTCTCAAAGCCCGGTCTGTGGAACCCTTGAAGTCACTGAGACCCTTCCACAGGATCCATGAGGTCAAAACTATTTTGATAATATTACTAGGCATCATTTGCCTTTTCACTATGTTGACATTTGCACTGAGGTAAAACTGAGTAAGAACGGAGGTTATGGTACCAAACTGCAATAGTAGTTATCTTCACCACCACTTACCTGCAGGGAAAAAAAAGCAACAACTCTTACTTTAAAATGTCCTGAAGCATTAAAAATTATCTTTACCAAATCATGATCCTTAAACCCACATTTTAAAAATATCTTACATGATGATGTGGGAAGTTCACATAAAGCACTTCTGCTACATTCCCAAGTACTATGTCCCAAGGAAAATAATTTGCGTGAGCTGAGGTAGCCTCTTTTCTATGGAATATCAGTTTTACTTGAAAAAATCAATGACAGAAACTATGATTAGACTTGGTTAATTGACATACAGTTTTTCAAAATGAACGTGAGCTTCTCCCTTCAAGAAAATCCACTGACAATTAACAACACACAGTACTTATTGCCTTGATAAAATGTAAACTCTCACGAGAAAACTAGAATTTTGGAAAACTTGTGTCCCACCACATAAGCTTGACAGCTTCCCAGTACTGACAAACTTTCCTGTTGGGATCTGTGGTAATATTAACAAATGTGATATTTTGATAATTTGTAGTTAAATGCATCAACACAGGAAGATCTATATAACAGTGAAACAATGCATTACTTTAAAAAATCATACATTACGACAAGAGCCATTCAATATGCAAAATAGGTCTGTGGATTTTAATGTAACAGAATAGGAAATATTCAATAATATTGTTTCAGAGGTGGTGTCAAGATGGCGGCGTAAGCAGACTCTGAACTCACCTCCTCCCGTGGACACAGCCAATTTACAACTACTCATGGAAAAATTACCCCTGACACAGAACTGAAAACTGGATAAGAGGAACTCATGCAACAACGGACAATCCTAACTGAGGTAGAAGAGGCAGAGACTCCCTTCTGGAGAGGAAAAACGCCGCCTTCACAAGCCACCAGCTTCAGGGCCGCCAGGAGCGGCTCACAGGTATGCAGCCTCCCTGGAGGCGCGGGGCCCTGAGCCGGGAGCACCCCCGCTGTGGGCGTATTGTGGACCCAGCACAATCGAGACCAGCGGCTTAATATCTGACTGTGCCTGCTACTAAAACATTGGGGAGTACCCCCAGAAAACCCGGTTCACAAAGAAACTAAAACTGGCTCTTAAAGGGCCTGCGCACAAACTCACCCGTTTCAGAAAGCATCCTAAAATCACCAGAAAGAAAGGTGCACAGTGCTTTGGTGACAAGAGACTCACCTAATAGGCCCTGAGTGCATCTCGGTGAGGGGTGAGACGTCTCCAGGGACTGGGACATTGGCGGCGGCCATTATTGTGGCCCGGTGTGGGCATGCTGACACAGACGCCACTGGAGTTCTCCCTGAGGCCTGCTAGCCCAGGGTCTGCCCCACCCACTAGAGCACCGATTTAATCCAGCTCAGCCAGGGCAGGCAGCCCACCCTAGGAACTGGCCCCACCCAACAACAAGCCCTCAGGCAACTTGTGGGCCTGCATAGATTGGTGACTGGATTCTCTACAGCCTGGCAACTGAGCCGACTTGAACGGAGCAGGGTGTGCACAAGGAGCGGGTGGAGAGTGTGGGGCGGTGGTGGAGTGTGTGGGCTCCCGCCGTGGAGAGACTGGGTCCGCTTGGGGAGGTCGGGGCGCTCACACGGGGCAGGACTGTGTTGACTGTGTGTGTGGACCTGTGGGCAACAGGGCTTGTCAACTGCAGAAGACTTGTGCTTCTCAAAGACCCACATAGGAGGTTTGCCCCACCTTCCAAAGCCTGAAACAATTGGGTGCTCCTGTGCCTGAGGCCAGCCCCACCCAGCTGCAATCCTCAGAGAGCTGACAAGAGACCTAATAGGCTAGAGGCTTACAGCAATTGTAAGGCCCTGAGCCTAACAACATGCCACGCTGGGGGCCTACTCACTTAAAAGAAATACTGCAACACAAATGTGGTATTAGAACTTACAGCCAACTATGCTGGGGCTCCCCACACCTGATAAAGAGACTGAAGGGCCCACAACAACTACAAGCAGCTGAGCATTACAACAGCTGGCCAGGAGCATAACTCAGCCTCCCTGGGCGCCTACAAGGAGAGCAAACAGGCCACAACAGAAGGACACACGTAGCCCACATAGGGGTCACCCCTGGAACATTGAGATCTGAGGGAAGCACACTGGAAGCCTCCTAAGGCATCACTTACATAAGGTCACCTATCCAACAGCAGGAGACGTAGCTGACCTACCTAATACATAGACACAAGCACAGGGAAAGAGGCAAAATGAGGAGGCAAAGGAATACATTCCAAGTAAGGGAACAGGACAAAACCCCAGAAAAGGAACTAAGTGAAACAGAAATGAGTAACCTACCCTACAGAGAGTTCAAACTAAGAGTGTTAAGGATGCTCACTGATCTGGGGAGAAGAATAGATGAACTCAGTGAGAATGTCAACAAAGAAATGGAAGATATAAAAAAGAACCAATCAGAAATGAAGAATACAATACTGGACATGAAAAATTCATTAGAGGGACTCAAAAGCAGAGTAGAGGATACAGAAGAACGGATCTGTGAGCTGGACGAAAGACTAGAAGAAATTACCCAAGCTGAACAGGTAAAAGAGAAAAGAATTAAAAAGAGTGAGGACAGTCTAAGGGACCTCTGGGACAACATCAAGCGCACTAACATCCGTGTTATAGGTGTCCCGGGAGGAGAAGAGTGAGACAAGGGGGCAGAGAATCTATTTCAAGAAATAATAGATGAAAACTTCCCTAACCTAAGGAAGGAAACAGACATCCAGGTACAGAAAGCACAGAGAGCCCCAAACAAGATAAAGCCAAAGAGGCCCACACCAAGACACATCATAATCAAAATGTCCAGAATTAAAGATAAAGAGAGAATCCTAAAAGCCGCAAGAGAATGTCAAGTTACATACAAAGGAAACCCCATAAGGCTATCAGCTGACTTCTCAGCAGAAACCTTACAGGCTAGAAGAGAATGGCATGATATATTTAAAGTGCTAAAAGGAAAAAACTTACAGCCAAGAATACTCTACCCAGCAAGGTTATCATTCAAAACGGAAGGAGAGATCAAAATTTTCCCAGATAAGCAAAAATTAAAGGTGTTTGTCACCAAGAAACCAGTGCTACAAGAAATGTTAAAGGGACTGATTTAAGGGGAAAAGAGAAGACCACAAATAGGAAAAATTATCTATTTCCATGATTAGAACGTAATGGATACAAATGCACAAAAAAGAGGTTAGATATGATATCAAAAACATAAAAGGAGGGAGGAGGGCAGAGTTAAGAGTACAGCATTCAGACAGAGGTCAAACTAAAGTGACCATCAATTCTGTATATAGAAGAAGAAAGGAACAGAGAAGGACTACTAAAACACTGAGGAAAAAAAAACGTTAAAAATGGCAGTAAGTACATACTTATCAATAGCTGCTTTAAACGCCAATGGACTAAATGCTCCAATTAAAAGGCATAGGGTGGCTGACTGGATAAAAAAACAAGACCCATATATATGCTGCATACAAGAGACACACTTCAGACCTAAAGACACTCACAAACTGAAAGTGAAGGGATGGAAAAAGATACTCCACGCAAATTGCAATGAAAAGAAAGCTGGGGTGGCAGTACTCATATCAGACAAAATAGACTTTCAAACAAAAACTGTAAAAAGAGACAAAGAAGGGCATTACATAATGATCAAGGGAACAATCCAACAAGAGGATATAACACTTGTAAATATCTACGCACCAATGTAGGTGCACCTAAATATATAAAGCAATTATTAACAGACATAAAAAGAGAAATAGACAGTAACACAATAATAGTAGGGGACTTTAACACTCCACTTACACCAACAGATAGATCATCCAAATGGAAGATCAAAAAGGAAACATTGGCCTTAAACGACACACTAGAACAGATGGACCTAGTAGATATATACAGAGCATTCCATCCAAAAACCGAAGAATACACGTTCTTTTCAAATGCACATGGAACATTCTCCAGGACTGATCACATATTAGGCCACAAAACAAGTCTCCATAAATTTAAGAAGATTGAAATAATACCAAGCACCTTTTCTGACCACAACGGTATGAAACTAGAAATCAACTATAGGAAGAAAATCAGAACAGCCACAAATACGTGGAGATTAAACAAAATGCTACTGAACAACGACTGGGTTAATGAAGAAATCAAAGAAGAAATCAAAAAATACCTGGAGACAAATGAAAATGAAAATACGACACGCCAGAATTTATGGGATACAGCAAAAGTGGTTCTAAGAGGGAAGTTTATAGCGATACAGGCCTATCTCAACAAACAAGAAAAATCTCAAACAATCTAACAATGCACCTAAAGGAACTGGAAAAAGAAGAACAAACCAAGCCCAAAATCAGTAGAAGAAGGGACATAATAAAAATCAGAGCAGAAATAAATGAAATACAGACCAAAAAAACAATAGAAAAAATTAATAAAACCAAGAGCTGGTTCTTTGAAAAGATCAACAAAATTGACAAATCTTTAGCTAGACTCACCAAGAAAAAAGAGAGAAGGCACAAATAAGTAAAATCAGAAATGAAAGAGGAGAGGTTACAACAGACACCTCAGAAATACAAAAGATTATAAGAGAATACTATGAAAAGCTATATGCCAACCAATTCGACAATCTAAGAAATGGATCAATTCTTAGAATCATACAACCTTCCAAAACTGGATCAAGAAGAAGTAGAGAATTTGAATAGACCAATCACCAGTAAGGAGATCAAAACAGTAATCACAAACCTCCCTAAAAATAAAAGTCCAGGACCAGACGCTTCTGGTGAATTCTACCAAACATTCAAAGAAGACTTAACACCTATCCTTCTCAAACTCTTCCAAAAATTGAGAGGGGGAAGCTCCTAACTCATTCTACTAAGCTGACATTACCCTGATACCAAAACCAGACAAGGACAACACAAAAAGAAAATTACAGGCCAATATCACTGATGAACATCGATGCGAAAATCCTCAACAAAATACTAGCAAATCGCATACAACAATACGTTAAAAAGATTATACACCATGATCAAGTGGGATTTATTCCAGGGATGCAGGGATGGTTTAACATTCGCAAATCAATCAACGTAATACACCACATTAATAAAATGAAGAATAAAAATCACATGATCATCTCAATAGATGCAGAGAAAGCATTTGACAAGATACAGCATCCATTTATGATAAAAACTCTGAATAAAACGGGTATAGAAGGAAAGTATCTCAACATAATAAAGACCATATATGAGAAACCCACAGCTAATGTCATCCTCAATGGTGAAAAACTGAAAGCCATCCCTCTAAGAACCAAACAAGGATGCCCACTGTCGCCACTCCTATTTAACATAGTACTGGAAGTCCTAGCCAGAGCAATCAGGCAAGAGAAAGAAATAAAAGGGATCAAAATTGGAAAGGAAGAAGTGAAACTGTCACTATTTGCAGATGACATGATTTTATATATAGAAAACCCTAAAGAATCCAGCAGAAAACTTTTAGAAGTAATAAACAAATATGGTAAAGTTGCAGGATACAAAATCAACATACAAAAATCAGTTGCATTTCTCTACACTAACAACGAAGTAGCAGAAAGAGAAATTAAGAATACCATCCCATTTACAATTGCAACAAAAAGAATAAAATACCTAGGAATGAACTTAACCAAAGAGGTGAAAGATCTGTACACCGAAAACTATAAAACATTGCTGAAAGAAATTGAAGAAGACACAAAGAAATGGAAAGATATTCCGTGATCTTGGATTGGAAGAATTAACATTGTTAAGATGTCCATACTTCCTAAAGCAATCTATAGATTCAATGCAATCCCGATCAAAGTTCCAACAACATTTTTCACAGAAATACAACAAAGAATCCTAAAATTTATATGGAACAACAAAAGACCCCGAATAGCTAAAGGAATCCTGAGAAAAAAGAACAAAGCTGGAGGTATCACACTCCCTGATTTCAAAATATACTACAAAGCTATAGTAACCAAAACAGCATGGTACTGGCACAAAAACAGACACACAGATCAATGGAATAGAATCGAAAGCCCAGAAATAAACCCACACATCTATGGACAGCTAATCTTTGACAAAGGAGCCAAGAACATACAATGGGGAAAAGAAAGTCTCTTCAACAAATGGTGTTGGGAAAACTGGATAGCCATATGCAAAAAAATGAAAGTAGACCCTTACCTTACACCATACACAAAAATTAACTCCAAATGGATTAAAGACTTGAATGTAAGACCTGAAACTATGAAACTTCTAGAGGAAAACATAGGCAGTACGTCCATCAAGGGACGAATGGATAAAGAAGATGTGGTATATATACACAATGGAATACTACTCAGCCATAAGAAACGATGAAATCCAGCCATTTGTGACAACATGGATGGACATTGAGGGTATAATGCAAAGTGAAATAAGTCAGAGGGAGAAGGTCAAATACCGTATGATTTCCTTCATTAAGTAGTAGATAATGGGCCGGCCCTGTGGCTTGGTGGTTAAGTGCGCGCGCTGCGATGCTGGTGGCCCGGGTTCGGATCCCGGGTGCGCACCGAGGCCCCCCTTCTCCGTTCATCCTGAGGCCGAGTCCCGCATACAGCAACTAGAAGGATGTGCAGCTACGACATACAACTATCCACTGGGGCTTTGGGGGGAAAAAAATAAAAAAATAAAAAATAAATAAAAAATAAATAAAAAAAATAAAATAAAATAAAAAAGTAGTAGATAATAACAACAATAAACAAACACATAGGGACAGAGATTGGATTGGTGGTTACCAGAGGGGAAGGGGGGAGGGAGGAGGGTGAAAGGGATAATTCGGTACATGTGTGTAGTGATGGGTTGTAATTAGTATTTTGGTGGTGAACATGATGTAATCTATGCAGAAATAGAAGTACAATGAGGTACACCTGAAATTTTTACAATGTCATAAACCAATGTTACTGCAATAAACAAAAAATTAAAAAAAATAATAATAATATTGTTTCAGGTTCCACTTTGCATTGTTACCACGTGTGTAGTTTTACTTCAGTAACAAAGTTGAATATCCACAATTATCTGAAAAGGTTATTAAAACTACTATTCCTACATATTTGTGTGAGGCCTTAGTTTTTTTTCATATACTTCAACCAAAATAACAGATTAAATGCAGAGCAAATATGAAAACCCAGTGGTCTTCTAATGAGACAGACAAGAAAGAGACTTGCAAAAATGTAAAATGTAAAAAGATCCACTCTTCTCACTACGTTGTTTATGTTGGCAAATAGTTATTTTTCAGAAAAACATTATTTCTGTTAAGTTGCAGTGGGTTATAAATATTGTTCTCAATAAATTAATAAAAATGTTTAAAAACTTTTATTCCTAGTATGGTAAATATTGATAGATATAACCAATATAAGCAAAATTATCCTTGGGGTCCTCACTAACTTGTAAGACTGTATAGATATCCTGAAGCCAAAGTTTTTGAGAATCGCTGACTCAGGCAGCACCTTGGCCAGGACTCAGGGAAACAGCGAGACAAAGAGCTCTCAGGGCTGGAGGAGAGGGGTCAGGGCAAAGTCCCAGGTCCCCGGACGTGGCTCTCAGGGTCTCAGGCCCGAGGGCAGTGTCTGGGGCGGGGAATCTCACCGCTGGGGAGTCTCCATCTCCCTGAGTTTCACTTCTCCCTCTCACAACGTGTCAGGTCCTCCTGCCTGGAGACTCATGACGCGGGCCCACCTCTCACTCTCATTGCGTGTCCGGTTTCCAGAGAAGCCAGTCAGCGTCTCCGCGGTTCCTGGTTATAAAGTCTCCACGGACTCGTAAAGACTCAGTCTCCCCACGCCCCGAGGATGCGGGTTATGATGACCGCAACCTTCCTCCTGCTGCTCTCGGGGGCCCTGGCCCTGACCAAGACCTGGGCGGGTGAGCGCGGGGTCGGGAGGAAACGGCCTCTGCGGGGGGCGGAGCGAGGGGACCGCGCGGCGGGGACGCAGGACCCCCGGGGAAGGCGCGTCCCCGCGGACACCCGCCCAGACCGCGCCCCAGTCGTCCCCGCCCTGCCCTAACCCCTCCTTTCTTTCGCCCCCTCTCCTTCCCTCCCAACCTCCCGTCCCCTCCTGTCACTCACTCGGGTCTCCTGCTGCCCCTCTTCCCTCTCACGACTCCCTCGCGCCCTCCCCGCGCCGCGGCCCCAACACCCTCGGACCCGGGACCTGCGCCGGGAGGAGGGTCGGGCCGGGTCTCAGCCCCTCGCCGCCCACAGGCTTCCACTCCCTGAGGTATTTCTTCACCGTCGTGTCCCGGCCCGGCCGCGGGGAGCCCCGCTTCATCGCCGTCGGCTACGTGGACGACACGCAGTTCGTGCGGTTCGACAGCGACGCCGCGAGTCCGAGGGCGGAGCCGCGGGCGCCGTGGATGGAGCAGGAGGGGGCGCAGTATTGGGAGGACGAGACGAGGACCGCGCTCGAGTAATACAACCAGAGCGAGGCCGGTGAGCGACGCGGGCCCGGGTCCAGGTCACCACCCCCACCCCCACGGACGGGCCGGGGTCTCCCCGAGTCTCTGAGTCCGAGATTCACCCCGAGGCTGCGGGACCCGACCCGACCCCCGACCCGGGGAAGAGCCAGCGAGGACTTTTCCCGGTTTCATTTTCAGTTTAGGTTTAATCACTGCGGGCGGGCGGGTCGAGCGCGGGGCCGAGTGACCACACGGGCGGGGTCAGGGTCTCACACCCTCCAGATGGTGTACGGCTGCGACGTGGGGCCGGACGGGCGCCTCCTCCGCGGGTACAGTCAGTTCGCCTACGACGGCGCCGATTACATCTCCCTGAACGAGGACCTGCGCTCCTGGACCGCGGCGGACACGGCGGCTCAGATCACCCGGCGCAAGTGGGAGGCGGCCGGTGAGGCGGAGCTCGACAGGAACTACCTGACGGGCAGGTGTGTGGAGTGGCTCCTCAGATACCTGGAGAACGGGAAGGAGACGCTGCAGCGCGCAGGTACGAGGAGCCGCGGGGCCTCCGGATCTCCCCTGGGGCTGGGCTGGCATCTCACAAACAGGGGAGGAAAATGGGATGAGTGTCAGAATACTGCCCCTCAGGAGAGGGAGGAATCCACCCAGGTTTTCATATTTTGTACTAGTGACTCGCGGAGAGGCCCGCCCTTTTCTAAAGGACAGTTAAGGAATCCAGTTTCTTCAGGAATAGAAAGGGAGACCATCGCTGAAATTGCCCATCATTGATTTCTTTTGACCCTGGCAGCCATCCTGTGAACCATGACTTTCTCAAGGCCCTGTTCTCAGCCTGATAATATCTTTGCAGGTCCGACTCCAGCTTTTCAGAGCCATTCAGCCGGCACCAAGGTCAGGACCATTAGTCTGTGTTCTGCTCTTCAGAGACTTGGAGCCTCCTACCCTGGGCTGTCACCCTGATTCTAGAACATTTCAAAGAATAGGAGATTATGCCAGATCCTCAAGTCCAAGCGGATGTCTGGGTTTTGTGCCTCCTCCTCCCAAACCAGTTGCTCTGTCCATTCTCACGATGGTCACATGAATGATGCATCAGTGGCCCATGGAGGTAACTGAAAATGTGAATTTTCTGATTCTTCCTCCTCAGATCCCCCAGAAGGACACGTGACCCACCACCCCATCTCTGACTGGGAGGTCACCCTGAGGTGCTGGGCCCTGGGCTTCTACCCTGCAGAGATCACCCTGACCTGGCAGTGTGATGGGGAGGACCTAACCCAGGACACAGAGCTTGTGGAGATCAGGCCTGCAGGGGACAGGACCTCCCAGAAGTGGGCGGCTGTGGAGTGCCTCCTGGAGAAGAGCAGAGATACAGCTGCCATGTGCAGCATGAGGGGCTGCCTGAGCCCATCACCCTGAGGTGGAGTAAGAAGGGGGATGATAGATGTGCTTCTTCCAGTAAAAAAGAAGCACTCTTGACACCTTAAGCAAGATCAGGACTCAAGGCTGAGGTCAGAGCCCCTCACCTTCCCTTCCCTTCACAGAGCTGCCACCTCAGCCCACTATCCCCACCATGGGCATCATTGTTGGCCTGGTTCTCCTTGGAGCTGTGGTCACTGGAGCTGTGGTGGCTGGAGCTGTGATCTGGAGGAAGAAGCGCTCAGGTAGGGAAGGGGTGTAGTCTGAGTTTTCTTGTCCCACTGGGGTATTTCAAGCCCACATAGAAGTTTGCCCTGCCTCATTAATGGGAAGTCCAATCCACACACATGTGTTTGCCACTCTGGAGCTGATTGCTAACCCTGTTTTATAAAGCACTTGTGAAAATTAAAGACGGATTTTTCACATTGACAATTCTGTGCTGGGGACCTGATTCCCAGCAGTTGAAGGTCAGAGGGGAAGGTCCCTGCTGAGGACAGAGCTCCAGGAGGGCAGTTGGTCCAGTCCCCCACATTTCCTTTCTTCATGTTTCCCAATCCTGCCCTGGGTCTTCAGTCACAGTTCTGGAAACTTCCCTGTGGACCCAGACTAGGGGGTTTCTCTAGGATCTCATGACCCAGTCTTCTCTCTATTTTATTCCCACAGGGGAAGAAAGAGGGAGTTATGCTCAGGCTGCAAGTAAGTTTGGGTTGGGGGCTTGATCTCTTGGAATAGTGTAGACGGATCCCATGGGGGAGCTCACCCACCCCATAATTCCTCCTTTAGTCTCATCTCCTGTGGGCTGTCACCACGTCCTGTTCTGTTCTACCCCAGGTGGTGACAGTGCCCAGGGCTCTGATGTGTCTTTCACAGGTGCTAAAGGTGAAGTGGTGGAGGAGTTGGGTCAGAGGGGATAGGACTGGGTTTGGGGATTCTTTGATTCGGCCATTTTGAGCTTGTGGTGGGCTATTGAGAATGTCAATGCTTATGTGACTGACCTGAGTTTGTTCATGATTATTTTCTTTCACAGTGTGAGACAACTGCCTTGTGGGGGCTGAGTGATGACAGATTTGTTCACACCCCAGCTTTTTGACTTCAAGAACCCTGACTTCTCTTTCTGCAACTGGTATCTGAATGTGTCTGTGTTCCTATTAGCATAATGAGAGGAGGTGGGGAGACTGGCCCACTCCTTGCCCACCATGACCCCTCCCCATACTGACCTGTGTTGTTCCCCTGATCAACTTGCATGTTCCAGCAGAGGCTGGGCTGGGCCATCTCTATCCCTGTCTTAACTTCACGTTGCTCTGAGTAGTAATAACTTACTTCCTTACTGAAAATATGAATGCGGATATGAGTTTTTTTCTAATTCTTGTCATAAGGAATTAATATGTTAATTAAAGGAGAAATTTCTTAAAGTTTGAGAGAGGAAATAATGGAAACACTGAGAACCTTCCAGAATTCATGTATTTGCTGTGCTGAATCTGTTACAGATGGAGTCAGAAGACTGTGAGGAGCTGAGTGTGAATGGGGTCTGTGCCCACTCAGTGCTCAGTGCATTGTGGGCTTTGACATGCTCCCTCCTCAGCTGGTTCATCTCTCTGCTCCTTTGTCCTTGTCCCTTCAGTAGAACCTTGTCCCACTAGGACCTGTGATCACAGGGACTGGGACATTAACTGGGTGCTGTCGTGTCTTTTTGACTATGGGCAGCGAGAGCTTCCTGTGTCCTGGTCAGCCTAGGTTCAGTCCTGGTTCCGGCCCTCAGCCCTTACCACATGTGTATTTATATTTTGTTTCTTTGGGGGTTTTTTTGGATTAGGCCTGTTCTTGTTGTGTACAAGTTCTGGTCTCATTCTCCTCTGGGTGTCCCCCATCTCTAATAACAGCAGGAGTCGTTTAGCCTGTCATTGTCTGCACATGGGAGTCAATGGTATCAAGAGATGAATTTTCAGACTAATCCAGCTCTCGTCCTCCTTCTAGGGCTGTTTCCTGGATTGTTCTTTCCATCTATCCCCCCTTTTTAAAGAACCAGATTCTAGAATTAGCAGAGAGGAGGGATCTGATAGTATCTCATCTTAGATAAATTCCAGTTGGGTTTCTATCTCATCTGCACCCTGCCCGCTCTCTCTGCCTTCAGCTCTAGTCATCCTAGTGCTGGCTCAGATGCAAACTCACAGATTTATAAAGCAGAGTGTACTTTAGATTCTCAGTTGATTGGAAAGTAGGACCCATAAGCCTAGGATTCTTTTTTCTGTAGAGAGAAATATAATTGTGTGTGGAGGGCAGCTGTAGGAGGGAGGGAGGAAAGAAAAGTACAGGCAGCATTGATGTCAGTATGAGTGGACGTTGTGCTGTAGCTGCCACAAAACAGAATGTGGCCTGAGGTTACATTAATCAAGATACTGTGTCTAGAATTAGGGGGATGCTCTACACTGATCATTCATTCAACTGATAATTGTTGTTTGCCGGATATATGACAAATAATTTTGCATCTAGGAAACCTCAGTGAACTGAAAACAGGCAACAATTGCCAGCCATGGGGAGCATGTGTTCTCGTGGTAAGGGGCAAACTGTATGCTATAAGCATAGTAAATAAGAGACGTGTTTACGTTAGAAGTTGTACGTGCTTTGAGGAAGGTGACCCAGAGAATGAGTGTGTTGGGACAGGGAAGATGGCTGTTTTACTAGGGTGGTTGGTGTGGGCCTCATTGGGAAAGTGACCTTGAATAAAAACTTGAAGGATATGATTTGTCCATGAGGATGTCTGGGGGAAGTTCTTCGAGGCAGGGGAACCTCCAGTGCAAATGCACTAGGAGTGTGTCTGTTTGTTCTGGGAAGAACAAGGATGTCGGTGTGGCTGAAGCAGAGAGTAATTGAGATGAGGTCTGAATTAACACCCAGCTCATGTTGGCCTTGGGGATATTGGAAGATTTTGACTTTTCTCTGAGTAAGATGTGGAGTTACAAGACAGTTTTGAACAGAAGATCGACCTAGTGTGACTTCTCTTGAGAAGCATAAGTCTGGTGCTGAGCAGAATCAAGAGGTGAAGGAGGAACAACCAGTAGAGAACACTGTGGGAGACCAGTGCTGTGTTCCAGGCTAGAGATGTTAGTTGCTTTGTCTGGGGTGTGAGCAGAGAAATAAAAGGAAGTGATTGGATTCTGGATATATTTTGAAGATGGGCTTTACAGTATTTCCTAATGGGTTAAATCTGGTTATGAAAAAGAAGAATGAAGGAGGACACCCCAAATTTCAGACGGTGCAAGTAGAAAAATGGAGTGCCTTCAGTGAAATTGGGGAAGACTCTAGAAGCAGCACGTTTGAAGAAGCGGCATCATAGACATCCAATTAGGAAAGTTGAAACAAAGATGTCTATTAGATGCAAGTGAGGTTAGTTTTAGCAATTGGATATGCGATTGTGGAGTTTAGGAGAAGTGTCTGAGCTGGAGAAATAGACTTGGGAGGTGACACCATATAAATGATATTTAAAGCCTTGAGAATGGATGAGGTCACCAAAGTTTTGATGACGATAGAAGAGAAAGGAACAAGGACTGAACCCTGGACCCCCCAGTGCTAAGGGATCTGGTCAGTCCACACACCTAGGGCAGACTGCACAGTTCTGACACTGCGTCTAGAAGGCATGGAGACCAGGGCGCTCCAAACTTTCCTGTGCACAGGAAACCCCTGGACATCCTGTTAAGATCTAGACAGTCTGGAGTAGAGTGTGAGATTGTGGATTTATAACCAGTTTGGTGCTGATGCTGCTGGTCTTCAGAGCCCACATTTTGTAGCAAGAACGTAGACCAGGATTCCTACATGGGAATCAGCCTCAGATGTAGGGCTAGTTAAATAAGTGATTGTTGGGTGCTGTGCCCAGTATTCTGAGAAGGTGGGTCTGGGGAGAGGCCTGAGTATTTTTTAACATGCTCACAAGCATTCCTAGTGCTCACCCAGATTGGGAACCACTGATGCCAATGATCAGGGAGCGTTCGAGGTAAGGAATGGTCTTAAATCCGTATTTAAATGATTTTTCCTGGGAGGGAAAAGGCAAGACATATGCTAGGAGATATATGTTTTTTTCTCTACCATGGGGTGTAGCCAGGTGGAAGATTTTGGAAGTGGTTATCAGCTCTGCAAAAGAACATCTCTGAATTGCTAAGAGAGTTCTTAAATGTTCTCACCACAAAAAAGAAATGGTAATTATGTGACGTGATGCAGGTGTTAGCTAACGCTATGGTGGTAATTATTTTGCAACATGTAAGTGTATCAAATCAACAGGTTGTACACCTTTGACATACACAATGTTATGTGTCAATTATATCTCATCAAAGCTGGAAAAAAAAAATCTCTGCATCCTTGCTCTCCGAAACTGTTCCCTACAGGGATTTCTCAGTCACTTCTTGGTGAAAACAACAGATTCCAAATTCTTCTAATCGAAACATAAATTAATATAGATAGATAAATAGACAGAGAGAAATTATCACGGCCTCGAATCCGACATAGGAACCACTGCCCCTACTGTTGGGCACAGATTCCACTGTTCTTAATCTTGACTCTCCTGATGATGGAGACTGGATCCTGCGGCCAGGACTGCTGTCTCTGCTGCTCGTGGCAACTGGATGACACTACTGTCACTCATGCCACCATTGCCAAATGCATTCTGCACAGTCCCAGCTTTTTTGTGTCTCTGTGTCCTGAGTCAGTCCAGCATGTGGTCACCTGACTGGTGAAGCCTCATGCCGTGTCCAACTGCAAGAATGTTTGGGAATCTTTTATGGAGGGAGGTGGTCTCTGCCTCCTACCAAGACTCTTTAACTGTGGAATTCTACTAATGGGCACAGGTTCTAGGGGTAGAGGTTGGGGGTGAGGGATGGAAGAATGACAAATTTCAATTTTTGGAGCAGTGATCTGAGATCAGAACTTGATCTGGTACATTGTAGGCACTCAGATTTGGTTTGGATGAATGAGTGACTAATAAATGACGTCTTTCAACTTATTCCCTTGATAATCAGTTATGGGGTCCAGCTTTTGTCTACTCTAGTTTATACTCACAAATAAGTGGAGTGGCATTGTTGGAGGATGAATGGATTACTCAAAATGTCTTTTCTCTGCCTTTGTCTCTTGCTGGGATTAAAAAACCAAGATCTATAAGGCTTCAGAGGATCCATAGTTATATACTGACAATTTATATTAACTTTTATTCTTTGTATATGCACATATTTCTTGGGAGAGTATTTATAACATTTATCAGTATTTATGCGACCCCAAAAATAATCTAAAAACCATCCTAGTTTAGACACTGTGCTACTCAGTCTCTGGTCAATGAAGAGATAATAATCAAACTGTTTTAGAAGATCCAATGACAAAACAAAATGCTCATCTTTTCCTTGAAAATTACCACTCTGGGTCAAGATAGGATAGAGGTTTACTTGCTTACACTCACTTTCAATGTCTGTATGTATCTTATTGTGGGCTGATAACAAACCCCTCACAGACCAGTGCTGGCTCACAGACCACACTAAGTGGCATTGATTTAGGTGGACTTGTATTCTAGAACCTACCCTGGAGCCAAATAAATAGCAGGAATGAAGAAATAGTTAATGGGGATTCCCTTTCCACTAATTATAGTAAGCTAGACATTAAGGCTGCCTCTCACATTAAAAATAACTAAAAATAATTGATAAAATATAAACGAGTCCAAAATAGTAGAACAATCAAGAGAATAATTATTTAGGCCAAAATATAAATGTGGGCAAATAATCCAGAGAGAAAAACTGTTTTTATCCTTAGGGCTTTTGCCAAATCTGGAAAAATTCTAGCTTTGGTTTTCTCAGGCTCATGAAATGTAATAGACAGGAAATGGTGCCCAGAGCTTATTCATGTGGGGAGCATAAGAGACATCCCCTCCCTGAAAATCTGGGGGAAAAAGGTTCATATCCTCAGAGTAAGGGTGAAACAGAACAAAATCTGCTTCATCACCTAATACAAGAGTATTCTAAGGAAATTTACCTTTCAGACAGCAAAAAAAAAAAGAGCAAAGAACTGTTTCTGAGAATTTTCAACCATAGCTACCCCTCCAGTGATTTGTAGTCCAAATTTGCTTTACCATTTTGGGCCAAAATAACTTCAGGAATTTAATTTATAATTGTCCTGGATTGATGATGACTCAAAAATTGAAAGAAAGAAACAAAAACCTCTACAGAAATCTACCTTCTGCAAGGCAAAGGAAACCAGGAACAAAATGAAAAGACAACCCACCAACTGGGAGAAAATATTTGCAAATCATATATCCAACAAGGGGGTAATCTCCAAAATATATAAAGAACTCATACAATTCAACAACGACAACAAAACAACCCAATCAAAAAATGGGCAGAGGATATGAACAGACATTTTTACAAAGAAGATATACAGATGGCCAACAGGCACTTGAAAAGGTGTTCAGCATCACTAATCATTACGGAAATGCAAATCAAAACTACAATGAGTTATCACCTTACAACTATTAGAATGGCTATAATTACCAAATAAAAAATAAATGTTGGAGAGGATGTGGAGAAAAGAGAACCCTCATACTCTGCTGGTGGGAATGCAAACTGGTGCAACCACTATGGAAAACACAATGGAGATTGCTCAAAAAATTAAAAATAGAAATACCATATGACCCAACTATCCCACTACTGGGTATTTATCCAAAGAACTTGAAATCAACAATTCCAAGAGACTTACACACCCCTGTGTTCATTGCAGCATTATTCACAATAGCCAAGATGTGGAAGCAACCCAAGTGCCCATCAACTGATGAACGGATAAAGAATATGTGATACGTATATATGTGTGTGTGTGTGTGTGTGTGTATATATACACACACACACAGTGGAATACTACTCAGCCATAAAGAAAGGCAAAATTGTCCCATTTGCAACAACATGGGTGGACCTTGAGGATATTATGTTAAGCAAAATAAGCCAGACAGAGAAAGACAAACACCGCATGATTTCACTCATATGTGGAAGATAAACAAATCTATGGACAAAGAGAACAGATTAGCAGTTACCCAAGGGGAAGAGGGTTGGAGGGGTGGGCAAAAGGGGTAAAGGGGCACATATTTATGGTAACTGATAATAATGTACACCCGATATTTCACAGTGTTATAAACTATTATGACCTCCATAAAAAAAAACCTCTACAGAAATCTACATTTAACCTAGGTATCAAAGAATTTACACAAATAATTACAGAAGGAAAAAACCCAGCTCATAGCAGGAAATGTATAAGTACAAATGGAGAAAGTATAAAGAGGATCATAAACCTTCAATATTGGAATTATGAGACATAGATCATAACATAACCAGGATGTGATATAAACATATAAATTTATATTATATATGTTGCAAAGAAAAAAATGAAAAATTTAAAATGCCTGCAGAGCAAAATGACAAAATTAAAAATGCCTGCAGAACATAGGAAACTAAATATAACCTATCTGATTTTCAAAAGAACCAAATAAGTTTTTAAAAATTAAAATTAAAACAATTTGAATTAAAAACTCAGTTTATGGACTTCTGCTTTGGGCCATGATGGGGTAAAAAGACCAGATTTACTCTCCTGTCTTAAACAACTACAAGTTCAGATAAATATATGAAACAATGGTATTCAGACCTTGGACAACAGGCAGCACAAGGAGTGTGATCCCTAAGAGAAGGAAACAAAAGAGGTGAGACCTACGACTGTCCACTTTCCTACGTGGAGAGAGTTTCCAGGACACGGTGCAGGGAGGAGCATCTCTAACAGAGCCCAGCAGTCTCACCGAGTGAAGGGGACAGAACTGTGAATTGGAGAGGCCAGGAGAGCCATTCAAAGGTGAAGGCACATAGAAACCTGAACAGGGGCTGGCCCGGTGGCACAAGCGGTTAAGTGCGCGCGCTCCGCTGCGGCAGCCCAGGGTTTGCTGGTTTGGATCCCAGGTGCTCACTGATACATTGCTTGTCAAGCCATGGTGTGGCAGTGTCCTATATAAAGTAGAGTAAGATAGGCACGGATGTTAGCTCAGAGCCAATCTTCCTCAAAAAGAGGAGGATTGGCATGGATGTTAGCTCAGGGCTGATCTTCCTCACACACACACACAAAAAACCCTAGAATTACAAAATATTTAAAAAATAAGAAAAAGAAAGAGACCTGAACAGATCAAGCACTGGAAGTCTGCAGAGTGTTCCCCTCAAGTCTTCAGCTCATCAGTGCATGGATGTAAGGAAACTATCCAAGGACAGAGAAAGACTAATCCAAAAAGACTACAGGGAACAGTACCTACTCTTCCACAGAACTGGGAATAGTGCCTGTTCCCAGCAGCCAGACTGGAAAATCTTGTAATTTGCTGGGCATTGGGTAGAGTATTCAGAAGGGTCTTGTGTCAGTAGTTGGGAATAATTTGCCCTAATCTAAACATTGTCCTATTTTGTCTAAAAAATATTAAAAGCAAGACCCAAAAGGATCAAACAGCTTCCAAATAATTTAACATACCCCGGAAGTAAAAACTGAAGAATATTTGTGGAATGCATAAATGTCTAGTACATAATAAGGTAAAATCATAATGTCTGGCATCAAATAAAAAATAACCAGGCATGCAAAGAAAACAAGAAAATACAACCCATAAGGCAGAGAAAAGTAATCAATTTAAACTAACCTAGAACTGACACAGACATCAGCGTTAGCAAGTGACATTAAAACAATTGTTGTAAGTGTATTCTTTATGTTCAAAAAGTTACATAAGAGATATGAAAGTATATAAAAGACCAAAATCAAACTTCCAGAGATGGAAATGTCTGAGTTGAAAAATACACCGAATGTGACATGGGATTAATAGTAGATTTAATATTGCAGAAGAAGAAGAAATGATCAGTGACCTTGAAGACATGGCAATAGAAACTCTCCAAAATTATAAAAAGCAATAATTATTGCAATGTATTGTTGGGTTTATAACATATTTAGATATGATTCATATAACAAAACAGCCCAAAAAGGAAGAAGCAGATATAGAGCTATAGAGAGTCATGTTTGGATGTCTCACTGAAATTAAATTAATCTGAAATGGATTTTGATGAGATAAGTATATGGTAAACTCTAGAGTAACTACTAAGAAAATAACTCAAAAATATAGTTAAAAATTATTAAATAATCAAAACATTAAAATAGAAAATATCTACTTAAATAAAAGAAATCAGTAGAAGAGGAATAGAAGGGGGAAAGGCATGTGACACACAGAAAATAAAAGTAAAATGGCACGATGAATCTACTGTATACATATTAACATTAAATGTTATGGATTAAACAAGTCAATCAGAGGACAGATTTTTAGAATGAAAACAAAACAAGATACAACTATGCTGTTTAAAGTAGATACACCTGAGATTCAATTACAAATAGATTAAAATTAAAAGGATGGAAAATATATCTCAGCCAAATGGCAACCATAAGAAAGCTGGAGTGGCTACAATCATACCTGACAAAAGAGACTTTTAAAAACTGGTAGTAGGATAAATAGGGATATTTTATAATGATAAAAGGGTCAATCTATGAGAAAGATAAAACAATTATAAACATATATGCACCTAATAACTGAGCACTGAATACATGAAAACAAAATTGACAGAAATTAAGAGAGAAATAAACCATACAACAATAACAGTTGGAGACTTTAATACACCACTTTCGATAACGGATAGAACAGCTATGCAGAAGATCAAAAAAAGAAAAAGACGACTTGAACAATAGTATAAACCAAGAGTATAAACCTCCAGACATTTATGGAACACTTCACCTAACCACAGTAAAATATACACTCTTCTCAAATGCATATGGAGCCTTCCTTAAGATAAGGAAGGATATCCTTATCTAAGGATGCATATGCTACGTCATTAAACAAACCTCAGTAAACTTAAAAGGATAGAAAGAATACAAAGTATGTTCTTTTATCATAGTGGCATGAGATTAGAAATCAACCAATACCTGAAAGAAACTTGGGAAACTCACAAACGTGTGGAAATCAAATAACACAATTCTACATAACCAATGGATCAAAGAACATATCAAAATGGAAATTAGAAAATACTTTGAGATTAGTGAAAATGAAGACACAGCATACTAAGATTTATAGGATGCTACTAAAACAGTACATAGAGGGAAATCTATAGCTGTAATGCCTGCATTAAGAAAGAAACATCTCAATTCAATTACCTAACCTTCCACCTAAGTCAAAGGTAAAAGAGGAGCAAGCTAAACCAAAAGCAAGCAAGAGGAAGGGAAAAGTAAACAGTAGAGTGAAAATTAATGAAATAGAGAAAAGAGAATACAGAAACAATACCAATTCATAAAATTCACTAAATCAAATTTGGTCCTTTGAAAATCAACAAAACTGACAAATCTTCATCTAGACTCACTAAAGAAAAAAAAGAGAGAGAGACAAAGAAAGAGAGAGAAGACTCAAATTACAGGGATCAGCAGTGAAAGAGAGGATATTATCACTGACCACACAGAAATAAAGAGACTTATAAAAGAATACTATGAACAATTATATGCCAAGAATTAGATAAAATAGAGAAATTCATAGAAAGATATAAATAAACTACCAAAGCTGATTCGAGAAAGACAATCTGAATATACCTATAACAAGTCAAAAGATTGAATCAGTTGTCTAAAATTATCCACAAAAAAAGCCTAGGCCCAAATGTCCTCACTGGTGAATTCTACCAAATATTTAAAGAAGAATTAAAAACAATTTATAAACTTTTTCAAAAAGGAAAAGAGGAAGGAACAGTATGACATCATTTCATGAGGCCAGTATTATTCAGATACCAAAACCAGACAATAATATCACAAGAAAATAAAACTATAGGCCACTATCTCTTGTGAATATAGACACAGAAATCTTCAACAAAATATAGCAAATTGAACACAGCAACATGTAGAAAGAATTGTACACCATGACTAAGTGGAATTTATTCCAGGAATGCAAGGCTGGTTTAACATTCAAAAAATCAATTAGTGTAATATATCATATTAATATAATAGAAAACAAAAACTGCATGTTTATCTCAATAGATGGAGAAAAAGCATTTGACAAAATCTGGCACCCTTTCATGATAAAAAGCGGTACTCAACAAATTAGTAGTAGAGGAGAATTTTCTCATCTGATTAAGGGCATTTATGAAAACCCTAAAGCTAACATCATACTTACTGGCAAAAGAATGGTTGTTTTCCTCCTAAATCAGCTATAAGACAAGGATGTCCACTCTCACCACTTCTATTCAACATTGTGCTAGAGGTTCTAGCCAGAGCAATTGTGCAAGAAAAAGACATAAAATGCATTCAAATTGGAAAGGAAAAAGTAAAATTATTTCTATTTGCAGATGACGTGATCTTGTACAGAGAAAATCCTAAAGAATTCACTAAAAGCTATTAGAACTAATAAAGAAGATCAGTGAGGTTATAGGATATGAGGTCAATATACAAAAATCAATTATATTTCTATACAATAAACAATCCAAGAATGAAATTAAGAAAATATTCCATTTACAATAGCATCTAAAAGAATAAATATTAGAAATATATTTAATAAAAGAACTGCAAAACTTATACGCTAAAAACTACAAAAGATTGGTAGGAGAAATTAAAGAACATCTATATAAATGGAAAAATGTTCACGGATTAGAAGACCTAATATTATTAAGATGGCACTATACCCCAAATTGGTCTATAGATTCAACACAATCCCTATCAAATACCTAACTGACTTCTTGCTAGGAACTGGCAAACTGAGTCTAACTTCATATGGAAATTCAAGGAGCCTACAATAGCCAATCTTATCAAAGGAGAATAATGTAGGAAGACTCACAATTCTCAATTTCAAAACTTCCTCCAAAACAATGGCAATCAAGACAGGGTGGTACTGGCATATGGATAGATATACAAATCAATGGAATAGAATTGAGAGTCCATAAATAAAACCATCTGTCTATGGTCAACTGACTTTCAACAAAAGTGCCAAGATCATTCAATGGGGGAAAAGAATAGTCTTTTCAAGAAATGGTGCTGGGACAACTGGACAGCCACATGAAAAATAATGAAGATGGACTCTTACTTTACACCATATGCAAATATTAATATAAAATGGACCAAAGACCTAAACATAAGAGCTAAAACTATAAAACTCTTAGAATAATACATAGGGGAAAATCTTCTTGACATTGGATTTGTCAGTGATTTCTTTGCTGTGATGAGAAAGGCACAGGCAACAAAAGAAAAGTAGGCTAATGGGAGCTCATCAAAATTAAAAACTTCTGTGTATCAGATGACTGTGTCAACAGTAAAAAGACAACCACAGAATGGAAGAAAATATTTGCCAATCATGTATCTGATAAGTGACTAATATCCAGAATATATAAAGAACTCCAACAACTCTATTTTAAAATGGGCAAAAGAGTTGAATAGACATTTCTCCAAATAAGATGTACAGATGCCAGCATATGCAGATATATGTGCATATATGTGTGTGTATATATATGCATATATATAAATCCTAATGGACGTGAAGTGGTGTCTCATTGTGGTTTTGATATTTATTTCCTGACTGATTAATGATGTTGAGCGTCTCTTCATGTGCTGTGATACGTATACATGCCTAGCGGTTTCTAGGGCCTGAGGAAGGTATGAATTGGGAGTTATTGTTCATTGAGAATATAGTTTCAGTATGGGATGATGAAAAAGTTCTGTCAAGATGGTCATATCTCCAAATTGACCTACAGTAACTACGCAATCTCTATAAAAATCTCAGATGGTTTCTTTGCAGAAACTGGTGAGTTGATCTTAAAATGCATGTGGAAATTCAAAATTTAGATAAAATACTTGAAATAGAAGAACAAAGTTTCAGGCCTCACACTCCTGGTTTAAAAATTTAGTACACGAGTCCGGCCCGATGGAATAGCAGTTAAGTTCATGCGCTCCACTTTGGCGGCCCAGGGTTTGCAGGTTCAGATCCCAGGCGTAGACAGATTCAAGCCATGCTGTGGCGGTGTCCCATATAAAGTAGAGGAAGATGGGCACGATGTTAGCCCAGGGCCAGTCTTCCTCAGCAAAAAGAGGAGGATTGGCAACGGATGTTAGCTCAGGGCTAATCTTCCTCACCAAAAAAAAAAATTTACTACAAAACTAAAGTAATCAAAACAGTATGATACTGGTATAAGGAGAGACATATACATCAAAGGAATAGAATTGAGAGGTCAGAAATCAACCCTCATATTTACAGTCAATTGAATTTCAACAGGAGTGCCAAAACAATTCAATAAGGAAAGGCTAATCTGCTGACATAATTGTGTTTCCACATGCAAAAGAATGAAGTTGGACACTTACCTCCCACCATATGAAAAAATTATCTCAGGGTGAATCAAAGACCTAAATATAAATGCTAAAACTATAAAACTCTTAGAAGGTAATATATGCATAAATCTTCTTGACCTTGGACTGAGTAATGGTTTCTTAAATATGACACCCAAAATACACATAACAAAGGAAGAAATAGAAAAGTTCGACTTCATCAAATTTTAAAACTTTTGTACTTAAAGGACACCATCAAAAAAGTCAAAATATAGCCCCAGACTGGGAGAAAATATTTGCAAATCATATATCTAAGGCATTTGTCTCTAGAATATATAAAGAACTCTTCAAACTCAATGATAGAAAAATAGAACCCAATTAAAAATGAGCAAATGTTTGATAGACATTTATCCACGGACGATAAACAAATGGCCAATAAGCACCTGAAAAGATGCTGCACATCATTAGCCCTTAGGGAAATGCAAATCAAAACTACAATGAGATACCACTTCATACTTCCTAGGATGGTTAGAATCAAAAATGCCAATATTAATAAGTGCTGTGAGGTTGTGGAGAAATTGAAACCCTTGTAAAGTGCTGGCAGGAATATAAAATGGTGCTGCCACTTTGGAAAACAATCTGTCAGTTCCTCAAAGTTTGAACATAGTGTTAACTATATGACTCAACAATTTCATTCCTAGGTATTTACCCAAGAGAGATGAAAACATATGTCCACACCAAAACTTGTATATAATATTCACAGCAGCTTTATTCATAATAGCTAAAAATTAGAAACAATGCAAATGTCCATCAGTTGATGAATAAACAAGTAAGAGTGGTATAACCATGCAGTGGAATATTATTTGGCAATAAAGAGGAATGAAGTACGGATGCATGCCACAACATGGAAGAACCTTGAATACATTAAGCTCCATGAAGGAAAACAGAAACAAAAGATCAAATAGATTGTTTGATTTAATTTATATGAAATGTCTGTAATAAGCAAGTCCATATGAACAGAAAAGTAGATTAGTATATGCCCAGATGAGGGGAATGTTAGAGGGAAATGGGAACAGATTGTTCAGGAACAAATGGGTATGGGGTGATGAAAACGTTCTAAAAATATTTAGGGGTGGTGATGCAAATGTTCCAAAATGGATTGTGGTGATGGTTGCACAACTCTGTGAATATAACAAAAACAAGTTCTTTTAAATGGTTGAATTATATATGTCAATTATATCTCAATAAAGCTATTATAATATGATGGCCCACACTAAATGAGGTAGAGATGCCAGAACTGCCATGGCAGATCGTAGAGATAGAGATCAAAAGGTTCAGTGAAGAGGGCATGCTAGTATGAATCTACTCTGTAAAACTAGAAAACCCACCAGGTGACTCTTTTGCTTGGAAGGGCCCAAAAGGTACTCTGTTTATCAGGCATTAAGGAGTGAGCAGGTGAGCAAAGTATCAACCTCACTGTGTCTGTCCTTTGTAGGCTGGGACTGACTCTAGGAGATAATATTACAGAACAAGGCTCCCTAGCATCAGTACGGATAATAGGATCCCAAAAAACCAGAGAACAGGTGGCTGCAAGATAGAAACAAGGGCAAAATTGCCAAAATAGCCAGCAATGTCAGAGTGGAAGCCAGGAAATTCTGATTGCTAGGGATTTATGGAAATGGCCAATAGACGATGGTGTTTCTAGGGGCAGATAGATGGACAGCCAACAAGAGTGTCTCTTAATATTATAACTAATAGATATAATAATATATAATATAATATAATATAATATAATATAATATAATATAATATAATATAATATATTAATAGTTGCCCAATAGAAAGTTACAATCCCTTGCCCAGTTTCCAGACCTGAGCACATCCTCAGACCCAGAACCCATTGGTTGAAGGAGAGCCTAGGTCCCATGAGGAAGTACCTGAAACACCATGGCAATTGTGTACAGTAGTAATTCCCCAAGTCCTTCGTAAAGGTACCTATGGCCATTTACTCAGGTATCCATACAGTGAGGAAAGAGAATATTTAGATACTTTTTAGGTCTAATGGATGCATATACCAATTTGACACTGATACCTGGAGAACCAAAGCACCATCATGAACCCCATTACAGGAGAGGCATATGGGGAATAGGAAATAATTTGAGTTCTGTCTCAGATCTATCCATATCTCAGTGGATTCTCTGCATCCACACATCTACTTAGTGGTCATTTCCCTAGTTTCCAAATATATAATTGCAGTGGACATATTTAGAGTTGGCAAGAACCCTCACATTGGTTCTTTGACCTGTAGAGAATAAGCTTTTTGGTAAGAAAGGCCAGTGGAAGCCCCTGAAACAGCCCCCTAACTTCAGCCAAGACAGAAAATTAAAACAATATTGTATCTTGGGGGCAATGAAAGGGATTAAAGTCATCCTCAAAGACTTAATGGATGCAGCAGTGGTGGTCCCATCACGTATGCATTTAATTCACCACTGTGGTTCCTGCAAAAACTGGATGGATCATTGTGAATGATAGTGAACTACTGAAAGTTTAATCAATAATTAGCACCAATTACAGCAGCTGTTCTGAATGTGATACTTTTAATAGAGCAGATTTACAGAGCTACTGGGATGTGGTAATGACTATTAATATGAGTAATGCATTGAATAGCTATAAAAAAGAGGATCAGAAGTTGGTTATATTTGCATGAGGCAAATAAGACTATGTTTTCTATTTTTCCCTAGGGCTATGTTACTTCTCCTGCTCTTTAGTTATAACATAGAAAGAAGGAATTTGTGTGGAACCAAAAAAGACCACAAGTAGCCAAAGGAATCCTGAGAATAAAAGAACAAAGCTGGAGGCTTCACACTTCCTGAATCAAACTATATTACAAAACTATAGTAATCCAAACAGAATGGTACTGTCATAAAAACAGACACATAAACCTAAAAACAGACACATAAACCAATGGAACAGAATGGAGAGCCTATAAATAACCATGTGTGGTATAATAAGAAATACATTTGGTCTTTGTCCCTGATTCCTGGTACCGAGTTCCTAAAACCTATGGAATTTCCTGAGTGATAGGAGTGACTTTTGTTACTCACAAGGAGCCCCTTTTTGACACATCTGAGTATGCAAATGAGATAACTTCGGGCAGGGCCCCTAGATAGATCTGAGATGGGGCTGGTCACCAAAAAGACCAATTGATTAGAGGGTTGGAACTTTCAGCCCCACCCACCAACCACTAGGAAGGTGGGGGGTGGGGGGAGTGGTAGAGGTCAAGCTCTATAAAAACTCTTGGACAACAAGATTGGAGCTTCCAGGTTGATGAATGCATCCATGTGCCAGGAAGGTGGCACACTCCAGTTCCACAATGACAAAAGCTCCCTATGCATCTCTTTATCTGACTGTTCACATGTATCCTTTATAATAAACTAGTAAACATAAACAAATGTTTGTCTGAGTTCTATGAGTGGCTCTGGAAAATTAATTAAACTTGAGGAGAGGGTCCTGGGAACCTCTGATTTATAGCCAGTTGTTCAGAGCACAGGTAACTACCTGGACTTGCAATTGGCTTGTGAAGTGGGAGCAGTCTTGTGGAACTGAGCCCTTAGTCTGTGGGATTTGATGCTATCGCAAAGTAGAAGTGTAGGAATTGAATTATAACACAGAACACCCAGTCACTGTCCAGTGAGAATTGGAGAATTGCTTGTTGGTATAGAAAAAAACAGATTGGACCATGCATAGTCAGTCAATTAATATTTGACTAGGGAACCAAGAATATTCAATGGGGAAATAATAGTCTCTTCAATAAACAGTAATGGGATAACTGGGTATTCACGTGTAGAAGAATAAAACTGGGCCCCTATCTTACACCACTCACAAAAATTATTTCAAAATAGACGAAACACTTAAATGTAAGACCTGAATCAATTAAATTCTTAGAAGAGAACATGGAGAAAAACCTCTTTGACATTGGTCTTGGCAATGATTTTTTTGGATGTGAAAACAAAAGTACAAACAACAAAAGCAAAAATCAAGAAGTGGGACTACATCAAACTAAAAAGCTTCTGCTCAGTGAAGGAAACCATCATCAAACCAAAAAAACAACCTACTGAATGGGAGAAAATATTTGCAAGTTACATATCTAATAAGGGGTTAATATCCAAAATATATCAGGGATTCATACAACTCAATAGAAAAAAACAAATAATCTGATTTAAAAATGATCAAAGGACTTGACAAAGACATTCAAATTGCCTATAGGTACATGAAAAGGTGCTCAACATCACAAAATTTCAGGGAAATGCAAATCAAAACCATAATGAGATACCACCTCACATCTATTAGAATCAAAAAGATGAGATAATTGATGGTGTGCACTGTTGGCAGGAATGTAAATTGGCACAGCCACTATGGAAAGCAGTATGGAGATTCCTCAAAATATTAAAATAGAACTACCATATGATCCAGCAATCCCACTTCTGAGTATATATTGATCCAGCAATCCCACTTCTGGGTACAATGATTACTGTATGGTGCTAATCATTTTGAAATATATACATATATCAAATCATCACATTGCCCACCACAAACTTTCACAAAGTTATATGTCAATATATCTCAATTAAGCTGGAAAAACATATTTTTAACACATGGAAGATAATTTCTGTTTACCGGTAAAGAATATTTTCCAAAAAAATGAATGCACTGGGCCATTTGGACATTCTATAGAATATCACATTTGGTCCAATATGTTGATAACATCCTGTTATTAGGCTCTAATGAGCAAGAACTGGGATGTACTCTGGATGCTTTGGTTACATGAATGCATCCCAATGGTAGGTCGTTAAAACTATTCAAAGATTCAGAGGCCTGCCATATTGGAAAAGTTTGAGGGATCCAGTGGTCTAGGGCATGGTGGAACATCCTCTCAGAAGTAAAGGACAGGTTATTGCACTTTGTACCTCCTGCCTCTAACAAAGAAGAATCACATTTGGTAGCTCTCTTCACATTTTAGAGGCAGCATGTTCTATACTATGGCAATATTGTTCTGACCTGTATATCAGGTGTCATGAAAGGTTGCTGGTTTTAATTGGAAGCCAGAACCATGTCCAAGCTCTAGTAAGTAGCCTTGCTACTTAAGCCATCTGACACAGCAGATGTCATAGTACTAGAGGTACATGTGGTAGGAAAAGTTGCCAAGTGGAATCTGGTATATCAGGCAACTCCTAATAGGAGGGTCTTCAATGCAGACCCCTAGGCCTCTGGAGCAATGAGCATGGCCATCTGCTGCACAGAACTATACACCATTCAGCAATCAGCTCCTAGAATGTTGCTAGGTTCTGGAAGAGATGGAAAATATGATCATGGGACATCAAAGGTCCATTGCCCACATATGCCTTTCATGGTTTGGGTACTATCAGACTCTAGCAGCAATCCACTTTAAGACGGAAGTGGTACATCCAGGATTGGACTACCATGGGGTCAGCAAACTACAGCCCATGGGTCAAATCCAGCCCACTGCCTGTTTTTGTAATAAAGTTGTAGTGGAACACAGATACACCGGTTCATTTAGGTATTGTCTATAGCTGCTTTTGCACCACAACAGCCGAGTTAAGTAGTTGGGAGAGAGACCATGTGCACACAAAACAGAAAATATCTGCCACAAATTAGTTGCATAACAAATTCCTCAGACTCCTGTGTCACCTACTACTGTTGTACCTTTGCCCATTCACCTATAACCTAATGGGGAGTTCCTATGACCAGCTGACATAAGAGAAAAAAAACTTGAGCTTGGCTCACAAATGTGTCAGTGCAGTACGTTGGTATGAACCAAAACCGAATGGCTGCTGCACTATAGCTCCACTCCATGATGACCAAAGACAGTATAGAGGGAATTTCCTTCCAATGAGTGGTACTTCAGGTGCTGCTCCTACTCATCTACTCATTTTGAAGACACAAAAGTGGCCCAAACTCACAGGTAGTGGCAATGGTTTATCTGGTTAATCAGGGTGCTTGAAGGAGCAAAATGGGAAGATCAGGGACAAGGATATCTAGGGAAGAGGCATACAGTAGACACAAAGTGTTACGATCTTTTGTATCAAGTGTTAACGCCCACCAGAAATTATCAACTATACAAGAAACATTAAACAACCAAGTGCACAGGATGACTCAGCCACTAGACATGAGCCAGCCTCTGTCCTTAGCCACCACAGAGCCTGCACAACAGGCTCTTGAAAGGAGCATGCATGGTGGCAAAGAGGGTAACTATGCATGGGTCTGACAGCATAGGCTCCCTCTCACCACAGTTGATACAGTTACTGCCGAAACTGATATGTGACCTTCCAGCAACAAATAAATTCCAATGTGCACCAACCCTTGTGGAAGCCAACCTGCCATTTGGTGGCAAGTTGTTAACATTGTTACTCTTCCACCCTCAAAAAATCAGGGATTCATCCTAATCCGGAATGACATGTATTCCAGGTAGGGGTTTGCCCTTCCTTCCCACAGCATCTCATTCAGAACCACTATTCAAGCACTCACATAGGTGTGATATGGTAATATGGGACCGTACATAACAATGCCCTGGACTAAGGAACCTACTTTACAACAAAGGCAATGTGGCAGTGAGAATATGATCATGAGATCCCCTGGTCCTACCCCATTCCACACCATACAGAAGCTCCCAGCTGATAGAGCAGTGGAAGAGCCTCTTGAATGTGCAGCTGTTATACCATGCTGAAGCTGACACTTTGCAAGGATGGGCACTATTCTTCAGGATGAAGTATACACAAAGATTTCAAAAGCCATCAAATGATGGTGTGTCCTCAAAGGACTGAACAAGTAGGTCTTACAACCAGGTGTGGAAGTAGGTGTGAATCGACTCACCATCACTCCCAGTAACTCACTTGGTATATTTGTGCTTCTCATCCCCTCAACTAGCTCTACTGCTCTAAAAGTGCAAGTTCACAGATGACGATGCTTCCATCAGGAAACGTGGTAAGAGTCCCATTAAACTTAGAGTTATGGATGCCACCTGTTCACTTTGGGCTCCTCATGCCAATAGACCAGGGGACACGGGAAGTAGTTACTGTGTGGGCAGCAATAATTGATCCCAATCATCATGAGGAGCATGAGGGCAGTCAAGGCGAATATGTCTGACACTCAGGTGATCCACTAGGGCTTTGCTTGGTATGCCCGTGTCCATTTTTAGCTGTAAATGGGCAGGATAGCAACCACAAGTGATAAAAGTCTGGAAACAAGGGACTCAGACTCCTCAGGGATGGGATTTGGATAAATCACCAGATGGTCGCTTAGACCACCAGAAGTGTTATCCAAGATTTAGGAGAATCTAGCACAGGTGGTAGAGGAGGTGATGTGTTGTGGCCTTGGAACCAATTGCAGGAACAGCTTTCCTCATTCCACCAACAGTCCTAGTTATCCTTTTGTAAGTTTCCTACATTTATGAGCTACCAGAATTCTGGAGAGGCTGTGCCCACATGGAGTAACCAATGTCAGAAGAAAGTGTTACAGATTAGTGCAGAAGATGGACTGTAGCAGGTGCTTTTGGTACCCCACCAAGATTTAGTACGCCTGTGCCTCAGCTGCTATCAGTGTTATTGCTAAGGACGCACAGCTGCCCATTCTCCAGAGAATTGCCTTCAGCTCATGGAAGCTGCTGGTTATCACACAGTCAATTTTGAAGAACCAGACTCCTCGAGGGCTATGCAGAGCACATATGCCTTGGCCTATGAATTGTGGAGATTCTTTAAATTATAAAATGAGAGTTCGGCATGCTAGAACACTAAACCATCCTTCTCTTCTTCTCTCCCCGTCTTCCTTGTCTCCTCCTTCACTTTCACATTTCTCCTCCCCTCCACCCTTGCCCTCTTCTCTCCTTCCCCTCTACCTAGAAAATTCAAAGTAAATAGTTTATAACATTATGATGGCAAAGGCCTTTCTAAACATGACCTAAATCCAGAAATGATAAAGTAAAAGACTAAAAAGCGGACCATCTCTATTTGAAATTTTGGTATGGGGAATAAAAGTATAGAAAAGTGTTATTTTTCAAATATCTATAATGAAGATTTATAAATCAATAAGGTAACATGCACAAACATGTTCTTCTCTGTTCTTCACTCTTCCTTCTTCTGGATGAAGATGACCACAGCAACCTTAGGAGCCACATAGTGAACATGGTACAAACTCTGTCAGCCTGAATCCCTGAATGATTGTGTGGAGCAGATGGTGCTGCCTCCCAACCTCCCCAACACACTGCTCCATTAGAACCACACTGGGCAGCTTATAGGCAAAAATAATCTTCTCTTATGTTGAGCCACTGAAATTTGGGGTTTATTTGTTATAACAACTATCTTAGCCTAATTAATATATGTTCTTCAACCAACAGCCAGGGTCAGAGCACTAACTTACTTGGGAGAGAAGAGAAGGCAAGTGTTACGTTCTGAATATTTGTGTCCCTCCAAATTCCTATGTTGAAGCCCTAACCTCCAATGTGATGGCTTTGGAAATTAGACCTTTGGGAGGTAATTAGGGTTAATTGAAGTCATGAAGGTGAGACCTTCATGATGGTATTAGTGCCCTTATAGGAAGAGATGTCAGAGAGCTTGTTCCCTCTGTTCATCACAGGAGGACACCTTAAGAAGGCGGCCATCTGCAAACCAGGAAGTGAGCTCTCACCAGGAATGAGTCTGCCTTGATTTTGGCCTTCCCAGACTCCAGAACTGTGAAGAAATAAACCTCTATTGTTTAAGCCACCTCATCTATGGTATTTTGATATGGAAGACGAGGCTAACTAAGTCATCAAAATTCGAATTTTCTTTTTTTAAAAAGAGTTTATTGGTGTTCTATTTCAAAAATAATATATGTTTCATTTAGAGTAACTAGAAAACATAGATAAGTATAAAAAAGAATAAAGATATTATAACAAAATAAAATGTAGGAACCTGAGGAAATTTTTGGATTACGTTTTGAAATTCCACTTCTACTATGTACTAACTAGTTTATCTTGACAAATTACTCGAGCTCTCTGAATCTTGGTTTTCTCATACATGACAGAGGGACAATGCTACTGCTGAGTTAACTGTGATATTATTTACAAAATAAACTACATTTATTTTGAAGAATATATATACAAATTTTAGTACAGTGCTTGGGCCATATGAGCACTGAAAAATGGTAGCTGTTATTAGCATTAATAATACTCCTGTCTTCCTCTCTAGCCATGATTTCCTCAGTCTTCCTTAAACATTCATTTTTTTTGTTTTGTTTTTTGGGTTTTTTGGTGAGGAAGATCAGCCCTGAGCTAACATCCATACTGATCCTCCTCTTTGTTTGCTGAGGAAGACTGGCCCTGGGCTAACATCCGTACCCATCTTCCTCTGCTTCATACAGGACGCCGCCACAGCGTGGCCTGACAAGCAATGCATCGATGCCTGCCTGGGATCCGAACCCTGGCCGCCAGCAGTGGAGTGCATGCACTTAACGGCTACGCCACAGAGCCGGCCCCTTCCTTAAACATTCTGATCCATCTCTCATTGCTTTGGAACTTGAGTTTGAGTAACAACCTTGCTCAGGGGACATCCCCAGGTGATATATTATCTGAGTTCTTGCCAGGTTCATAATATCAACCTGGTACCCTATTACAGGAGCAACAACTTGACTGGGCAAAGCTTGTTCAAGGCACATTTGTCTCCTTGAAGCTCGTACAGATGTTGCTCCATTATCTTCTGGCTTCAATACTGTAGAAGCAAAGGCCATGGCCAAACTGAGTTTATTCCTCTGTGGGTAACTTGACATTCTTCTGCTTGCACAATGAAGGCTTTTTTTGATCGTCTTTAAAGAATGAAAATTTCAGTATGTTACATACCTCAGTGTATATTAAATTTTTCTAAAATATGATGTGTACATTTTTCTTAGTAGCCCCTTCCTTTCTGTTTTATTGACATATAATTGACATATAGCACTGCATAGGATCCGTATTTTCATATCGTTTGTGATTAAAATTGTAACAGAATTTATTTTTTAAATACTGCAATGAGACTGTACTAGTAACAGAAAGTAACTGTAAAATCATAAGATATACTCAACTAACTATTAAGGAACCTGGAAAATGTGCTGAGGAGACCCAGAGCTAGACGCCCTTGAGGCTCCTTCCCTCCCACTCTAGGTAGAAAAGCAGGGACCTGGATCAGCAGGTCTGAATCTGCTCTTCAGAAGAACAGGCTGAAGCAGCCACTGATCTCCAGGGACTCCCACATTCTAACAAGCTCAAGTTCTTGACCAGGGACCTGCTATTGTATCATAATAGCACAAATGCCTCTGTCTTGCTGTCCCAGTAAATATGCAGAGCATTTTGGGACATCCTCACTGCTGGAACACTGGCCATCAGAATACATTCCACTGTCCCAGTCTAAGCGCGCCTTTCATGGGATAATGAGAACATGGGGATCTGTGTGTTCTGATTCTTCTCTGCTTATGAATAGTCCAGGATATATTTTACACATGCACCACATGGCTCTGTGGCATGCGTGCCTGTGGCCATTGGAATCACATTTGGGTTATGTATTGAAGGGCTTCTCCAGGATAGTTCTGACTCTGGCTACACTGTGGACTAATCCCTATCACCATATAACAAGGCGACCATGAACATTTCCAGTCTAAGCACTGAAAAGTAGACAGCATCAGACTGTTTTACATTTGTGAACAGGTATATAACTGCAAGACAGTGGGTAGTCCAGCTACCAGCAGGAAATATGATTAGTTTTAAGAAAGGGCTTTTGTTGGTTTTAGGAGGAGGGACTCAGTGGAATATAAAAGCAGAAGAATGGTTACAGCTGGAGGAAGTGGCCTCATGCAAGTTGGGAAGGCACCAATAACACAGAGTCCCCAGCTTTTTCCTCCTCCTTCTCTCCACCCTCCCTGCATCTCTGGTCCAGCAGTGATGGCAGCTGTGTGGAGCTCACAGCCTCAAGGGAGCAACTGCGGTCTAGCATCACCTACCAAGGTGATGAGGAACCAGGACTTGATCTTTAGATAAAAGGAGGGAAATAATTGTCCCCAAAACCTTAGAGGAGGGCTGGTCCAGGTACAGGGTGTCTCCAATTCTGAAGCTCTTCTATATTCACCATGCCAAGTAGAGCAGAAACTTGAGGCAGAATCTAATAAATGATAACATCACTGCCTCCTCCAGAGGTCTCTGCATGTCTGTTTCTGTGTCCCTAGAAGGACTTGAATAGAAAACTGGTAAAGTGAAAGGTAGAAGAGACACACATGTTAAAACTATGAATATGCGTCAGAAGTAGAGTATCTTCTGTGGGTTTCAGGAAATGCAAGAGATAGAAAAACAAGTTAACACCACCATGGGAAAGCCCTTAGTCACGTTCAGAATCTGGAACATTCTAGAGGACAAGTGTCCTGGTTTCTCTGACAAATCAAAGGCTTGAAAAAAAAAAACAAAGGTGGGGTGGGTTGGTATTGTTATAGAAGAAAAGAGACTAAAGAGACATAACAACCAAATGCACCATGTGGACCTTGTCTGGATCCTGCTTCAAACAAACCAACTGAAAAAGACACCTTGAAGACACTAAGGGACATTTGAATATGCACTAATTATACAGTGAAATTAGGCAATTATTAATAACTTTCTTAAGTGTGATAATAGCACGGTGGTTGTACTAAAAAAAATAATCCTTATCAGTGAGAGATGCAAAGTGAACTATTTAACTGTAAAATTATATGTATAGGATTTGCCTGTAATATACTCCAGGAAAGATGAGTGGGAGGAATAGACGACAGATGATGACAAAATGTTGATAATTGTTGAAAGTGATGATGGGTAATGAGAGGTCATTATACAATACTCTCTACTTTTGTGTATTAGAAAATTTCCATAATAAAAAATAGTTTGAAAAAGAAACATGGAGATAAGTACAAGAAGAAACTGTTTAAATCATTAGAAGTGGTTGCTTATATGGAATAGTAATCCCAAGAAAAGAGTGGTGGGGCAGGGAATTATCTCAGTCCGTGCAAGTTTATAGTTCGTTATAAGCTTGGTCTTACTATTTTACAATGGTATATGATGAAGATGAAAATAAAGTGCACAATAAGCCTTATTTGTGCTGAGCACTGGAGATACAGGGAAGGAACCCACTGTATTGTGAAGAAGAAGTTGGTTACAGAACAGTGTGAGCACAGGTGCAATGCAGAGGGATCTTCAGAGACAATTGTGCACAGAAGTAGCCACCATGGAGATGCTTCACATGACATGCGGAGGTGCCCTAGAGGAGGTGGCATTGGGAAGCGGGGGGAAGAGATGACATTCCCTGTTGAAGAACTGGCAGTTTTGGCTCAGGAATGATGTCAACACTGAGATTCTGGGCTCACATTGTGCAACTGACCCTGTATAAAACTTACTATCTTCATGTCCTCCAAATGCGGCCCTAAATTTAGCTCTGTATCTTCCTTGGTCTGATTCTCAATCCTAAAAGTGGTCCTGATTCCAGGGTAGGAGTTTCTCTGGCTCCTTTCCTTTGAAATCCCATAGCTTGAAATTTTACACCTGTCTCCAAGAAGTCCACCCAGGAACCCTGTGTCCCAACATGTGCGGCTGAGGGCCATGGCATGCTAATCCAATTCTAAAGGAACCCCTCTGCCTCCTGTGCTCTAGAATCCTGGTGAAATACCCAGCACCCTTGTGGGAATTCAGGTGTCTTCATACAGGATAATAGCCCTAGCAATTGAGTATAATAAAGACTTTAGAGACACTATACTGGTAATGCATTCACCTTTGAGCATTCAACATCAATTGCATGACTCTGTATGTGGACAGTGAGTAGCTCACCAAGTCAGTAATAAAGCAGGAAAACGTGGATGTCTGTCTGCTGGACTCTCAGGCTACGCTTCATGCAGGACTATCTCTCTAACTCAACGTCAACCAGGAAATGCCCTTCTCCTGAGAATCGGTAATCACCATTGAGTATTTGCTGCTCCTCTCCCTGACCCAACAAATCCAATCATGGACCACATCTTTGATGGCATTTCCTAGGTGAGGGAAAGAAATGCTCTTTCATGCCATGTAAACATGGCCATGTTGTCACCATTTTGTTGACACATGAGATATCTGTCTCCTCAAAGGAGGGCTTACAAAGAGGAATATTAGTTAGAAAACCATAACATCTTTTTGTCAGCATCCAGTCACCTAAGCTAAGGGTAGATCTCTACCTGCCAGAGGAAGATTTTCATTCCCTCAGAGTTTTCAAACCCACAGCTCTTAAAAGTTTAATTAAAAATGCTGAACATATATATGTAAGGAGCAAAGCTATACTACATCCCTGAGGGTAACACTGCTTGTTTGATTAAAGATGATAAGAGACTTTAAAATATCTCATTGGAACCCTGAATTCTGTTCACAAGGTCTGAAATAACTGGATAGTCTCTGGAGTTTATGATTCCCATGTCAAGGGGCACAACGGTGGATAGTTTGCTGACTCGAATATTATAGCCTAGGAAAAGGCTGACACTTAATTTTTAATAATAACTTTAAAAACCATCTTTTTGTCTGACTTTATCCTGGGCTTGCTCCAGAGGAAAACCTGGGTGTTGTTTGTAGGGAAAAAGGGATAAAGGGAGGGGCAGCTCTTCTTTCTTTTTGCTACACAGAGAGCAATGCTCAGGTGACTGCAGTCCAGGGAATCTGGTGCTAAAATCCTCCACTTGAAAAAAACATTTTGATTTGAGCATCCATGACTGGTTAGATTCAGAAAGCACATTTAAGGCAAGAATCTCAAGTCTCTTGGGACAGCAATACTACATCAGCTCCTGGATTCTAAAGGGCTCATTTTTTCACATCTCTGAAATTGCAAGTTTTGGAAGATTCTCGCGGGGTGCCACAGCAGAGGCAAAGTTGTCCTCAGCTGATGTTGCCTGTGCATGTCTGAAGGTGGCCAGTAACAGGCAAGAACTGTTTATCTGATTGTCACCTTAGCTGATTCCCTGCATCGGTAGCAGCACATGCAATTGCATTTAACCTAGTTTTAGGTTCATAACTGCCACTTAAAAGGCCTGGAGTGATTATAATATAATTAAATAGTGGTTATCATGTATGCAGAAGAGTCTGAAGTCACATTCAGGGAATAAAAATCTGTAAGTAAAGTGATTATCTAGCATGAGCAGAATGGCTGCACCTTTGTACTTTGTCATGAAGCAAAGTTCAGCTACAAGAGATGACCCAAGCAGGGAAGAGAGCTGAATTTATAGTGTCGATGCAAATAATCCATAATCAATCTATAAATCAAAATTGGGGTGAAATGAATGAATAAGTGTACAGTATGCTACTTAGCCAACTATTGAGGACCATAGAACGCAAGGCCTTCCTTCCCCAAGGAAGGAAGGGCACCAAAGAAGTGGGCTGTACAGAGTGGTTATATACTGTCAGACAGCATGTATCACATACGATTGCAATGTCTCTTTTACAATAGCTACAAGATTGCCCTGCCCGATTGCCCTGTCAGCATAGCGATTGATGGACACAGCAGGTGGCAAGTCTGCTGTCTTATGGGTGTGGCAGGTAGCAGGTCTGTTGGGTGGTCACAGGATGAGCGCAGCAATCAAATCCTAGCCTAGGGAGAAATGCTTATCCTTAAGGAAATGCCAGTGTGGGGGAAGTTGCATCCTTATCTTAAGGGCATTTACTCTTCTCTTTGGGATGTGGTAAAGCAGATACACAATGCACGTTAAAGGTGACAGGCCATTTTGGAAAAACAAACTCAGGCCGAATTAGTTTTACACCAAATGGCTTCCTCATATGCTCCAATATATCCTGTTGCTTGCCATTTATTTATCAATAGAAAGCCCCCTTCCATCTTTCTCTTTGAGACAGGGGTAAACTTGTGGTGCTATCACATGCCTTGTGATGTATTAAGGGCAGAAGAACTTGTCAATTTCTAGAACAGCTTATATTTTTGTTAAATAACAGAATATATGTGGTGGTTGGTATGACCAATTTCTGACACAAACAAGTATCATTCAATAGTTTCCAGTTCACTTTCAAAGAAACAGTTTCAATTACATTTGTGACTTTGGATTCGTTACTTTCTCCCTCGGTATCTCAGTTTCCTTACACCTGAACCGTAGTTTAGTAAAAGTAACTATGGTGTCTCAAAGGTTGGGAATTAAATGAGCTGATATTTCAAAGCACTTGGAACATGGCTGGCACATAGTAAGTGCTGTACCAGTGTTTGCTGTTATTATTAATCTCATTACTGCAATATGTACATGAAATTAGAGAAAATAAAATGAGAAAGTTTAAGCAAACACACAAACCAGAAAGAATCCCTTGTCTTCCAATACGCTTTCAAAGTACATGGGTGATCTTGAAAGTGGTAAAATGACCAAGGTCACAAACAAGTTCTGAAGAGCAGAGTGTGGCAGCTGGTGTCTCAGGGATGCTGCACAAAATGACCTGTGGTCAAAGCAGAAAATGCTACAGAATCTTGAAGATTTCTCAAATTATGAAATCTTAAAATGTGAGTATTGATGGGAAAGTATTATGTAATTGAATGAATAAATGTACGGTTTGCTACTTAGCCAAAAACACTGCATATATTTAATGCAGACTTAATTTTTCCCTTCAAAAACTATTAATAAATTCATAGTGCAGCTTAGAAATGACAAAAGGCTTTACGTATTTTTAAGACATCCCAGGTGCCAGGTGCTGGCACTTTACATTGATTCTATCTCCTAATCCCTACAACAGATCAAAGCACATTTTAGAGATGAGGACACTGGAGATTAGAAAAGTTAGCATAAGTAACATGTTCAAGGCTACACTGCTAGTCATTGTAGCTGAGTGATGGAGAGAACGTTAAATTCTAGTGGTTCCTCATTAAAAGATAAAGAATATTTGCGTTACTGTGACAGGACTCTTTCAGTCGCAAGTTTGTTAACAACAGTTTCAGGCCAAGAGATTTAACATGTTGATTTACCTTGGAGGGGCAGGAATGAGGCTGACTTAAGATGTGATTAGATCCAGGGACTCAAACTTGTCATCAGATTCTCTGTCTCTCTGTTTCTCTGTCTCTCTCTCTTCCTAGGGAAGACAGCCAATATCAGCTCTAACACCCCTTACATTATCCCACCTTAACAACTTCAACAGAAAGACAGATATCTTTCTCACAGAGTCCATACGTAAAGTACCAGAGAAGATTACCTTTGGACCAATCTCTGTTGCTAGGGAGATGTGGTACAATGTGGTACAGCCTGATTGGTCAGGTCTGGGTCATGTGATTCCCTCATCTTGTGGTGCCTCATAATATTCGGTAAGATATTTAAGATCAAGCTGATTCTAAGCCATGTAACTATTAAACAAAAAGACCTTTGCATGTGAGACCTCTGGTCTGTGAGAGAAATGAGGGACAACCTTGACTGTTAGCACTGCTGACTTGTTTCATTTCCTTATCTTTATGCTTCCACCTAAGAGTTCCCTCTTTTAATCCCAAAATTACCTGGAAGACTAGGTCACCTTTCTGCAACCATAATTTTATCCTAATTCCTGCGGGGTGAGCATCAAATCCCTTGGACCTGAGCTCTGTATCTAGTCTAGTCTCTACATTCCTAGCCACAGCCCTGTGTGAGGCCATGCATTCAGGTGGTTCCCAAAGGCACCCTGAGGTTGGCAGACTATGAGATTCCCCCAATGTTCCCATCCTCTGGTATTCTAGCCCTTGTGTAAGACCCACCCTTGGAAACTAAGCTGGACCTAGTGACTTGCTGATAACAACAGAATACGGTGAAGTGATGAAATATAAATTTTGAGATCACTGTGGGACAGGACATGAGGGACCTGGGGTCAACTGTCTCAAGGTTGGCTGTCCAAGCCAGGCTGGGGAAGCACAGACTCCCCACAGAACCCAATGACAAATGACCCTGCATTCCTCTTCTACCTGAGAGGTTGCTCCTCCAGATGTCAACTCCACAGTCCCTGCCATCAGACAGGAGAAGGAGGAGGAAGAGATAACCCATGACGATTCTCATCCTGGCGGGAATGAACAGGGGATCTGTCTGTAAAAGGAAAAGAAGGGAAGTGAAGAAACAGGGATTCCCAAAACTAACACCTAGTGAGCCCAAACACTCCACTAGGGAAACTTTATGGTTAGAACGATGAGGAAGGTAACAGTCTCCAATCTCTGTGCTGCTCCCTGTGGCCCAGCTCTCCCTTACTCCAAATTAGAATAATGTCCAAGTGACCCCCAGTGGTGAACATTGTAAATGTCTCTCTGCTTATCTCCAGAACAGACCATCATAGCCACCTACTCTTGTGACGTCCTAATCTGTCTATAAGTATTAGTTTAGTTGTATGCAACAGAAACCAAAATAACAGTGTCTAAATAGGATGAAGCTCATAAGTGTCTCACATGACAGTGAGGCAGGCACTTCAGGGCTGCTAGGGTGACTCTGCACCACGAGGTTGTCCAGGCATCCAGGTTCCTATGACCTTCCTTCTCTGCTGTCCTTGGCATGTTGCCCTTATTAGCATGACCTGAGGTACCTAAGACCATGTCCATGCTCCATGAGCAGGACATGGAAAGCAGAAAAGGAGAAAAGTTTACTTCCCTTAAGGACAAAACCTACAACTTTGCATGTGCTTCATCTGAGTGGCCAGAACTTAGTCAGATGAACACAACTAGCCTTGAGGGAGGCTGGAGAATAAACGCAGTTTTTAATCTGGGTGACTATGTGCCCAGATAAAACTCTATTACTATGGAATAAGGATGACTTTTGCTATACTTAGTGAATTTTTAAAAAATGGGAGCAACAATTGTCCTTATATGTAAAAAATGGAGTAATTTCAGAACATAGTGTTAATTGGTAACAAAGAGGCAGACAGAACGTGTGGTAAAATACCACCTTATAAAAAGGGAAATCTGGGGCCGGCCCTGTGGCTTAGAGGTTAAGTGCGCGCGCTCCACTGCTGGCGGCCCGGGTTCGGATCCCGGGCATGCACCGACGCACACTTCTCCGGTCATGCTGAGGCCGCATCCCGCATACAGCAACTAGAAGGATGTGCAGCTATGACATACAACTATCTACTGGGGCTTTGGGGGGAAAAAACATAAATAAATAAAATCTTTAAAAAAAATAAAATAAAATAAAAATAAAAAGGGAAATCTCTCTCTATAATGCTGTGCTAACTGATAACAGTGATTATGTCCAGGGAAGGAATTTGGAAGAATTCTGGATGACATAGAGGAGGAAACTTATTTTTCACTGTATACTCTTTTAAGTTATATTAATTTTTAAAACCTTGTGCATGTATTACTCGTTCAAAATAAATTTTGAATTACCCAAGGAAAACCCACATTTACTTAGCAAACATTTATTAGGCAGTTCCTAGACAGCAGGCTCTCTGCTAGGCTCCGTGAGTAAAACATCAAGAAATACGCAATGAGGTTGAATAACTTGGTTAATGCAACATGTTATAGTTACTTGTTGGGAAACAGCTTCCAGGAGGAAGCTAACTGAGTGCCTACTGTGTGTCAGATGTTGTGCCACCTGCTGGGGACATAAAGAAGACTAAGGTACATTCCTTTGTCACCTAAATGTCTCACCCAGCTGAGGAACTGTACCAATCCATGATCTTCCAGGACCCCCACTAATTTATCTTATCCCTGTGTGGAAAGTGAGCTCAGGCTTGGAGAGAGAACCTTGGCTCATTTGGCCCCAAAATTAGTGGACAAGTCTAGTTAGAGAACACCAGTTTCCTAATGTAACTGAGTAATCAAAACAAGAGAAAATCAGTAAGAAATAATCTGGATGAAGGGGAAGAAACCAACAAACTGGAATCACAAGAAGTGACTTTGTGACATCTTGCTTGAAAGCCAGCTGGAAGAAACAATGGGAGCCCAGGATTTGCCAGGCAGGATGACACAGGAAAGATAAAAATGGTTCAGTTTAGTGATGATGCTTTCCTAGAGGAGTAGGTGGTCTGAAAAATCAAGGTAGAAATATTCAGGATAACGCCCTCCCAGGTTCACACAAACTCAAGATGCCTTTCCATTTACGCTGAGTCTTGTAGCAGGACGGTGCTTTGACAAACAAGCTCAGCTCTGCAGACCATCTTGTCCGAGGCAGGATCCATGGTCACAACGATCTTGTTCAGTGATTGTCCAGCCTGTGTGTGAACACAGCCAGTGCAGAGGCCTCACCACCTTCAGTTCCTGCTTTCTCTGACCTGGAACATCCCTGTGCAGACAGAGTCTAAGACGGCACCCAGTGATCCCCACCTCCTGGTGATCAATCCTTGTGGAATCTCTTCCCACTGAGTGTGGCAGAAACCTGTGACTTGCTTCTAACCGATAGAATATGGCAACAGTGATGTTACTTCTGTGATTAGATCATATAAGATCACGACTTCTGTTTTGCTAGCCAGCCCTGTCCACTGCCTTCTTGACTTGCAAGCTCTGATGAACCAACCAGCTGTGTTGGAAAGGTCCACATGGCAGGGAACAGAGGCCTCCATGCTAACAGCACAAGAGGAAATACTCTCACTCCTCTTCCCTAGGGCAGCCCTTCCCTTTCTTGAAGACAGACATCTACTTTCCCTTTATCAGCATAAATATCCAAGTTCTCTTACATCCCAGTTGCTTTCCTCTCACCATCCAGGAGGCCCCAGTGGGGAGCAGCAGGCAGGGTGGGAGGAAGTGCCCATGAGCAGGGATGTGACTAGTCCTCTCCTCATGTTTTCACCTTGGAGAGCAGATGTGACCAGAAAGTCGGTTGGAAGAAGAGAAGTCAGGGGCAGTGGGATTGGAAGGAGATGAGTGAACACCTCAGTGTCTCTCAGGCCCATGTGGGTCTGTGCTTTCAAGCTGTGAAATAAAACAGTCAGGAATAAGCTCTGCCATGGCTAATGCTGGTCTTTACCCCTTCAGGATAGCCCACCTCACACCCCAAACGACAACGCCATTGATTCCCCATAGCTCAGCTGTGACCCTCCCTTCCCACCACCTCACCCAAACACACTCCATCAGCCAAGAGAACCAGCTCTCCTGTCACTTCAAACCCCATGGACTCACCTGTAAGGACTGTGAGAAATGCAATAGACTCCCTACCAGTCTCAGTGCCTGGAGAAGAAAGGGAAGATGTCAGAGTCCACAGGAGAAGGTGACCCTTAATGAGGCAGGTGTACAGTGTAAAGGAGTCAACATAACAGAGTGGGAATTTGGGGTCAGGAGTCAAATGGTTTCCTTAAAGTCATGGCTCAGCCAGTTGAAAGTCAATGTCTCACTGGCCTCAGATTCCTTGTCTGAAAATGAGGTTGATAGCTATCTCCATCTCATAGTGCTCCTATGAGGTTTAAATGATTTAATTCATGTAAATCCCTTAGAACAGTGTCTGACACTTTTATTAAGGCAGAATCCTAGAAAGGGAGGGTGTCTCACTCTTTAGTTCCTGTTTCCTTCTTCCAGGAAGGAAGGGCCACTTCTTCCCAACACTCATCTTACTTGCCTGTAGCTGGAGAGCTGCTCTGTCCCATGGGGTAGGGATGGGGCAACCATGAAAAGGCCAACATGGAGCCAAGGATGAGGAAGTTTTAGAGCAATGCACAACCACACGCAAACTCACAAACACATGCACATATACATACAAACACCCATACATGCTTATATATGCTCACAAACACATATAAATATATAAATATTTATATATTTATAAATAGAAATACAAACAAATAACACACAAATAACTAGATATGTTTTTACACGCATGTGAACCCACACAGACAGCCACATGCACATCACACACTGCCTTCAGATTTGGGGCCTGCTTACTCTCACTTAATCTCTTGTAAGAAATTTAAGATCCTGAGGGAGAAGGACTTGAGAAAATTTGTCCCACCAGAAAGAAACCCACTCCCAGGCACTCTGATACTTTCTGGGTCTCATGCGGCCCTGTTCCTGGAACCTTCACAGAGGAGCAGGGGATCTGATCTTATATCAAGATCCTGTAGTCCAGAGGCTGCCATATGCACCAGGTGCCTGGGAACTGGGGCTCTGGGAATCTGGCAGGCCACCAGCCTCTCATCATTTTTGTCCATTCTCAGCCTGCACTCCACAGCCAGGGGTCCCTCCCGGGCTTTGCTGCACAACAGGATGTCTCCACATTAGCTCCAGGATTAACAAGAGCAGAAGTTGCAACTCAGTCCCTTTGGGGTGCGACACTCTTAGGTCAGAACAATGAAACCCAGAATCTCTTCCCCACCTGAGTTCTTGTTGTTCTAGAGCACATCTCTAGTGACCACAGTTCCAACAATTAAAACCTGATCATGAAACTCCAACGGTAACAGCTCCAAGGAGAACCTGCCAGCAAATGCTCCCTTGATGGCGATGGTGGGCTGGGAAGACAGATCTGAGGAGGAAAGAAAGAGTAAGGGGCCCTGACGTCACATCTGAGCCCTGACCCTGCTGAAAGTCTCCAGAAGGGCTCCTGCTTTCCCTTGGAAGAAGCTACACCCCTCATCCCTCTCTTTATTTGATCTCAGGGTGATGGGCTCAGGCAGCCCCTCATGCTGCATGTGGCACATGTATCTCTGCTCCTCTCCAGAAGGCACCACCACAGTATGCTACTTCTGGAAGGTCCCATCCCCCACAGGCCTGGTGTCCACAAGCTCCGTGTCCTGGGTCTGATGCTCCCTTTCATTCTGTCAGGTCAGGGTCATCTCGCTAGGGCAGAAGCCTAGAGCCCAGTAACTCAGGGTGACCTCCCCATCAGGGCTGGGGTGGTGGGTCACATGTTCTGGGAGGCTCTCTGGGGTAGACAAAGCAGAGAGGCTCAGGCAAGGGCTTGTTGAGTAGCATCTACTCCAAACACCAAGACGCCATCATTCTTGATAGTTTGGCTGCCAACCAGGGTGAGGCGAGCAGTGTCCTCTAGGCAGGGGGTAGAGGGAACCAGCAATAAGTTAAGTCGGGTCCAAGACAAGGGCTTGGGAACATTCTCCTCCAGAGCAAGAGTCGCTCCAAAGACTCTCCACCATCTTATCAAGCTATTGGTCCAATGTTTCTAGATAAATGTTTATAGGTACTAACAGTTGTGTGTCTAGCGGGAAAGGGCCAAGTGTGAAAAACCTCCAAGGAACTAAACATAGGGGTGCATATCTCTTTTCAAGTCAGTGTTTGTGTTTTCTTTTTTGTTTTGTTTTTTGGTGAGGAAAATTGTCCCTGAGCTAACAACTGTTGCCAATCTTCCTCTTTTTGCTTGAGGAAAATTGTCCCTGAGCTAACATCTGTGCCAATGTTCCACTATTCTGTATGTGGGACACCACCACAGCTTGGCTTGATGTGCGGTGTGTAGGTCCATGCCCGGGATCCAAACTCATGAACCCCGGGCTGCTGAAGCAGAGCACACAAACTTAACCACTATGCCACTGGGCCAGCCCCCATGTTTGCGTTTTCTTTGGATAAATATCCAGAAGTGGAATTGCTGGATAATCTGATAGTTCTATTTTTAATTTTTGAAGAAACCTCCATACTGTTTTCTATAGTGGCTGCACCAATTTACATACCCACCAAGAGTGCACAAGGGTTCCCTTTTCTCCACATCCTTGTCAACATTTGTTATTTCTTCTCTTTTTGATAATAGCCATTCTAACAGGTGTGAGGTAATATCTCATTGTGGTTTTGATTACATTTCCCTGATGATTAGTGATGTTGAGCATCTTTTCATGAATCTATTGGCCATCTGTATGTCTTCTTTGGAAAAAAGTCTACTCAGATCCTTTGCCCAATTTTTTTCCACCCTTCCCCCTTCCTCTCTGGTAACCACCAATCTGTTCTCTGTGTCTATTTGTTTGTTTGTTGTTGCTGTTTTTATCTTCCACTTATGAGTGAAATTATATGGTATTTGACTTTCTCCATCTGACTTATTTTGCTTACATAAGACCCTCAAAGTCCATCCATGTTGTCACAAATGGCAAGATTTCAACTTTTTTATGGCTGAGTAGTATTCCATTGTGTGTGTGTATATATATATATATATATACACACCACATCTTCTTTATCCATTCATCTGTTGATGGGGACTTAGGTTGTTTCCAAGTCTTGGCTATAGTGAATAATGCTGCAATGAATATAGGGATGCAAATATCTTTTCACATTTATGTTTCATGTTCTTTGGATAAATATTCAGGAGTGGAATAGCTGGATCATATGGTAGTTCTATTCTTAACTTTTTTTGATGACTCTCTGTACTCTTTTCCATTGTGGCTGCACCAGTTTGCATTCCCACCAGCAGTGTATGAGGGTTCCCTTTTCTCCACACCATCTCCAACCCTGGTTATTTCTTGTCTTGTTAATTATAGCCATTCTGACAGGCATGAGGTGATACCTCATTGTAGTTTTGATTTGCATTTCCCTAATAATTAGTGATGTTGAACATTTTTTCATGTGCCTGTTGGCCATCTGTGTATCTTCTTTGGAAAGATGTCTGTCCAGATCTTTTGCCTATTTTTTAATTGGGTTGTTTGTATTTACGGTGTTGAGTTGTATGAGTTCTTTCTATTTTTTGGATATTAACTCCTTATCAGTTACATGATTTGCAAATAATTTCTCCCAATTGTTAGGCTGTCTTTTCATTTTGTTGATTGTTTCCTTCCCTGTGCAGAAGTTTTTAGTTTGATGTAGTCCCATTTGTTTAGTTTTTCTTTTTTTTTCCTGTGCCTGGTGAGACATGGTATTCAAAAGGATACTGCTAAGACCGACGTCGAAGAGCAAACTGCCTATGTTTTCTTTGAGAAGTTTTATGGTTTCAGGTCTTACATTCAAGTCTATAATCCGTTTTGAGTTAATTTTGTGTGTGGTGTAAGATAATGGTCCACTTTCATTCTTTTGCATGAGGCTGCCCAGTTTTCCCAGCACCATTTATTGAACAGACTGTCCTTCCCTCATTGTATGTTCTTGGCTCCTTTGGCAGCAATTAGTTGACCACATATATCTGGATTTATTTCTGGGCCCTATATTCTGTTCCTTTGATCTATGTGTCTGTTTTTATGTTGATACCATACTGTTTTGATTACTATAGCTTTGCAATATAGTTTTTGTGTGTGTGTGTGTGTGTGTGTGAGAGAGAGAGAGAGAGAGAGACAGAGACAGAGAGAGAGAGAGAGAGAGAGAGAGAGAGAGAAGAAGATTGGCCCTGAGCTAACATCCATTGCCAATCTTCCTCTTTTTGCTTGAGGAAGATTGGGCCTGAGCTAACATCTGTGCCAATATTCCTCCACTTTGTATGTGGGACGCCACCACAGCATGGCTTGATGAGTGGTGTGTAGGTCTGTTCCTGGGATCTGAACCCACTCATGAACCCCAGGCCGCTGAACTGGAGCGTGTGAACCTAACCACTGCACCACCGGGCTGGCCCCTCTAATATAGTTTTAAATCAGGGAGTGTGATACCTCCAGTTTCTCTCAAGATTGCTTTGGCTATTTGAGGTTTTTTGTGTTTCCATATAAATTTTAGCATTGTTTGTTCTATTTCTGTGAAAAATGCCATTGAAATTTTGATAGGGATTGCATTAAATCTGTAGATTGCTTTGGGTTGTATGGACATTTTAACAATATTAATTCTTCCAATCCATGAACACAGAATATCATTCCACTTATTTTGCCTTCTTCAATTTCTTTCATCAATGTCCTATAGTGTTCAGTGTACAGGTCTTTCACCTTATTGGTTAAATTTTTTCCTAGGTATTTTATTCTTTTTGATGAAATTATAAATGGAATTTTTTCTTAATATCTCTGATGGTTTGTTATTAGTATATAGAAATACAACATATTTTTGAACATTGATTTTGTATCTGCAACTTTACTGAATTCGCTTATTCTAAAAGTTTTTTGGTGGAGTATTTATGGTTTTCTATATATAATATCATGAGATCTGCAAATAGTGACAGTTTGACTTCCTCCTTTCCAATTTGGATGACTTTTATTTCTTTTTCTTGCCTAATTGCTGTGGTTAGGACTTTCAATACTATGTTGAATAAAAGTGGTGAGAGTGGGCATCCTTGGCTTGTTCCTGATCTTAGAGGAAAAGCTTTCAGCTTTTCACTGTTGAGTATGATATTAGCTGTGGGCTTGTCATATATGGCCTTTATTATGCTGAGGTACATTCCCTCTATATTCACTTTGTTAAGAGTTTTTATTGTAAGTGGATATTAAATTTTTTCAAATGCTGTTTCTGCATCTATTGAGATAATCATGTGATTTTTCTTCTTCATTTTGTTAACATGGTGTACCACATTCATTGATTTGCAAATATTGAACCATCCTTGCATCCCTGGAATAAATCCTTCTTCATCGTGGTGTATGATTCTTTTAATATACTGTTGAATTCAATTTACTAATATTTTGTTGAGAATTTTTGCTTCTATGTTCATTAGAGATATTTGCCTGTAATTCTCCTTTTTTGTGACATCCTTGTGTGGTTTTGGTATCAGGGTAATTCTGGCTTTGTAAAATGAATTTGGAAGTATTCTCTTCAGTTTTATTTTTTGGAAGAATTTGAGAAGGATTCCTATTAATTCTTCTTTGAATGTTTGGTAGAATTCACCAGTGAAGCCATCTGGTCCTGCACATTTGTTTGTTGGAGGTTTTTGATTGCTGATTCAATCTTCTTACTAATAATCAGTGTGTTCAGATGTTCTATTTCTCAATGATTCAGTTTTGGAACGTTGTATGTTTCCTGGAATTTATCCATTTCTTCTAGGTTGTCCAATTTGTTGGCATATAATTGTTTGTAGCAGTCTCTTGTGATCCTTTGTATTTCTGTGATATCAATTGTAACATCTCCTCTTTTGTTTCTGATTTTATTTGAATCCTCTCTCTTTTTGTCATGGTGAGCATAGCTAAGTGTTTATCAATTTTGTTTATCTTTTCAAAGAACCAGCTCTTGCTTTCATGGATCTCTTCTATTTTCTTTTATTTCTGCATTTCATTTATTTCTTCTCTGATTTTTATTATTTCCTTCCTTCTACTAATTTTGGGTGTCATTTGTTCTATTTCTAGTTCTTTGAGGTGTAAAGTTAGGTTGTTTGAGACTTTTCTTGTTTCTTGAGGTAGGCATTTATCACTGTGAACTTCCGGCTTAGCATTGCTTTTGCTGCATCTCAGAAGTTTCAATATATTGTATTTCCATTTTCATATGTCTCAAGGTATTTTTTGATTGCTCCATTATTTCTTCATTGACCAATTGTTCAGTAGCATGTTATTTAATCTACACATATTTGTGAATTTTCCAGTTTTCTTCTTGTAACTGATTTCCAGTTTCATACCACTGTGGTTAGAAAAAAATGCTTGATATGATTTCAATCTTTTTGATTTCATTAAGACTTGTTTTCTGTTCTAACACATGATCTATCCTTGAGAATGTTTCATGAGCACTTGAGAAGAATGTGTATCCTGTTGCCTTTGGAAGGAATGTTCTGTATATATCTGTTCAGTCCATCTGGTCTAACATGTCATATAAAGCTGATGTTTCCTTATTGATTTTCTGTCTAGATGATCCATCCTTTGATGTAAGTGGGGTACTAAAGTCTCCTACTATTATTATATTGCTATTTCTCCCTTTAAGTCTGTTAATATTTGCTTTATATATTTAGGTGCTCCTATGTCAAGTGCATATATATTTATAAAAGTCGTATCCTCTTGTTGTATTGACCCCCTTTACCATTATGTAATGTCCTTCTCTGTCTCATTACAGTCTTTGTTTTCAAGTCTGTTTTCTCTGATATAAGTATAGCTACCCCAGCTTTCTTTTTGTTTCCATTTACATGGGATATCTTTTTCCACCTCTTCACCTTCAGTGTGTTTGTTCTTACGTCTAAAGTGAGTCTCTTGTAGGCAGCATATAGATGGCTCTTTTGTTTTTATCTATTCATCCACTCTATGCCTTTGGTTAGAGAATTTAGTCCTTTTACATTTAAAGTAATTATTGATAGGTATGTACTTACTGCCATTTTTCAAATTGTTTTCTGGCTTTTTTTTGTGTGTGTGTGGTTCCTCTCCGTTCTTTTCTTTTTCCCTTGCTCTTTTCCTTTGTGGTTTGATGACTGTCATTAGTGGTACACTTAGATTACTTTCTCATTATCTTTGGGGTATCTACTATAGGTTTTGCTTTGTGGTTAACATGAGGCTTACATATAACAACCTATATTCATAACAGTCTATTTTAAGTTAATAACAATTTAAGTTTGAATGCGTTCTAAGGCTCTATATTTTTACTCCCCCCCCCAACAGGTTTTATGTATTTGATGTCACATTTTACACCTTCTTTCTTGTGTATCCCATAACAAATTATTACAGTTACAGTTATTTTTACTACTTTTGTGTTTTAACCTTCATGGCAGCTTTATAAGTGATTAATCCACTAACTTCACTATATATTTATCTTTACTGGTGAGATTTATACTTTCATATGCTCCCTTGTTACTAATTAGTACCCTTTCTTCTCAGGTTAAAGAAATCCCTTTAACATTTCCTGAAAGGCTGGTTTAGTGGTGATAAACTACTTTAGCTTTTGCTTGTCTGGAAAACTCTTTATCTCTCTTTCAATTCTGAATGATAACTTTGCCATGTGGAGTATTCTTGTTTGGAAGTTTTTTCTTACAGCACTTTTGATATATCTTGACACTCCCTTCTGCCCTGCAAAGTTTCTGCTAAAAAATCTACTGATAGTCATATGGGGGTTTCCTTGTATATAACAAGTTGTTTTTTCTTGCAACTTTTAAGATTCTCCCCTTGTCTTAAACACTTGACATTTTAATTATAATGTGTATTGGTGTGGGTCTCTTTGGCTTCACCTTATTTGGAACTCTCTGGGATTACCGGATCTGTATGTCTGTTTCCTTCCCCAGGTTAGGGAAGTTTTCAGCCATGATTTCTTCAAATTAATTTTCTTCCCCTTTCTCTCTCTCTTCTCCTTCTGGGACCCATATAATATGAATGTTAGTTCACATAGTGTTGTCTCATAAGTCCCTTAAGATATCTTCACTCTTCTCCATTCTTTTTTCTTTTTGCTGCTGTAATTGAGCGCGTTCCACTGCCCTGTCTTCAAGGTCACTGATCTTTTATTCTGTTTCATCTAGTCTGTTGTTGAATCCCTCTAGTGTATTTTTCAATGCAGTTATTGTATTCTTCTCCTCTATTTAGTACTTTCTCATATTTTCTATCTCTTTGTTGAAGTTCTCACTTTGTTCATCCATTCTTCTCTAGCATTTGATGAGCATCTTTATGACCAGTACTTGGAACTTTTTATCAAGTAAATTACTTATCTCCATTTCATTAAGGTTTTTTCCTGATATTTTGTCTTGTTCTTTTGTTTAGAACACATACCTCTGTTTCTTCATTTTATTTGACTGCCTGTGTTGGTTTCTATGCGTCAGATGAAACATCTACCTCTCCCAGCCTTGAAGGATTTGCCTTGTGTAGGAGATGAAACTTATCACTCAACCTTTTCATAGCTCTTGTTTATCTCTCAAACCTTTATGATTGTCAAGCAGCTTATTTTATTTTTCTTAGCTCCCAGTAGTTGAGGATGTCTCAAGACCTGTCACTGTTCCAAAAGGGAGGATCTCAGTCAGCACTTAGATTCAGATTGATTGGAAGACAAACTCTCAGGCAGCAGCTTGCATTAAAGAATGCAAATATATATAGTCCTGTGGGGCCACAAGCATAAGCCTCACTGGCTATCAGAGCCAGGCAATCTGGAGGTGTCCCCTGGATGACAGTCACAAAAATTCAGGGCTCCACATGAGTGTATAAGCTCCTTTCTGGGAGACACCAGTGAGCTGAAGCAAGGCCAGGGGAGAGCATAAAGATGGTGTTCCCCACGCTATGTTCCCTTAGAGCACCTCTGTAGCCCTCAAATGTGTTCCAAACCTGAAGCCTGCCCCTCAGACCAAAGCTCCAAGACAAGCAAGTAGGCGTCTTTCACAGAAAGACTGGGGGTATGTTTCAGTCTGTTATCTGTGCAGTGCCCCAGGAGTGGTAGTCTGTCAAGAACTGTCTCTCTAGTTGTCAAAATCCCATGGGACCTATGAACACAAGCCCCTCCTGGCCTCTAGAGCCAGGCAATCAAGGGACATCCCTTGGGTGGCAGTCACAAAAACCAGAGTACCAGATGTGTATAGAAGCTCCACACCAGAAGATACTGCTGCTCTGGAGCACAGCAGAGTGAGCATGAAGACAGCACCCACTGGCTGTGGTGAAGCAGAGAGGGAATGCAAAGATGGCGCCCCTCAAAAAAAGGAAAAGAACAAGAAAAAGATGGCACTCATTGGCTTTAGCAAGGGAGAGGGAGAGCACAAAGATGGCTTCCACCAGCCTTCATCCCTGGAGAATGTCCCAGCACTCCCCTGCCCCTCAGACCAACACTTTAAAATTAGCAAGAGTCCCTTTCACACAAAGACTGGGCACTTTTCAACGGGCTGCTTCTGCGCTGGATTCTGGGGCAAGTGAATCTGCAGGCCAGCCCTTTAAGAACCATTTCGGGATTCGCCACAGCCCTGCGGGTCTCATGGGTGCGAGCCCCATTGGTTTTCAAAGCTAGGTGTTTTGGGTGTTCATCTCTCAGGGGCTGGTCTTAAAAGTTGGGGTGCCTGATGTAGGGTACAAATCCTTTGCTCCTCAGGGAGAAGCTCCAGGTTTTGATGTCTCTCCTAATTGTGGATCTCTGCGCTGGGGATGGGATTTGTAGTAAGATTTGTCTCAGCCTTTTCTGCCCGCTCACTGTGTTTTTTTTCTCATTTTACCAATGTGAGGGGGTCCTTACACTAGTTTTTAGGATTTTTTCGGAGGAAATTGTTCCATGTGTAGCTGTAGACTTGCTGTGTCCCTGGGAGGAGATGAGTTTGAGATCCTACATTGCCATCTTGAACCTGAACCCAACAAATTCCTTTAAAGACATAATTTACCAAACTGAATTAAGAAGAAATAGGAAACCTAAGTAATCCTGTATGAATTAAAGGTATTAAATTCATAATTTAAAAATATTCCACAAAGAAAACTCTTGGCTCAGATGGCTGCACTGGTGAATTCCATCAAAAAATTAATTATTAACACCAGTCCTACACAAACTCTTGGAGAAAACAGAGGTGGAAGAAACACTTTCCAAATCATTTTTCTGAAGCTGGTATTATGCTGATATCAAAACAAGACAAAAATATCAAAAGGTAACTTCAGACCAATGTCTCTCATGAGTCCTTAAGGAAATATCAGCAAAATGAACCCAACACATTATGACCCAGTAAGTTTCATCTCAGGATGCAAGTTTGGATGAATATATAGACATCAATCTAATGTATGATATTAATAGAATAAAGAACAATAACCATAGGATCATCTTTGAAAGGCATTTTAAAAATTCAACACCCATTCATAATAAAATCTCTCAGCACACTAAGAATAAAAGGCCACTTCTTCAATTTGATAAAGGGCATCTGTTAAAAACTTATAACTGATATCATATTTTATGGTGAAAGACTGAATATTCTCTACTTAACAGTATACATTAACACATAGATATGTGGGAGCAGGGCACGGTCAACCTGATGTAGCTGGTCCTGGGCACAGTCAAGTCAAAGGAGCTGGGGCCCTGGCACGGTGGAGCCGGGACAGCTGGGGTCATGGGGCAGTCCAGCCGTAGCAGCTGGGCTATGGCGCAGTGAGGTCTGAGCTGCCCCTGCCTCTGGTGCAGGGGCACAGGCACGCCCTACCTCTGGTGGGGCCTGGTCGCCTGGGAGCCTGGGGGCCGCTGCCTCTGGGGGTGGGGCACTGGCACCTGGGGGCGCTGCCTCTGGGGGCGGGGGACGGTCGCGCTGCAGCTGCTGGTGGTGCTCTGGCATCTGGGAGCGTTGCCACTGCTGGTGAGGCCCCTGGCCCTGGGGGATCACCACCCCTGGTACCCAGGCACCTGGGGACCAAGCCGAGCCGCTGCTGGGCTGAGGCTGCAGGGCCGCTGTGCTCAGGCGCCAGGCGCGCGGGTGGGCGGGGGAGGGGCGCTTACTTGCGCCTCCCGGATCTCAGAGGTCTCTCGCCCTGCGGCAGCTCTCTGCTCTCCTGAGGGGCTAGCTCATGGAAAGTACCCTCACAACAGTTGGCTCCCTCTGTAGGGGGATTCCCCGCAGGCTGTGAGGGGTCTCGGAGAGTGCCGGTTTTCCTGCCGGGAGCTGCCCCTCCCCCTCCCTGTGAGAGCCGCGTGGTCTCAGTCTCAGGGTGGCAGTCCTTTGGGAAGGACAGCAGCTCCTCTTACCTCCTTCCACTTACTCTGGGGATTCCAGCACCTCAGTCCTCAGGTGTACAGTTGCCTGGGTGCCTCAGACTCCCCTGTGTTATGTGAATAGCTTCTGTTGGAGTATGAATGTCCTTTTTGTTGTGTCTTAGAGGGGGAGAGTTTAATGGGGGAAGCTCACTCTGCCATGATGCTGACGTCATTCCGCATTTTATCTTTTTATTTTTATCAAATGGTTATATGTACGTAGTTTAAAAAGTCCCATGCTTACACAATGCTTGTTTTGAAAACAGCTGTCCCCTCCCATTTCCTGAATCTCAGAGACTACCTGTCTTAGTTCTTTTAGCTGATTCTGTAATTGTTATTTCTGTGCTTCTAAATACTATACTTATAATACTCCTTCGTTTTTCAGTTTTAGAGAATTGGCTTTTCTTTCGCACACACCCTCATCCTCCCAATATAATCACTTTACAGTTTTGATGAGCTCAATGTGCAGTGTCTGCATTACTGTGACCATGTAAACGTTAGTCACAACTGAGCATTTAATAGGCTATGACTGCTTTTCCTTTCTTGAATCAACTTTTTATGTTCCCTGGAGTTAGTAAATATCTTGTTTCTTGATTTGCTCAGTTGCTGCCCCCAGAGTCTAAATGTTCATGAACATATTTGAGCACGTCTGACCAGCTTCCTCTTTGTGAAGACACCTGTCCCACAGCCTCAGTCCTGCCACACGTGGACTGGTTCCCTGCACACCTGGGGCAGGGCTGACATCCCGGATCTCCTTCACCTCATCCTGGGAGCACTTTGTCTCTCTCTTGTTCTGGCTCCCCTGTTACCTGGATCCTATTTTTCCCCTTTTTTGGTTTTCTCCGTCATTGTTCCCCACTTTGCTGGCAGTATCCTGAGGAAGGGAACATGGAAATAAAACATTGAAACCCTAAACATCTGAAATGTCCTTAGGCTGCCCCAGCCCTTACTCACATCTTGACTTGATATAGAACTCTGTGTTGGAATATTTTTTCCTCAGGATTTTGAAGGCATTGCTGCAATGTCTTCTGGCCTCCAGGCCTGTGTTTGTTGCCTCTCTAAGTCTTCAAGGTCTCTTCTTTCCACCCTGTTTCTGAAATTCCATTGTGATTGTCATGGTGTGGGTCTGTTTTCATCTACTGTAGTAAGAACTTGGTTAGGCCATTCAAAATGAAAATTTTTGTCTGTAAGCCCTGAGAAATTTTCTTGAAATTTTTTTTACCATTTCCTTCTTTCTATTCTTTCTGAAACTGGTATTACTAACATGTTGGAATCCCTAATTGATAGACTAATATTCTGGTAGGTCTTCTCTCCTGCTTGCCATGACTTTCCATCTGTACTACTTAGTGGGAGTATGACTTTAATCTTCCAGTTCATCTACTGATTATTCATTTTTATGATGATATTTTTAATTCCCAAGAGCTCTTTCTTGTTCTATGATTCTATATAATTGCATATAATTCTGTTTTTGTTTCATATGCTATATATATTCTACATCTATTATGTATTATTGACAGTAGTGGTGGGGACCTGTCAGGTCTCCTGTTTATCTGCTTTCATGTCATCATAAACTCTTTCCTCACAGCACTTAGCTCAGTAGTGACTTCATTTATCTTTGTCATTTCTGCTAAATGTCCATCTCCCTCAGGACAATGCAAGCTCCATATCACCAGGGTCTTATTCTTTCTCTTCACTGGATCTCTAGATTCTAGCTGATCCTGATCCACTAGAGGCCTCAAAATATACGCTGGGTGATGGACTTCACTGCGGTTTGGGCAGTTAAGTCACACTGCCCCCTGATGTCCTCCTGAGCTCTGAGCCTAGTGGCCTCCTTTCCTAAAACATTATGGAATATTGAAACAGTTTCATTTCCATGGGGTGCAGAGTCATATCCACTACCTGATGGCAGGGAACTAATGGAAGAATAGTCAACAGGGCTCTGTGAGAAAATACCCGGGGTTGAAACTCAGCTCCACTCCCTCCTAAACCTCTCTGAGTCTCCCTTTCCCTGTTGGTACAAAGGGATCACATGCTGGGTGCCTCGTGGGTTTTCTCTGAGGATTAAATTTGACCCTCTATGTAAATCATGGCATCATTGCCTGAGACATATTAAGTGTTCCTCTATTCATAGTCACCATCATTATATAGATTATAGCATTTAGATAAATTCCATTCTTTTGCTTTTATAAACCACAATTCAAGAAACATCCTTGAACACATATTTTTGAGAACATGTGTGATTATCTTCTTAGGATAAATTCCTAAAAGAAAAATTTCTGCATCAAAATGTAAGCATACCTAAATTGTTGCAGTGTTTTGCAAAAGTGCCATTTAGAAGTTTTATACTCCTTATCTGTACCTCAGATCTGAAAAAAGCCTAACACTTTATTAAAATTTAATGTAATCATTAACTATATGATTCTTTCTCTTAATTTTCTTACTTCAGGATAGAGATGAGCAAAAGACTCTGGGCTTTAGACAACTTTCTCTGAGTGATTAAGAAAGTCAGCTTTGTGCTTGGCACACTTAAAAATAATTTTATGTTATATAATCTTTTGGTAACATTAATATTTAGACCATGTCTGGGGAATCTAATATTCAATTACTAAATTAAGTGTCCTTTTTACTACTTACTTCGTAACCTATAATATTGTTCAAGTAAATACAAATTGACAAAATTGGTAAGAAGAGGGAAAAAAAGAAATTTTGTATTCTAGTTTTCAATCCTATCAAGCTGTATGACAGTACATTTTCCCTATATTCTGGCCAATATCCTCATCATTTCCTTTTATCTTTGCCAAACTGATAGATTTTCATTTTTATCCCCATTTCTTATTCCACATTCTCATTTTTGTTCACAATTATTGCCAATATATTTGTTTGACATTTGCATTTCTTCTTTTCCAGCTTGCTTTTAATATATTTAATTACTTTCTGATTGAGATGTGCATATTTAAAAATATTAAACTTAAGAAAGAAGAAAAGCAGCTCCTGATATCTGGGAACTGGTCTGACACTTACAGCTAGACCTCAGTCTTGTCAGAAGGCAGCCTGGTGCTCACCACTTGGCCATGTTGTTCTACTGTTGGACAGACCATCTTACAAAACATTCACATCAGACAAGGACACTCTGAGACCATGACAAAGTGAGACAAAACAAGCCCACTACATCATTTTATTTAAGCACAGACAAAAACAAGGCACAGTGCAACTCACAAAATATCAAACATCCCCCTTTGCTGGCTCATATGAGCGACCACTGCTTCTTTCCAGTTACAGCTTTATCCTTGCTCTAGTCGGCCCTGTCTACAGACAAGATTTATTGAGATGCCCAATAGTAGAACTGCCCCCATTTCCTCACAACATCCAATCTAGAGTGAACCTCTGCCTCATAGAGCCTCACCCAAATCACCCAACCAAAGCCCAAATCCTGTAATACATTCTTTCTAACACCCTCATCCTAAGACTCCACACAGTTTCACATGGTGCACATTCCCCTCTCTACGATGTGTTCAACCACAGGTGTGTTCCTGGTGGTCTTTGGCTCAAGCATATTGACACATTACCGTTTTCTCTGTAAATTTTTTTGTGTTTTTGAGCTTGATTATGGGTATGTGTCTGAATATTTGCACTTGTGACATAGAGAAATTTTATTTTTTCTTTATGGTTTTTCTTCTTTCAGTCATGCTTAGAGAATCCTTCTTTACTCCACAATTGTAAAAATTTCGTGTATATTTTCATCTAGGTAGAGATGAGGAGAGACAGGTCTGAGGGTGAAGGGAAAGAGAATTGTTTGAATTTAGGGAAATGTGATGGGGGAGTGGGGGGCAATACCCAAAGAGTTCTAAGGTGGTAGAATTCTAAGGTTAAATCTTTTGCTTATATTTTAAAAATATGTCTATAGGGCCTATATCCTTCTCTTACTTTCATGTTGCTCGAGGTGCAGATTCTTACCTCTCTATTAAAAATAAGAATCTAAATATAAATTTTCTTCAAATTCTTGCTGTGAGGTGGGACTGGTGGGTTAATTAAAGGAAAGATTCTTAAAACTTGAGAGTGGAAACAAAACCTGAGAACTTTCCAGAATCCGCATGTTTGCTGTGCTGAGTCTGTTGCAAGTGGGGGCAAGAGAAGGCTCTGAGTAGCCCAACATGGACAGTGCCTGTTCCCAGTAGGTCCCAAGTGCATTATGGGCTTTGAGATTGTCCCTCCTCTGCTGGGTCATCTCTCTGCTCCTTTTTCCTTGTCCCCTCAATAGAAGCTTGTCCCCCTAGGACCTGTGATCACAGGGACTCGGACATCACCTGGGTTTTGTTATGTCTCCAGGACTGTGGGCAGTGGGGGCTTCATGTGCCTGGGTCAGCCTAGGCTCAGGCCTGGGTCTGGCCCTCAGCCTCCATCTTTTGTGTATTTATTTGTTGTTTCTTTGTTTCTGTAGGAGGTTGTTCCTAATCTTGTTCTTCTGTGTGAGTTCTGGTCTCATTCTTCTCTGGGTGTCCCTGTCTCTGACAGCAGCAGGAGTCATTTTGCCTGTCATTGTCCCCACAAGGCCGATGGTGGCCTCTGCACGCAGGAGACCCTGTGGTATTGAGAGATGTGTTTTCAGACTGTTCAGCTCTTTCCCTCCATGTAGTGATGTTTCTGAATTTTCTTTCCATCTTTTCCCCAATCTTTTTAAGGAATCAGATTCTGATAGTAACAGAGAGGAGAGATAGTTAACCATCTTGGATAAATTCCTGCTGGATTTCTACCTTCTCTACTCTCCTAAGTTTTTTCCCTGCCCTTAGCTCTAGTAATCCAAGTGCTGGCTCCAATCCAAACTCAGGGATTCATAAAGCAGAGTCTTATTTAGATTTATATTTGGTTGGAAAATAGGGCCCATGAGTCAAGGATCATTGTTTTCTGAAGAGAGAAATATAATGGTGTGATGTGGTGTGCAGGAGGGTCGTTGTGGGAAGGAGGGATGGTTGGAGGGTGGGGGGAGAAGACTTCTGAGAAAAGTACATCGATGAGAGAAAAGTGGCATCCATGGCAATGTGAGTGGATGTTGTGCTATAGCTGCCACAAAATAACATTTAATCTGAGGCTGCATTAATAAAGATAATGTTTCTAGAATAGGGACGTGTTCCACAATGACGATTCATTCAACCAATATTTTTTGAGTACTGGCTATATGACACACTATTTTTGCATCTAGAATATATCAGTGAACTAAAAACAGGTGAAAATTGCCAGCCTTGTGGAACATATGTTCTAGTGGGAAGGGGCACACTATATACTCTAAGCAGAGTAAATAAGAGAAGTGTTTATATTAGAAGGAGGTAAGTGCTATGGAGAAGGCGATCCTGATTGTGGATGGGTGGAAATGGAAGATGGCTATTTTACTAGCGTGGTCAGCATGGACCTCATTGAAAAGGTGACCTTTGAGGAAAGATTTGAAGGACATGAGAAAATTACCCATGAGGATGTCTGGGGGAAGTTCTTTCCAGGCAGGGGAACCTCCAGTGCAGATGCACTAGGGCAGGAATGTGTCTTTCAAGACCACACAGACACATTCTTGAAACAGTCAGGAGGCCAGAATGGCTGGAGCAGAGCATAATTGACTGAGATCAGATGAATGGGCAGATCATGTAGGCTGGAGCATATTGGGAGGGTTTGACTTTGAGTGAAACAATTCTGAGCAAAGACAGACAAGGTACGACTTCTCATTTATTTTTTTTATTGTGAAATTTTTGTTGTACATTATTGGTTGTCAGTCACCATATAAGTGCATCCCTGCACCCCTTATGCCCATCTCCCAACCCCCTAGCCCCTGGTAACCACCAAACAGTTCTATCTGTCCGTGTGTTGGTTTATCTTCCACATGTGAGTGAAATCATGAACTGTGTGTCTTTCTCTTTCTGGCTTATTTCACTTAACGTAATACCCTCCAAGTCCATCCATGTACAACTTCCCTTTTAAAAGGATCCATCCTAGCTGCTGTGCTGAGAATAGAATTAAGAGACAAGGGACAAACGAGGCAGTAGGGAAAAGTGTAAGAAATTTTTGCAGTGTTCCAGACTAGAGATGTCGGTTGTTTTGACTGGCGTATGAGTGGTGAAAATAGAGGGAAGTGGTTTGATTCCAGATACATTTTGAAGCATTTGCAGCATTTCCTAATGGATTAAATCTATTGTATGAGAAAGAAGAGTCAAGGACACCAAAAGTTTTGGATTATGCAAGTAGAAAGATAGAGTTGCAGTCAGCAAAGACGGGGAAGACTCTGTAAGGAGCATATTTGAGAAGAGGGCATCACAGGTGTTCAGTTTAAGAGATGTTAAAGAGGAGATGTCTATTAGATACACAAGTGAGGTGTCAGGTTGGCAGTTGGACAGATGAGTCTGGAGATATTTAGGGGTAATATCTAAGCTGGAGAAATAGATTTGGGAAGTGATGCCATAAAAATAATATTTAAAGCCTTGAGAACGGATGAGGTCACCAAGGAAGTGATGACTGTAGAAGAGAAAGGAACAAAGACCGAACCTTAGACCCCCCAGTGCTAAGGGATCTGATCAGACCACACACTCAGGGCAGACTGCACAGTTCTGACACCACATCTAGAAGATGCGGATACCAGGGAGTCTCAAACTTTCCTGTGCACAGGAATCCCCTGTACATCTCATTAAGCCTCAGAAAGCCTGGAGTAGATCCTGAGATTCTGGATTCATAACAAGGTGCTGATGCTGCTGGTCTTCAGAGCACACATTCAGTAGCAAGAACACAGACCAGGATTCCCACATGGGTGTGCATCAGCCTCACCTGTAGCTTGTTAAATAAGTGATACCTGGGCACAGACCTATGCACTACTCATCAAGCCATGCTGTGGCAGTGTCCCACATACAAAATAGAGAAAGATGGGCACAGATGTTAGCTCAGGGCCAATCTTCCTCACCAAAAGCAAAACCACCCAGAAATTAGAAAATACTTTGAGATTAATGAAAATGAAGAGACAACATGCCAAAACTTATGGGATGCTAATAAAGCAGAGCTTAGAGGGAAATTTATAGCTGTAAATGCCTACATTAAAAAGTAAAAAGATCTCAAATCAATAACCTAACTTTCCACCTTAATACATGGGAAAAAGAAAAGCAAACTAAACCCAGAGGAGGCAGAAGGAAGGAAATATACAGATTAGAGTGGAAAATAATGAGCTAGAGAATAAACAATACAGAAAATCAATGAAATCATATGTGGTTCTTTGAAAAGATGGGCAAAATTAACAAACCATCAGCTGAACTCACTAAAAGAAGGAAGACTCAAATTACTAGAATTAAAAATGAGAGAGAGAACATTATCACTGACTTTACAATGGAGAAAAGAATTATAAACATAGTCTATGAACAATTGTATGCAAATCAATAAGGTAACTTAGATGAAATGGACAAATTTCTGGAAAGACACAAACTACTGACCCTGTTTCAAGAAGAAATAAACAATCTGAATATACCTATAACAAGTAAGACTTTAAATCACCAATAAAAAACTACCCATGAAGAATATCCCAGGCCCAAATTGCTTCACTGGTGAGTTCTACCAAATATTTAAAGAAGAATAATACCAATTCTTCACAAACTCTTCCAGAAAATGTAAGAGGAGGGAACACTACTCAACTCATTTTATGAGGCCAGTAATAGTCTGATCCCCAAATCAAAGACATCACAAGAAAAGAAAACTACCGACCAACATCTCTTCTGAATATAGATGCAAAAATCCTCAGCAAAATCCTAGCAAACTGAATTCAACAACATATAAAGAGAATTATATACCATAACAAGGTGGGATTTATCCCAGGAATCCAAGATTGTTTTAACATCCAAAAATCAATTAATATAATACAACATATCAATAGACTAAGGGACAAAAACAACACAATTATCATAATAAGCACAGAAAAAACATTTGATATATATAAAAATCATCCATATTGGAAAGGAAGAGTAAAACTATCTCTATTTGTAGACGACATGATCTTGTATGTAGAAAATCCTAAGGAATGCACTAAAAACTATTAGAACGAATAAATTCACCAATGTTGTGGGAATACAAGATCAATAAACAAAAATCAATTTTATTTCAATACACTAGAACTGAATAATCCTAAAATTATATTAAGAAAACCATTCCATTATAGTAGCATTAAAAAGAAGAAAATAGGAATAAATTTAACAAAAAAAGTTCAAAACATCTATTAGAAAACTTAAACTATAAAACATTGTTAGAGAAATTAAGGAAGAGCTGCATAAATGGAAAGATTTTCCATGTTTATGGGTGGGAAGACCTAATTTTATTAGGATGGCAATATCCCAAAATGTATCTACAAATTCAATGCAATTTCTATCAGGGTCCTAGCTGGCTTCTTTGCAGAAACTGATGAGGTGGTCTTAAAATTTATATGGAAATTCAAAGAACTAGATAAAACACTCTTGAAAAAGAACAAAGTTTGAGGAACCACACTTCCTGATTTCAAAACTTACTACAAAGCCATAGTATTCAAGACAGTGTGATACTGGCATAAGGGTAGATATATAGATCAGTGGAATAGAATTGAGAGGGCAGAACTCAAACCACATATTTACAGACAATTAAATTTCAAAAAGAGTGCCAAACCAATTTAATGAGGGATAGAATAGTCTTTTCAAGAAATTGTGCCGACATAATCATATATCCATATACAAAAGAATGAAGTTCAACATTATCACACACCATATAAAAAAATTATCTCAAAATGGATCAGAGACCTAAATGTAAGTGCTACAACTACAAAACTCTTAGAAGAAAAGATATGTGCAAAACTTCATGACCTTGCATTAATCAATGGTTTCCTAAATATGACACCTAAAACATAAGTAATGAAAGAGCAAATAGATAAATTGGACTTCATTGAATTTAAAAACTTTGGTGTTTCAAATAATATCATCAAAAAAGTAAAACATAGAACCCCCAGGCTGGGAGAAAATACTTGCAAATCTTATATCTGAGAAGGAATTGATATATAGAATATACAAGGAACTCTTCCAGCTCAATAATAAAAAGACAAATAACCCCATTAAAAAATAAACAAAGGGCTGAATAGGCATTTCTCCAGCAAAGATATACAAATGACCCATAAGCCCATGAAAAAATGTTTGACACTTAGTCACCATGGAATGCAAATTAAAATCACAATGAGATTACCACTTCACACTCACTAGGATGGCCAGACTCAAAAAGACAAATTTTAAAGGTAGTGGTGAGGATGTGGAGAAATTGGAATCCTTGTACACTGCTGTTGGGAATGTAAAATGGTGCAGCCTTTTGCAAAAGTTAAGCAGTTCCTCAAAGTTTGAACATACAGTTACTATCTGATCCTGTAATTCCATTCCTAGGTATATACCCAAAAGAAATAAAAACATTATGTCCATGCAAAAACTTGTACACAATATTCAAACAACATTATTCATAATAGTCAAAAAGTGGAAATAACCCAAGTATCCATGAACAGATGTATGGATAAATAAAAGGTGGTATATCCAGACAATGCCATATTATTTGGCAACGAAAAATAATGAAGTATTCATACAAACTGCACCGTGGATGACTTGAAAATATTATGCTATAATATATAACATATAGAAGTCAGTCACAAAAGACTATGCATTGTATTATTCCATTTATATGAAGGGTCGATAATAAGTAAATCTATAGAGACAGAAAGTGGATTAGTGGTTGCCTAGGGCTGGGGGTATGTTGGAGGGAAATGGGGATGACTGCTTAGAAATAAATAGGTCTATGGTGATGAAAATGTTCAAAAAATATTTTTAAGCTATGAAAATGTTCTAAAATTGATGTGGTGATGGTCGCACAACTCTATGAATATGCTAAGAACCATTGAGTTCAAATGATTGAATAATATATGTATATTATATCTCAATAAAACTATTCTAACAAAAAATGATGGCTCACATTAAATGAAGTAGAGATGCCAGAACTGCCATGGCAGATTGTAGAGAAAGAGATCAAAAGGCTCAGAGAAGTGGGCATGCTTAATAGATACATCCTATGAAACCAGAAAACTCACTAGATGACTATTGTCCTTGACAGGGTCCAAAGAACACTGTTTCTCATAGGTTAAGGAATGAGCGTGTTAGGGGAGTATCAACCTCACTGTCTGTCCTTGGTAGGCTGGCTCTAGAAGATAATGTTACAGAACTTGGCTCCCTAGCATCAAGGGGGATAATAAGATCCCAGAAAGCCAGAAGACAAGTGACAGCAAGGTAGAAGCAAAGTAAACAAAATTGCCAAAATAGCCAGCAATGTCAGAATGGAAGCCAGAAAATCCTGACTGCAAGAGATTTTTGGAAAGGGCTTATAGACCATTGTATTCCTAGGGGTAATATAGTTGGGCAGCCTACAAGAGTGTCACTTAATATTTTAACCAATAATCTGTACACTGAAAAGTATAAAACATTGCTGAAAGAAATTGAAGAAGACACAAAGAAATGGAAAGATATTCCGTGCTCTTGGATTAGAAGAATTAACATAGTTAAGATGTCCATACTTCCTAAAGCCATCTATAGATTCAATGCAATCCCTATCAAAGTTCCAACAACATTTTTCACAGAAATAGAACAAAGAATCCTAAAATTTATATGGAACAACAACAGACCCAGAATAGCTAAAGGAATCCTAAGAAAAAAGAACAAAGCTGAAGGTATCACACTCCCTGATTTCAAAATATACTACAAAGCTATAGTAACCAAAACAGCATGGTACTGGCACAAAAACAGACACACAGATCAATGGAATAGAATCGAAAGCCCAGAAATAAAGCCACACATCTATGGACAGCTAATCTTCAACAAAGGAGCCAAGAACATACAATGGAGAAAAGAAAGTCTCTTCAACAAATGGTGTTGGGAAAACTGGATAGCCACTTGCAAAAAAATGAAAGTAGACCCTTACCTTACACCATACACAAAAGTTAACTCAAAATGGATTAAAGACTTGAATGTAAGACCTGAAACTATGAAACCTCTATAAGAAAACATAGGCAGTACGCTCTTTGACATCAGTCTTAGCAACATATTTTCAAGTACCCTGTCTGACCAGGCAAGAGAAACAATAGAAAAAATAAACAAATTGGACTACATCAAACTAAAAAGCTTCTGCACAGCAAAGGAAACCATCAACAAAATGAAAAGACAACCTAACAATTGGGAGAAGATATTTGCAAACCATACATCGGATAAGAGGTTAATCTCCAAAATATATAAAGAACTCATGCATCTCAACAACAAAGAAATCAACAACCCAATTAAAAAATGGGCAAAAGACCTGAACAGACATTTCTCCAAAGAAGATATACAGATGGCCAACAGACACATGAAAAGATGTTCAAAATCATTAACTATCAGGGAAATGCAAATCAAAACCACAGTGAGACATCACCTCACGCTGGTCAGAATGGCTGTAATTAACAAGACAGGAAACAACATGTGTTGGAGAGGATGTGGAGAGAAGGGAACTCTCTTAAACTGCTGGTGGGAGTGCAAACTGGTGCAGCCACTATGGAAAACAGTATGGAGATTCCTCAAAAAATTAAGGATAGAACTACCATACGATCCAGCTATTCCACTGCTGGGTATTTATCCAAAGAACTTGAAAACACCAGTGCGTAAAGATACATGCACCCCTGTGTTCATTGCAGCGTTATTCACAATAGTCAAGACTTGGAAGCAACCTAAGTGCCCATCAAGGGACGAATGGATAAAGAAGATGTGGTATATATACATGATGGAATACTACTCAGCCATAAGAAATAATGAAATCCAGCCATTTGTGACAACATGGATGGACATTAAGGGTATCATGCAAAGTGAAATAAGTCAGAGGGAGAAGGTCAAATACCATATGATTTCCCTCATTAAGTAGTAGATAATAACAACAACAAACAAACACATAGAGACAGAGATTGGATTGGTGGTTACCAGAGGGGAAGTGGGTAGGGAGGAGGGCGAAAGGGATAATTCAGCACAAGTGTGTGGTGATGGGTTGTAGTTAGTATTTGGGAGGTGAACATTATGTAATTTATGCAGAAATAGAAGTATAATGATGTACACCTGAAATTTATACAATGTTATAAACCAATGTTACTGTAATAAACAAAAAATTAAAAATATATATATTTTAACCAATAGATAAAGAACGAATAAGGTGAAGGCTGAGATTAATGGCCCCAATAGAAAGTTATGATTCCTTGCCCAGTTTCCAGACCTGAGCCAGTTCTCAGACCCAGAATCCATCAATTAAAGGAGAAGTCAGGTCCCCTGTTGAAGTACCCTGCAACCCTATGGCTAGTGTGTACAGTAGTAACCCTCAAGTCCTTCACTAAAGGAGTCAATGGCCATCTATCCATACACTGAAGAAAGGAAATATCCAGATATTTGCTAAGTCTATTAGATACAGGGTCCAATTTGAAACTAATTCTTGGGGAAGCAAAGAACCATCATGACTCCCATTACAGGAGAGGAATATGAGGACCAGGAAATAATTTGCATCCTGTCTCAGGTCCACCTAAATCTTAGTGGGTTCTATGTGTCCACACATCCACTTTGTGGTCATTTCCCTGGTTTCCAAATATATAATTAGAATGCACATGTTTAGCAGTTACCAGAACCCTCACATTTGTTCTTTGACCTGTGGAGTGAAAGCTTGGTAGTAAGATAGGCCAAGTAGAAACCCCTGAAGTAGCCTCGCCACCTCAGCTAAGATAGAAAATAAAAATAAAATTGTATCTTGAGAGTAATGAAAGAGATTAGTATCACCCTCAAATATATAAAGGATGCAGGAGCAGAGGGCAGCCCCAACATACAAACATTTCATTAACCAGTCTGGTTCTTGCAAAAATTGTGTAAATAATGGTAGATGATAGTGGAAATTTAACCCCAATTAGCCTAATTGTAGCAGATGTGCTGAATGTGATATGTTTAATAGCACAGTTTTATACAGCTTCTGGTATGTGATAAGGTTATTGATGCCTAAAGTTATTCTTTAACTCAAGTTAGTTGCATAAACAAGTGGCTCAGACCTTCATGTCACCTACCATTGTTGTAACTTTGCCTTTTCCTCAGCTCTCACCTATGATCTAATGGAGAGATCCTATGACTAGCTGACATAAGGAAAAAACTGAACTTGGCTCACAAATGTGTCAGTTCAGTATGTTGGTGTGAGCCAAAAGGTGACTGCTGCTGCGCTATATCCTCACTCTGGATGACAAAAGACAGTGTTGAGGGAACTTCCTTCCAACGGGCAGAACTTCAGGTGCTGCTCCTACTCATCCACTTGGTGTAGAGACAAAAGTGGCCTCAGGTAAGAATATGCACAAACTCACAGGCAGTGGCAATGGCTTAACTGGGAGGGTCCTGGACAGAGCAAGATTGGAAGATCAGGGACAAGGATATCTGGGAAGAGTCATGGTGACCCAGGCTCCAGGGGGATATTACCTATAGGAACCTAGTGGGAGTCAGATAGCATATTACCTAAAGAGCACAGTTAACAATGGGTAAGTTTATCATGCAGATTTAAGTCTTCATTTTCCATTCTGATAAGTTTCTAGGTAAGGCCATCCCCCACCCTCTTTCTGGTACAGGGAAGAAGATACATTTACAAATGGAGATTTTCTTTACAAATGTAAATGTATTTTATAAAGGGCAACCAGGACTAAGAATGGGCTTTGCATGGACCCACCCAGACACCGGAGATGTATATAGTAACGGCCTTTTCTGGGGGCAGGCCTCCCATCCCAAACTCCTTTGGTGAGTTGGGGGGGGGGGGGCTCAAAATGTCATTCAGGCAGAGGCATATTTTGAATTGGCAAACTCCAATCCCCCGTAGTTACTAGCTGCTTAATCATCAATGGCTGTTTGCCAGTTTCAATTTCTCAAAATTATGAAATCTTAAAATTTGGATATTGATGGGGAAATGTTATATAACTGAATGGATAAATGTACGGTATGCCAATCTGCCAAAACCATTGCATACATTTAATGTAGATTTAATTTTTTCCTTCAAAAGCTATTAAAAAATTAAGTGCAGCTTAGAAGTGATGAAAGTGCTGACATATTTTGAAGACTTTCCAGGTGCCAGGTGCCAGGCAAAGTCAGCTGTTCAAACCAAGCTGGAGAAGCACAGAGTCCTCATGGAACCCAATGACAAATGACCTTGTATTCCTTGTCTACCTGAGAGGTTGCTCCTCTAGATGTCAACCTCCACAGTCCCTGCCATCAGACAGGTGATGAGGAGGAGGTCACCAGCAGTGTTTCTGATCCTGGCTAAGATGAAGAGGGGATTTGGTCTGCAAAGAAGACAGGAAGTGAAGAAACAAAGACTCCCAGATCTAACACCTGGTGAGCCCAAACACGCCCCTAGGGAAGCCTCATGGCTAGAAAGATGAGGAAGGTTAACAGTCTCCAATCTCTGTGCTGCCCCATGTGGCCAAGCTCTCCCTTACTCCAGCTTAGAATAATGTCCCAGGGAGCCCACAGTCGTGAATATTGTAAATATGTCTTTGCTCATCTCCAGAACAGATCACCATGGCCACCCACTCCTGGGAAGTCCTATTCTATCTCTATGTATTAGTTAGGATATTAATTCAGGTGTGTTCATCAGATACTCAAATAACAGTGCTCTAAACAGGATGATGCTTGTATGTGTCGCACATGACAGTGAGGCAGGTGGTCCAGGGCTGCTAGGGTGACTCTGCACCACGAGGTTGTCCAGGCATCCAGGTTCCTATCACCTTCCTTCTCTGCTGTCCCTGGGATGTTGCCCTTATTTGCATGACTCAAAGTACCTAAGACCATGTCATGGTCCGTGAGCAGGGCAAGGAGACCAGGGAAGGAGGAGAAGGGAAGCCTTTCAAAGGCAAAACCTGCAACTTCACATCTGCTTCATCATATTGGCCAGAATTTAGTCCCATGGACATAGCTAGTCTCAAGGGAGGCTGGAGAGTGAATGTAGTTTTTAATCTGTGTGGCCCTGTGCCCAGATAAAATTCTATTACTATGAAACAAGGATGATTTTTGCTATACTTTGTAAATTTTTTAAAATCATAGCACCAGAATTGTCATTATGAATATGTTAAACTGAACCAGATTTGTCTGTAAAAAATGGAATAATCTCAGAATATATTAACTGAAAACAAAGGTACAGGTAGGGTGTGTAGTAACCTGATAGAAAAGGAAATCTCTATGATGCTGTAGAAACTGGTAACAGTGGTTGGATCTAGGAAGGAATTTCGAAGAATCGTGTGAGGGATTGAAAAGGAAATTTACTTTTTACTGTATATAGCTTGTATTATTTGAATTTTTTTAAACCTTGTGCATGTATGCTGTGACTTTGTTAACATTTGTTAAGTAGAGCACAGGGTATGGACTAGTTCAAAAATAGACCAGAAGAGAAACTGAAACAGAGAAGTTTATTACTCACAGGTCCTGGAGGAAGTACACGACACGCCTCGAGGGGCCACATGGGGAGATAAAGGTAGGGTGCGGGCAGATTGATAGATAGGACCTGGGGCATATGCCTTTATTAGGGTCTGTGGGTGGAGTGCTTTGGAGTTCCCAGGCTAAGACCAGATTGGTGAATTCAAGCCAAAAAGAGCAGAGTTTTGGTAAGGCCTTAAGGAGCCACAAGGGGAAAGCCCTGGGAGGCAAGGGAGACTGTTGCTCACAGGGCTGATCAGGAAGTCATATCAGGAACTCACATTTCTTTGAGACTCTGCAGGCTGTTATCTAGGACATGCAATTGTGGGAGGGGCTAGTGTCAGTTCAAGGCCCCTGCAGGCCCCTTGGCCACACAAAGTAAATCCTGAGGCAGGAATATCATGGAGTAGTTTAGCTAAACTCTAGACAATGTTGAAGTAAATTTTGAATTACCAAAGAAAATCCATGTTTTTTAGCAAACATTTGTTAGACAGTTCTTATGTGTCAGGTTCTCTGCTATGCCTCCCTGAGTGAAACATCAAGGAATTCACAATGGGGCTTAACAAGCTGGTAAGTGCAACATATAATTAGTGCTGGGAAACCACTTCCAGGAGGAAGCAATGTCTAACCTGAGACCCGGAGGAGGAGTAGAGTGAATCCAGGTAAATGGGCAAAGGAAACCTTTTAGGGAAAGATCATCACAAACAAAGGCTCAAATAGAGAGAGAGTGAGTACATGGGGAGTGTGGAGGAACTGTTAGCAGATTAGCATGGAGATTAGAGAGAGAACCTCACGGTGATGAAAAGCAAGAGGGGAGTGGTGACCATGCTCCAGACCATGAAGGCCGTCTCAGCTTGTGGAGAACCTTGGCTTTTAACCCTAGAACAACATGCAGCATATGGCAATATTGAATCCAGGAAGAACCCTGATCAGATCAGCATTTTGGAAGAATCTGTCCAGCTGAAGTGTGAACAATGAATTGAAAGACACTAGACTGGATAGATGGAAAAGGGGGTGGGCAGGGAAAACTGTCTCAAGAACAAGAGGAATACTGCTAAGATGGAGGAATGGAGTAGAAAGGACCCAGAGAATTCTGAGAGATCAATACAGTATTCATCATGGAAGCAGTAGCGTGTGGAAAATGAGGTGGGAAAAAAGAATGGTCCCCAAATGGTCAGCATTCCACCTGGAAAAATGACATACAAGGGATTTTGGTCCATAGCTTAAGGAGTGAGTGCATTCATACATTGGTGTTGATTAGGGAGGAGCAAAGTTTAGTTCAACTATACAAACATTTATTGAGTGCCAGGTATGGTGCTTCCTGCTGGAGACATAAGGAAATCAAAGATATACACCTTATCCCTTTGTGACTTATATGTCTTCTGATGAGGCACTTGCCAATCCATGATTTTCCAGGACTCCCACTAATTTTGTGGAGTCCATATTTGGGAAGTGAGCTGAGACCTGGAGAGTCTCATTTGGTCTAAAACTTAGTAGGAAGGCTTGGTTAGAGAACACCAATTTCCTGATATAATTTACTAGTCAATATAGGAGAGACAAAATCACTAAAAAATAACCTGAATGAAGGGAAAGAAACAAAGTAGAATCACAAGAAATGACTTTGTGGGATCCCATATGAAAGCCAGCTGGAAGAAATAGTGGGACCCAGGATTTGCTGGCAGGATGACACATGGAAGAAAAAACCAGTTCAGTTTAGTGATGGTGCTTTCCTAGAGATGTAGGAGGTCTGAAAAGTGAAGGGGAAAATGTTCAGAGACGAAGCTCTCGCAGGTTCACACAGAACTGGAGAGAAAACTTCCCAGTGAGAACTTTGCTTCTTGTATCCAGGACTGTGCTTCGATAAACACAGCTCACCTCTGCAGATCATCTTGTCCAGTGTGTAACCCACAGCTGTAATGATCTTGTTCAGTGATCGTCCAGCCTGTGCATGAACACATCCAGCGCAGAGGCCTCACTAGCTCTGGTTCCTGCTGTCTTTGACCTGGAACGTCCCTGTGCAGACAGATTCTAAGATGGTGCCCAGTGATCCCCTCCTCCTGAAATTCACACCCTTGTGGAATCTCCTTCCACTGAGTGTGGGAGGGACCTGTGACTATCTTTTGACCAACAGAATATGGCAACAGTTATGTCAGTCCTGTGATTAGATTATATAAGATCATGACTTCCATGTTGCTAGTCTCTGTCTACTGCCTTCTCTTCTTTCGAGATTTGATGAAGTGAACTGTCCTCTTGGAAAGGCCCACATGGCAAGAAACTGAGGTCAGCCTCCAGCCAACATTTAGCAAGAAACCAAGGCCCTCAGTCTAACATCCCACAAGTAGTGAATCCTACCACAACCACATGAGCTTGGAAGTGGATCCTTCCCCAGTTCAGCCTTCAGATAAGAGCCCAGCCCTGGATGATGCTCTGAATAAAGCCTCACTCTGATTAAAGAGTGAGGAACTCTGCAGGAGAGGACCTAGTGAAGCCATGCTTGGACTCCTGATCCATAGAAAATAAGAGAAAATAAACTTTCTCTTAATTTTTTAATTCTCTTATTTTTAAACTGCTATGTTTGTGGTAATTCGTTATGATGGGGTTCAGGGCAGGCCTCCCCAAGATGCGCCACTCTGGTATGCAGATTATTTCAAGCTGAAGACAATAAAGGCTCCGAAGACTCAGGAAAAACGTTTGACCTTCCCCCAAATTGCCTAAAAGAATTTAAGATAGAAGGCCTGTTCCAGGAAGGAGCTAATACCACGAGATAACTATAGAATAATGTAAAATAGGTGTGATAAGAAAGCTACCTACAAGCCCATTTTATCCAAGTTCTATCTCTTGGGCCCCATTCTCTATAGGTGGCCCAGCAAACAGTTGTCTAACAGGCATTTGCTTTTCCACCTCCATGTGAATTGCCTTCCTTCCCTTCAGAAGTCCCAAATCACTACCCCCAGCATCCTCCTTTGTCTTTAGCTCAAGATGGTATTTAGGTGGTGACTTCGGCCACTGTGGTGAGTTGCTCAGTTTTCCTGGGTTTCTCCCATGTACACATGTTATTAAACTTTGTTTTACTTTCTCCTGCTGACCTGCCTTATGTCATTTTAAGTATTTGACCAGCCATAAGAACCAGAGGGAGGGGGGTGCAGAATTCTCCCTCTTCCCCAAGAGTTACACAGCAATAGGTAACTGATAAACCTCCCATAGGTTTTACTGAGTTAAAGGACCCTTAAGACCATTTAAAACTACTCTCACTCCTCTTCCCTGGGGCAGCCCTTCCCTTTCTTGAAGACAGACTTCCTGCTTTCTCCTTGCCAGCATAAATTTCAAGTTCTCTTACTATCCTAGTTGCTTTCCTCTCACTGAATCCAGAAGGCGCCAGTAGGGAGCAGCATGAAAGGTGGGAAGAAGTGAGCAGGAGTATAGCTATTCCTCTCCTCACATTTTCACCTTGGAGAGCAGATGTTACCAGGAAGTCAGTTGGAAGAAGAGAAGTCAGGGGCAGCAGGGATTGGAAGGAGATGAGTGAACACCCCTGTGTCTCCCAAGCACATGTGTGGCTGTGCTTTTGGGCTGTGAAATAAAACAGTGAGGAATAAACTCTGCATGGCCATAGCTGGTCTTCACCCCTTCAGCATTCTGGACAGCCCACCTCACACCCCAAATGCAAACACCATTGATTCCCCACAGCCCAGAGGTGACCCTGCCTTCCTGCCACTCCATTAGTCAACATAGAATCACCTCTCCATCACTTCAAAGCCCATGGACTCACCTGTAGGGACTATGAGAAATGCAGTAGACTCCCAACCAGTCTCAGGGCCTAGAGAAGAAACAGAAGCTGTCAGAGTCCACAGAAGGTGATCCTTAATGAGGCAGGTGAACAGTGTACAGGAGTCAACATGACAGAGTGGGAACTTGGGCTCAGCAGTCAGACTGTTTCCTTAGAGTCACAGCTCAGCCAGTTGAAAGTTACTTCATTTTTTGGTGGCCTCAGTTTCTTTGTCTGTAAAATGGAGTTGAAAGCTATATCTATCTCATTGGGGCCTTATGAGGTTTACGTTATTTAATTCATGTAAATCCCTTAAATCAGTGCCTGATAATTTTACAATCCTAAAGCCTGTAAAGGGAGGATGTCTCACCCATTTAGCTCCTGTGTCCTTATTCTAAGTGTGATGAGGACCAGTTCTTCCCAATAGTCATCATCCTGACTCCCTTCTTATTTGCTTGCAAATGGTAAACTATTATGTCCCTTACAACCCATGGGGTGCAGATGGGGCCACCAGTAAAAGGCCAGGGTGGAGCTCAGGATGCGGCAGTCTTAGAGTAACACACACACACACACACACACTCCCACACATACACATATAAACACCCATACATACTTATATATGCACATATACACAAACCCCAACACAAACAAATACCCATACATGTTTGTATACACATATGACTGACACAAACAGACACACACACACATTATACACTCCCTTCAGATTTGACAATTCAGTTTGGGGCCTGGTTTACTTTATCTCTTGTAAGAAATTTAGGATCATGATGGAGGAAGACCTGGGAATTTTTGTCCAATGAGAATGAACTTCTCTCCCCAGACACTCTGGTACTTCTGGGCCTCATGTGGCCCTGCTCCTGGAACACTCACAGAGGAGCAGTGCATTGGAACTTAGATCAAGAGACTGGTGTGCAGAGGCAGCCACGTGCACTGGCCCACCCTGGGAATTGGGGCTCTGGGAATCCAATAGGTAACCAGCCTCCCACCTTACCTCTAGCTTCTCAAACTGCCCTCCTACCAGCCAGGAGTCCCTCCTGGGCTTTGCTGCACAGCAGGATGTCTGCACACCGGCTCCAGAAGCAACAAGAGCAGGATTTGCAATTTATCCCCTTGGGGGGAGACACTTTTAGATCAGAATGAGGAAGCCCAGATCCTCTTCCCCACCTGAGCTGTTGTTCCTCCAGAACACAAGCCCTGTGACCACAGCTCCAGCAAACACAACTCTAATGACGAAAGCTCCAAGGAGATCCTGATGGGCAAATGCTCCCTCAATTAGGAATGTGGGCTGAGAAGGTGGCTCTGAGAAGGGAAGGAAAAGTGAAGGACTCTGATCCCCAGATCTGAGTCCTGACCCTGCTGAAAGTAGCCAGAAGGGCTCCTGCTTTCCTTAAGAAGAGGCTCCACCCCTCACCGCCCTCCTTATCCCATCTCAGGGGGACAGGCTCAGGAAGCCCCTCATGCTGCAGCTAAAGGAACAGATGTATCTGTGCTCCACTACCACTTTATTTACAAAAATAGGCAGTGGGCTGGATTTGACCCATGGGGCTGTAGTTTTCTGACCCCTGTGCTAGTCCAATCCTGGATGTATCACTTTCCTCTTAGAGTGGCTTGCTGCTAGGGTTTGACAGTACCTAGATCATGAAAGGCATATGTGGTCCTATGGTCCTTTGATGTTCTATGATCAGATTCTCCATCTCTCCCAGGGCCCAGCGACATTCTAGGAGCTGTTTGTTGAATGGTGTATAGTTCTCCACAGCAGATGGGCACGCTTGTTACTCCAGAGACCTAGGGGTCTGCATTCAAGACCCTTCTATTGGGAACTAGCAAATTCCACACGGCAAGGTTTCCTACCACACACACCTCTAGTACTGTATCTGCTGGGTCAGATGGCCTAAAGAGCAAGGCTACTTGATACAGCCTGGACCTGCTGGTACTGGGTTCCACTTAAAACCAGCAACCTGATATACAGGTCAGAACAATATTGCCATAGAATGAAATATGCTGCCTCTAAAACCTGAAGAGAGCTAGCAAATGTGGGGCTTCTTTCTTAGTAGCAGGAAGCACAAAGTGCGATAACCTGTCCCTTACCTTGGAGAGGATGTTCCATCATGCCACGGACCACTGGATCCCTCGAACTTTAACAACGTGGCAAGCCTCTGAATCTTTTTTTTTTTTTGAGACCTAATTAACATATAACATTATATTACGTTCAGGTGTATGACGTAAAGATTTGATATATGTAGATAATGCAAAATGATTATGACAATATGTTTAATTAACATTCCTCACTTCACATAGTTACAATTTTTCCTTGTGATAAGACCTTTTAAAACTTACTTTCATGGCAACTTTCAAGTATACAATACAGCATTGTTAACTATAGTCACCATGCTGTACATTGCATCCCCAAGGACTTTAATCTTATAACTGGAAGTTTGTACCTTTTGACCATCTTCATCTGTTACCCCGACCCCCTATCCCCCACCTCTGGCAACCACCAATCTGGTTTTTTTTTTAATGAATTCAGTTTTTTTAGATTATGCTTAGATTCCTTTCTCTTTATCTATTGTGTATCTATCATACTTTGTGTCTACCATGAGGCTTACCTTATATTATATATGTTATCTTATATTTGTAACAGTCTATTTTAAGCTGATATCAGCATACTAAAGCACTGTATTGTTACTCTTCCCACACACAGGTTTTATGTTTTTGATGTCACAATTTACATCTTTTTACCTTGTGTATCCATTAACTAATTACTGTAGTTATGGTTATTTGTACTACTCTTGCCTTTTAACATTTATATTAGATTTATAAGTGATTTACTCACTACCATTACAACATCAGATTATTCTGAATTTAACTATATAGTTACCTTTACTGGTGAGATTTATACTTTTATATGTTTTCCTGTTACTAATTAGTATCCTTTTGTTTCAGTTTGAAGTTCCTTTAACATTTCTTTTAAGGCCGGTCTAGTGGTGATGTACTCCTTCAGCTTTTGCTTGTCTGGAAAGCTTTTCATCTCTCCTCCAATTCTGAAGGACAAGTTTGCTGTGTGGAGTATTCTTGGTTGGCAGCTTTTTTTTTTAGCCCTTTGAATATATCATGCCACTCCCTTCTGGCCTGAAAAGTTGCTGCTGAAAACGCTGCTGATAGTCTTATGGGGGTCCCCTTGTATGTAACGAGTTCCTTTTGTCGTGTTGCTTTTTAAGATTCTTTCCTTGTTTTTAACTTTAACAGTTTCATTACCTTGTGTCTCAGTGTGGGTCTCTTTGGATTCTTCTTTTTTGAAACTCTCTGAGCTTCCTGGATCTTGATGTCTGTTTCTTTTCCCAGGTTAGGGAAGTTTTCAGCCATTATTTCTGTGAATAAGCATTCTGCCCCTTCCTCTCTCTCTTCTCCTTCTGGGAGCCCTATAATGTGAATATTGGTCCACTTGATGGTGTCCCATAAATCCTTCAAACAACTTCACTCTTTTTCATTCTTTTTTCTTTTTGCTCCTCTTATAAGTGATCATAAGAGAGGCCATCTTGTTAAACCAAATGGCCCCAGCCCCTCCTCTGCATGACTACTCACTGTTCTGCATGTACTCTAAAAAATTCACATACTCTCCTGATTTATGGCCTCCGCTTACGCATGTACTCCTCAATAGCTTGATAAATTAAAAACTTTGTTCTATGAGTTTCTTTCCAGGAACAGGCTGACCACAGGCAGGAAACACACCTGCACAGTATCAATCACAGCTAACACAAGAATAGAACAATGTGATGCCCGGAGCCCGTCATGCCTGGGGACCAACATCCCTGGACCCCCTCCTTACTGTCCATTTTCCCTGTATAACTGCCTCAAGATTCTGTAATCTTTGAAGATGGGTCTTTGAGACATTAGTCACTTGTCTTCCAATTTGCCAGCTAATCTATTTAAACTTTGTTTCTCAATCTCTAACTCTTCGTGATTAATTAGCTCAGATCGTGGTGAGCAGAGCGAGGCCATTGCTCAGTGTCACTCTGATTGGATGAGCTCCACTGCCCTGTGTTTGATTTCACTCATCCTTTCTTCCACTTGATCTAATCTGTTGTTGAACACTTCTATTGAATTTTTCAGTTTGGTTATTATATACTTCAGCTCTGTGATTCATTTAGTACTTTCTTATATTTTCTATCTCTTTGTTGAAACTCTCACTTTGTTCACGCGTTATTCTCCTGACCTCAGTGAACATCTTTATGACCATTATTTTGAACTCTTTGTCAAGTAAATGACTTATCTCCATTTCATTAAGGTCTGTCTCTGGAATTTTATCTTGCTAATTTTTTTGGAAGATAATCTTATGTTGCTTTGTTTTCCTTGACTCTCTGTATTGGTTTCTGTTCTTAGATAAAACAGCCACTTCTCCCAGTCTTTAGTGGTCTCGGTAGGACCATCATTCTCAAGTAGGACTTATCATTCAGCCTGGCCCTAGCTATTGATTGTCTCTCAAATTTTTGTGATTGTGCAAGCCACTTTCTTTGTTTTTAGTGGCTCCCAGAAGTTGAGGGTGTGCTAAGACCCCTCCCCCCAAATAGAAGGGTTTCAATTAGCACCTAGATGCAAGCTGATTGGAAACTGGACCCTCAGGCAGCAGCTTTTAAAGTATGCAGATAGACCTCTTTCAGGAACTGGGAGCTGGGCATTTCTAACTGCTCCCTCTGTGCTGATTCCCTAGGGGAAAGCTGGTTAAGAACTCTTTCTTTGCTTGCTACAGTTTTGTGGGACCCATGAACACAAGGCCCACTGGTCACAAAAGCCAGATGATCAAGGAGACTGTCCCCTGGGTGGCAGCCACTAAAGCTGGGGTGCCAGACATACGTACAAGCCCATTCCACGAGAGACACAGGCAACCCAGAGTGGGCCACAGGGAGAATGCAGAGATGGCTCCTGCCACCTCACCGATCTCTAGGGAGGATCACAGTTTGTTGCTAGACGTGTGCTAAATTAGAAGCTTGACCCTCAAGCAGCACCTTTTGAAGTATGCAAATAGGCATCTTTAATGGAAAGACTGGGAGATGGGCCTTCCTGTCTGCTTCCTTTGCACTGAGTCCTGGGCAAGAAGTGTTTCTTTGATTGCTACAGTGCTATGGTACCTGGAAATCAAGCCCTGCTGGCCACCAGAGCCAGGTAAACAAGGGATGTGTCCCTGGGCAGCAGCCACAAAAGCTGGAGTCCACCATATGCACAGCCTCTTTCCAGAGAGACAACAGCACTGATGGCTTGGAGCTGGGCAGAGGGAGAACATGGGGATGCCACTGCCAGCCTCCCTGATCTCTGGAGAGGATGGCAGTTGGCCCCTAGATGTGTGCTAAATTAGGAGCCTGACCCTCAGAGTGCAGTTCTTAGGATGTGCTAATAGGTCTCTTTCAGGGAAAGACTAGGAGATGGGCTTTTCTGTCCTCTCCCTCGGTGCTGAGCCCTGAGGGTATAGTCATGGCAAACTTTGTGAGCCCATTAAGAATTGTTTCTTTGTTTGCTACGGTCTGATGGGTCTCATGAATGCAAATTCCATTGGTTTTCAGAGCCAGGTGTTTGGGGAACCATCCCTCAGGTGAAAGTCTTCAAAGTTGGGGTGCCAGATGCTGGGTCCAAACCCTTCCCTCCTCAGGAAGAAGCTGGGAGTTGTGAGTTCCCTCCTGATTTTATGTTGCTGTCAGAGGAAGAGGGAGAATCTCCCTCTGCCCTTTTCCTTTAGGTTCTTATGGCTGGCCAAATAATTAACAAGACATGTTAGCAGGAGAAAATAATACCAAATTTAATAACATGTATACATGGGAGAAAGCAGGGACGCTGCGTTTCTCAACACAATAGCAGAAATTCTCGTCTTAAATACCATGTTCAGCCAACAACAAAGGAGGATGTTGGGGGTGGTGGGAGTCAGTTACAGGAGATTACCACTAAAGCACAGTAAACAAGAGTAAGGTTATTATGCAGATTTAAGGCCTCACCTTCCACATTGATAAGCCTCTAGAAATGAGGCCATCCCCCCCTCTTCCCAAAACAGACAGGGAGATACCTTTACAAATGGAGATTTCCCTTATAAATGTAAATGATTGTCTGGCAACTCCTCACAGGGCCATCCAGAGAATGTGGCCAGAGAGACAGAACTTCCGATAAGATGGGCTTGTTGGTGCCTTTTCTATTGTAACCTCTATCCTACGTTATCTTTACAGCCATCATGATAGATCTGTTCCAGGAAGGAGCCACTATGTCAAATTCTTTAGGCAGTTAGTGGAGGAGGTCAAATGTCCCTCAGAGAAAACAATCAAGGTAAAGAGATATATTTTAGGATGGCCAAATCTTGATCTCCGACATTGCCTTATTGGGAGTGTGGTTTATGGCGAGACTGTGCCTTAGACTTTCCTGCCCCTTTTTATGTGGGGTTTTTTGGTTGTGTTATGTGTAGGAGTCACTAACTAGTTTCTGGATTTCTTTCAGAGGGAGTTATTCCATATGTAGCTGTAGATTCAGTGTGTCCATGAGAAGAGGTGAGTTCAGGAGCCTCCTATGTCACCCTCTTGGATTGGAACCTTGATTCCTTTCATGTAGCAAAATGTATTAAAAGCTCATCTGTTTTGCAGCATGCATCAGTACTTCATTCTTTTTTGTCACCAAATAATATTCCACTGCATGTATATACCACATTTTATTTATGCATTCATCAATTGACAGACATAGAAGTTTTCACTACTTTTTGGCTATTATAAATAATGCTGCTATGCATGTCATATACAAGTTTTTGTGTGGACATATGTTTTCATTTCTCTTGGGTATATACTGATAAATAAATGACAAGCAAGAGGATATATAGGAGTATATGAGGAAGCCATTAGGCCTGACCTTGTTTTTCCAAAAGTGCCTGATGTAGCCATTGAGCATGCATTGTATACCTGCTTTAAGTATTCACTATGTACCAAAGACAAGAACAATGCCCTTAAAAATAATGTAATTTCTGCCACATCCACATTTCCTTAAGGATAAGCATCTCTCCCTAGGCTAGGGATTGTTTGCTGACCCGTTGTGACCACCCAGCTTGAGACCACAGACCTGCTACCTGCTCTGTTCATCAATTGCTGTGTGAAATGCTGTGTGAAATGCTGTGCCAGCAAAGCAATCTCATAACTATTGTAAAAGGTACATTCCAATCATATGTGATACATGCTCTTTGAGGGTATATGACCACTCTGTCAACCCCCACCTCTTTGGAGTGCTCCATTCCTTTGTGAAAGGACTCTCTTGGCTATATGGTCCTCAGATCTGGCTCATAATAAACTCACCCTAATTTTGATTTCTAGATTGGTTATGGATTATTTCTGTCAACAATACTGAGGAATGGAATTGCTGAGTTATATAGCTGACACTATGTTCAAACTTCAAGGAACAGCCAGATTGTTTTCCAAAGTGGCAGAACCATTTTACATTACCACCACAGAGTACAAGGGTTCCAATTTCTCCACATCCTCACTAGCACTTATTAATGTCTATCTTTTTTTAGTCTGGTCATCTTAGGGAGAGTGAAGTGGTATTTCATTGCAGTTCTGATTTGTGTTTCCCTAATGAATAATAATGTGAAGCATCTTTTCTGGAGCTTATTGGCCATTTTATATCTTCCATGGATAAATCTCTAATAAACATGTGCTCATTTTTTAATTAGGTCATTTTTCTTTTCATTATTGAGTTGTAAGAGTTCTTTTTATATTCTAGATACTAGTTCTTTAGATGTAAGGTTTGCAAATATTTTCTCCCAGTCTGGGGGCTGTATTTTCTTTTTTAATGGTAGTCTCTGAAACAAAAAAGTTTTTAAATTTATGAAGTCCAATGTCACTATATTCTTTTGTTACTTGTGTTTGGGTGTCATTTAAGAAACAACCAATTAGTCCAAGATTATGAAAATTTATGCATATATTTTCTGCCTATAAAGAATTTTGTAGTTTTGACATTTACATTTAGGTCTTTGATCCACCTTGGAATAATTTTTTCATATGGTGGGAGGTAAGGGTCCAACCTGATTCTTTTGCATGTGGATACACAATTATGTCAGCAGATTAGCCTTTCCTAATTAAATTGTCTCAGCACTCTTGCTGAATTTAATTAACCATAAATGTGATGCTTGATTTCTGACCTCTCAACTCTATTCCATTGATCTATATGTCTATCCTTATGCCAGTATCACACCGTGTTGATTACTGTAGCTTTGCAGGAAATTTTGAAACTGGGAGTGTCAGATCTCAAACTTGGTTCTCCTTTTTCAAGAGTGTTTTGTCTAGTCCTTCGAATTTTCATATAACTTTTTTTTTTTTGTAGATCAGCCCTGAGCTAACATCCATGCTAATCCTTCTCTTTTTGCTGAGCAAGACCATCTCTGAGCTAACATCTATTGCCAATCCTCCTTTTGTTCCCCAAAGTCCCAGCAGATAGTTGTATGTCATAGTTGCACATCCTTCTAGTTGCTGTATGTGGGACACGGCCTCAGCATGGCTGGAGAAGCGGTGCGTTGGTGCGTGCCTGGGATCCGAACCCAGGCCGCCAGTAGCGGAGCGTGCACACTTAACCGCTAAGCCACAGAGCCGGCCCCATATAACTTCTAAGATCAACTCATCAGTTTCTGCAAAGAAACCAGCTGGGATTTTTATAGAGATTGCATTGAATCTGTAGATCAATTTCAAGATATAACCACCTTAACAGAACTTCTTTGTTATCCCATACTGCAACTATATTCCCAATAAACACTAACTCCCAATTCACCCCTTCCTCAGACCCTAGACACCACCAGGCATACATGTATATATACTAATTACATCCTAATGGGTGTGAAGTGGTGTCTCATTGTGGTTTTGAAATTCATTTCCCTAATGATTAATGATGTTGAGCATCTTTTCATGTGCCATTTGCCATTTGTATATCTTTTTTGGAGAAATGTCCATTTGATTCTTTTGCGCATTTTAAAATAGAGTTGTTTGTCTTTTTGTTAAGTTGTTGGAGTTCTTTCTATAATCTGGGTATTAATCAGATACATGATTGGCAAATATTTTCCTTCATTCTGTGGTTGCCTTTTTACTCTGTTGATATGGTACCTTGATACACAGAAGTTTTTAATTTTGGTGAACTCCCATTAGCCTATTTTTTCTTTTGTTGACTCTTCCTTTTGTGTCATATCAAAGAAATCGTTCCAAACCCAATGTCATGAAGACTTTCCCCTATGTTTTATTCTAAGAGTTTTACAGTTTTAGCTCTTATGTTTAGGTCTTTGGTCCATTTTATTTTGATGTTTGTATATGGTCTAAAGTAAGTATGCAACTTCATTATTTTGCATGTGGCTATCCAGTTGTCCCAGCACCATTTGTTGAAAAGGCTATTCTTTCCACAAAGGAATGATCTTGGCACTTTTGTTGCAAGTCAGTTAATCATGGACACTTGGTTTTATTTGTGGACTCTTACCTCTATTCCATTGATCTTTATGTCTATTTATATGCCAGTACCACATTGTCTTGATTACTGTTGCTCTGTAGAAATTTTTGAAAATGTAAGTCCTCCTACTTTGTTCTCCTTTTATAAGATTGGCTATTGTAGGTCTCTTGAATTTCCATGTGAATTTAGAATCAGAGTGTCAATTCCTAAAAGAAGTCAGTTAGGTATCTGACAAGGAGTGTGTTGAACCTATAGATCAATTTGAGGAGTATTGCCATCTTAACAATATTAAGTCTTCTGATCCATGAACATTTTTCCATTTGTGTAGATATTCTGTAATTTCTTTCACCGATGTTTTCTTTCACCGCAGTATAAGTTTTGCCTTTTTTATTAAATGTATTCCTAATATTTTATTCCTTTAAATGCTATCGTAGATGAAATTGTTATCTTAATTTCATTCTTGGATTATTCTTTGTTTGGTGTGTAGAAATAGAATAGATTTTTATATATTGACGTCGTATCCTGCAACCTTGCTGAGCTGGTTTAGTATTTCTTGCCACTTTTTAGTGGAGTCCTTAGGGTTTTTTTATGTACAAGATTACATCATCTACGAATAGAGGTAGATTTACTTCTTCCTTTCCAATCTACATACATTTTACCTCTTTTTCTTGCACATTGGCTCTGGCTAGAACCTTAGCACAATGTTGAAAGAAGTGGTGAGAGTGGACATGCTTGTCTTACTGCTGATTTAGGAGGAAAACAACCAGTCTTTTACTATTAAGTATATTGTTAGCTGTACTGTTCTCATAAGTGCCCTTAATCAGATTGAGGAAATTCTCTTCTATTACTAGTTTGCTGAGTTTTTTTTTTTTTTTTTAATGAAAGGGTGTCAGATTTTCTCAAATACTTTTTCTCCATCTATTGAGATAAGCGTGTGGTTTTTGTTTTCTATTATATTAACATGGTGTATTACATTAATTGATTTTTTGAATGTTAAACCAATCTTGCATCCCTGGAATAAATTCTATTAGTCATAGTGTATAATTCTTTTTATATGTTTCTGGATTTGATTTGCTATATTTTGTTGAGGATTTTTGTGTCGACATTCATAAGAGATCTTGGTCTGTAATTTTCTTTTCTTGTGATATCTGTGTCTGAATTTGGTATCTGAATAATACTGCCCTCACAGAATAAGCTGGATAATGTTCCCTTCTCTTCTCTCTTTGGAAGAGTTTATAAAAAATTGTTATTACTTTTCATTTAAATATTTGGTAGAACTCACCAGTGAAGCCATTTGGGCCTGGACTTCTATTTGTGGGTAGTTTTTGATAACTGATTCAATCTTTTAACTTGTTAAATGTATATTCAGGTTGTCTATTTCTTCTTGAATTAGCTTTAGTAGTTTGTATCTTTCTATGAATTTGTTTCATCGAAGTTATCTAATTTCTTGGCATAAAATTTTTTTAATATTCTTTTATAATTCTCTTTATTTCTTTTTTGTGTGTGTGTGAGGAAGATCAGCCCTGAGCTAACATCCATGCCAATCCTCCTCTTTTTGCTGAGGAAGACTGGCCCTGGGCTAACATCTATCGCCAATCTTCCTCCTTTTTTTCCCTTTCTCTCCCCAAAGCCCCAGTACATAGTTGTATGTCATAGCTGCACATCCTGCTATTTGCCGTATGTGGAACACGGCCTCAGCATGGCTGGAGAAGTGGTACATCGGTGCGCACCCGGGATCTGAATGGGGACGCCAGTAGCAGAGCGCACACTTAACCGCTAAGCCACGGGGCCGGCCCCTAATTCTCTTTATTTATATATGATCAGTTGTAATGTCTCCTCTTTTATTGCTGATCCTAATAATTTGAGACTTCTCTCTATATATTTTTCTTTTTATTTTAGTAAGTCTAGTTGAAGATTTATCAGTTTCGTTGCTCTTTCAAAGGACCAAATTAGATTTAGTTAATTTTTTTTTTCCTCTATTCTCTTTTCTCTACTTCATTAATTTTCCCTCTAATCTTTAACTTTTCTTTCCTCTGCTTGCTTTTGGTTTAGTCTGCTCCTCTTTTTCCTGTGACTTAAAGTAGAATGCTGGGTAATTGATTTGAGATGTTTCTTTTTTAATGCAAGCATTTACAGCTGATAAATTTCCCTCTAAGTACTTCTTTAGTAATATCCCACAAGTTTTGGTATGCTGTGTCTTCATTTCATTAAGCTCAAAGTATTTTCAGATTTCCTTTTTGATATCTCTTTGGCCCATTTGTTATGTAGAAGTGTGTTGTTTAATTTCCACAAATTTGTGAGTCTCCTAGATTTTTTTCAGTTATTTATTGATTTATAATTTCATTTTACTGTGGTAAGAGAATATACTTTGCATTATTTCTATCCTTTTAAATTTATTGAGGTTTGTTTTATGGCTTCACATAGCATTTATCGTGAGGAATGCTCCGTGTGCATTCAGAAGAAGATATATTGTGCTGTTGCTGGGTGGAGTGTTCCAGAAATATCTGTTAGGTTTATACTGTTGGTTTAGAGTGTTGTTCAAGTCTTATTTTTCTTTGTTGACCTTCTGCGTGGTTGTTCTACCCAGAATTGAAAGTGGTATATTGAAGTCTCTGACTATTATTGTTGTATTGTCTATTTCTCTCTTAATTTTTGTCAATTTTGTTTTCATGTATTTGGTGCTCACTTATTAGGTGCATATATGTCTATAATTGTTTTATCTTTCTGATGGGCTGACCTTTATATTGTTATAAAACATCTGTTTGTCTCTACTAGCATTTTTTTTACTGTGTCTTTCATCTATTACTGTAATCCCTCCAGCCTTCTCACAGTTACCATTTGCCTGAGATAGTTTTTCTCTCTTTTTAATTTTACTCCATTTGTAATTGAGTCTCAGCTGTGTCTACAGTAGACAGCATAACTGGATACTGGGTTTCTTCAGTCTAACAATTTGTGCTTTGATTGACATCTTTAATCCATTAAGATTTGATGTTAATTTGTATACAGTGGATTCATGTTGCCATTTTACTTTCTATGTATTTCATGTCTTTTTCCTCCCTCTATTCCTCTTTTACTGATTCCTTTGTATTAAGTGGGTATTTTCTATTGTAATCTTTTAATTATTTAATGATTTTTCACTTTATTTTTGAGTTATTTTCTTAGTAATTGCTCTAGAGTTTGCCATATACTTATCAAAATCCATTTCAGATTTACACTAACTTAATTTCAGTGAGATATAGAAACATGACTATAACTCTATTTCTACTTCTTCCTTTTGGGTCTGTTGTGTTATACAAATCATATCTAAATATGTTACAAACCCAACAATAAATTTTAAAGATTATTAATTTGTATGATTTTGGAGAGTGTGTATTAGTATGTCTTCAAGGTCACTGATCTTTTTTCTGTATTGTCCAATCTACCATTAACTCCATCTCTCATACAGTGTATTTCTCAAATCAGACATTATTATCTCTAGGAGTTTGATTTTGGTTTGATCTTTCATATATCTTTCATGTCTCTTATGTAACTTTTTCCACATAGGAGTACATTTACAATAACTGTTTTAATGTCATTGTCTGCTAATTCTAACATCTGTGTCAGATCTAGTTTAGTTTAAATTGATTCTTTTTTTATTTTTATTTTCTTTAATTTATTTTTTTATTGCAGTAACATAAAAAAATTAAAAAATAAATTGATTCTTTTCTGTATAACTAATTTATGGCCTTATGGGTCGTATTTTTTTCTTTTTTTTTTTTTTTTGCATTCTTGGTTATTTTTTATTTGATACAAGACATCATGATTTTACCTTATTAGATGCTAGACATTTATGCATTCCACAAGTATTCTTCAGCTTTTATTTTTGGGACATAAGTTATTTGGAACTTGTTGGATCCTTTTGGGTCTTGCTTTTAATACTCGTTAGGCAAAACAAAAAAATGTTTAGATCAAAGCAAATTATCACCAACTGCTGACACAAGACTCTTCTGCATATTCTACCCAATGCCCAGAAAATTACAAGGTTCTCCAGTCTGGCTGGTGGGAACAGGCACTATTCCTAGACCTATAGAGCTATAGGTACTGTTCCCCATAGTCTTTCTGGGTTAGTCTTTCTCTGTCCTTGGATAATTTCCTTACATGCATGGACTGATGAGCTGAAGACTTAAGGGGAACCCTCTGCAGACTTCCAGTGCTTTTTCTGTTCAGCTCTCTTCTCTATGTGCCTTCACCTTCAGTTATGGCTGTCACGGCCTCCCCAGTTCACAACTCTGTCCTCTCAATTCAATGAGACTCCTGGGCTCTGTTTAGGCTCCTCCTCCCAGCACAGTGTCCTGGAAACACTTTCCAGGAAGGAAGGTGGAGAATCATAGGCCTCACCTCTTTTGGTTTCTTCTCTTAGGGATGAAATTCTTGTGCTGCCTGTTGTCCAAGGTCTGAACACCATTGTTTCATATATTTATCTGAAATTGTGGTTGTTTAAGACAGAAGAGTAAATCTGGTCCTTGTTACCCCATCATGGCCCAAAGCAAAAGACCATGAACTAAGTTTTTAATTCAAATTATTATAATTTTAATTTCTAAGAACTATATTTGGTTCTTGTGAAAGCTAGTTATGTTACATTTGGTTTCCTATGCTCTGAAGGCATTTTCAATTTTATCATTTAATCCTGGTTTTGTTATATTTTCTTTTTTTAATTAGTTTTTTTTAATGACCTCAATCCTCCTTCTTTTTTTTTTTTAAACTTTATTTATTTATTTTTCCCCCCAAAGCCCCAGTAGATAGTTGTATGTCATAGTTGCACATCCTTCTAGTTGCTGTATGTGGGACTCAGCCTCAGCATGGCCGGAGAAGCGGTGCGTAGGTGCACCCGGGATCCGAACCGGGGCCGCCAGCAGCGGAGCGCGAGCACTTAACCGCTAAGCCATGGGGCCAGCCCCTATATTCTATGTCTCATAATTTCAATAATGAAATTTTATGAGCCTCTTTACACTATCCTTTTTTCTACTGCTTCTCAGTCGTAGTCTTTTTTCCACTTGTACTTATACATTTCTTGCCATGAGCCGTTTTTTTTCCTTGTGCAATTATTTGTGTAAATTCTTTGACACCTCGGTTAAATATGGATTTCTCTAGATATTTTTTTTTCTTTCTTTCAATTTTTAGATCATCATGAGTCCAGGACAATTATAATCACAGCTTGAGGTTATTTGGCCCAAAATGATCAAGTAAATTTGGACTACAAGTCACAGGAGTGCTAGCTGGTGGTTACAAATTCTCAGAAACAGTTGTTTGCTTCCTTTTTTGCTGGGTCTAAGGCAAATTTCCTAGGAATACTCTTATATTAGGGGATGAAGCAGACTTTGTTTTGTTTCACCCTTACTCTGAGGATATGAATCTGTTTCCCCAGATTTTCAGGGAGGGGATGTCTCTTATGCTCCCCACGTGAATAAGCTCTGAGCATCAGTCCTGTGTATTGCAGTTCATGAGCCTGAGAAAACCAAAGCTAAGATTTTTTCCAAATGTGGCAAATGCCCAAAGGATAAAAATAACTTTTCTCTCTGGACTATTGCCCACATTTATATTTTGGCCTAAATAATTTTTCTCTTGATTTTTCTACTATACTTTTGGATGCTTTTTGTATTTTATCTATTATTTTCAATTGTTTTCAGTAGAAGAGGCAGCCTTAAAATGTAGCCTACTATATTATTGAAATGGAATTCTCATTAACTATTTATTGATTCCTGATACTCATCTGGCACCAGGGTAGGTCCTAGAATACAAATCCACCTAAAACAATGCTACTTAGTGCAGTCTGTGAGCCAGCACTGGCCTGTGAGGTGTTTGTTACCAGCCTGCAATAAGATGCATACAGAAATTGAAAGTGAGTGTAAGCAAATAAACCTTTACCTTATCTTGTCCCAGGTCGGTAATTGTCAAGGAAAAGATGAGCGCTTATATTATGTTCTCAGGACTGCTAAAAATAGTTTGGTTGTTAGCTGTTCATAGACCAGAGTTCGAATAGCACAGTGTCTAAACTACAATGGATTTTGAGGGTTTTTTTTTGGGGGGGGGTCACATAAAAACTGATGAATGTTACGGATACTCTCCCCAGAAATATGTGCCCACACACAGAAATATAAAAGTTAATATAAAATGTCAGTAGATACAAGGATCCTCTGAAGTCTTATGGATCATGTTTTTTTAATCCTATCAAGCAACAAAGGCAGGGAGAAGACTATTCGAGAAATCAGTTCATGATCCCACAATGCCACTCCACTTATCTGAGAGTATGAACTGGAGTAGACAAAAGCTGGACCCCATAACCGATTACCAAGAGAATAAGTTGAAAGATGTCATTTATTAGTCACTCATTCATCCAACCAAACTTGAGTGCCTACAATGTACCAGCTCAAGTTCTAGTCTCAGATCACTGCTCCAAAAATTGACATTTGTCATTTTTTTATTCAATTCCTTTCACCCCCAACTTCCACCCTCAGAACCTTCTTCCCACATTAGGGGAATTCCATACTTAAAGAGTCTTTTGTTCCAGATTTATTGAGATATAATTGACATATAACACTGTGTAAGTTTAAAGTGTATGTGTTGATTTGATACATTTATATATTGCAAAATGTTAACACAATAGCATTAGCTAATACCATTATCCTTTCACATAATTACCATTTTTTATGTAAGAATACTTAAGATGTACTGTCTCAGCAACTTTCAATTATATAATACAGTTTTTATTAGCTATAATCACCATGATGTACATTAGATCCACATACCTTGTTAATCTTATACTTGGAAGTTTGTACACTTTTACCAATATCTTCTCATTTCCCCAATCCCCTAGCCCTAAATAACTACCACTCTACTGTCTGTTTCTCAGAGTTTGGCTTTTTTAGATTCCATATGTAAGTAACATTACACAGTTTTTGTTTTCTCCATCTGACTTATTTTACTTACCATAAAGCCCTCAAGTTTCATCCACCTTTTCACAAAAGGCAGGATTTCCTTTCTCAGGACTGAATAATATTCCATTGTATATATATACACCACGTCTTCTTTATCCATTCGCCAGTTGATGGACTCAGGCTGTTTCTATATCTTGGCTATTGTAAATATTGCTGCAATAAACATAGGGGTGCAGATATCTCTTCAAGATCCTGTTTTCATTTCCTTCAGATAGAAACTCAGAAGTGGGGCTGCTGGAGCATATGGTAGTTCTAGTTTTAATTTTCTGAGGAATCTCTATACTGTTTTCCATAGTTTGGATGTACCAATTTACATTCCCATCAACAGTGCACAAGGGTTCAAATTTTTCCTGAGTACATGGTGACACAGAGAGGCTGGGACTGTGCAGAATGCATTTAGCAAGGTAGTGTGAGTAGCAGTAGCGACATCCAGTTGCCAAGAGCAGCAGTAATAGCAGTCCTAGCTGCAGGTCTAGTGTCCAGCATCAGGGTGTCAGTGGTGTGAACAGTGACATCTGTGCCCAGCAGCAGGGGCAGTGGTTCCTATGTGGAACACAATTTAAAATGGGATTATGGATTTTGTTCCTGTGTTGCTTCAAGACTATTCTGTGGCTTTCCTTGAAATAAAATGAGCCCCCAATTTGTATGTGTGTGTGTATATATATAAATGCACACATATATATATAAATTTATGTTTCAATCAGAAAAATTTGGATTCTGTTCTTCACACCAAGAAGTGAGGGAGATTCTGGGAGGTTCTCAGTGCTTCCATTCAATTCTTTCAAAACTAAGAATCTTCCTCTCCTTTAATTAACCCACCAACCCTACCTCATGAAAAGAATTAGAAAAAACAAATCCACATCCAGATTCTCATTTTCAATAACGAAGTAAAAAGTTGCAGCTTAGTGCAACATGAAATTAAGACAGGGATGGAGATGGCCTAGCCTGCCTCTGCTGGAATAGGAAAGTCAATCAGGGAAGAAAACACAGGTCAGTGCACGGAGGCGGCCAGGGTCTCCCCATGTGATCCAGTCTCCCCACCTCCCCTCATCATGGTGATAGGAAAGCAGACACATTCAGATGCCAGCTGCAGAAAGAGAAGTTAGGGTTTTGAAGTCACAACGGGGGGCAGGGCATGAACAGTCGTGCATCACTCAGGCCCCCAAAAGGCCACTGTCTCATACTGTGAAAGAAAATAATCATGAATAAATTCAGATCAGCCACTGTAAGTGGTGCATTCTAAACAGTTCGCCATGTGCTCAGAATGTCCCACTCAAAGAATCCTCATAACGCAGTCATGTCGCCTCTGCTCCAGCCATCTTCCCACTTCAGGCTCTCCAGGATCTCACCTCTAGGAGCCATGAGAGAAGCATCAGAGCTCTGGCCACTGTCACTGCCTGGGGTAGAGCAAAAACAGGACCTAGTCAGAGCCCACAGGAGGAGATATGGCAGAAGGAGGAATTATGGGGTGGATCAGCTCCCCACACGGGCTCCCGTCTACAATATCCCAGGGGTCTCAGGGATCACCTCCTCCCACCCAAACTTACATGTAGCCTAAGTGTAGCGTCCTCATTTTCCGTCTGTGGGAAGAAAATGTCCCATAAGAGGCCAAGGAGATGACTGGGTCATGAGATCCTAAAGGAACTCCCTAGTCCTGGACCAAAGGGAAGTTTCCAGAACTATGACTGAAGACCCAGGGCAGGATCAGGAAACATGAAGAAAGTAGATGTGTGAGAACTGCACCAACCACCCACCTAGAAATCTGTCCTCAGGAGTGACCCTCTCTGACCTTCAACTGCTGAGAATCAGCTCCCTATCACCAGATTCATCAAGTTGATAAATTTGTCTTCATTTTCACATGTGCTTTACTAAAGAGTAAGTGTTAGCAAATGGCCCCAGACTGACAAGCACATGTGTGTGGATGGTACTTCTCATTAATGAAGCACGGCAAACTTCTACCTAGGCTTGAAATCCCCCAGTGGGACAAAAAAAACCTCAGACCCCACCCCTTCCCTACCTGAAAATTTTCTTCCTCCAGCTCACAGATCTAACCACCACAGCTCCAGAGACCACAGCTCCAAGGAAAACCAGGCCAACAAAGATTCCCAAAATGGGAATGGTGGCCTGAGGAGGGGACTCTGGAAAGGGAAAAGAAGGTGAGGACCCTGACTCCATACCTCAGCCCCGACCCTGCTGAAGTTCCCCAGAAGGGCTCCTAATTTCCCTGGGAAGAGGCTCTATGCCCACATCTCCCTCCTTACCCCATTTCAGAGTGACAGGCTCAGGCAGCCCCTCATGCTGCACATGGCAGGTGTATCTCTGCTCCTCTCCAGAAGGCACCACCACGGCCGCCCACTTCTGAAAGGTCCCGTCCCCCCCAGGCCTGGTGTCCACAAGCTCCGTGTCCTGAGTGAGGTCCTCCCCATCACGCTGCCAGGTCAGGGTGATCTCCGCAGGGTAGAAGCCCAGGGCCCAGCACCTCAGGGTGACCTCATGGTCAGAGATGGGGTGATGGGTCATATGTGTTCTGGGAGGCTCTGTGGTAGACAAAGCAGGGAGGCTCAGGCAAAGGCTTGTTGAACAGCATCTACTCCAAAGACCAAGATGCCATAACTCTTGAAGGCTTGGCTGCCAACCAGGGCGAGGCAGGAAGCATCCTTGATCGGGGGTAGATGGAACCGGCACTAAGCTAAGCAGTGTCGGAAAAAACGGTGAGGGAACTCAGTCCAACGTTCCCTTCCAGGGTAAGAGCCTCTTCAAAGATTCTCCACCCTCTCATCAAGCTTATTACTCAATGTTTCTAGACAAATGTTCATAGGCACTCACAGCTGCTATAGCTCTAGTGGGACAGGGCCAGAAGTGTGAAAAACCTCCCAGAACCCAGGAACCAGCCCTGTGCTCTCCTGAGAGTAGTTTCACCCCAGGGTGAGCCCAAGAAGAATGGGTGGGTCAGATGACACTGCCCAGGAGACTCAAGATGGGAGGGTCCCCAAATCCACATCTCTGGCTTGTGCAGAAGACATCCTCAGCACAGGGGTCCCTCCCATCCCACACTAGACATCCTACACCCCTATACTGGATCAGCTCTTGGAGATACTCCCACCCACACTCTGGAGAAAAAACTGGCCCAAGCTGGGAATGTGGGAAGAGCTGAGTGGGTGGGCTGTGGGAGGTCATTACCAGTGCGGTTCAAGCTCTCCCCTCCAAACTCCAAGTATCTCTGCAGCCACAGGATGCACTCCTTCTCCAAATAGATCTTGTCTCTCTCTATGAAGTTCCCACTGGCCTCCCATTTTTGCTTGGTGTAGCGGGCAATGAATGAGACCGCCGTGTATTGCAGAGGGTCCACATCCAAACTCAGGTAGTCGTCACCATCATAGCCATATTGCCAGTGCCAGGTGGTCCCGCCGTCCTCCCGGAGCTCACAGCCGTAGGTGAACTGGAGGGTGTGGGTGCCTGCCCACCCCCCAGGACCAAGCAGTGTCATTAAGGGCAGAGTGTGCCCCCAAGGCCTTTCCATCAATGGTCCCTGCTCCCCCATCCACTTCACTCCACCTTATCTCTTGGTGACATTCTCCTTAGATGACGTTCATGTTCTAGACAAACTAGTTTGGTCCTCTGATTCTAATCTCTTTTACTTGCTGTCAACTCTGCAGTGGGGAGTGGTCTATGCTCTGTTCCAAAATATATTGAAAAAGCATTGGATGAGGGGTTACGAACTTGGGCTTTGCCATGACTGTGTCATTTGGACAAGTTATTGAACCTCCGTGGTTCTATGTTTATCTTGTGTAAATGTAAGGTTAGACTATGACTCCACAGGTCTCCTGTGCTAACACTCTCAGATTCTAAGTGTAAGTTCCTGAAAACAGAATTACAGTACATACAGTGTTAACGTAAGAGGGCACAATGTGCTCAGTATAGTTTTCCTTGAGAGTTATGGATGGAATTATGTCCCCCCAAAATTCATATGTCAAAGCTCTAACCCTCAATGCAATGTATTTGGAGATTTTAGGAGATAATTAAGGTTAAATGAGGTCTTGAGGGTGGGGCCCTAATCCAATAAGATTGGTGACCTTTTAAGAAAGAAGAGATGAAGATCTCTCACTCTCTCCATGTGCACACACCAAGGAAAGCAAGAAGATAGCCGTCTGCAAGCCAGACAGGGAACCGTCACCAGAAAGCAAACCCTGCCAGACCTTGATCTTGCACTTTCCAGCCTCTAGAACTGTCAGAAAATAAACTTCTGTTACTAAGTCATGCAGTAGGTGGTATTTTGGTATGTAAGCCAAAACAAACTAATACATTGAGGTACTAGAGAAGGCAAACAACTTAATATTAACAAGCACCAAGCTTCTGCTTAAAAATTTCCCGCATGAATTTCAGAATCAAATAGAAATAACTCTGAGATTGCCATAGCCTGGATTAACCACATCCTCCTCTGGGCTCCCACAGTCTGCCTTGTCAAGCTTCTAGCCCAACACTTACACGCTCTAACAAACCTTATTGTGTATCATTTCTCTCCTCTTAGGCTGTGAGTCCTTAGAAGTTGGGGACTATGTTGGCACCTGCAACATAATGATCTAGCAAACCTTTGTGGAATTCATGTTCCTATAAAGAGCAACTGATAAAAGCTGGGCAGTCTTACTATTCAGCTTTATAACTCTCACTGATTTATGCCTTGATTTGGCATTCAAGGCCCTTCACAAACTTGTTTCAATAGTGCCAAGCAAATGGGATACATTTACTAAAAATTATCAAACTACAATCTATCCCCTGAGCTCATGTGTCGAATCCCACCCCACACTGCACCCTAATTTCCTACTGCTTGGAACATCTTTTATTTTCTTCAATGACCCAAATCATACATATCCAACAGGTTCTATACAAAGTTCTACCTCATTTATGAAGCTCTCCCTATCCACTGGAGTGTCTCATCTATGAACTTTGGTAAGCTATTATCTCTGTGTCTCACTTGACATTTAAGGAGGTTCTGGTCTTTGACATCACTTGGTGCATCAAAGGGTCAATAAACTGTTCCCAAAAGTATACATGCCTCCCCATATTAATTGTAAGCTCTCAGAAGACAAATACCAGGTTATACTTTTCTGGTTCCCCACTTACAGTGTCCAAAAGATATGTGCAAAGCATGTATCCATGACCCAATGAGACCGTTGAATTAATTAGTTAATGTCAAACAGAGGGCCAGCCCCGTGGCTTAGCGGTTAATTGCGCGCGCTCCGCTACTGGCGGCCCAGGTTCAGATCCCAGGCACGCACAGACGCACCACTTGTCCGGCCATGCTGAGGCCATGTCCCACATACAGCAACTAGAAGGATGTGCAATTATGACATACAACTATCTACTGGGGCTTTGGGGAGAAAAAAGGGAAAAAAGAAAAATGTCAAATAGACCCTGCCCCCTTGTGACTAGACTGGGCCGGCCTTCACTTTCAAGTGATAGCTTGTGCACAGTTGCCTGCCCCACCTGACCCTATGGGAATAGCTGTCAAGAGGGTCTCCCACCCCTTGGGATTGGGGTGAAGTAATGAGCATTGCTTGCCCCTGCTTTCTCACAGGCACCCACCTGCTTGTTTTTGTGGGTGTTCTTTGTTCAGACCATGCTTCGTGGTTCGGTTGTAGTATCGCTGCACATTCCTCAAATTTAACTGGAAAATCTTCATCCGATTTGTGAAGATATTGGTCTCATCGTCAAAGTAACTTGGCTCCTCCATCAGCCACTGAACGCAAGATTTTGCCTTCATCTCTTCACTGTCATAGCGGATGAAAGGTTGATTGTCCACAAAGCCAAAGGCAGTAAATGCAGGGACTCCTGGACCTGGCTCAGACACAGCCGAGTAGAAATACTGCAGAGAGTGCGATCCTGAGGTAGGAACCAGAGAATGTGGATCAGAGCAAGCTCCAGTATTTATGAGTGAGGACCCACTTCCCAACGTGTGGGGGATGAGTATTTATGTCCATGTGAGTGTGTGTGTGTGTGTCTGTGTGTGTACAACAGGAGAGAGAGGACACACAACATAAAACAATGGAAAAACAATTATACAACAACCCCCTTCATAAACGAATCCAAATCCCACACCAAGTATGCACTGAGAGAATTCAGAGTGACAAGAGATTTTCACATATTGAGGTATATGGGATAACTATTCAAGCTCAAAACTGGTTTGGCTTGAACTAAAAAGCCTGACTTATGGCCTATCAAACATACATTGTACATCTGCTTAACCATTAAAGTAAAGAATACACTCTCTTAAGATAAGAATGCATACTTCCCCTCCTCCGCCCCGTATTGGTAACACCCAACGCCCTATTGGTAACACCCAAATTAGTCCCTTTCCTGACATCATGGTCACATTGACCTGCTAATTTGCAATTGAATACCTCTTTGAAATTTTGATACAAATGTATCCTGGGTGTGTTTAATGTATGTTCTTCGTTCTAAAAAGATATAAGACTGTACTGAAAACCATGCTTCTCTGGAACACTTTCTAAGGCCTTCCCCGGTTATAATCCTCACTCTAGCTCAAGTAAACTCACCTTATTTCTCTTATCTATAGAATGGTTATTGGTTATTTTACATTGACAAGAGAAACAAAAAAGACTTATTAGTACAACACCTTCATGAGAAAAGTATCCATGAAGAGCTGTCCTTGAGCAGGACTTGAAGAAGTGGAGGGATCTAGAGAAGTGGAGGAGTTTTAGAAATATTCTCATAGCTTGGACTAAGGTATGAGTTTACTGGAAATGGGACCCTCTTCTGGGTCCCCAACTATGATGTTGCAGTATCTCAACTCCCGACTATTCTCTTGCTCTCTCCCCAATATCCCCTTCATCTTCGCTGTCACTGTAGAATACATATTGGCCTCAGAGAAAGGAAATTCCAATCCTTCCACACCCTCTGTTTTCTGGGGTAGTCACTTCCCTCTCTGGGTGGGAGATGGAAATCAGAGGACGATCCAGCCAGAGATAGGCACTCTGTAAATGCTATCCAGAGAAGTCCCATTGGAGCCGGTTTCCATAGAAGATGAAATGTCCCAGGCGAACAGAAATTGCCCCCCATCCCACATTGCCAACACCATACCAAGTCAGCCAGCAGCCCAGGGTTGGTCCAGCTGGACCCACACCTTTGCTGGGCTTAGGATCCTGTGCAGGTCTCTCAGTTTCTTCCTTACCCAAATGCAAATAATGTTAATCTATACATGAAAAACCAGGGAGCAGTTAAAAGGGTGATTAGCAACTGGAAAAAATGTAGCCATACATAACGTTAAGTGGTGGTAAGTAGTACTTATTTCTTTGCACACTAAAGGGAATGTTTCTATAAATTCCTTATTTAAGCAGAAATGCTGAATCAAAGGTTATTTTGAATATTAATATGTATATCAAATTGCTCCACAAAAAGGTTCAGTTTACACCCACATCAACAGGAGAGGTTGAAATATATACATACAGTTTTAATTTATTTCTGTTATAATTGGAGAAGTGGAACATAATTTCATATTTATTGGCCAACTGAATTTATTCTTCTCTAAATTACTTATTCAAATTATTTATATGCTTTTAGCAGTATTTTTCCCTTTTAAGAAGAACCTCTCCACCTCTGCCCCTCGGCATGGACTCCTCTTTTGGTGAGCAAGCCTCTCTCACTGTGAACTGACTCTGACCATACCCAGCTCTGGACCCCATAGAGAAGCCTCTGCTGAGTCAAGTCAGGAAGTCCTTCCTGGGACCCAGACAGTGGACATATGGAAGTGTTCACACCGTACTCCCATTAAACACCCTCACCAGACCAGTTAGGTTTGCACAGAAAAAAATTCTGTTTCCTGAAAATTACCAATGTGTTGCTCTGTAGTGTATGCTTTTATTTCCTTGTTTTAATTCTTTTAATAACCATGTGAGGTAGACATTTAAACTCCACATTAGAGATGAGAAAACTGAGGCTTAGTAGCAAAGCTTTCATTAGAACTCATCTTTCTTGCTCACAAATAGGTGAGACTCTATAAAAAAACAGAGTGGTCTGTGTACTTCATCCCTACTTCTTGGGGAAAATCCCACAAATCACTCGGGTGCCAGATATGAATATCAAGATTTTGTTTCATTTTCCATCAAGCTGTTGACTGCTGGTGGGAAAACATTTCACTCAGCAGTTATGATCCTGCCCTTCACCTGGTGCACCTCTAGACTCTGGAGTTCCACAACAGCTGCTGCCCAACCATGCTAGGAGCCCTAAGGCTGGGGACAATGGCTCCTCACTAGTTTGCATAAGGGAAAATAGAAATACAGTAGCTGGAGGGACGAGGGGAGACCTTTACATAATTTAGGGATGGGATTTTCCTGGATGAGTCAAATTTTAATGAGTACATTAATCATGCACTTCTTCCATTTGAATGTAAGATGTGTGTGCATGTGATCTCTTTCAGCTCTAACCATTGATGGGGTTCAGGGCAGGCCACCCTAAGATGTGCCATTCTGGTATGCAGATTATTTCGAACTGAAGAAAATAAAGGCTCAGAAGACTCAGAAAGAAACTTTGACCTCTCCCCCACTAACTGTCTGAAAGAATTTAAGATAGAAGGCCCGTCCCCAGGACAGGCCATCACCATAGATAACTCTGGGTATGGATAGACTGGGAGGGTCCTTGCTGAGCCCATTCTTATCAAAGCTCTGAAAACCAAGTAAAGGTAGAAGTTACCCTTTGTAAGAGACATTTACATTTATAAGGGGAATCTTCATTTGTAAAGGTATCGCCCTCTCCATGCCAAGAAGGAGGAGGGATGACCTTATCTCTAGAAACTCTTATCTGCATGGAAGGCCAGGACTTAAATCTGCATATTAACCTTACTCTTGTTTACTGTACTTTTTCAGTAATCTCCCATAGCTGACTCCCCCCACCCCCAACATCCTCCTTTGTCTTTAGCTGAAGATAGTATTTAAGATGAGAACCTCTGCCATTTTGTCGAGTTACTCAGTTTCCCTGGGTCTCTCCCATGTATACATGTTATTAAACTTTGTTTTGTTTTCTCCTGCTAACCTGCTTTTTTAATTGTTTGGCCAGCCATAAGAACCCTAAGGGAAAGGGTGGGGATGATTCTCCCTCTTCCCCCTACACCATCATTAACCAAGGATCAAAATGAACTCACCTTAGAACCAGACCATCAAAGTGCTATATCACAAATTGTTAAGGTATAATTTTCAAAAATGATTAAGCATAATCAGTCACATTGCTCTCAGTTAAAAATATTATAATTAACAATTTTGTAAGGGCAAAAATATTCTTTGTATTTATAATAAATAAAAATACTTAAATTATTGTATTTTATTCCATGTTTTTGAGTTTCTGTTTTTATACGTATTTTATGAGTTGTATAATGCATTGGTACAGCAGAACATCTATATGCTTTATAAATAAATAAACAAACATGCACTTTAAACTCTAAGAAGGATAATTTTACATTGGATACCATCAGTCCCAAACTCCTGCTTCTGGCTGTGGGTTGGCCTTCTAAGTATTCAACAAGCCTCTCTCTTCTAACTGGCTTTTAAAGAGCAGAACATCTATTTTGAGCACAGCAGGGGTACAGAATTCATGACTTCCAGCCTGGCTCAGAGATCAGCCAGCTTCTTTCTTGTCTGCACCACATGCCCTTCTTAGCCAGAGTCTGCCCAATGCTGAGCCTGTGACCGCCTGCGTCAGGATTTTAAAGGTCACCTCTGAGCTTCCAGATGCCCTGAGGCTCCAGTTTGGATTCTTTCTCTCTCCTGTTGGGTTTCCCCTGCAACTCTTCCCAGCCCAGCCCCCGCCTCCAGTCCCCCACTCACGGGCTCGGGTCACCTGCAGGAAGCTCAGGAGCGAGGGCAAGAGGGCGAGAGTCCACAGCATCGCCTCGGCTGTTAGCCCTGGCCCTAACACTCCCTGGGCACAATGGAGTCGAGGCACACAACGGGACAGCCTCACTCCCATTCATATGGAAACTGTGGGAGGATCCTCAGAAGAAGAGAAACTGCTGAGGCTGAGCAGGAAAGGTCACGGCAGGGAAATCAGAGGACCAGCCAGCCAGAAATAAGCACTCTGTAAATGCTGTCCAGAGAAGTCCTGTTGGAGCTAATTTCCAAAGATGAAAAGTCCCAGGTGAACAGAAAATGCCCCATATCCCGCATGGCCAACACCACACGAAGCCAGCCAGCAGCCCAGGGCTGGTCCCGACACACCCACCCCCTTATTGGGCGCATGACCCTGGGCAGGTCTCTCAGTTTCTTCCTTACCCAAACGCAAATAATGTTAATCTATGCCTGAAAAAACCACGGAGCAGTTAAAGAGTGATTAGCAACTTGGAAAACATAGCTATGTATATGTTAAGTGGGGAGAAAGTAGTAAACATATAATTAAAACTGAATTGGCAGTCATGTTTAAAAAAAAAACATTACATATTTAGAGGAGGAAAATGGCAAGAAATATATAAAAATAAGGTTCTGTTTTGATGTTCTGATTTGGGGTAATTCCTTCCAATTCCAAGTTTTATGGAACGCATTGCCCTTCAATTACAATGTCCAATTAATCAGTCATATTAGTAATCGTTTCAAAATATATACATATATCAAATCATTGTGTTGTACACTTAAACTAATATAATGCTATATGTCAATTATACCACAATAAAACTGGGGTAAAAAATAAAACGTCCAATTAAAAGGAGAACTTTTGAGGCTCGTCACACCAAAACTCAGAGTGAGAAACCTTTGAAAGGCAGTTCCCCACCTACATGTGGGGGAAGTGAGGGCGGTTAGAGCTGGTTTCAGCGGTGGGTGGATATGGGCAGGGTCTGGACAGCAAACTAACTTGCAACAGTGGTGTGCACAAGAGGTGGTTGAAAGCATCTTGAGATAGATAGACAGACAGACACACAGACATAGATATAGACCAGGAAAAAGGCCCAACCCAACATTTTCACATAACTGTTCCCAATTGATTATTTAAATTTTTTCTACAAAAATAATTTTAATTAAATGCACACATTTAATTATTATGGAGTTTGATCACATACGTATGTCCGACCTGGTTGCCTTGGAAGGCTTGAGGAAAAACCCAGATTCCTAAGCTCACACACACACACACACCCTTCCTTAGTGGCTTAGATACACTTTCAGCAGGGTGTAACTCTTTTCCTGTTTACTTCTTGATGATTGGCTGCAGGTCCAAGGGAAGAAATGTTTACCCCTCAATTGTTAAGTGATCTGGAGTGAACCCAGGGCCAACAAACAGTAGTCCCAGCATGAGAAGTTGTTGCGCCCCATTCTCTCACACCCTTCACAATGGAGGATCCCTAAAATGGGGCTACAGCATCTGTAAAATAGGGGTTCCAGGGTAAGGATGGACAGTCCCTCTGCTGGGCATGGGCCACTGAGAATTTTCGCTGGGGCATGTCTGCAAAGCCAGGGTTGCTACGGGGAAAGTTCACCTCCTCAGTTTTGGGGTTCAGGGTACCCCCACAGTGTGTTGTTGGGGATTGGGGAAGATGGTGCCGCCTGGGATGAGGAAGTGGAGCCGAGAGAAAGCAAAAAAAAACAAACCAAAGACACCCTTCCCCTTTCCATGTCTGCCTGGCTTCTCTTTTGCTCACATCTGGGAGGTTGACAGTACACCCTGACAGGAGCCAGCCACGCTGGCTCATTTTGTCCTGCTCTGTGGAGAAAACGCAGAATAAAAAAGCAGAAGGAAAGGCAAACTGAGCAGAACGCTCTCTAGAGAATCGTGATCACAGAAGCAGAGCTCCTAGCCCTCCTTTGAAGAGTAACCATATTGTCATTTATAGAGAACCTACTGTATGCAAGATTCAGGCCTGGAAAGTGGTCCCTTCTTGCCTCAAGAATCTCAAAGACTTGCCTGGGTGCTTGCTGAGAGACAGACAAGCAAGTGGCCAGTGTTCTGAAGAAACTTCATAGGGGCCGAGGGAGTGGTCCCTATTCAGACAGAGGCTGAGGTGGTGTGGGGTGGCAGGGGATCTTCATGAAGAGAAAAACTTGACCTGGGATGTTTAGAATGAGCAGAAAAATTAGCTCTGGAGGGCGGCTAGGCGAAGAAGCTTTCCAGCTTAAAGGAATAGCCTGTGAGAAGGCACAAAATTCACCTTAACGTCTTTGATCTTGTATTATTTAGAAGGCTTGCAATTACTGGGTTCTCACTACAAGTCAGGCACTATTCTAAGGTCTTTGCCTGCCCAAACTCAAGTATATAGAGAAGAAGTCATTTGGAAGGAATGAGGTTTTCACAAAAAAAGCCTGCGTCTTAACATCCAGAGACTGGCTTCTACTTCTGTCTGCTACTACATTTAGTATGTGTGGATGTTGTGGGGAAGGGGAGAACAACCTGTCTGACCACCAAGGCAAATGTGCTTCTGCAAAATAAACAAAAATGTCATTATCCAGACTGCTTTTTAAGGAAAGACATGAATGTGTACAAGAGCCCCACCAGGTGCCATGTGACCTCACACATATTATTCTACCTAATCTATAGCTACCCTGACAGAAAAGAGCATTGTCTCAACAGTTGTAGAAAATTGAGCCCCTGAGAGTGAAAATGAGGTTTCCCAGGTGACAAAGATTAAGGTAGGAGGGCAGCAGGGACCAGAAGTCAGGACTTCTCCCACCTTCCATCTCACTAATCTCCCTGACTCTGCTTCCCCTAGATCATCACACCCTCACCCCACCCCATCCCAAGGGCCATACTCACTGGCAAGGATGGCCTCGGGGACTCCCTGGAACAGCAGCAAGAGGAGGAGAACACTCATCTTTCCAATTCTTACTATCAGGTGTTCTCAAGTATAAGGCCATTCAGGAGGACCCAGTACAACACAACTTGCAACTTGCAGCTGAAGCCAGGGGAGCAGAAAGAACAAGAGATGTGTGCTGATCCTCAGCATGAAGCAAATGATTGAGGCTGAGGGTTCAGCAACTACTAGTTCCTTTCAGAGTTGATACTGTAGCTTTGTGGTAAGTTTTGAAATCAGGAAGTGTGACCATTCTGACTTTATTCTTCATTTCATGATTATTTTGGCTATTCTGGTTCTCTCTGGTTGAGAGAGAAATATGGTTGAGAGAAATATGAATTTTAGGATCAGCTTGTCAATTTCTGCAAAAAGTTAGCTGTGATTTCACAGGGATTGCATTGAATCTGTAGCTCAATTTGGAGAATATTGCCATCTCAACAATGTTAAGTCTTCTGATCCATGGATGTGATATATCTCTCCATTTATTTAGATCTCCTTTAATTTCTTTCAGCAATATTTTATCATTTCAGAGTATAAGTTATACACTTATACATTAAATTTATTCCTAAATATCTTATTCTTTTTGATGCTATCGTTAATGGAACTGTGTTCATAAGTTTATTTTGGATTACTCCTTACTAGTGTATAGAAATACAATTGATTCTTTTTTTTTTTTTTTTAAAGATTTTATTTATTTATTTTTTCCCCCCAAAGCCCCAGTAGATAGTTGTGTGTCATAGCTGCACATCCTTCTAGTTGCTGTATGTGGGACGCGGCCTCAGCATGGCTGGAGAAGCAGCGCGTCGGTGCGAGCCCGGGTCGCCAGCAGTGGAGCGCACGCGCTTAACCACCAAGCCACGGGGCCGGCCCCTACAATTGATTCTTGAATATTCATCTTTGTATTTGTTTTCCATTGCTCTGTAACAATATTATCACAAACTTGGCAGCTTAACACAACAGTATCTTATCTCACACAATTGATCTCACAGTTTCTGTTCTGGATTCTGGCCATTCTAATAGGTGTGTAGTGGTAACTCATTGTTTTAATTTGCTGATAATATGTTGTAGAGCATCTTTTCACACGATTATTTGCTACCTGTGTGTCTTCTTTGGTGAGGTTTCAGTTAAGGTCTCTGACCCATTTTTTAATTGGGTCCTTTGTTTACTTATTGTTGAGTTTTAAGCATTCTTTGTATATTTTGGATACCTTTATCAGATGTCTTTTGCAAATATTTTGTCCTTGTCTATGGGTTGTCTTATCTTGACATTGTCTTTCACAGATCAGTTTTTTTTAATTGATGTCATAATAGTTTATAATATTGTGAAATTTCAGTTGTACATTATTATTTGTCAGTCACCATATAAAATGTGCCCCTTCACCCCTTCACAGATCAGTTTTTAATTTTAATGAATTCCAGTTTATCAGTTGTTACTTTCATGGACTGTGTCTGGGGATTGTATCCCTAGTGAGCTTTTTATTTCAACTCTTTCTAATTCCAACTCCAGAATATCTACTTGGTCCTTTTTCTTTTTATAATTTCTATCTCTTTATTGGTAATCTCTATTTATTGAGTCATTGTCATCATCCTTTCTTTAATTCTTTAAACATGGTTTCCTTTAGTTCCTTGAGCATATTTATAATAGCTGCTTTGTGGTCTTTGTCTGCTGCATCTTACATCTCAGAGCCCCCTTAGAGGGCCCTCTCAGAGACAGTTTCTATTGACTGTTTTCCCTGGTGAATGGGTCATATTTTCTTATTTCTTTGCATGTTTGTAACTTTTGTTGAAAACTAGACATTTGAAACAATATATTGTAGCAGACCTGGATTTCCATTCCCCTTGCCTGAGGGTGGGTAGTGGTTGTTCTTGTTTGTTTCACTTTGTATAGTGACTTGCCTGTACTAATTCTGTGGAGTCTCTTCCCCTTGCAGTGTAGGGTTCAGATATCTCTGCTCAGTTTTTTAAATTCTTATTTATTTTTAAATCTGATTTCCTGGGGGTCATCCCTAGATCCGCACAGCTTAATGATTAGCCAATGATTGGTCAGAGTGTACTTAAACACCTTGAGCCAGTAAGGCTTCCACTTTCTGTCTTTGGATCTGTATGTGGTTTGGGAAATGCTTTCAAGTTAAGAGTTTACAAGTTGGACCTGGCTTTACTTTCTGCATTTATAAGGCCTCACGTTCAGCTGGCAGGGATGAGAAGTAGCCTCCTATGGCCATCTCCAGTCTTTCCTAAGCAGGCCTAGCCTTGGGCTTGCACGCAGCCTTCTAAGCCATCAAGGTTAAATGCCATATTACCAAGGTCCTCTTTGGCTGCCTCACTCGTTTGATGCTCCTTTTAAATTTCTGGCTGGTCTGATGTTTTGTTTTTTGCCCCAGCCTGTATTATGACTTCAGGTGAGCCACAATGTTAGCCTCTCTAATGAATTCTTTTGTAAAAAATAGCTGTCACCCCCCACCTCCGCATTTATTTATTTATTCAAGTATTTATTTTTATCAGTATGGACTCATGGATATTTATTTTATTCAATTGGTTTTAATCCGATTCTATCATTATTTATGATGTTGCTCAAATTATTCCACCTTTAGCTATTGGATGCTTTCAGGTTGGCTCCTGTGTCCCTTTGACATTTCCCCACCATTGTACTGAGTACTTTCTGACACCACAATATGCCCCAGTCCTAGAACCCACGGTTTCTCCAAGGAGCCAGAGTGTGTCTTATGCATGTATTATAATTTACTTCACCATCATCTTACTGTTAGATATTTTTTATTTTTGGTTGTTAATTTTCTATTACATAAAATTACCATTATGTAAAATTTCCAACATAAAAATTAAAGAGGATAGTAAAATGATCCCATCACCCATCTTCAATAATTATCCCTCCTTTAGAGAATTATAGCAGCATGGACAGGGATTTGAATCAGTGAAGCCTGTTTAGGTAACTAAGGCAGTGAAGAATCATCTTCATTAATTCTATGGGACCAGTTTTCAACAGCAAGACCTTTAATAGTGAAAGGCAACAGGTTCTTTCTTTCCCCTTCTTAGGACTGGAGGTGGCTCTGAGCATACCCTTTGACTGTGGGGTACTTAGACATTTCAGATGAAACCTTAAGAAGTATCAGAATAAATCACTGGAAAAATAAAGAAGCTGTGAATATAATTGTATCTTGGGTTTTTAGGGGAAGTTCATATTAGTTACAGTTAGAACAGAATTGATTCTCTCTACAACCAAGGTTCTTCCGTGGTCATAAGAGAAGATTTTCCAGGGGAATTTTAAACCACAAGAAACCACATTTAGTCTAAACTATGGTTCATTGTCATAATCAGCTCCCAAGAGAAGACTTTGTTGATGCCTGTGGGATTTATTTGGGAGAGTGGAGGCCGAATATAGTATATACTGCATAGATATAGATATACACACATATACATATGTTCAATTAGTGCCTTTAACAACTCCCTCTATTCATTGTGAGGCTTCATGTGTCTATTAGCTCCCTCTATCATCTAGAAAAAAACTACTAGAATTATTGGAATGTAGTATCCATGAGGGCAGGGAAGGCTGCAGACCCAGCAGATGGCTGGAGCACTAATCAAGAAGCGAAGGCCGAGGACAGATCTTGCTGACATGTAGTACCTTTGTTTTTCAGATGCTATCAGGTGATCTTAGATGGGCAGTTCTGTCTCCTTGTCTATTTCTCCCTTCTCCTCCCACATGACTGGACCTTTCTCCAGGAAGTATGCTTCTCTCAGCATACAGATGTGAAAATGCTATCAGGGCACCAGAGAAGTGAAACTATGTTCAATCAGGTGCATAGATTATATATCTGGGGCCCCCAGCAGAGGTGTACCCAGTCCTACTCAGGAATGGTCTTCTTAGACATCTCCTCACAGTCCTTGCCCCAGGGAGAAGGGGTGCATTTTCAAAGATGTTATGTTTCAGCTTTGTTCTTTTGAAAAAAATTTTATTATGGAAATTTTAAATACATATGAAGTAGAGAAAATAGTATAATGAACCATTATGTATGCATCACCCATGTGTCAGCTTCAACAATCATAAACCCATAGCTAACCTTGCATCATTTATACCCCCACCTAGTTCCTCACTCCCAATACATACTGGATATTTTGAACAAAAGTACAGATATATCATTTCATCTGTAAATATTTTTAATGGATCCCTAAAAGACAATTTTATAAATTTCATAATTTATAATATCATTTCTAAAAACAACAATAATTCACAATATCATCAAATATCCAGTGTGTATTCACATTTCCCTGATTATCTTACATATTTTTCTTAACAATTGAGGTGTTTAAACCAGCATCAGAAGAGATGTATTCATTGCTTTTTGTTGTTATGTCTCTTAAGCATCTTTTAACTTATTAGTTCCCTCCCTTTTCTTCTTCTTCTTTTATTTTCCTGTTTTAATTTATTTGGTTAGAAACCAGTGAAGGCTGGTTCTAAAAGTCACCTTCTCATGGGATTAGTGGTGTTTTTAACACCTGGCAAAGGGGACTGCAATTCACCGTGGGCCCCCAGGTCGCCATTTATTGGGTAGCTGGCATTCCCAAACATCTCTGATATATTATCTATTACTGCATAACAAATTACTCCAAAATAAGAGGCTTAAAACAACACACATTTATCATCTCACAGTTTCTGCCGGTCAGCAGTTTAAGCACAGCATTGCTGGGTTGTCTGCTTCAGGGACTCTCACAGGCTACAATCAAGGTGTTGGCCGCAGTGGGATACCAACTGAAGACTCAACTAGGAAAGGACTTACTTTCAAGCTTACTGACACATTTGTTGGCAGGATTCAGCTCCTTGGTTGTTGGACCGAGGGCTTCAGATCCTCACTGGCTGTGGCAGAGGGGAGACCACTCTCAGTTCTTTACCACTTGGGCCTCTCCAACATGGCAGCTAGCTTCATCAAAGACAGTAAAGGAAAAGTCTCCTCACAAGATGAAAGTCAGACTTTTATAACCTACTCACGGAAGTGACATCCTTTCACCTTTGTCATATTCTATTGGTTAGATGCAAGTTGCTAGATCCAGCCCACACTCAAGAGGAGGGGACTTCACAAGGGTGTGAATACCAGTGGAGGAGCGTCATTGAGGGACACCTTAGAAGTCTGCTTACCACATCCTGTAAACAGCTGACTCTCTAACCCAGAATGCTTGGTGCCTGAGCAGCTTGTGTCTCCTCATTGATAAGATTGCTCTTGTGCTTGCCTTGCAAAGGAGAGCAACAATGCAGCAGGATCCGTCCACTGCCACACTCCTCTACCCTGCATACCCAGGAGGGTGCTTGCTTTGCTGCTCTATGGAATAACAGAAAGAATGGGACTCATGCCTTCTCTTTACTTGCTGACACTGAATTGAAAGTTTCCCCAAAAGCCTGTTTCTTAAACCATAGTATATGATATTGTGGTTTTCATCTGAGTCCTGGTGAATAACAGGTGACCCCAAAGGGACCTGCTTTGCATAACAACCTTGCACCTGTTTTTCCTCTCTCAGCCCAGTCCCTCTCCTTTGCTTTCTAAGTCCAGTTTCGCTCCTGAACACTGCTTTTTGGCTATTTCATGGCTCCTGTCTGCAGCTTAAGGGACTGATTCTCCCCACCCTTTGGTCACCAGCTGCTCCAGTGTGAGATGTCAAGGAGCGCAGTTCTGACATTCTTAATCAGCTTTCCTCTACACCAGCACACACATACAGACACACACACACTTTCTAGTGGGCACTGGTAGCCACAGTCTTATGGACACCCCCTTGTACTTTTTAAGTACACATGTATGTACTTAATATATACATCAAACAATCTTCACTGGTCCTCACACCCACTATTAATGCTTTATGCACAAACTACATCATGCATTCTTCCCTAATTAGACTCCATATTTCCTTTCTTTTTCTAGAAGTCTGAATAAAATCTCCAGCTTTGAAATCAGGATGTCTGGTTCCAAATCTCAGCTTAGCTTTTTACTAGTTGTGTGCTCTTGAGAAAATTATTGAACGTTCTCTAGTCATCAGCTTGCTTCACCTATAGAGTGGGGTGGTAACTGTTCCCATGTCAGGCACAATGTTAGGATTAAATGCACACAAAGCCCTCAGTATACTACCTGGTATGCAATGAGCATGGAATAGATGTTTATATATATTAACTCATTTAATTCTCACAACAACCATATGAGTAGTTACTATTAGTCTCACTGTTTTAAGGTGAGGAAAATGAGACACATGTGGCCAGAGCAACTGAGGAGCTGGATATAAAATATACACCAGATTTCAAAGAATTAGTATGAAAAAAGAACATAAAAATATCTCATTAATAAGTTTTTATCTTGAGTACATGTTGCAATGCTAATATACTAGATTTATTGGGTTAAATAAAATATATTAAAATTATTTTCATCTGTTTGCTTTTACTTTATTAATATGGCCACTGGAAAATCTTAAATTACACATGTGACATGCATTTTATTTCTATTGAACAGTGCTGATCTAGATAACAAACACAACTCCTTTCTGCATTGCCCACATTCTGTTTTCTAAGTATGAAATAACTAGCAGAGAATGATGGTAAACCCCATCCCTGCACTAAGTACTTAATAACATCTAGCTGCAGATTATAACGTAACTACCTATATCCAGACCACCTCATCTGACTTTAGAAATAAAGTGAAGGCAATTTCTCATTTTTATTCAAACTCAGTTTATCTACCTTTGTTCATTCAGCTGAAAGGAATCCAGAAAAAATAGACCACCACCCTCACCCCTCGCTCCACAAGAGCCATGCATTAGAAGGAAGAATCCTATATCCTGAGGCCCCTTATTACTGTCACTTCTAATTGTGCCCCACCTGACTCCCAGACCTAACCAGCTCAATACTTAAATGGTAAAAGTCATAGTATATTAACTAATGTTCATAGAGCTCTTTACAGTATTCTATTCCACATCAGTATTCAGCCAGTATGACTAGTAAGCCATACTGATTGTTAAAGAAAATAGAATAGCAACTGTGATAAGCAGTAAAATTAATAAGTTCTATAAATTCTAACATATACTCATGAGCAACATCTGGGCTGTCACAATGACTAACAGTAGATGGGTTCCTGTCACTGTAACATCTGAGACACATTTGTGGCACCAGCTGCCAGTTCAGCCACGGCAGGACAAGCTTCATGGTCGGAGTGTACAGTTTTCAATCCGACATTTACAAAAATCATCATATTGCTCATACTGCCAAAACTTCTAAATAGTAGATTTGTTTGGCTTTTCCTTTGTTCTTATTGTTAGTGTGCTGTTATTCTTGTGGAAATAATAGTTGTGCAGTGTTTTGATATCTATAAATTCAAGAACTTAGAATAAGAAGAATAAACAGTAAGAACGAAGTGACAAAGTTTGGATACATTTTTAACATTGTTTCTAAATATTATAAACATTAATCTTCTGGATTCGAGAGGGAACAAGGAAGCAATGACATTAATCATGAATCACGGTTTGGAACGTTTGATATTGTACAAAATTTATGACAAGTGGTAATGTCTTTAATATTGTGTAAGATTCAGGTCAAAGTAAACAATAATTTTCATTTCTAACACTTAAAAAATTCCTGGTAATTCTGACAAAACTCACAGGTGCCTTACAATTGCTTGCAATGTATATATTGGATACAAATGATGCTCAAAAACTGTATGCTGACAAGTTGAAAGTGCTAAGCACATTCTATCAGTGCTCGGAATTCAAAGAAAAAATTAGCAATAATCAAGAAGAATTTACAGAGCATTAAGAATTAACTTCATGCAATAAAATATTTAAAATAATTAAAACTCATTAAACAAATTTTATTTTATCATAAAATCAACAAAACATTGAAAAAGTGCCATCAAAAGTTTGAACTATCTACTGTGTAATTAAACATAGCCTTTTACATGCTAAATAGAAGGTTTTTAAAAGATTATAAGTAGTGCATATCATTGCAGTGTAGATAATGGTTCTGCTGGTTGCAAAACTATGTATATCTACATAATGAGACAATGTTTTGGAAAACTCATAAATCTAGGCACTAAATCATTATCAATGAAGTGTCAACTATGTCACAAAAATGTGTTTTAATCAATCAGTTACTTACATACTAAATTTAAGACTTATAAACTGATTTTTTTTGTTGTTGATTTGAGGAATTCAATATAACTTACTCATCGGTGCTCAATAAAGATGTTTTCAATGTGCCATAGTTACATGATGGTGCCAATGGTGCCAGTGAATGCCACAAAGAAAGTTCAGGGTCTCAGCCAAAATTTTAGAAATATTTCTGGATGTTTTAATTTGGAATTATATAAGTCACTGTATTCAATGATTTCAGGATGATGCAGCAAAATGTTTACATGAAACAAATCACTTTAAATATTTGCCTCAAGAAACTTTTTATTCACTGCCATACATTAAAAAGGATCAGAGAAAAATAAATAATACATCTGCGGAGGCTGGAATGAAATCACGAAACTGGGAAGTTTTGAGCCTCCTGTAGTGCTAGGAGGGCAAAAGCATTAGGAGATTTTATCAGATCTTTTATATTCATTTTAATAGAAATTGTGAAATGAAAGTAGATAAATGTTTGGCAAATAAACTTTCTTTTCAGAGATTTGGCTTTAATCACTCATATTTTAGTAGAGATGTCAATACTATCTTAAGCCTTACCAGAAAAAAATGTTAATTATTAAAGAAGCTGGATTCATTTGACAAAAATAAAAATCATTTAACAAATAAAATTAAATACAAGAAACAAAGAGGAAAAAAGCAGATAAAATTATTTTTTACAAAGAAATATGATACACCATTTGAAAGAAAAATGTTGACTTCAAGAGAAAAGACAATTAGATTATCTAATAATTTATATGATTGTAATTATAATTTCATGACAAAAGTGAACAATATCAAGAACTTTAAATTTTTAAATTTAATCAATTCTGAATGATGCTACAAAGCTAATATGTAATTAATTACATTAACAAAATTTAATTGAATTGATAAAATTAAGTCAACTGATTAAATATGGCATTATAATAAATGATTTTTGGGACTGAGTAAACAACAGAGATGCCAAATATATAAGAATTTCAGACAGTACTACAAGCATTAAAAAAATCTTTAATGTAATTGCTAAAGTGAGAGGATTTACTACATACGTTGTTAATAAAAGACAATTTAATGGGGAAATCATTGGAAGCTTTTCATGTGGTTCACTTGTCAAATCATGGCTCACATAAACACATCACTTAGCTAATGACAACTATGTCAAAAATTCATGCCAAAATTTTCTAAAAATCAATAAATAATTTGGAAATTGTTATAATGTTTTAAAAATTATTTCCACAACTTATATCACTTGGTAAGTAGTTTTATAATAGTTTAGTTAGAGAATAAAAAGAATTCAGTTGCTATAGACTGAAAATTCCCCCCAAAATTCATATGTTGAAACCCCAATCCCCCACGTGATGGTATTAGGAGGTGGGGCCTTTAGGAGATGATTAGGTCATGAGGTGGAGCGCTCATGAATGTGATTAGTGCCCTTATAAAAGTAGCCCAAGAAAGCTCCCTTGTCCCTTCTACTATGGGAGAACACTTTTTAGAGAACACTCTAAAAAGACACTATGTATGAACAAGGAAGCAGATCTTCACCAGACGTCGAATCTGCCAGCGCCTTTGATCTTGGACTTTCCAGCCTCCAGAACTGTGACAAATAAATTTCTGTTGTTTATAAGTCATCCAGTCTCTGGTATTTGTTATAGCAGCCCAAACAGACTAAGACAATAATTTAAATTTTGTGTGTGTGTATGTGTGAGGAAGATCAGCCCTCAGCTAACATCCATGCTAATCCTCCTCTTTTTTTTTGCTGAGGAAGACTGGCTCTGAGCTAACATCTATTGCCAATCCTCCTCCCTTTTTTTCCCCAAAGCCCCAGTAGATAGTTGTACGTCATAGTTGCACATCCTTCTAGTTGCTGTATGTGGGACGTGGCCTCAGCATGGCCGGAGAAGCGGTGCGTCGGTGTGCTCCTGGGATCCAAACCCGGGCCACCAGTAGCGGCGCCCGCGCACTTAACCGCTAAGCCACGGGGCCGGCCCTAAAATTTTTTATTTGCATTTTAATTTATATCGCCATACCAGTTGTCAAATGTTTTGAACACTACCCTTGCTCTTACATACAGTGTGCTTGTTATAAGTGTTAATTGAATGATATCTGACATAAATAAATGGAGACGACAAGGTAGACACCCAGGACAATCAAAGCAAAGAGCTGAGGGAGTCTAAGAGGGTATAATCCATATTATTATCTCTTGCTGAGACATTTAGAAACAGAAAGCATAAGTACACGGAGGAATGTAACAGCAGAAGTCATGTGACTTTCTCATGCTTACACTTCCCTGTTTGGACTCTGCCAACTTGTCTATAAGGTTTTGTTTTTATTTTTATTTTTTTAGGATAATGTTTCCCAGCCAGCAGCCCCATTACTATGAGACTCTAAGAAGACTGTTATTTCCCTCCAAGGGCAACTGAGGCACGAGATTCATTCTGTGCCTTGAGTGAAAATGTCCCAGAGGTCAACACTTCCGTCTGTGACAAATCAAACTTACCTTCAGGCCCCAGCAGCACACCAGTTATGTACACTTTCATGTCACAAACTCTCACTGGGTCAACTTTGTGCCCACGGGACAGATAAGACACAGGCTTGGCCTTTGGGGAACTCAGGGTCTGGGGGGAGGGGAATGGCAGAAATGTAAATAAGGATAATACAACCTGTGACTGCTGTGGTGATGGGGCACTAAGAGTGACAGGTGATATTTATTCTTTATTGTTCTGCACACTCGTCATGTGTGAACTCAGTCTTCATAACTGGTACTATGAAGTGACATATCAGAATACATTCTGCTGTCAGGAGGTCCACATGGGCATCTCCATAACTGTACTTCTTTCTTGTCTATTTATAGATGAAGCCAAATTCTTTGTTCACTTTGGTTGCCACCACTAGCTCTGCTTTCGGACTGCACTTGTGTGGGAAGAATTCATGAAAATATCAAGTTCTCTAAGCAGCTCCAGTTGGGGGGAAGTGGTGTGGGGTGGGGGCGGGTATTTCCTGAGTGACTCACTTACTGAGGGACTGACTCAGTAAGATTACCAGAATTAGACAGAACTAGTTGGGAAAGAAATAATTTCCTCATTGCCTGTGGGGAAAAAGAAACTTTAATCCGTAGGTGGAATAATCTGGATGAGCTCTAACACAAGAAACAAAAGTGAAGGCAGAGTATTCTCCTGATGAGGGGCAGATGGAGGGCACCATCCATTCCCACAGTGGAGCTCTCCTAGAGCCCTTGCAGGGAGTCCTCTTCTCCCAGAATCTACTCGTTATTCTGCTGTCCCCACCCTGCTTGAAAGAAATGAGGAGAATGGTTGGGGAGGGAGTCAAACAGGCTGACGACAGAAGGGTGTGTGCCCTGGCTCACCGGGTCCCAGGGTTCAACATTAACATAGGTCAACAGCAATTACTTAGCTGAACCTTTGTCTACAACTCTAGGAAGGGAGGGGTGAATGGAACACTGTCTATCTTAGCTCCTTATGGGAAAGTTTCACATCAGAGTGGGTAAAATTATTGTTTCTTTTCTCTTTTCTGGGGTTTTCCCATCTCTCCCAGGTTAACCACTCCATGTTGCAGCAGGTAGAGGATCTCAGGCAACACCTAGGATTTTCCTCCCCCTCTCCCCCCCTTCCTTCTTCATCATATGTTGTGTTCAGGATGAATTCTCTTGGAATTGATTTTTGGAGGGGGAAAAGGCAGACAGGACTGATTTGCATCTCAATCACATATCTGCACATAGTACCCGAGGAGACAGGAGAAGAATGGAGGGAAGGGAACAATTATATTGCTCAGTAGTCTTGAGAAAGGAAACAAAACAATTTTCATTCATTTTTCTCTTACCAAATACACTTTTCACCTTGCTTTTTCCTCCTAAGGAGCCACCACATTTCTTATTCCATCCCTTGAAGCCACTTGGGAGCGACAAAGGCTCATGGGACTGGTGGGCCTTCATGCACTGTTACCTGATATGGTCTCCCAAGTTAGTTCCTAAAGCCATCCCTGGTTACACTGGGGGAGAATAGAGAAATTACTAGTATTATGTGAGGTAGTGGGATTGCAGGTGAATTTTTTCTTTTCCATTTAGAAAATCCTTTTACTGTTATTGGTATAATGATATCCAATTAAAAAAATTGAGATGAAAAAAGAGTTGACTTGGGTTTTCATAATGCAAAGAAAAAAGCGATAAAAAAGAAAAACAAAGATTTACATGTATTATCCAATATAATCCATTTATAATTCTGTGAAGTTGTCAGATATTATTATCCCAGCTTAACTAACAAATGTTAGGAATGAGCCTCAGATATGCCCAACCCAAGGTCACATAGCTAAGTGGAACCCAGGTCCTCTGACACCCAGCCCAGTGCTTGATCTACTGTGGCAACTTCAGTGAGGAAAGAGCTTCAGAGATCAGGTGGTTGATCCACTCAAAATGTCAAAATTCTCTATACAACATCAAGAGTGAGTGGCCGGATCCCTTAATGATGGAGAACTACCTGCCTACCAAGGAAGCTTATTCCTATGTTAAATCTAATTTTTAAAAACCCTTATACTGCTGAAATCCGTCTCCCTGAAGGTTCTACTGAAATGACCAACTTCTGATCTCCATAGTGGAACATAATATGTATAATTCTTCATATAACAGCCCTTCAAATATTTCAAATCTCTGTAGTCACAAGGTATATTGCATCGAAATAAATAGCTGTTTTTAGTAGGGCACTTAGTCCAAATGTCCTAGTCTGCCATTGCCAGAAACAAGAAGCCATCCCTAACTACTTTTTGGGGAACTATATTAATTTATTAACTCAAAATATATTTATTTTTGGTTTGATATCTGCCAGGCACTGGGGATGCATTAATGAGCAAGTCAAATGTGCTCTGTGTGTTTATACACTAAAGAGTTGAGCTGGAAAGACAGGCATTTAGAATAGAGAGCAAGGACACCCACCCTGGACTAGGAGCAACTCAGGCCATCCTCCCTGAGGAGGTGATATTTGAACTGAGCCTTGAGGAAGAACAGGAGTTGACAGGGGAAGTGTGGTTTATATAGAGGGAAATAGCTGGGGAGAAGTCCTAGATATTGGACAGAGCAGCAGGTTCACAGGACTGACCAAGTCCAGGGAAGCTGGAGGGAGCTGCAGCATGGTGCTGAAGAGTATGAGCCTCGACCTGGACCACCTAGATTCTAGTATTTCCTCCAAAACCCACTTAGCTGTGGGACCCCAGACAAGTTACTTACCCACCACATGCTTTAGTTTCCTCACCTGTAAAATGGGTGATGTTTTAGGGATGTGGCGAGGATTGGTTGAGTTGATAAATCTGAAGTGCTTAGAACGGGCACATAGTAGATGCTCAACCAATGCTTGTTCTCATGGCTGGAGGGAAACAAGGTGGGAGAGAGAAAGGAGGCTGATGATAGAGGCTGGGCACTGTAAGCCCTCCTTGACCGGCACGGTAAACAGAGAAGTGAAGATGAGAGTCTATTTTGAGAAAAGCCACGCTGGCGCAGTGTGGAGAAGAGATTGGAGAGGGTGAGAATGTATCTGCAGGGACCAGTTAGGAGGCTAATGCAGGGTCCCAACACTAGTGGCATATATTATCCCTCTCCATCCTAAATAACTCCTCTTCCCATGTTAATTCCTTTGCACATTCCTAACTACATCCTCCTCCTGTGACAGTCAAAGTTAGTCAAGAAGGAATTGCTGAGCACACCTTGGACAGCAGTCATGGCAACTGGGCCCACTATTGGGAAACTCCTGGAAGAGGTGACCTGCAGTGTCTGCCTGGAGCACATGAAGGACCCTGTGAGCATCTTCTGTGGCTGCAGCTTCTGCCAGGCCTGCATCACTGAGTGCTGTGTCACTTTCAGGGACATGTGCCGTCCATTCTGCAAAAGACATTTCAAGAGGGGGACATCAGGCCCAACTGGATTTTGGCCAGTTTGGTCTCCATCCTCCTAACACTGGAGCCCAGGAGTGCGAATCCAGCACAGGAAGTTTGATTCTGTGAGCAGCACAGGAAAAGGGCCTTTTTCTATTTCCAGAAGGACCAGCAATTCCTGTGTGTGGTTTGTAAAAATCTCATAGAGCACAAATGTCACTTGGTGCTGCAGAAGGAGGAAGGTCCTAGGACTTATGAAGTAGGTAAATCCTTTTACTGTCTAGTCTAAACTTGGGACAAATCTTTGGGTGGCTTGTTCTATTATTGGCTTTAGCTCTATTACAAAAAAATAAACCTCTGTATTCTAAACACAATTCTGAATGCAACAATAGCTTTCAATCCTGAATTATAGTGGTAAAAGTTACTTGAGAATGCATTCTATTTTACTTCAAAATTCTCAGGCACCAGAAGGCCTGAGGATTTCTCTACCTACACAACATAGACATAAGTGTTAATACAGGACTTCACACACCCTGTGGAATCCCCTGGAGATTTCTGGGTGTGAAGAAAAAATTACTGAACACAAAGTTAAAAACGACAACAAAGCCCTCGATAGATAGGGCTTTGGTTTGATTTGGGCTATACTATCTGGGCAAATGAGAACACTATAATTTCTAGGAAAGTGAAATCTGGATAAATTAATCAGGTCCCTTTTTTTAGCTGAAAATGGCAAAATCTAACTCAAGCTCACCAAAATGGGGATTCAGTGTCTTATTTAACAAACTAAAGGAAAAGCAGGGACGCAACTGAACCTCAGGTATAACTAGAACTAGGGACTCAAATGCAACTTAAGTCCCCCCCATCTCTTATTTCCTCTTTTCTCTGTATTGGTTCCATTTTTTCAGACTCATTTCTGGCACAAGTTGTAATCATAGCCACCTCTAGGATCATACCTCTCATCTTTGCTAACAAAGAAAGACAGAGTCACTCTTTCTGGTCCAGAAGTAGAAAAATCCAAGAAAGAACTCCCAAACAAGGGTCTGAATGCTGGCATATCTGTGCTGTGCAGAGCTGAGAGACCGGCTGAAGAGGAAGCTAGCAGCAGCCATCCTCGGTTTAGGAGCTGATCTAGGAATCAAACATTCTAGTGTAACCGTGCATCAGGATACACTAGGTTAGGCTGAGGTAACAAAATCCCATATCCCAGTGGCTTAAAACAAAACACCTTTTCCTTCTCATGCTATCTGTCTACTGCAGGTTGGTGAGGGGGGCTCTGCTCACCGTACTCACTTGGAGATCCAGGCTTACAGACCAGCCACCACTTTCAATACGGGCTATTGCCAAGCCAATGGGAAAAAAGAGCTCTGGAGGATCTTGCATCAGCAGTTAATGCCCAGTCCAGGAGAAATCTACTTCTGCTAACAACTCACTGGGCAACACTAATTTGGCCCCCCACCCCCCACAAACAACAATAGGACCAGGAAGTGCAATCCTACCATGAATCCAGAATGGGGAGAGGAGGAGAGGAAGTCAAGATGGCGGCGTAGGCAGACTCTGAACTCACCTCCTCCCGCGGACACAGCCAATTTACAACTACTCATGGAAAAATTACCCCCGAGACAGAACTGAAAACTGGATAAGAGGAACTCCTGCAACAAGGGACAATCCTAACTGAGGTATAACAGGCAGAAACTCCCTTCTGGAGAGAAAAAACGCCACCTTCACAAGCCACAGCGCCTCACGGCTGCCTGGGAGCAGCCCACAGGTACGCAGCCCTCCCTGGAGGCGCAGGGCCCTGAGCCGGGGAGCGCCCCCGCTGTGGGCATTTTGTGGACCCAGCACAATCGAGTGGCAGAATATCTGACTTTGCCTGCTACTAAAACATTGGGGAGTACCCCCAGAAAAGCTAGTTCACAAAGAAATTAAAACTGGCTCTTAAAGGGCCCACGCACAAACTCACCCGTTTCAGAAAGCAACCTAAAATCACCAGAAAGAAAGGTGCACAGTGCTTTGGTGAAAAGACATTCACTTGATAGGCTCTGAGCGCATCTGAGACCTCTGCAGGGAGTGGGACATTGGCAGCGGTCATTGTTGTGGCATGGTGTGGGCGTGCTGACACAGACGCTGGCAGACGCCATTGGAGTTCTCCCTGGAGCCCACCAGCCCAGGGTCTGCCCCACCCACTGGAGCACCGATTTAATCCAGCTCAGCCAGGGCAGGGAGCCCACCCTAGGGACGGGCCCCACCCAACAACAAGCCCTCAGGCAACTTGTGGGCCTGCATAGATTGGTGACTGGATTCTCTGCAGCCTGGTGACTGGGCCCACTTCAGTGGGGCAGGGTGTGCACAAGGAGCGGGTGGAGAGTGTGGGGCGGTGGTGGAGTGTGTGGGGCTCCCACCGTGGAGAGACTGGGTCCACTTCGGGAGGTCGGGGCACGCACACGGGGCAGGACTGTGTTGACTGTGTGTGTGGATCAGTGGGCGGCAGGGCTTGTCAGCTGCAGAAGACTTGTGCTTCTCAAAGACCCACATAGGGGGTTTGCCCCACCTTCCAAAGCCTGAAACAATTGGGTGCTCCCGTGCCTGAGGCAAACCCCACCCAGCTGCAATCCTCAGAGAGCTGACAAGAGACCTAACGGCTGGAGGCTTATAGCAATTGTAAGCCCCTGAGCCTAACAACCTGCCATGCTGGGGGCCTACTCACTTAAAAGAAATACTGCAACACAAATGTGGTATTAGAACTTACAGCCAACTGTGCTGGGGCTCCCCACACCTGATAAAGAGACTGAAGGGCCCACAACAACTACAAGCAGCTGAGCATTACAACAGCTGGCCAGGACCATAACTCGGCCTCCCTGGGCGCCTACAGGGAGAGCAAACAGGCCACAACAGAAGGACACACGTAGCCCACACAGGGGTCACCCCTGGAATATTGAGAACTGAAGGAAGCACACTGCAGGCCTCATAAGCCATCACTTACATAAGGTCACCTATCCAAGAGCAGGAGAGTAGCTGACCTACCTAATACGTAGACACAAGCACAGGGAAAGAGGCAAAATGAGGAGGCAAAGGAATACATTCCAAGTAAGGGAACAGGACAAAACCCCAGAAAAGGAACTAAGTGAAACAGAAATGAGCAACCTACCTGACAGAGAGTTCAAACAAAGAGTGTTAAGGATGCTCACTGATCTGGGGAGAAGAATAGATGAACTTAGTGAGAATGTCAACAAAGAAATGGAAGATATAAAAAAGAACCAATCAGAAATGAAGACTACAATACTGGAAATGAAAAATTCACTAGAGGGACTCAAAAGCAGAGTAGAGGATACAGAAGAACAGAATGGGGAGAACCACAAATATTTGGTGAACAATTCTGATGCCACCACACCCAGCTATGCTCATCCTAGTCTCATCAATGGTAGCTGAGGATGGGGACGGAGCTGCACAGGAGACTGCTAAAGAGATTGATGTTCTTAATTGAACCACAGTGGAAGGTGAAATGGGCACTTTCTGGAAAAATGGAGGCACTCTACCAGCTAAATTAAAACAAAAAATGTTTCCTACACTGAGTAAAAAGCGAGCAAAAAAGTTATTCCCCCAAAAGAAAATCTTAATCAGCTCTGCTTGTTTCTTTGGACCTATATCTTGGGACTCTAGACGAAATTGGTCCTAAATCTTAATTCCAACAAAAAATTCTGTCCCCAACCTCCTGAGCTGTCATTAATTGTCTGAAAACCAAAGGAGTTATTAACCTCGACACAGAGAGGCTCCATTTCTGTATTAGTCAACTTTGGCTGCTATAAAAAAAATACCAGCGACTGGGTGGCTTAAACAACAGAAATTTATTTCTTACAGTTGGAGGCTGGAAAGTCCAAGATCAAGGTGACAGCCGATTTGGTTGAGCTCCAAATTTGGTTAGATTAGGGCCCCATTCTTATGACCTCATTTAATCTGTAACACCTCCTCGCAGGCCCTATCTCCAAATATAGTCACATTGGGCTCCAACATATGAATTGGGGAGTACGCTAACAATCAGTCCATAACAATTTCCTTACAGTTTCTTCCATTCACCATCAATCTGATTTTCTCCTTTCTTCACCATAAAAATTGCTAGCTTACTCTTCGTCAAGTCTCTGAAGAACACCAAACATACCAGGATTCAGGCTCTTAATTCCATGATTGCCTGTAATTCATTCTCTGAATAAGAGGCCATCAATAATATAATCAATAGGAGAATAAAAGAGGAGCAGGGAAGTGTTCTTTATCAGACAAATGGTTAGAGTGAGGCAGGGTCAATCAAGGAAAATTTGCTGGAAGAATCCTCCATTTAATGATCCTGAATATCAATGTTGATGTGGTCTAATTTTACATAACCCTCACCTTATTCCTGATCACATCCTAATTCACTCCCTCTTCCTATTTGTATCTCACTTTCTCCATAAGCCCTTTTGGATCTCTATGGACATACATGTGAATCCATCATTAACCTAGCTTAGGATGATGTGAATCCTTGGAAATACGGAGATGTTGACATTAAACTCTTGAATCATGAAGACTATGACTGTCCTATATTCATAGGATCAAATACAGAGCTGCTTAGTGAGTCTGAAGAAAGAGAGGGAGGAGATTAAGAGGACGAGGCAGCCGGGAGAAGAGACAACATAGGTTTTGCTTTTGGTTTTGTTTTTTGGTTTTTTTTTTGTGAGGAAGATCAGACCTGAGCTAACATCTATCTGTTGCCAATCCTCCTCTTTTTGCTAAAGAAGATTGACCCTGGGCTAACATCCACGCCCATCTTCCTCTACTTTATATGGGACGCTGCCACAGCATGGCTTGACAAGCGGTGCGTTGGTGCGCACCCAGGATCCGAACTCCAGGCTGCCGCAGCAGAGCGTGCAAACTTAACCGCTATGCCACCGGGCCAGCCTCTTAATATTTTATTTAAACCCAAAACACAGATGACAACAGTGATGACCTCTCAGGCTTGAGGATCCTCTGACTCTGAGGGAGTATCTAGAGATCATCTAATTACTCTCCTTTCTTTCCCTCAGGTGGAAGTGGGTGCAGTTTCTAATCCCCGTAGCTATGTCCCCAGCCCTTGAAAAGACATTCCTTGAAATCACGACTAAGACAGATGTACTGCGGGAATCTGAAGCATTTCAAATGTCAGAAGGGTTTTTGCTGTTAGACTCCTGCTCTCGCTTCTACCTGATAAATGTAAAGAATTTATAATGGAGTGTTAGATTATTGGTCTATTTTTTTTAAAGTATTGCATATTAGGTGAAGGAAAACAACATCTTTTAGACCAGGAATCACATCCACTGATATTTTCTTTGAAATCAGTAAATTTGTGGAATAACAATAAAGAACCTTATTGAGCACATCTTAGATGCCAGCATCACACTCAGTGCTTTCATTTTTCTCAATATATTCACATTACTTACTACCCTTCATTTTACTTACGATAGAACTGAGCTTGGAGAAATAATATGATTTATTCAAGGTTGCACAATTAGGAGGCAGAGTCAGGATCCAAACCCAGTTTTCCTTCATTTGAAAGATCCTGCTCTTTGCTGCATCACACTCTACAGCTTTTCAAAGTGGTCCAACAGCTACAACAAAAATCAGTCGACTTCATGAGCCTACTAAGCAGGAAGTTGCCCTTAATGAGTTCACCTAATGGCAGGGCCAGTTCACGGCAAGATTTCTCCCCCTTCTCCCTCTTTTTTAATTTATTTTCTTAAATTAATTTTTTAAATTGAGGTAACATTGATTTATAACACTGTCTAAATTTCAGGTGTATATCATTATATTTCACATTCTGTATAGACTACATGGTGTTCACTACCAAAAGTCTAGTTTCCATCCATCACTATATACCTGTGCCCCTTTACCCCTTTTGCCCTTCCCCCACCACCTTTCCCCATTGGTAACCACCAACCTGTTCTTTGTATTCACGTGTTTGTTTGTTTCTCTCTCACATATGAGTGAAATCATATAGGCTTTGTATGTCTCCATCTAACTTATTTTGCTTAGCATAATACCTCAGGATCCATCCATGTTGTTAGAAATGGCAAGATTTCATCTTTTTCATGGCTGAGTAGTATTCCATTGTGTATATATACCACATTTTTGGCCATTCATCCACCAATGGGCATTTGGGCTGTTTCCAAGTCTTGGCTACTGTGAATAATGCTGCAATGAACATAGGGGAGCATATATCTTTTCGAGTTAGTGTTTTTGTGTTCCTTGGATAAATACACAGAAGTGGAATAGCTAGATCATCTGGTAGTTTTTTTTTTTTAATTTGTTGAGGAATCTCCATACTGTTGTCCATAGTGGCTACACCAATTCACATTCCCAACAGCAGTGTATGAGGATTCTCCTTTCTCCACATCCTCTCCAACCCTTGTTATTTGTCTTTTTAATAATAACTATTCTGATGGGCATGAGGTGATATCTCACTGTGGTTTTGATTTGTATTTCCCTACTATTAGTGATGTTGAACACCTTTCATGTGCCTGTTGGCCATCTGTATATTTTCTTTTGGAAAATATCTATTCAGATGATCCACCCATTTTTTGATCAGGTTGTTTTGTTGTTGTTGTTGAGTTGTATGAGTTCTTTACATATTTTGGATATTAACCCCTTATCTGCTGTATGATTTGCAACTATCTTCTCCAAATTGGTAGATTGTCTTTTTGTTTTGTTGATGGTTTCCTTTGTTGTGCAGAATCTTTTTAGTTTGATGTAGTCCCATTTGTTTATTTTTCTCTTTTGTTTCCTTGCTTAGGGAGCCATATTCAAAAAGATACTGCTAAGACCAATGTCAAAGAGCATACTCTCTATGTTTTCTTCTAGTGTTATGGTTTCAGGTCTTACATTCAAGTCTTTAATCATTATATTGTACACCTGACACTAACATAATGTTATATGTGAATTATATCTCAATAAAAATAAAGCAATCTATAACATAAAGATATCTGGAAAATCCCCAAATATTTGGAAATTAATCAACATACTTTATTTTTTTGTTTGTTTGTTTGAGGAAGATTTTCCCTGAGTTAACATCTGTTGCCAATCGTACTCTTTTTCTATGTGAGCCACCACCACAGCATGGCCACTGACAGATGAGTGGTGTAGGTCTGTGCCCAGGAACTGAACCCAGGCCACTGAAGCAGAGCATGCCAAACTTAACCACTAGGCCACCAAGGCTGGCCCTCAACATACTTTAAGCCCCTGGGTTATCATGGCTTAAAGAAGAAATCACAAGAGAAATTAGCATTCTTTTTAACTGAATGAAAACATACTAAAAGTTTGTGGAATGTAGGAAAAGCAGTGTTCAGAGGGAAATTTATAACATTAAATGGATAATAAGAGACTATGATAAACAACTTAAGCAAATAGATTTTATAACTGACATAAAATGGACAAATTTCTTTAAAATCACGTTATCAAATTGTATTAAGAAGAAATAGGAAACCTAAATAATCCTGTGTGAATTAAAGAAATTAAATTTATAATTTAAAATTATTCCACAAAGAAAACTCCAGGGTCAGATGGCTTCATTGGTGAATTCTAGCACTTAAATATTAAAACAAGCCCTACACAAACTCTTGGAGAAAAGAGGAGGAAGAAACACTTTCCAAATCACTTTATAAGGCTAGTATAATGCTGATACCAAAACCAAACAAAGACATCAAAGGGTAATTTCAAACCAACATCTCTCATAAATTCTTAAGGAAATATCAGCAAATTGAATCCAACACATTATGATCAAGTAAGTTTTATCTCAGGATGCAAATTTGGATGAATATATAGGCACTCACATTAAAAGAATGAAGAACAATAACGATAGGACCATCTCCATACAGAAAAATCATTTAAAAAATTCAACACCCATATATGATAAAATCTCTCATTATACTAGGAACAAAAGGCCACTTCTTCAATTTGATAAAGGGCAACTATGAAAAACCTACAGCTGACATACTTTATGGTGAAACTGAATACTTTCTACTTAAGGAACAAGGCAAGGGTGTTGACTCTCATAATTTCTATTAAACATCATACTAGAGGTCCTAGTCAGAGTATTAATGCAAGAAAAATTAATAAAGGAAGGATTCAAGATGGCAGGGTAGGAAGATTCTGAACTCACCTCCTCCCACAGACACAACAAATTTACAGCTACCTATGGAATAATTTTCCTCTGAAAAGGACTTGAGAACTAGATGAACAGTGCCTCCACAACAAAAGATAAAAGAGACACATCAAGACAGGTAGGAGAGACAGAGACACGGTCTCATCCAGGACACCGCCGCAGGGGCAGTGACCCACAATTGGGAAGCGCTCCTAAAAATACAGAACTTATCCTGGAGGAGTGAAGGGACTGTGTCCCACATCAGGCACCCTGACCCTTGGGTCCCGCACCAGAAAGATGAGCCCCCAAAACATCTGGTTTTGAAAATCAACAGGAGTTAAGTCCAAGAGAACCATCATACTGCAGGGAATGGAGAACAGTTCATAAAAGACCCATTCATAGACCCACTCACCATGAGATCCAGCGCAAAAGCAACAGTTTGAAAAGTGCCTAGACAATAAGTGAGGGAGACTCACTTACAAATCCTAAAGCTGCTGCCAGAGAGGCAGGAAACTGCAGTGACTTTCTCTGGGGTTAGACGTGCTGTTGGGCTCCATTTTTACAGTCTCATTCTAACTTGCTGGTGGGCTCCAGTTTTGGTGCCCACCCCCTAGGCTTCTAGCACTGGTAGGTGTGCTCCACAACGTGCCCACCCCAATAGGACTGAGTTAGCGACCCACGCCCCACACATCCCACACCCTAGCCACAGCCCCACCACAACAGCCAGGGGTTGGGTGCCTCTTGAGCACCTGGCTCTAGAAGCCAGAGGTGTTTGCACTTCTGGGCCCCAAAAACCATCTCCTAACAAGACCACTCCTTCAAGACTGGGAGAGGAAGCTGTTTCACCTAAAACATATAGACAAACACAGAAAATCAAGCAAAATGAGGAGATGAAGTAACATGATGAAAACCAAAGAACAAGACAAATCCCCAGAAAAAAACCTTAATGAAACAGAGGTAAGCAACCTACCTGATAAAGAAAGAGTTCAAAGTAATGGTCATAAAGACGCTCACTGAACTTGAGAAAGGAATAGATGAACACAGTGAGAACTTCAACAAAGAGATAGAAAATATAAGAAACTGCCAAACAGAAGTTATAACTGAAAGGAAAAATACCCTAGAGGGGTTCGACAGCAGACTGGATGAAGCAGAAGCATGAATCAGTGAGCTGGAAGACAAAGCAACGGATCTCACCCAGATAGAGTGGAAAAATGAAAAAGAATTTTAAAAAGTGAAGATACCTTAGGAGACATCTGGGGCAACATGAACTAGATAATGTTTGCATTATAGGGATGCCAGAAGGAAAAGAGAGAGAGAAAGGGCCAGAAAACTTATTTAAAGAAATAATGGCTGAAAACTTCCCTAATGTGGGGAAGGAAAGAGACATCCCGGTCCAGGAAGCCCAGAAAGTTCCAAACAAGACGAACCCAAAGAGAACCACACCAAGACACATTTTAATTAAAATGGTAAAACTTAAAGGTAAAGAGAGAATCTTAAAAGCAGCTGGAGGAAAACAACTTATGACGTACAAGGGAAACCCCATAAGGCTACCAGCAGATTTCTCAGCAGAAACTTTACAGGCCAGAAGGGAGTGGCATGACATATTCAATGTGCTGAAAGGAAAAAACCTCCAACCAAGAATTCTCTACCCAGCAAGGTTACCTTCAGAATTGAAGGAGAGATTAAGAATTTTCCAGATAAGCAAAAGCTAAAGAAGTTCATCACCACTAAACCAGCCTTACAAGAAATGTTAAAGAAACTTCTCTAAGATGAAAAGAAAAGACACTAATTAATAATAAGAAAATATATGAAAGTAATAATCTCACTTGAAAAGGTAAATATATCGTAAAGGTTGTGGATCAATCACTTATAAAGCAAGTATGAAGGTCAAAAGATAAAAATAGTAAAAGTAACTAAAATTACAATAATTAGATAAGGGATGAATAAAATAAGAAGATATAAAATGTGTCATCAAAAATATAAAATGTGGATGGGCCTTACAAGACTGATATATCCATAGAATGTTTTATGTGAACCTCACGGAAACCACAAAGAAAAACTTATAGTAAATACACAAAAGAAAATGAGAAATGAATCTAAATATAACACTAAAGAAAGCCATAAAAACACAAGGGAAGAAGGAAAGAGAAGAAAAAAGGAACATAGAAGGGGCTGGCCACATGGCATAGCCGTTAAGTGCCTGCGCTCCACTGCTGGCGGCCCAGGTTCGGATCCCAGGTGTGCACGGATGCTCTGCTTGTCAGGCCATGCTGTGGCAGCATCCCATATAAAAAGTGGAGGAAGATAGGCACAGATGTTAGCCCAGGGCCAGTCTTCCTCAGCAAAAAGAGGAGGATTGGCATGGATGTTAGCTCAGGGCTGATCTTCCTCACAAAAAAAAAAGAAAAGAAAAAAGGAACATAGAGAAACTACAAAAATTAGCCAGAAAACAAATAACAAAATGGCAATAAGTACATACTTATCAATAATACTTTAAATGTAAATGGACTAAGTTTGCTAATCAAAGGACAAAGACTGGTTGAATGAAGAAAAAACAAGACCCAACTATATGCTGCCTACCAGAGACTCACTTCAAAAGTAAGGACACACACAGACTGAACATGGACTGTTGGAAAAAGATATTCCATGCAAATGGAAACAAAAAGAAAGCTGGTGTAGCTATACTCATATGAGACAAAATAGACTTTAAAACAATGACTATAATAAAAGACAAAGAAAGGCACTACATAACGATAAAAGGGTCAATCTAGCAAGAAGATATAACATTTACATATATGCACCCAACATTGGAGCACCAAAATATAAAAAGCAAATACTAACAGACCTAAAGGGAGAAATTTAAAGCAATGTAATAATAGTAGGGAACTTGAACACCCCATTTATAGCAATGGGTAAATCATCCAGACAAAATCAACAAGGAAATATTAGCCTTACATGACACATTAGACCAGATGGACTTAACGGACATTTACAGAACATTCCATCCAAAAACAGCAGCATACACATTCTTCTCAAGTGCATATGGAACATTCTCTAGGATAACTCACAGGCTGGGCCACAAAACAAGTCTCAACAAATTCAAGAAGACTGAAATCATGTCAAGCATTTTCTCCAACCACAATGATAAGAATCTAGAAATAAATTACAATAAGAAAGCTGGAAAAAACAAAAAAACATGGAAAGTAAACAACATTCTACTGAACAACCAATGAGTCATCAAAAAAAATTAAAGGACAAATCAAAAAATACCTAGAGACAAATGAAAATGGAAATATGACACATCAAAATCTACAGGATTCACCAAAAGCAGTTTTAAGAGGGAAGTTCATGGCAATACGGGCTTACCTCAAGAAACAAGAAAAATCTCAAATAAACAATCTACCCTTAGGAGGGTAGGAACTAGAAAAAGAAGAACAAATGAAGCCCAAAGTTAGTAGAAGGAAGAAAATAATAAAGATCAGAGTAAAAATAACTGAAATAGACACTAAAAAGACAATAGAAAAGATCAATAAAACTAAGAGCTGGTTCTTTGAAAAGAAAAATAAAATTGACAAACCTTTAGTTAGACTAGCCAAGAAGAATAAGCCAGAGGGCTCAAGTAAATAAAATTAGAAATGAAAGAGAAGGTACAACGGATGCCACAGTAATACAAAGGATTATAAGAGATTACAACGAACAATTATATGCCATCAAATTGGACAACCTAGAAGAAAGGGATAAATTCCTAGAAACATACAATCTTCCAAGACTGAATCATGAAGAAATAGAAAACCTGAATAGACCAATTACTAATGAGGAGATTGAGTCAGTAATCAAAAAACTCCCAATGAAGAAAAACAGGACAAGATGGCTTCACCAGTGAATTCTACCAAACATTCAAAGAAGATTTAATACCTATCCTTCTCAAACTCTTCCAAAGAATTGAAGAGGAAGGAATGCTTCCAAACACATTTTACAAGGCCAGCACTACCCTTATACCAAAACCAGACAGGGACAACACAAAAAAAGAAAATTACAGGCCAATATCCTCGAGGAACATAGGTGCAAAAATCCTCAACAAAATGTTAGCAAACCAAATTCAACAATATATTAAAAAGATCAAGTGGGGTTTTTTCCAGGGATACAAGAATGGTTCAACATTCACAAATCAATCAATGTGATACATCACATTAACAAAAGGAAGGATAGAAATCATATGATGATCTCAATAGATGCAAAAAAAAGCATTCGATAAAATTCAACATTCCTTTATGACAAAAACTCTCAACAAAGTGCATATAGAGGGAACATACCTCAACATAATAAAGGCCATATATACGACAAACCCACAGCTAACATCATACTTGACAGGGAAAAGCTGGAAGCTTTTCCTCTAAGATCAGGAACAAGACAAGGATGCCTACTCTCCTCACTCTTATCCAACATGGTATTGGATGTCCTAGCCACAACAATTAGGCAAGAAAAAGAAATAAAAGGCATCTAAATCAGAAAAGAAGAAGTAAAACTGTCACTATTTGCAGATGACATGAAACTATTTATAGAAAACCCTAATCTCCACCAAAAACTGTTAAACTAAATAATGAATTCAGTAAAGTCACAGGATACAAAATCAATATAGATAAATCTGTGGCATTTCTATATACTAATAATGAACTTAAAGAAAACAATCCCATTTGCAGTTGCATCAAAATGAATAAAATACCTAGGAATAAATTTAACCAAGGAGGTGAAGACCTGTACACTGAAAACTATAAGACACTGATGAAAGAAATTGAAGAAGATAGAAATAAATGGAAAGATATTCTGTACTCATAGATTGGGGAGAATTAATATTGTTAAAATAGCCATACTACCCAAAGCAACATACAGATTCAATGCAATCCCTACCAAAATTCCAACTGCATACTTTACAGAACTAGAACAAATAATTCTAAAATTTGTTTGGAACCACAAAAGATCCTGAATAGCTAAACCAATCTTGAGAAAGAAGAACAAAGCTGGAGGTATCATGCTCCCTGATTTAAAACTATACTGCACAGCTACAGTAATGAAAACAGCATGGTACTGGCACAAAAACAGACACAAAGATAAATGGAACAGAATTGAGAGTCCAAAAATAAACCTACACATATACAGACAATTAATTTACAACAAAGAAACCAAGAACATGAAAAAAAAAAAAAACAGTCTGGGTAAAGGTTAAATGGAATTCATTCAAATAATCAAAGTGACGAACTCAAGTCCCAGGAAACAGTCCAACAGAGTATTCTGAGGAACTGCTCCTAGGTGCGCAGTTTATATACTTTTTATTTTAACAAAGTAATGTATGTGCTGAAAAAGAGCTTACACATCTAATTTTCATATACTGTAAAGATAACATGACAAGAGTTTTTGGTTATACATCAAACAAGGTTTGTAATGTTGGTGTTATCTATGTGTGGAAGGAGGCAAGGACCAGGGTCGTCACTTTTTCTCTCCATCTCGAAGAAACGCAGCTGGGAAATGTGAGAGTGAGGTACCCTTTATCTTTTCTGTTGTGGATCTGTCCAGCATGCATCTTCAGTCATGAGGTATGAGATTGCAAAGTCATTCTAACACAGGCTTAAGATGGCCAGCATGGCTGCTTCACAGCATACCATGGATTTTGTACTGACTGTAAGCCTCTGCAGCTTGCTTGCTAGATTTGCCTGTTAGAGCAGGAAGAAGCGTCCCAAAAGTTCGTTCACAAAATACAATGGAGAGGGCCGGCCCTGTGGCTTAGCGGTTAAGTGCGTGCACTCCGCTGCTGGTGGCCCGGGGTTCGGATCCCAGGCGCACACTGGCGCAGTGCTTTTCCGGCCATGCTGAGGCCGCATCCCACATAGAGCAACTAGAAGGATGAGCAACTATGACATACAACTATCTACTGTGGCTTTGGGGAAAAAAAAGGAGGAGGATTGGCAATAGGTGTTAGCTCAGAGCCGGTCTTCCTCAGCAAAAAGAGGAGGATTAGCATGGATGTTAGCTCAGGGCTGATCTTCCTCACACACACACAAAAAAATACAGTGGAGAAAGAACAGTCTCTTCAATAAATGGTATTGAGAAAACCAAACGTCCACACGTAAAAGAATGAAACTAGACCACTATCTTACACCATAAACAAAAATTAACTCAAAATGGATTAGACTTGAATGTTAAGACCTGAAGCCATAAAATACCTAGAAGAAAACATAGGCAGTAAGCTCCTTGTATCAGTCTTTGTGATGTTTTTCTGGATCTGACTCCAAAGGGAAGGGAAACAAAAGCAAAAATAAACAAACAGGACTACATCAAACTAAAAAGCTTCTGCACAACGAAGGAAACCATCATCAAAACAAAAAGGCAATCTAGTGAATGGGAGAAGATACTTGCAAATCATATATCCAACAAGAGGTTAATATTGAAAATATATAAAGAATGCATACGACTCAACAACAAAAAAACAAACAATCCAATTAAAAAATGGGCAGGGGATCTGAATAGATATTTTTCCAAAGAAGACACACAGATGGCCAACAGGCAAATGAAAAGATGTTCAACATCACTAATTATTTGGAAAATGCAAATCAAGACTACAATGAGATATCACCTCATACCTGTTAGAATGGCTATTATCAAAAAGACAAGAAATAACAAGTGTTAGAGAGAATGTGGAGAAAAGGGAACCCTCATACACTGTTAGTGGGATTGTAAATTGGTGCAGCCACTCTGGAAAACAGTACAAAGATTCCTCAAAAAATTAAGAATAGAACTACCATATGATCCAGCTATTTTTATCCAAAAAATACAAAAACACTAATTCAGAAAAATATATGCACCCCTATGTTCATTGCAGCATTATTTATAATATCCAAGATATAGAAATAACCAAAGTGTCCATTGATGGATGAATGCATAAAGAAGATGTGATAGGGCCGGCCCCGTGGCTTGGCGGTTAAGTGCGCCCACTCCGCTGCTGGCGGCCGGGGGTTCGGATCCCGGGCGCGCACTGACGCACTGCTTCTCCGGCCATGCTGAGGCCGTGTCCCACATACAGCAACTAGAAGCACGTGCAGCTATGACATACAACTATCTACTGGGGCTTTGGGGGGAAAATAAATAAAAAAATCAAAATCTTAAAAAAAAAAAAGACGTGATATATATATATATATATGTGTGTATATATATATATATACATATATACACAATGGAATATTAGCCATTAAAAAGAATGAAATCTTGCCATTTGCAATAACATGGATAGACCCTGAGGGTATCATGCTAAGTGAAATAATTCAAAAGGAGAAAGATAAATACCATATGATTTCACTTATATGTGGAATCTAAGAAAACAAAAAATGAATACACAAAACAAAACAAAACAAACTCAGATACAGACAATAGATCAGTGGTTACCAGTGGGGAAAGGTGTTGGGGGTTGGGCAAAAGGGGTGAAGGGGGTCAATTGTAGGGTGATGGATGGTAACTGGACTTTTGGGGGTGATCACTTTATAGTGTATACAGATGTCAAATTATAATGTTGGACACTTGAAACATAGAATAATAATAAAAAGAGCAATTAAGAAAAAAAGATGAAGACCAAATCAATTGTATTCACTTCTTTGCTTTGCTTGCAAGTCCCCTAGAGCATTTTTAAGAAGAACATCTTTCAAAACATTTACAACATCTTTCATAATTATTTGTCTATTCAGCTTTTCTCCTTGTTATTGAGACAATTTGGGCAATTTATGTCTTCTCGGCAAAAAGGATCTTTTTCATTGGGATTTTCAAATTTAACAGCACAGAGTTAAACATTTTAGTTGCCAATGATATTCAAATCTCCACACTATCTGCTGTTATACCTCCTTTCTTATTCATCATTTTCTAAAAGTCTCTTGTTTCACTTTTGTGGATCCAAATAGTCAATACTGTATCTAACTCATTAAACGTTACTAAAAACCAGATCTTGAATATATTTTTACATAATATCAGTTTACAAATTTCATTTTCCATTTTTATTTACTTTGATTAACTTTATTGTGCTTATTGTTAATTTTCTAAGTCTAAAATTAAGTTCTGAATTTCTCTATTTTTACTTTTTGTATAATCACATCTTTATTTATTTATTTATTTTTTTTAAAGATTTTATTTATTCATTTTTTTCCCCCCAAAGCCGCAGTAGATAGTTGTATGTCATAGGTTCACATCCTTCTAGTTGCTGTACGTGGGGCTCGGCCTCGCGTTGGACGGAGAAGTGGTGCCTCGGGGCACGCCCGGGATCCGAACCCCGGGCCGCCAGCATCAGAGCGCGCGCACTTAACCGCTAAGCCACAGAGCTGGCCCTAATCACATCTTTAGAGTCAGCTATTTTTGGCTAGTGTCATCACGAACCCAATTTATTCAATTGATCAGCAAATACTTGATCACCCTCATCATACCAACCACTGTGCTAGACATTGGAATTAAAATAGCAAAAAAATGAAATAAAGAAAAAGAAATAAAAGATATAGATTACAAAGAAGTAAAGTCTTACATTTCAGCTGACATGATCATGTACATAGAAATTTCTAAGGCAAAGAAAGCTTCTAGAACTAACAGGTGAATTTAGCAAGACTGCAGGGTATGAGATCAATTGTGTTCCTATGTATCAGCAATGCAATTAAATTTCATTTAAAATAGCATCAAAATAAACTATTAAGGTATCAATTTAAAGAAAGTGAGCAAGATTTGTACACTGAAATCTACATAGCACGACTGAGAGAAAGTAAAGAAAAACTAAATAAATGGAGAGAAATACTATATTCAAGGATTGGAATACTCCATAATGTTAAGGCATCAATTCTCCCAAAATTTATCTATAGATTAAATGCAATTCAATCCTGACTCTTAAATGCCAATCAAAATCCGACCACGTATTTTTTTAAAGAAATCGTCAAGTTGCTTCTATAACATATGCAAATACAATGGACTTTGAATGGTCAAAATAATTTTTTGAAAAGAAAAAAAAAGGATGCACACGACCTGATTTCAAGACTTACTACAGCTCCAGTAACCAAAATAAAGTGCTCTTGGCATATGAATAGTCTAGACCAATAGAATAGAATAAAGAGTGCATAAATAGAACTGCATGTATATACTCATGAAAAGGAGTCAAGCTAATTCAATAAGGAAAGGATAGTCTTTTCCGAAAGTGATGCTGGAACAAACAGATACAAGAAAAAATGCTAACACTAGCTACAAAAGCTAACTTGAAATGAAGCATAGACCTAAACATAAGAACTAAAATTATTCAGCTTTTAAAACAGTGCTAGAAGTATAATTTGAGCCACAGATATAATTTTAAATGTCTTAGTAGCCACACTTTAAAAAGTGAAAAAGTGGATGAAAATAATTTTAACATATTTTTATTTTTATTTTTTTATTTTTGAGAGGAAGATTAGCCCTGAGCTAACATCCATGCCAATCCTCCTCTTTTTGCTGAGGAAGACTGGCCCTGGGCTAACATCCGTGCTCATCTTCCTCTACTTTATATGGGATGCCGCCACAGCATGTCTTGACAAGCGATGCGTAGGTGCGCGCCCGGGATCCGAACCCCAGGCTGCCGCAGCGGAGCGCGCACTTAACCGCTGTGCCACCAGCCGGCCCCTTGGTATTTTATTTAAACCCAAAACATTAAAAGTATTATAATTTCAGCATGTAACCAATAAAAAGATTATTAATGAGATATTTTACATTCTTTTTCTCATAATTTACCTTTCTTGAAATTATTGTTCTCGATCTCCAGGGGATTAGAAATTCCTTAATTTTATGTCCTGCCAGATGATGACTTTACTCCAGATCCGGCCATCCTAGGATTTGCTGATCACATCAAAATCACTTACCCCTCAAACTAGACGCAGGAGACAGTGAGCACAGAGACAGAGCTGGGGGCAGGACCCCACCTCAGCTTCCTCCCTCCTCTCCCAACTTTCCTCCACTCACAGGCCCTCCATCCTCCTCCAATCTCCAGGATTTCATGAATCCCCAGGCACAAATGGGGAGCAGGTCATGAGATATACAAACCTAGATCCCCACAATTCCTCTACAGGAAGTCCTTCCTGAAGTCTGCCCACTCCCATTCCTGCTGTAGCCCCAGTGCTTTCCCCAGTAGAGCCCCAGGTCTGTGATCCTAGAACACTTTTCCTCCCTATAACTGCAGGGCTCACTCCTCACCTCCTTCAGGACTTAGCTCAAATGTCACCTCTCAGGAAAGCCTTTCTGAGGATAATATTTAAAATTACAACCAGGCCCCTCATCTTTCCTACCTTGTTCTTTTCAGCATGTAAGCTCCATGAGGCAGGAATTTTGCGTGAGTTAGTCTGATATATCCCAAAGTGCCTAGAATAGAGCTGGCACAGAGCAGACGCTCAATAAGCATTTGTGAATGAATGAAGAAGTCTAGGGACCAGATCTCAAAGCTGAGACTGACACAGGAGAATTGAGTGGTTTCCTGGTAAGAGATTGGAGGTAAGAGGTGTTTCTCAGACTTTCCTTGTTTTTGATGACCTTGACATTTTTTTGTGTGTGTCAGGAAGATCAGCCCTGAGCTAACATCCGTGCTGATCTTCCTCCACTTTATGTGGGACGCCACCACAGCATGGCCTGACAAGCAGTGTCTCAGTGCGCGCCCAGGATCCGAACCCGGGCCGCCAGCAGCAGAGCACGCACACTTAACCGCTACACCACAGGGCAGGCCCGACCTTGACATTTTGGAGGAGTACTGCTCAGTTGTATGGCAGACTGTCCCTCGATTTGAGTTTGGTTGACTGGGGTATGGGTTTTTGGAAGTAGACCTCAGAGGTGAAGTGCCATTCTCCACACAACATATGGATGGTATATAATATCCACTTGATTGATCACTGATGATGTTCACCTTCACCACCTGGCTAAGGTCATGTTTCCCAGATTTCTCCCTGTGAAGTTCCTTTTATTCTTTGTCCCTCTCCACACAGTATCTTTGAAAGGAAGTCACTATGCGCAGCCCACACTTAAGGGGTGTTCTGCTATAAACATTTGCACGCAGGTTTTTGTGCAAATTTAAGTTTTCAAATGAGTCAGGTAAATACCTAGGAGAGTGATGTTTAGCTTTATAAGAAACTGCTGAATATCTTCCACAATGGCTGTGCTATTTTGTATTCCTGCCCACAGTGAATGAGGGCTCCACTTGCTCCACATTCTGGTCAGCACTTGGCATTACCAGTTTTTGGATTTAGGATATTCTAATAGGTGTGTAATGCTATAGCATTGTTGTTTTCATTTGCATTTCCCTAATGACATATGATGTTGAGCATCTTTTCATATTATTATTTGCCATCAATATACCTTCTTTGGTAAGGTGTCTGTTCAGACTTTTGCTCATTTTTTAATTATTTGTTTGCTTACTGTCGAGTTTTAAGGGTTCTATATATGTTCTAAAACAAGCCCATTATCAGATTTGTGATTTACAAATATTTTCTCCTCTCTGTGGCCTGAGCTCTTTTACAGACAAAACAGTATATATTAATGCATAGATATATTTTTCTGAGAAGAGAAATGAGAAGTTGCTAACTGTGATGGGTTAGAGATAGAGGACTAGGGTGAATGGAGGATGGGGGAAGGATGATGTGACTTATGTTTGTATATTCTTGAGTATCATTTGAATTCTCTTGTGTGTACGTGAATAATGTTTGAAAAATAAATTACATTAAAATCCCTTACACTTGTAAAACACATGACAGATCATCCTCAAATCATGTGTTAAGACTCAGATTCTGATCCTCTACTCGAGGACCAATCATCTTTTCACTGAACTCTTCTGCCTTAGATTTTCCATGTCTGAAAAAGGTAGGCTAGACTGTACAGACCAATACTCCCACTGAAAATACCTAACAATGCCATGTAAACTACAAAAACCATCTTCTTAAAAGCATCAAAGCTGACAAGATACTAATAAATGACCACATCCCCAAAAAGAAGGGAAAGATCCTTTTTGGTTTCCACACAGAATACCATCCTGAGAAATGGAGAAAAGGCTCTGTGAGTTCATTGCCCAGACATGGAGCCCAGCACTTTCAGCTCTGTGCCCCGACCTCTGAACTCTCCTACCCATCTGCTTCCCTTTTAAAAATTTAAACAAAGCTTTTTGTGTATATGTATAATGTACAATATATATGGTATAATATATATTCACTGTAGAAAAATTATAAAATGTTAAAAGTTATATATGACAAAGTAAAAATAACTGTGATCCTCACACTTGCAGATGTTCTGTTGCATTTTCTCCTAGTCTGCTGTCCCAGTGCTGGAACTCTCTCTAAGTTGATGAGCACAGAGCTCACGGGCCTCCAGCCCTGCTCTCCCCAGATGCCATTTCCTGAGGCAGTTCACTCTCACACCTCCTGAGGGGGCTATTTCTCACTTTCTCCTCCCACCTTAACCCCCTTCACTCTCTCCCCATTCCCCACTCTCAGATGATAAGCTTCTTTCTTTTTTAACGCAGAGAAAAGGACTAGGTGAGAACTGCACTATCACCCCTCCAGCCCCCCACATCTATATCTGATCTTCTGCCTGCATTCATATATTGATAGAAATAACCCACATACGCAAAATTATCCTTGGGGTCCTCACTAATTTGTGCGCTTGTATAGATATCCTGAAACCAAAATGTGTGACAACCCCTCATGTACACAGAGGGCGCGGCTCTCAGCCCGAGCGTGTAGTCTGGGACTGGGAAACTCAGTATTGCGGAGCCCCCACCTCGCTGAGTTGCAGTTCCGCCTCTCACAACCTCTGTCAAGTCCTTCCGCCTGGAGACTCATGTCGCGGCCCCAGTTCTCACTCCTATTGCGTTTCCGTTTTCTAGAGCAGCCAATCAACGTCTCCGCGGTTCCCGGTTATCAAGTCTCCACCACCGACCAGAACTCAGATTCATCCCAGACTGGCAGGATGCGGGATGTGGGGCTCCGAAACCTCCTCCTGCTGTTTTGGGAGGCCTTGGTCCTGACCCGGACCTGGGGAGGTGAGTGCTGGGTAGGGATGGAAGGGGCCTCTGCGGAGGGCGGAGCGAGGGGACCGCGCGGCGGGGGTGCAGGACCCGGGAAGGCGCGTCTCTGCGGACACCTGCCCAGACCGCCTCCTCCACCTCGGCCCCGCCCCGTCCTGACCCCTCCTCCAACTTACCCACTTCTTCCTCCTCCCCTGTCCCTCCTCAGCCTCCCGCCTCCTCCTCTCACCCACTCGGGTCTCCCACCCCTAAGTCCTCACCCTTCTCGGTCCGCTGCCCCTTCTCCGTCTCAAGACCCCCGCGCCCCCTCCCCGCTCCCGGCCGCATCACCCTTGGACCCGGGGACCCGCGCCGGGAGGATCGGGCCGGGTCTCAGCCCCTCCCCGCCCCCAGGCTTCCACTCCATGAGATATTTCCACACCGTGGCGTCCCGGCCCGGCCGCGGGGAGCCCCGCTTCATCGTCGTCGGCTACGTGGACGACACGCAGTTCGTGCGGTTCGACAGCGACGCCGCGAGTCCGAGGATGGAGCCGCGGGCGCCGTGGATGGAGCAGGAGGGGCCGGAGTATTGGGAGGAGCAGACACGGAACGCCAAGGACCACGCACAGAATTTCCGAGGGAACCTGAACAACCTGCGCGGCTACTACAATCAGAGCGACGCCGGTGAGCTACGCGGGCCCGGGGCCAGGTCACGACCCCCATCCCCATGGAAGGGCTGGGGTCTCCCCGAGACTCCGGGTCCGACCCGTGAAGCCGCGAGACCCGCTCAGCCCCCAGACCCTGGAAGAGCTGGTGGAGACTTTTCTGCGGTTTCATTTTCAGTTTGGGCATAATCACTGCGGGTGGTCGGGGGGCGGGGCTAAGTGGGCGGGGCTGACCGCGGGGCGGGGTCAGGGTCTCACACCCTCCAGTGGATGTACGGCTGCGACTTGGGGCCGGTCGGGCGCCGCCTCCGCGGGTACAGTCAACACGCCTACGACGGCGCCGATTACATCTCCCTGAACTAGGACCTGCGCTCCTGGACCGCGGCGGACACAGCGGCTCAGATCACCCGGCGCAAGTGGGAGGCGGCCGGTGTGGCGGAGCGCTACAGGAACTACCTGGAGGGCACCTGCGTGGAGTCGCTCCTCAGACACCTGGAGAACGGGAAGGAGACACTGCAGCGCGCAGGTACGAGGGGCCGCGGGGCCTCCCGATCTCCCCTGGGGCTGGGCTGACATCCCACAGAGAGGGGAGGGAAATGGGATCAGTGTCAGAATCCCGCCCCTCGGGAGAGGGAGGAATCCACCCAGGTTTTCATATTCTGTACTAATGACTCTCGGAGAGGCCCGATCTTCTCTAACGGAAAGTTAAGGAATCCAGTTTTTTCAGGAATAGAAGGGGAGACCGTCCCTGAAATCGCCCGTCACTGGTGCCCTTTGACCCTGGCAGCCATCACCATGACTTTCTCTCTCAAGGCCTGGTTCTCGGCCTGAGAACATCTTTGCAGGTCCCACTCCAGCTTTTCTGAGTCATTCACCCTCTACCCAGGTCAGGCCCAGAAGTCTGTGTTCTGCTCCTTTGAGACCTGGAGCCTCCCACTATAGGCTCTCACTCTGATTCTAGAATTTTCAAGAAATGGGAGATCATCCCAGATCTGCAAGTCTAGGCTGATGTCTAGGTTGTGTGCTTCCTCCTTCCAAACCAGTTGTCTTGTCTTTTCTCAGGATGGTCACATGAATGCTGCTTTAGTGGCCCATGGATTTCCTGATTTTGCTTCCATATCAAAAGCATGAATTTCCTGATTCTTCCTCCTCAGAACCCCCAAAGAGTCACGTAAACCACCACTCCATATCTGACCATGAGGTCACCCTGAGGTGCTGGGCCCTGGGCTTCTACCCTGCGGAGATCACCCTGACCTGGCAGCGTGATGGGGAGGACCTGACCCAGGACACAGAGCTTGTGGAGACCAGGCCTGCAGGGGACAGGACCTTCCAGAAGTAGGCGGCTGTGGTGGTGCCTTCTGGAGAGGAGCAGAGATACACGTGCCATGTGCAGCACCAGGGGCTGCCTGAGCCTGTCATCCTGAGATGGGGTGAGGAGGAGTATAAGGTGGGGGGGCTCTCTTTTCAGGGAAATCAGAAGCCCTTTTGAGCACTTTTATCAAGGTCAGGACTCAAGCCTGAGGTCAGAGCCCCTCACCTTCCCTTCCCTTCCCAGAGCCGCCTCCTCAGTCCACCATCCTCATCATGGGCATCATTGTTGGCCTGGATGTCCTTGGAGCTGTGGTGGCTGGAGCTGTGATGTGGAGGAAGAAGCACTCAGGTAGGGAAGGGAGTGGGGGGATCTGAGTTTTCTTGTCCCACTGAAGGTTTCAGGCCCCGGGTAGAGCTTGCTTTGCCTCATTAATGGGAAGTCCCATCCACACACGTGCTTGCCACTCTGGAGCTGATTGCTAACACTCTTGTTAAAGCAGTTGTGAAAATGAAAGTTTGTTTCACCTTGATAATTCTGGTGCTGGGGACCTGATTCCCAGCAGTCACAGGTCAGAGGGGCAGGTCCCTGCTGAGGACAGAGCTCCAGAAGGGCAGTTGGTCCATTCCCCACACATGTACTGTACTGTGTTTCCTGATCCTGCCCTGGGTCTTCAGTCACGGTTCTGGAAACTTCCTTGTGGTCCAGGACTAGGGGGTTCCCTTAGGATCTCATGGCCCCGCCTTCTCCATTATCTTCCCACAGGTCAAAAAAGAGGGAGCTACAAACAGGCTGCAAGTAAGTTTGAGTAGGGGGTTGATCCCTGAGACCCTTGTGATGGTGTAGACGGGAGCCCATGGCGGGAGCTTACTCACCCCATAGTTTCTCTTTTAGTCTCCTCTCCTGTGGGCTCTGACCATGTTCTGTTTTGTTCTACCCCAGGAAGTGACAGTGCCCAGGGCTCTGATGTGTCTGTCACGGATCCTAAAGGTGAGACCCTGGAGGCCTGAAGTGAGAGGAGTATTGGGGAGAGGTGACACGACTGGGTAATGGGGTTCTTTGGGGCATTTTGAGCATGCAGTGGGCTGTTGAGAATGTCAGCACTATGTGACTGACCTGAATTTGTTCATGATTATTTTCTTTCAGTGTGAGACAGCTGCCCTGCAGGGGACTGAGTGATGCAAGATTTGTTGATGCTCCGACTTGGTGATTTCAAGAACCCTGACTGCTCTTTCTGCAACTGGTATCTGCGTGTGTCTGCGTTCCTATTAGCATGAGAGGAGGTGAGAAGACTGGCCCACCCCCTGCCCACACTGACCTGTGTTCTTCCTCTGATGGACTTGCTTATTCTAGCAGAAGCCGGGCTGGGCCATCTCCATCCCTCTCTTAACTTCATGTTGCGCTGAGTAGTAATGACTTGCTTCTTTACTGAAAATATGAATCTGGATATAAACTTGTTTTTTCTAATTCTTGTCATAAGGGATTGATGTGTTAATTAAAGGAGAAGATTGCTGAAGTTTCAGAGAGGAAATAAATGGAAGCACTGAGAACCTTCCAGAATTTGTGTCTTTACTGTGCTGAGTCTGTTGCAGGTTAGGACAGAAGAAGGCTGTGAGGGGCCGAGCGTGGATGAGGCCAGTGCACGCTCAGTGCTCAGTGCATCGTGGGCTTTGATGTTGTCATTCCTTGGCTGGGTCATTTCTGCTGCTCGTTTATTCTGGTCTCTGTAGAAACTTGTTCGAACAGGACCTGCGATCACAGGGATGAGGACGTCACTTAAGCATTGTCATGTTTCTACGACCGTGGGCAGCGAGGGCTTTGTGTGGCTGGGTCAGCCTAGGCTCAGGCCAGGGTCTGGCCCTCAACCCTCATCTTGTGTGTGTTTATATTTTGTTTCTTTGGTTTTTTTGGATTATGCCTCTTTATTTTCATGTTTACCATTCTGGTCTTATTCTCCTCTGGGTGTGCCCATCTGTGACAGCAGCAGGAGTTGTTTGGCCTATCATTGACCCCACAAGGCCCAGGAGTCTGTTGTATCAAGAGATGAATTTTCAGACTCATCTAGCTTTTGCCCTCATTCTAGGGCTGTTTCCTGGATTGTTCTTTCCACCTTTTCTCCTTTTTTAAAGAACCAGATTATAGAATTAGTAGAGAGGAGGATCTGACAGTTTCTCATGTTAGGTAAATTCCTGTTGGATATCTATCTTCTCTGCAGCCTGCCCCCTCTCTATGCCCTCAGCTCTAGTCGTCCTAGTGCTGGCTCCAATCTAAACTCATGGATTTATAAAGCAGAGTCTACTTTAGATTCAGAGGTGGTTGGAAAATAGGACTCATAACCCAAGGATTCTCTTTTGTGAAGAGAGAAATATAATTGTGTGTGTGGTGTGCAGGAGGATAGCTGTGGGAGGGAGGAAGGAAAGAAAAGTACAGGCGGCATTGATGTCAGTTTGAGTGGATGTTGTGCTGTAGCTGCCACAAAACAGCATGTGGCCTGAGGTTACATTAATAAAGATACTGTCTCTAGAATAGGGAGGTGCTCTACACTGATCATTTATTCAACTGATTTTCCAGATATGTGACAAGTTATTTTTGCATCTAGGAAACCTCAGTGAATTAAAAACAGGCAAAAATTGCCAGCCTTGTGGAGCATGTATTCTAGTGGTGAGGGGCAGACTGTATGCTATAAGCATAGTAAATAAGGAAGTGTTTATGTTAGAAGTTCTAAGTGCTTTGAGGAAGGTGACCAGACTGTAAGAGTGTGGGGACAGGGAAGACGGCTGTTTTACTGCGGTGGTCACTGTGGGCCTCATTGGGAAGGTGACCTTGAGTAAAGATTTGAAGGACAGGATTTGTCCACGAGGATGTCTGGAGAAGTTTCTTTCCAGGCAGGGGAATCTCCAGTGCAAATGCACTCAGGTAGAAGTGTCTGTGTCTAAGGAAGAGTGAGGAGACTGGTGTGGCTGCAGCAGAGAGTAATTGAGATGAGGTCTGAAATACACGCAGGTCACGTAGGCCTCAAGGATATTGAAAGGTTTTGACTTTTCTCTGAGTAAGATGTGCAGTTACAAGATGGTTTTGAACAGAAGAGCAACCTACTTTGACTTCTCGTTAGAAGCCTCAGTCTGGTGCTGCGCAGAATCAAGAGGTGAAGGGTGAGCAACCAGTAGAGAAAACTATAGGAGACGAGTGCCGTGTTCAAGGCTAGAGATGTTAGTTGCTTTGTCTGGGGTGTGAGCAGGGAAAATGACACGAAGTGATTGGATTCTGGATACATTGTGAAGATGGGCTTTACAACATTTCCCAATGGGTTAAATCTGGGTTATGAGAAAGAGGATCAAGGAGGATACCCCAAATTTCAGATGTGCAAGAAGAAATGTGGAGTGCTTTCAGTGGAAATGGAGAGGACAATAGAAGAAACACATTTGAAGAACTGACATCATAGTCATCCAATTTAGGAAATGTTGAATTTGAGATGTTTGTTAGAAATGCAAGTGAGGTTAGCAGTTGGATATATGAGTCTGGAGTTTAGGTGAAATGTCTTGGTTGGAGAAATAGATTTGTTAGGTGACGCCGTATAAATGATATTTAAAGCTTTGAGAACTGATGAGGTCACCAAGGGAGTGATGACTATAGAAAAGAAAGGAAAAAGGACTGAACCCTGGACCCCTCCCATGCTAGGTGATCTGATTAGACCACACATGCAGAGCAGACTGCACAGTTCTGACACCATGTCTAGAAAGCATGGAGACCAGGAAGACCTAAACTTTCCTGTGCAAGGAAACCTCTGGACATCTCATTAAGATCTAGACAGTCTTGGGCCGGCCCCGTGGCTTAGCAGTTAAGTGCACGCGCTCCGCTGCTGGAGGCCCGGGTTCGGATCCCGGGCGCGGACCGAGGCACTGCTTCTCCGACCATGCTGAGGCCGTGTCCCACATACAGCAACTAGAAGGATATGCAGCTGTGACATACAACTATCTACTGGGGCGTTGGGGGGAAAAAAAAAAAAAGATCTAGACAGTCTTGAGTAGAGGGTGAGATTCTGCATTTATAACCAGTTTGGTGCTGATGCTGCTGATCTTCGGATCACACATTTAGTAGCAAGGTCATAGACCAGGAATCCCACATGGCTGTGCATCAGCCTCAGAGGTAGAGCTTGTTATATAAGTGATTCTTGGACTCTGTAAGACTTCAGAAGATCCATGTATATAGATATATATATATACTGACATTTTATATTAACTTTTATATTTCTTTGTATATGCACATATTTATGGGAGAGTATCTATAGTATTTTTCAGTATTTATGTGATCTCAACAAAAGTCTAAAAACCATCCTAGTTTAGACACCATGCTACTCAATCTCTGGTCCATGAACAGCTAATAATCAAACTGTTTTAGCAGATCCAATGACATGATAAAATGCTCGTCTTTTCCTTGACAGTTACTAGTCTGAGACAAGATAAGGCAGAGGTTTACTTGCTTAGACTCACTTTCAGTTCCTGTATGTATCTTATTGTGGGCTGATAACCAACATTTCATAAACCAGCACTGGCTCATAGAAGACTCAATGTAACATTAGTTTAGGTGGACTTGTATTCCAGCACCTACTCTGGAGCCAGATAAATACTAGTGATCAATAAATAGTTCATGGGGATTCTATTTGCATAACATGGTAGGCTAGGTTTTAAGGCTGCCTCTTCCACTAAAAATAATCAAAATATAAAAAGCATCCAAGAGTATAGTAGAATAATAAGGAGAATAATGATTTAGACCAAAATATAAATGTGTGCAAATAATCCAGAGGGAAAGGTTGTTTTTATCCTTAGGGCACTTGCCAATTCTGTGAAAATCTTAGCTTTGGTTTTCTTGGGTTCATGAGCTGCAACAGACAGGAAATGATGCCCAGAGCTTCTTCATGTGGGGAGCATAAGAGACATCCCCTCCCTGAAAATCTGGGGAAACAAAGTTCATATCCTCAGAGTACGGCTGAAACAAAACAAAATCTTCTCCATCCTCTAAGAGTATTCTAAGAAAATTTGCCTTTGAGCCAGCAAAAAGGAGCAAACAACTGTTTCTGAGAATCTGCAACCCTAGCTACCCCTCTTGTGATTTGTAGTCCAAATTTGCTTTACCAGTTTAGTCCAAAGTAACTTCAAGACGTGAATTTAGTTTATAATTGTCCTAGATTGATGATGACACAAAAATTGGAAGAGAGAAACAAAAATCTCTAGAGAAATCTACAATTAACCTAGGTATCAAAGAATTTACACAAATAATTATGCAAGGAAATAAAGCAGCTCATAGCAAGAACTGTGGATGTACAAATGGAAAAAAGACTATGATTGAGAATCATTAGAAACAAAGGATAGTATAAACAGGCTCATAAAACTTCAACATTAGAATTATGAGTCATAGAATATAACATAACCAGGATATAATATAAGCATATATATGATATAAAGAAAAAACTGAAAAGTTGAAAATGCCTACAGAAAAATATGACAAAATTAAAAATGCCTGCAGAACATAGGAAACTAAATATAACCTATCTGATTTTCAAAAGAACCAAATAAGTTTTTAAAAATTAAAACAATTTGAATTAAAAACTCACTTTACAGAGCCAGCCCTGATGGCCTAGTGGTTCAAGTTTGGCACTCACGGCTTCAACGGCCTGGGTTCATTTCCCGGTCATAACCACACCACTCATCTGTCAGTTGCCATGCTGTAGTGGTGGCTCACAGAGAAGAACTAGAAGGACCTACAACTAGGATATATAACCATATACTGGGGCTTTGGGGAGGGAAAAAAAAAAAAAAGAGGAAGATTGGCAACAGATGTTAACTCAGGGTGAATCTTTCCCTGCAAAACCAAAAAGCAAAAAAACCCCTCAGTTTACAGACTATTGCTTCAGGCCATGATGGGGTAAAAAGAACCAAATTTACTCTCCTGTCTTAAACAACTACAATTTCAAATAAATACAAGAAACAGTGGTAGTCAGACCTTGGACAACAGGCAGCACAGGGATTGTGACCCCTAAGAGAAAGAAAATAAAAGAGAGGAGGCCTACAATTGTCCACCTCCATTCCTGGAGAGATTTTCCAGGACACAGTGCAGGGAAGAGGAGCCCCAACAGAGCCCAGTAAACTCTGAGTTAATGGGACAGAGCTGTGAATTGGACAGACCAGGACAGGCAGAATCTAAGGGGAAGGTGCATAAAGAAGAGAGCTGAACAGAAAAAGCACTGGAAGTCTGCAGAGGGTTCCCCTCAAGTCTTCAGCTCATCAGTGCATGCACGTAAGGAAACTGTCCAAGGACAGGAAAGAATAATCCAAAAGGATTACAGGGAATAATATCTAGTGCTCTGCAGGGCTAGGAATAGTGCTTATTCCTACCAGCCAGACTGAAAACCTTATAATTTGCTGGGCATTGGGTAAAGTATGCAGAAGGGTCTTGTTTCAGAAGTTGGGAATAATTTGCCTTGGTCTAAACATTTTCCTGTTTTGCCTAACCAATATTAAAAGCAAGACCCGGGGCCGGCCCGGTGGCGCAAGCGGTTAAGTGCGCACGCTCCGCTGCGGCGGCCCAGGGTTTGCTGGTTCGGATCCCGGGCGCGCACCGACGCACTGCTTGGCAAGCCATGCTGTGGTGGCGTCCCATATAAAGTGGAGGAAGATGGGCACAGATGTTAGCCCAGGGCCGTCTTCCTCAGCAAAAAAAAGAGGAGGATTGGCGGATGTTAGCACAGGGCTGATCTCCTCACAAAAAAAAAAAAAAAAAAAAAAAGCAAGACCCAAAAGGATCTAGCAACTTCCAAATAACTTGTGTCCCAGAAATAAAAGCTGAAGAATATTTGTGGAATTCATAAATGTCTAGCACCTAATAAGGTAAAATCATAATGTCTGGCAATAAATAAAAAATAACCAGGCATGCAAAGAAAACAGAAAATACAACCCATAAGGCAGAGAAAAGTAACCAATTTAAACTAACCTAGAACTGACACAGATGTTAGCATTAGCAGTAAATGGCATTAAAACAGTTCTTGTTAATATATTCCTTATGTTCAAAAGTTACATAAGAGACATGAAAGTATATAAAAGACCAGAATCCAACTTCTAGAGATGAAAAATGTCTGAGTTGAAAAATACACTGAATATGAGATGGGATTAATGGTAGATTTGATATCAGAGAAGAAAAAGTCAGTGACCTTGAAGACATAGCAATACAAACTCTCCAAAATTATATAAAGTAATAATTATTACAATGTATTGTTGGATTTGTAACCTATTTAGATATGATTTGTATAACAAAACAGCCCAAAAAGGAAGAAGTAGAAATAGAGCTCTAGAGAGTCATGCTTATATATCTCACTGAAATTGTTCAGATAAATCTGAAGTGGACTTGGATAAATTAAGATAAGGATATGGTAAACTCTAGAGTAACTACTAAGAAAATTACTCAGATAGTGAAAACTATTAAGTAATTAAAATATTACAGTATAAAATATCCACTTAATAAAAAGAAATCAGTGAAAGAGGAATTGAGGTAGGGGAAAGACATGAGACACAGAAAATAAAAGTAAAATGGCGAGCCGGCTCCGTGGCTTAGCGGTTAAGTGTGCGCGCTCTGATGCTGGCGGCCCGGGTTCGGATCCCGGGAGCGCCCCGAGGCACCACTTCTCCGTCCAACGTCCAACGTGAGGCCGAGTCCCACGTACAGCAACTAGAAGGATGTGAACCTATGACATACAACTATCTACTGGGGCTTTGGGGGGAAAAAACTGAATAAATAAAATCTTTAAAAAAAAAAAAAAAAAAGTAAAATGGCATCATAAATCCAGTGTATCAACATTAATGATAAATATAAATGGATTAAACAAGTCAGTCAAAGCACAGATTGTTACACTGAAAACAAAACAAGATACATCTATGCTGTCTACAGTAGACACACCTGAGATTCAATTACAAATGGATTAAAATTAAAAAGATGGAAAAGATATCTCAGGCAAATGGCAACCATAAGGAAGCAGGAGTAGCCACACCGATATGAGACAAAAGAGACTGTTTTTAAAATGCTAGTAAGAAAAATAGGGACGTTCTATAATGATAAAAAAGTCAATCCATCAGAAAGATAAAACAATTATATATGCACCTAATAACTGAGCACCAAATACATGAAAACCAAATTAACGGAAATGAAGAGAGAAATAAATAACAATAATAGTTGTTGACTATTATTCAACAATAATAGTTGAAGACTTCAATACACCACTTTCAGTAATGGGTAGAACAACTACGCAGAAGATCAACAAAGAAAGAGAAGACTTGAACAATACTGTAAACCAACAGTATAAACCTAACAGACATTTAAGGAACACTTCACACAACCACAGCAAAATATATCTTGTTCTCAAATGCACACCAAGCATTCCTCAAGATATAAACCATGTGTTAGGCCATAAAACAAACCTCAATAAATTTAAAAGGATAGAAATAATACAAAGTATGTTCTTTTATCACAGTGGCATGAAATTAGAAATCAACCAATAACTGAAAGAAATTTGAGAAACTCATAAACGTGGAAATCAAATAACACACTTCTACATGACCAATGGTTCAAAGAAGATATCAAAATGAGATTAGAAAATATTTGAGATTAATAAAAATGAAGACACAGAATACCAAAATTGATGGGATGCTACTAAAAGAATACAGAGAGGGAAATTTATAGCTGTAATGCCTATAGTAAAAAAGAAACATCTCGGGGCCAGCCCCGTGGCGTAGCAGTTAAGTGCGCGGGCTCCGCTGCTGGTGGCCCGAGTTCGGATCCCGGGCGCGCACTGATGCACCACTTGTCAGGCCATGCTATGGCGGCGTCCCATATAAAATGGAGGAAGATAGGCACAGATGTTAGCCCAGGGCCAGTCTTCCTCAGGAAAAAGAGGAGGATTGGCATGGATGTTAGCTCAGGGCTGATCTTCCTCACAAAAAAGAAAAAAAAAAAAAGAAACATCTCAATTTCATTACCTACCTAACCTTTCACCTTCCTAACTTTCTACCTTGACTTCTACCTAAGTCAAAGGTAAAAGAGCAGCAAACTAAATCAAAAGCAAGCAGAAGGAAAGGAAAAGTAAAGGTTAGAGTGAAAATTAATGAAATAGAGAATACAGAAACAATACGTAAAATTCACTTAATCAAATTGGGCCTTTGAAAATCAACAAAACTGACCAAACTTCACTAGACTCACTTTGAAAAAAGAGAAAAAAAGAGAGAGAAGATTCAAATTACTAGGATTAGCAGTAAGAGAGGACATTATGACTGACCATACAGAAATAAAGAGAAGTATAAAAGAATACTATGAAGAATTGTATGCCAAGAACTAGATAACTTAGATAAAACAGACAAATTCATAGAAAAATACGAACTCCTAAAGCTGATTTAAGAAGTAGACAATCTGAATATATCTATAACAAGTCAGAAGATTGAATCAGTTATCAAAATTACCCACGAAGAAAGCCCAGGCCAAATGTCCTCACTAGGGAATTCTATCAAATATTTAAAGAAGAATTAAAATAATTCTTTATAAACTCTTTCAAAAAGAAGAGTGGGGGCTGGCCCAGTGGCATAGTGGTTAAGTTCTAGTGTTCTTCTTTGGCAGCCCATGGTTTGTAAGCCTGGATCCCGGGCGCAGACCTACACACTGCTCATCAAGCCATGCTGTGGTGGCATCCCACATAAAAAATAGAGGAAGATGGGCATAGATGTTAGCCCAGGGCCAATCTTCCTCACAAGAAAAAAAACAAGATATAATGATATACACCTGAAATTTACACAATGTTATACACCAATGTGTTACCACAATAAACAAAAAAATAAAATTAAATTAAAAAAGAGATACCCCTTCTTACCTCCTAGGATGGCTAGAATCAGAAAGATCAATATTAATAAGTGCTGTGAAGTTGTGGAGAAATTGAAACCCTTGTAAACTGCTGGTGGGAATATAAAATGGTGCTGCCACTTTGGAAAAGAATGTGGCAGTTCCTCAAAGTTTGAACACAGTGTTACTATATATGACTCAGCAATTCCATTCCTAGGTATTTACCCAAAAGAAATGAAAACATGTGTCTGTCACTGGGCCAGCTACCCCGCCCAGAGCTCCAGGTGGGAGGAGAAGGTGGGTCCTTGGGCACCCACAAGAAAGAATTCAAGCAAGAGCCACAGAATAAAGTACAAAAACAGCTTTTTATTTAGCAATTAAGTAAGATTCAGGTAAGGGAAAGGGACAGGCTACAGAGAGCCCGGGCTGTCTCAGAAAGCAGAGAGAGCAGCCTCGAGCTAGGCTGAAGGGGACTTTTTATGGGATTCTAGAAGGGAAGTGGACGCCATGGCTGGGGATTGGACCTTGGGATGTGCGACCAGTTGGCCGACTGATTCTAGAGCTGCATGTTCACTTTGTGGTCCCTCTGCAAACCAAGTGGTTTACAGCGGGCATGGACGGGCTGCTGACTTGTTCCATGTGACAGGATGTGTAGCTGACTTCAGGCAGCTGTGGCTTCCTGTTTGTGCAGACTTGTTTAACCTAGGGCCTCACCTAGTCCAGCAAGATGCCTGTCTCATGTCCACACAAAAACTCATACACAGAGGCCGGCCCCGGGGCTTGGCGGTTAAGTGCGCACGCGCCACTACTGGCAGCCCGGGTTAAGATCCCGGGTGCGCACCAACGCACCGCTTCTCCGGCCATGCTGAGGCCGTGTCCCACATATAGCAACTAGAAGGATGTGCAACTATAACATACAACTATCTACTGGAGCTTGGGGGGGAAAAAGGAGGAGGATTGGCAATAAATGTTAGCTCAGAGCCGGGCTTCTTCAGCAAAAAGAGGAGGATTAGCATGGATGTTAGCTCAGGGCTGATCTTCCTCACAAAAAAAAAAAAAAAAAAACTCATACACAATATTCACAGCAGCATTATTCATAATACCTAAAAAATTAGAAACAACACAAATGTTCATCAGCTGATGAATAAATAAATAAAAGTGGTATCCATGCAGTGGAATATTATTTGGCAATAAAAAGGAATGAAGTACAGATGCATGCTACATATGGATGAACTTTGAATACATCAGGTTCCATGAAAGAAAACAGAAAAAAAAGATCAAATGGACAGTTTGATTCTATACATTTATTTTTATTTTTTTTATTTTTATTTTTTGTGAGGAAGATCAGCCCTGAGCTAACATCCATGCCAATCCTCCTCTTTTTGCTTAGGAAGACCAGCTCTCAGCTAACATCTATTGACAATCCTCCTCTTTTTTTTCCCTAAAGCCCCAGTAGATAGTTGCATGTCATAGTTGCACATCCTTCTAGTTGCTGTATGTGGGACACCGCCTCAGCATGGCCAGAGAAGCAGTGCGTTGGTGCACGCCCAGGATCCGAAGCCAGTAGCGGAGTGCACGCACTTAACCACTAAGCCACGGGGCCAGCCCCTAGTTTGATTCTATTTATATGAAATGTCCATAGTAAGCAAATCCATATGGACAGAAAGTAGATTAGTATGTGCCTAGGAATGAGGGGAGTTTTGGAGGGAAATAGGGACTGACTGCTCAGGAATAAATGGTTATGGGGTGATGACAATGTTCCAAAATGGATCGTGGTGATGGTTGCACAACTCTCTGAATATACTAAAATGCAAGTTCTTTTAAATGATTCAATTATATGTGAATTATATCTCAATAAAGCTGTTCTAACAAAAAGTGATGGCCCACATTAAACAAAGTAGAGATGCCAGAACTGCCATGGCAGATTGTACAGAAAGAGATCAAAAGGCTCAGAGAAGTGGGCATGCTAGTATGAATCCTCTCTATAAAACTGGAAAACCCACCAGGTGACTATTTTCCTTGGAAGAGCCCAAAGGATACTCTGTATATTAGGCTATAAGGAGTGAGCAGGTGAGCAGAGTATCAACCTCACTGTGTCTGTCCTTTGTAGGCTGGGGCTGACTCTAGGAGATAATATTACAGAACTAGGCTCCCTAGCATCAGTGGGGATAATAGGATCCCAGAAAGCCAGAGAACAGGTGGCAGCAAGGTGGAAACACGGGAAAATTGCCAAAATAGCCAGCAATGTCAGAATGGAAGCCAAGAAGTTCTCACTGGGGGCCGGCTCCGTGGCTTAGCGGTTAAGTGCGTGCGCTCCGCTGCTGGCGGCCCATGTTTGGATCCCAGGCGCGCACCGACGCACCGCTTCTCTGGCCATGCTGAGACCGCATCCCACGTGCAGCAACTAGAAGGATGTGCAACTACGACATACAACTATCTACTGGGGCTTTGGGGGAAAAAAAATAAATAAATAAAAATCTTTAAAAAAAAAAGAAGTTCTGACTGCAAGGGATTTATGGAAATGGCTAATAGACCACGTTGTTTCTGGGGCAGGATAGATGGGCAGTGAACAAGAGTGTTGCTTAATATTGTAATTAACAGATCAAGAATGAATGAATTTAAAGCTGAGATCAGTTGCCCAATAGAAAATTTCCAGTTTCCAGACCTGAGCCAATTCTCAAACCCAGAACCCATTGGCTGAAGGAAAGCCTAGGTCCCCTGAGGAAGTACCCCGCCACATCATGGCAATTGTGTACTGTAGTAATTCCCTAAGTCCTTCCATAAAGGTACCTATGGCCATTTACTCAGGTCTCCATACACTGAGAAAAGAGAATATCCAGATATTTTTTAAGTCTAGTGGATGCATAGTCCAACGGAGACACTGATACCTGGGGAACCAAAGCACCATCAACCCCCATTAAGAGGAGAGGCATATGGGGAACAGGAAATAATGAGTCCTGTCTCAGGTCCATCCAAATCTCAGTGGGTTCTCTGCATCCATACATCCACTTGCTGGTCATTTCCCCAGTTTCCAAATACATAATTGCAGTGGACATATTTAGAATTGTCAAGAACACTCACATTGGTTCTTTGACCTGTGGAGTACAAGCTTCAGTAAGAAAGGCCAACTGGAAGCCCATGAACAGCCTCCTAACTTCAGCCAAGACAGAAAATTAAAACAATATTGTATCTTGGGGGCAACGAAAGAGGTTAATCCTCAAAGACTTAAAGGATGCAGCCACGGTGGTCCCATCACATCCCTACTTAGTTCACCACTGCGGATCCTACAAAACGGATGGATCATTGCCAATGACAGTGGATTACTGAAAACTTAATCAATAATTAGCCCCAATTAAGCAGCTGTTCTGAATGTGATATCTTTAATAGAGCAGATTTACACAGCTACTGATATGTGGTAATGACTATTGATATGCCTAATACATTGAATATCTATGAAAAAGATCAGAAGTTGTTTATACTCACATGAGACAAATAAGACAATACTTTCTATTTTTCCCCAGGGCTATGTTACTTCTCCTGCTCTCTATCAAAATGTAGAAAGAAGTAGTTTGTATAGAACCACAAAAGACCACAAGTAGCCAAAGCAATCCCTAGGAAAAAAGAACAAAGCTGGAAGCATCACACTTCCAGATTTCAAATTATATTACAGAGCTATAGTAATCAAAACAGCATGGTACTGGCATAAAAACAGACACATAGACCAATAGAATAGAATGGAAAGCCTGTAAATAACCCATGTGTGGTATAATAAGAAATACATTTGGTCTTTGTCCCTGGTTCCTAGCACAGAGTTTCTAAAACCCATGGAATTTTCTGAATGATAGAAGTGTCTTTTGTTACTCACAAGGAGCCTCTTTCTGACACATCTGAGTTATACAAATGAGATAACTTAGGGTGGGGCCCCTAGATAGTCTCAGGATGGGGCTGGTCGCCAAAAAGACCAACTGATTAGAGGGTTGGAACTTTCAGCCCCACCCACCAACCACTGGGAAAGTGGGGGTGCTAGATATGAAGCTCTATAAAAACTTTTGAACAAGATTTGATGAGCTTCCAGGTTGATGGATGCACCCACATGACAGGAAGGTGGCACACCCCAGTTCCTCAATTACAGAAGCTCCTGTGCTGAGAACCCTCCTGGACCTCTTGCTGTATATCTCTTGATCTGGCTGTTCATATGTATCTTTTATAATATCCAACTGGTAAACGTAAGTACATGTTAGTCTTAGTTTTGTGAGTGGCTCTAGCAAATTAATTGAACTTGAGAAGGGGGTCCTGGGAACCTCTGATTTATAGCCAGTTGTTCAGAGCACAGGTAACTACCTGGACTTGCAACTGCCTTGTGAAGTGGGGGCAGTCTTGTGGGACTGAGCCCTTAATCTGTGGAATTTGATGCTATCTCCAGGTAGAAGTGTTGGAATTGAATTAAAATGTAGGACACCAGTCGCTGTCCACTGAAAATTGGAGAATTGCTTGTTGGTGTAGAAAAAATAGATTGGACCATGCATATTCAGTCAATTAATATTTGACAAGGGAGCCAAGAATAATCAATGGGGAATGAATAGTCTCTTCAATAAATGGTGTTGGGAAAACTGGATATTCACATGCACAAGAATGAAATTGAACCCCTATCTTACACCACTCACAAAAATTAACTCAGAATAGATTAAACACTTAAATGTAAGACCGGAATCCATAAAACTTTTAGAAGAAAACATAGAGAAAAACCTCTTTGACATTGGTCTTGGCAATGATTTTTTGGATATGGCACCAAAAGCACAAACAACAAAAGCAAAAATCAGCAAGTGGGACTACATCAAACTAAAAAGCTTGTGCACAGCAAAGAAAACCATCAACAAAATGAAAAGGCAATGTATGGAAAGGGAGAAAATATTTTCAAACTATATATCTGATAAGGGGTTAATATATCAAAATAGATCAAGGATTCATACACCTCAATAGAAAAAAAACAAAAACCTGATTGAAAAATGGGCAAAGGACCTGAATAGACATTTTTCTGAAGAAGACATCCAAATGGCCAACAAGTACACGAAAAGATGTTCAACGTCACTAATCATCCAGGGAATGGAAAATCAAAACCATAATGAGATATCACTTCACACCTGTTTAGAATGGCTATTTTCAAAAACAAAAGAGATAAGTGTTGGCAAGGATGTGGATAAAAGGGAACCCTTGTGCACTGTTGCGAGGAATGTAAATTGGTGCAGCCACTATGGAAAGCAGATTCCTTAAAAACTTAAAAATAGAACTACCATATGATCCAGCAAATCCACTTGTGGATATTTATGTGAAAGAAATGAAATCACTATCTTAGAAGAGATATCTACAGGCCTATGTTGATTGTAGCATTATTCATAACAGCCAAGACATGGAGACAACCTAAGTGTCCTTGAATGAATGAATGGATTAAGATTTTGTATGTAAATAATGGAATGTTATTCAGCCATAAAATGAAGGAAATCCTGCCATTTGTGACAACTTGGATGGTCCTTAAGGGTATTATGCTAAGTGAAATAAATCAGATAGAGAAAGACACATACCGTATGATCTCACTTGTGTGTGGACTCTAAAAAGGCTGAACTTACAGGAAGGGAGAGCAGATTGGTGATTGCCAGGTGATGTTGGTCAAATGGTACAAACTTCCACTTATAATATGAACAAGTTTGGGATGTAATGTACAGTATGGTGACTATAGTTAACAATACTGTATTATATACTCGAAAGTTGATAAGAGAGTAGATCTTAAATGTTCTCACCACACACACACACACAGACAAAGGTTACTATGTAAAGTGATGGGTGAGTTAACTTACCTTATTGTGGTAATCATTTTGCAATATATACATATACAAATCATCATGTTGCATACCTTAAACTTACACAATGTTATATGTCACTATATCTCAATAAAGCTGGAAAATTATTATTTTTTTTTAAATGGAAGGGCCAGCCCTGGTGGCCTAGTGGTTAAGTTCAGCACACTCCACTTTGGCAGCCTGGGTTCGTTTCCCGAGCGCAGACTTACACCACTCATCTGTTACTGGCCATCCTGTGGTGGCAGCTCACATACAGAAAAATAAAAAGAAGATTGGCAGTGGATGTTAGCTCAGAGAGAATCTTCCTCAGCAAAAAAAAAAAAAAAAAAAAAAGTTTCTGTTTACCAGTAAAGAATATTTTCTGAAAGAAAAAGAACAGACTGGGCCATCTGGACATTCTACAGAATATTACATTGGTCTGATATATTGATAACATCATGTTATTGGGCTCTAATGAGCAAGAACTGGGATGTACTCTGGATGCTTTGGTTACATGAATGCATCCCAATGGTAGGTAGTTAAAATTATTCAAAGATTCAGAGGCCTGCCGCAGTGGTAAAGTTTGAGGTGGTCTGGGGCATGATGGAACATCCTCTCAGAAGTAAAGGACAGATCATTACACTTTGTACCTCCTGCCACATTTGGCAGAAGCCCCACATTCGGTACCTCTCTTCAGGTTTTAGAGGCAGCATGTTCCATACTATGGCAATATTGTTCTGACCTATATATCAGGTGACATGAAAAGTTGCTGGTTTTAAGTGGAAGCATGTCCAGGCTATAGTAAGTAGCCTTGCTACTTAGACCATCTGACCTAGAATTTATCACAGTACTAGAAATATGTATGGTAGGAAATGTTGCCCTGTGCAATCTGGTGTACCTAGAAATTCCCAATAGAAGGGTCTTCAATGCAGACTCCTGGGCCTCTGGAGCAATGAGCATGACCATCTGCTGCAGAGAACTATACACCATTCAACAAATAGCTCCAAGAACATTGCTGGGCCCTGTGACAGATGGAGAATCCAATCATGGGACATGAAAGGACCATTGACCACATATGCCTTTCATGATCTGGGTTCTGTCAGACCCTAGTAGCAATCCATTCTAAGATTGAAGTGGTACATCCAGGATTGGATTAGCACGGGGGTGGCAAACTACAGCCCACAGGTCACATCCAGGCCACCACCTGCATTTGTAATAAAGTTGTAGTGGAACACAGATACATCCCTTCATTTAGGCATTATCTATGGCTGGTCTTGCACTATGACAGCAGAGTTAAATAGTTCTGAGAGAAACCCTATGCACACAAAGTAGAAAATATCTGACACAAATTGCAAAACAAATGGTTCAGACCCCCATGTCACCTACCACTGTTTTACCTTTGCCTTTTCCTCAGCTCTCACCTATGATCTAATGGGGAGTTCCTACGACCAGCTGACCTAAGAGGGAAAAACCCTGAGCTTGGCTCACAAATGTCTCAGCTCAGTTATGTTGGTGTGAGCCAGTAGTGGCCTGCCCTATTCAGGGATGGCCAAAGACAGTGAGGAGGGAACTTCCTTCCAAAGGGCAGAACTTCAGATGGAGCTCCGATTCATTAACTTTGTGTAGAGACAAAAGTGGCCTGAGGTAAAAATATGCACAAACTCACAGACAGTGACAATGGCTTATCTGATTGATCAGAGTCCTTGAAGGAGCAAGACTGGAAGATCAGGGACAAAGGATATCTAGGGAAGAGGCATACAGTAGACACAAAGTGTTAGGATCTTTTGTATCAAGACACAAAGTGTTAGGATCTTTTGTATCTTTTAATGCCCACCAGAAATTATCCACTATACAAGAGACATTAACCAACCAAGTGCACAGCCAGTAGACATTAGCCAGCCTCTGTCCTGAACCACCACTGAGCTTGCACAACAGTCTCATGAAAGCAATATGCACGGTGGCAAAGAAGATGACTATGCGTGGGTCCAACAGCAAGGGCTCCTTATCACCATGGTTGATATAGTTACTGCCAAAACGTGTGACCTTCCAGCAACAAACAAAGTCCAGTGTGCACCAACCCTGTGGAGGCCAGCCTGCCATCTGGTGGCAAGTTCATAACATCGTTAGTCTTCCACCCTTGAAAAATCAAAGATTTATCCTAACCTGGATTGACGTGTATTTCAGGTAGGGGTTTGCTCTTCCTTCCCACAGTGTCTCATTCAGAACCATTATCTAAGCACTCACATCGGTAAATACGGGACCATACATAACAGTGCCCTGGACTAAGGAAGGTAGTTTACAACAAAGGCAGTATGAAAGTGAGCACATGACCATGAGATCCACTGGTCCTACCCCGTACAACACCATACAGAAGCTCCCAGCTGACAGTAGCAGAAGGGCCTCTTGAAAATGCAGGTCTGGAACCATGCTGAAGGTGACATCCTGCAAGGAAGGGTGCTGTCCTTCAGGATGAAGCATACACAAACAATCATTATATGATGCTGTGACCTGAAAGGGTAGAATAAGTAGGTCTCACAACCAGGTGTTGAAGGAGTGACTCTACTCACATCACTCTCAGTAACCCACTTGGGGTGTTTGTGCCTCCCACCCCCTCAATAGGTTCTACTGCTCCAGAAGTTCAGGTTTCTAGAGCAGGTTGCTTCCATCAGGGAACACAGTAAGAGTCCTATTAAACTTAGAGCTATGGCTGTCACCTGTTCTCTTTGGGCTCCTCATGCCAGCAGACCAGAGGACAAGAGAGGAAGTTACTGTATGGGCAGCGATAATTAATCCCGATCACCATGAGGAGCATGAGGGGAGTCGAGGGGCATATGTTTGGCACTCAGGTGATCCAAGAGGGCTTTGCTTGGCATGCCCATGTCGATTTTTAGTTGTAAATGGGCAGGATAGCAACCACAGGTGATAAAGTTCTGGAGACCAGGAACTCAGACTCCTCAGGGATGGGATTTGGGTAAATCACCAGAGGGTTACCTAGACCACCATAAGTGTTATCCAAATTTAAGAGAATGTAGAATGGGTGGTAGGGGAGGCAATGTGTTGTGGCCTCAGAACCAACTGGAGCAAGGGCTTCTTCATTTACCCAACAGTCCTAGTTGTCCTTTTCTAAGTTTCCTACAAATTGTAAACTACCAAAATTCTGGAGAAGCTGTGCCCACATGGAGTAACTAACATGAGAAAGTGGAACTGATTAGTGCAAAAGATGGACTGCGGCAGGCACTTTGGGTACCCACCAAGATTTAGTACACCCAAGCCTCAGCTGCTATCAGTGTTATTACTAAAGACTCACAACTGTCCCATTCTCCAGAGAACTGCCTTCAGCTCAAGGAAGCTGCTGATTGTCACATAGCCAGTTTTGAAGAACCAGACTCCTCGAGGGCTATTCAATGCACTAAAGCCTCGGCCTGTGAATTCTGGAGATTCTTTAAATTATCGAATAAGAGCTCTGCATGCTAGAACACTAAATCATCCTTCTCTTCTTTTCCTCTCCCCATCCCTCCTGGCCTCCTCCTTTACTTTCACTTTTCTCCTCTCTTCCACCTCTGCCCTCTTCTCCCCTTCCCCTCCACCTAGAAAATCCAAAGTAAATATTTTACAACGTTATAATAGCAAAGGCCTTTCTAAACATAACCCAAATCCAGAAATGATAAAGTAAAAGACTGAAAAACATGACCATCCACATTTGAAATTTTGGTATAGCAAAAAAAATGTGGAAAACTGTTATTATCATAATGTCTACAATGAAGATTTATAAATCAATAAGATCAGATCCACAAATCTGCTCTTCACTCTTCCTTCTTCTGGATGAAGATGACCACAGCAACCTTAGGCCACATAATGAACATGGTACAAACTCTCTCAGCCTGAATCCCTGAACGATTGTGTGGAGCAGATGGTGCTGCCTCCCAACCTCCCCAACACACTGCTGCATTAGAACCACAGTGAGCAGCTTATAGACAAAAATAATCTATTATGTTGAGCCACTTAAATTTGGGGGTTATTTGTTATAACAACCATGTTACCCTAACTAATATATGCCCTTAACCAACAGCCAGGGTCAGAGCACTAACTTACTTGTGAGAGAAGAGAAGGCAAGTGTTATAGACTGAAGGTTTGTGTCCCCCCCAAAATTCATATGTTGAAGCCATAACCTCCAAAGTGATGGTTTTAGGAAACGGGGTCTTTGAGAGACAATTATGGTTAAATGAGGTCATGAGGGTGAGGCCCTCATGATGGTATTAGTGCCCTTATAAGAAGAGATGCTAGAGAGCTTGCTCCCTCTGTCCATCATGGACACTGAGGTCCAGTGTCACCTGCAAAGATAATGAGGAACCAGGACTTGCTCTTTAGGTAAAAGGAGGGAAATAATTGTCCCCCAAAACTTAGGGGGGGCTGGTCCAGTTACAGGGTGTGGCTGGTTCTGTAGCTCTTCTATATTCACCATGCCAAGTAGGGCAGAAGCTGGAGGCAGAATCTAATAAATGATAGCATCACTGCCTCCCCAGAGGTCTCTGAATGTCCAGTGACTGTGTCTTATTGGGACTTGAATGGAAAATTGGAAAGTGATAGGTAGAAGAGACACACGTTAAAATTACGAATATGCATCAGAAGTAGAATATCTTCTGTGGGTTATAGGAAATACAAAAGATAGAGAAACAAGTTAACAACACTATGAGGAAGCCCTTAGCCCAATTTAGAATGTAGAACATTCTACAGAACAAGTGACCTGGTTTCTCCAACAAATTGAACACTTGAAAAAAAAAGAAAGGTGTGATGGGTGGTATGTTATAGAAGAAAAGAGACTAGAGAGACATAACAACCAAATGTAATTTGTAAGTATTAAGCGAAACTAGGCAATTATTGATAACTTTGTTAGGTGTGATAATAGCATGGTGGTTATGTTAAAAAAAAATAATCCTAGGACCAGCCCCGGTGGCCTAGTGGTTAAGTTCAGCATGCTCCGCTTTAGCAGCCTGGGTTGGTTCCCAGGCGTGGACCTACACTGTTCTGTTAGCAGCCATGCTGTGCTGGTGGCCCACATACTAAAAAAATACAGGAAGATTGGTACGGATATTAGCTCAGGGTGAATCTTCCTCAGCAAAATAATAATAATAATCCTTATCTGTAAGAGATGCATACTGAACTATTTAATTGTAAGATTATCTATATAGTATTTGCCTTGAATATACTCCAGGAAAGAAGAGTGGGAGGAATAGATGAAACGTGACGGCCAAATGTTGATAATTGTTGAAGCTGATGACGGGTAATGAGGGTTCATTATACAATTCTACTATTTGGGCATCTGAAATTTTCCATAATAAAAATAATTGGAAAAAGAAATATGGAGACAGGCACAAGAAGAAACCATTCAGAGCATTACAAGTGGATGCTTATATGAAATAAAAATCCCAGCTGAGGTGTGGTTGGGCAGGGAATTATCTCTGGCCTTGAAAGATTACAGTTCATCTGAATTGTGTCCTGCCCCCAAATTTACATGTTGAAGCCCTAACACCCAGTGTGATGGTATTTGGAGATGGGGCCATTAGGAGGTAATTAGTGTTCCATGAGGTCATGAGAGTGGAGCACTCATGATGGGATCAGTGCCCTTATAAAAGAGACACCAGAGACCCTCCTCTCTCCACCATGTGAGTACACAATGAGAAAGCAGCCACTAGCAAGCCAGGGAGAGAGCTCTCACCAGAACCCGACCACGCTGGCACTTCGTCTTGCACTTCTAGTCTCCAGAATGGTTAGAAAAGAAATTTTTGTTGTTTAAGGAAAAAAAATAAAAACTTTACAGTTCATTATAGGCTTGGTAGCACTATTTTACAATGGTGTATGCTGAAAACGAAAATAAAGTACACAATAAGCCTCATGTGTGCTGGACACTGGAGATACAGGGAGGGAGCCCACAGTCCTCTGGGGAAGAAGCTGGTTACAGTACAGTGTGAAAACAGGTGCCATACAGTGAGGTCTCCAGGTGCAGTTATGCACAGAAAGTTGCCATCTAGGGAGATGCTTCACATGACATGTGCAGGTGCCCTAGAGGAGGTGGCACTGGGAGGGGGAAGGACATGTTGAAGAACTGGCAGTTTAGGGTCAGGAATGATGTCAAGACTGAGATTCTGAAATCACATTGTGCGAGTGGCCCTGTCTCAACCGTAACATTTTAAAATCTTACCTTCTTTATGTCCTCCAAATTTGGCCCTAAATTTAGCTTCCACATCTTCCTTTGTCTGAATCTCAATCCTAAAAGTGGTCCTGATTCTAGGACAGGAATTTCTCTGACTCCTTTCCTTTAAAATCCCATAGCCAGATATTTTACATCAGTCTCTAAGAAGACCACATTCAGGAGGAAACCCAGGAACCCTCCTACCTAGAATGTAAGTCTGAGGGCCATGGTGTGCTAATCCAATTCTAATAGAACCCGTCTGCCTCCTTGCTCTACGATTCTGATGAAACGCCCAGCACCCCTGTGGGAATCCAAGTGTCTTCATACAGAGTAACATGACTTAGCAATTGTGTATAATAAAGGCTTTAGGGCTGGCCCCGTGGCTTAGCGGTTAAGTGCGCGCGCTCTGCTGCTGGCGGCCCGGGTTCGGATCCCGGGCGCACACCGATGCACCACTTCTCCGGCCATGCTGAGGCCACGTCCCACATAGAGCAACTAGAAGGATGTGCAGCTATGACATACAACTATCTACTGGGGCTTTGGGGGGAAAATAAATAAATAAAATCTTAAAAAAAAATAATAAAGGCTTTAGAGCATTACACTGGAAATCCATTCACTTTTGAGCATTTCAACATTAACTGCATGACTCTGTATGTGGACAGTGAGTAGCTCACCAAGTCAGTAATAAAGCAGGAAAACATGGATATCTGCCTGCTCGACTTTGGGCTACACTTCATGCAGGACTATCTCCTTAACATCAACCAGGAAACGCTCTTCTCCTGAGAATCGGTAATCACCGATTGAGTATTTGCTGCTCCTCTCCCTGACCCAACAAATCCCATCATGGATCATATCTTTGACAGCATTTCCTAGGTGAGGGAAAGAAATGCTCTTCATGACATTTAAACATGGCCAAGTTGTCACCATGCTATTGACACATGAGATATCTATTACCCCAAAGAGGGCTTACAAAGAGGAATATTAGTCAGGAAAACATAATTTTTTTGTCAGCATCCATTCACCTAAGCTAAGGTAGATCTCTCTACCTGCCAGAAGGAAGGTTTTCATTCCCTCCGAGTTTTCAAATACTTCAGATTCTTAAAAGATGAACTAAAAATGCTGAACATGTTATATGTAAGAAGCAAAGCTATTCTACAGCCCTGAGGGTGTCAATTCTTGTGTATTTGGTTACACATGATAAGGGGCTTTAAAATATCTCATTGGAACCCTGAATTCTGTTTATAAGGTCTGAATAATCTACAGAGTTTATAAGATTCCTGAGTCAACAGGAACAGATTGTGGATAGTTTTCTGATTCGAACATTAAAGCCTAGGAAAAGGCTGACACTATTTTACAATAACTTTAAAAAGCCATCTTTTTGTCTGTCTTTATCCTGGGCTGCTCCAAGGGAAAACTCAGGTATTATTGGTAGGGAAAAAAATGGTTCAAGGAAGGAGCAGGTCTTCTTTCTTTTTGCTACACAGAGATCAACGCTCAGGTGACTGCAGTCCAGGGAGCCTGGGGCTAAAATCCTCCACTTGAGAAGAAGGTTTTGATTTGAATGTCCATGACTGGTTTGGCTCAGGAAGCACATTTAAGGCAAGAATCTCAAGTCTCTTATGACAGCAACACTACATCAGCTCCTGGATTCTAAAGGGCTCAATTTTTCACATCTCTGAAATTGAAAGTTTTCAAAGATTATTGCAGGGTGCCACCACAGAGACAAAGTTGTCCTCAGCTGATGTTGTGGTGCACGTCTGAAGATGGCCAGTAACGGCCAGGAACTGTTTATCTGAATGTCACCTCAGCTGATTCCTTGCATTGGAAGCAGTACACGCAATGCATTGAATCTAGATTTAAATTCATAATTGTCACTTAAAAGGTCTGAATGATTATACTATAATTTAATATTAGATATCACCTATGCAGAAGAGTCTGAAATCAAATTCAGAAAATAAAATTCTGTAAGTAAAGTGATTATTTATTATGAGCAGAATGACTGGACTTTTGTACTTTGTCACGAAGCAACATTCAGGTACAACAGATGACCAAGCAGGGAAGAGAGCTGAATCTAGAGCAAGCCCCTTTCCATCTTCCTCCCTGAGACAAGGGTAAAACCTGTGTTGCTTATCACATGCCTTGCAATGTGTTAAGGGCAGCAGAAGCTGCCTTTTTCTAGAACAGCTTATATATGTGTTAAATCACTAGTGGTTGGTTTGACCAATTTGTGACACGAACAGGCATCATTCAATAGTTTCCAGTTCACCTTCAAAGAAAATTTTCAACTACATTTGTGACTTTGGATTGGTTACTTTCTCCCTCAGGACCTCAGTCTCCTTATACGTGAACTGTGGTTTAGTAAAAGTAACTATGATATCTCAGAGGTTGAGAATTAAATGAGCTGATACTTGAAAGCACTTGGAACAGTGGCCGGCACATAGGAAGTGCTGTACCAGTGTTTGGTGTTATTATTAATCTTTTAATGCAATTTGTATATGAAATTAGAGAAAATTAAATGAAAACTTTTCACCAAACTCACAATTCAGAAGGAATTTCTTGTCTTTCAATATGCTTTCAAAGTACGTAGGTGATCTTGAAAATGGTAAAATGATCAAGTCAAAAACAAGTTCTGAAGGGCAGAGTGTGGCAGCAGGTGTCTCAGGGATGCTGTGCTAAATGACCTGTGGCCAAAGCAATTCAGAAAGTGCTCAGACTCTTTAGGTTTCTCTAATTATGAAATCTTAAAATTTGGGTATTGATGGGAACACATTACATAATTGAATGGATAAATGTATGGTATGCCAGTCAGCCAAAAACATTGCATAAAATTAATGTAGATTTAATTTTTTTCCTTCAAAAGTTATCAAAAAATTAAGTGCAGCTTAGAAATGACATAAGAGCTGCAAAATGTTGAAGACTTTCCAGATGCCAGGTGCTGGCACTTCACATTGATTCTATCTCTTAATCCCTACAATAGCTCAAAGCTCGTTTTAGAGATGAGGACACTGGGGATTAGAAAGGTTAATATAAGTAACATGTCCAAAGCTAAACTTTTACTCATTTTAGCTGAGTCACTGAGAGAATTTTTAAATTCTGCTGGGCCTTCATTAAAAAACAAACAATATTTGCATTATCATGGTAAGACTTTTTCAGTTACAAGTGAACAGTTTCAGCAGAAGAGATTTAGCTTGTTGATTTACCTGGGAAGGGCAGGAGTGAGGCTGACTTAAGACATGATTGGATCCAGAGACTCACTAGATTCTGTCTCTCTGTCTCCCTCTCGCTCTGTTCCCAGGGAAGACAGCCAATATCAGCTCCAATCTCCCTCACATTATCTCATCTTAACAACTTCAGCAGAAAGATAGACATCTTGCTCACAGTGTCCATACATAAAGTACCAGAGAAGATTATACTTAGACCAATCCCTGTTGCTAGGCAGATGTGGTACACCCTGATTGGTCAGTTCTGGGTCACGTGATTCCCTCATCCTGTGGTGCATCATGATATTTATGGTCATGCTGATTATTAAACCATGTAACTATTAAACAAAAAGGCCTATGCAAATTCTCTGGGCCATGTGAGAAATGAAAGACAACACTGACTGTTAGAGCTGCTGGCTTTCTTTTCACTTCCATACCTCTTTATGTTTCCACCTAAAAGTTCCATCTTTTAATCCCAGAATTACCTGGAGGACTGGGCCACCTTTCTGAGATCAAAATTTTGATCTGAATTCCTGTAGGGTGAGCACTAAATCCCTTTGACCTGAGCTCTTTATTTATTCTAGTCTCTGTATTCATAGCCACAGACCTGTGGAGGCCATGCATTCAGGTGGTGCCAAAGTCACCCTGAAGTTGACAGACTCCAAGATTCCCCCAATGTTTCCATCGTCTGGTATTCCAGCCCTTGGGTAATACCCACCTTTGGAAACTAAGCTGGACCTGGTGACTTGCTGGTAACAATAGAATACAGTGAAGTGATGGAATATATATTTTGGGATCACAATGGGACAGGATATATGGGACTAGGGGTCAATTGTCTCAAGGTTGGCTGTCCAAGCCAGGCTGGGGAAGCAGACTCCCCATGGAACCCAATCATAAATGACCCTGCATTCCTTTTCTACCTGAGTGGTTGCTCCTCTAGATGTCAACCTCCACAGTCCCTGTCATCAGAATGAGAAGAAATCGCCATCAGTGATTCTCATCCTGGCTGGAATGAACTAGGGATCCCTCTGTAAAAAAGGATGAGAAGGGAAGAGAAGAAACAAAGACTCCAAAATCTAACACATCTTGAGCCCAAACACTCCTCTAAATCAGGTCCACGTGGCTGGAAAGTTGAGGAAGGTAAGTTTCTGATCTCCCCGTGCTGCCCGCTGTGGCCCAGAACCTTTCTCCGACTTAGAATAATGTCCCAGGGAGCCCACAGTGGTGAACACTGTAAATTTATCTCAGCTCAGCTCCAGAACAGACCACCACAGCCACCCACTCCTGGGAAGTCCTATTCTCTCTATATGTATTAGCTCAGTTGAGTGCAACAGAAACCCAAATAACAGTGTCTAAATAGGATGATGCTTGTATGTGTTGGACATGACAGTGAGGCAGTTGGTCCAGGGCTGCTAGGGTGACTCTGCACCACGAGGTTGTCCAGGCATCCAGGTTCCTATGACCTTCCTTTTCTGCTGTCCCTGGGATGGTACCCTTATCAGCATGATCTGAGGTACCTAAGAATATGCCCATGGTCCATGAACAGGGCAGGGAAAGCAGAGAAGGAGGTAGTTTCCTCCCTTTAAGGACAACGCTTACAACTTCACATCTGCTTCACAGTATTGGCCAGAACTTAGTCAGATGATCACAACTAGCCTCGAGGGAAGCAGGAGAATGAATGCAGTTTTCAATCTGGGTGACCATGTGCCAGATAAAACTCTATTGCTATGAAATAAGGATGATTTATGCTATACTTAGTAAATTTTTAAAAATCAGGAGTGACAGATTTGTTATCAATATCTTAAACTGAACCATATTTGTATGTAAAAAAGAATAATGTCAGCGTATACTGTTAATTGATAACAAAGATGCAAACAGAATGTGTGGTAAAATACCACCTGATACAAAGGGAAATCTCTCTATAATACTGTGGACACTGGTAACAGTGATTATGGCCAGGGAGGGAATGTGGAGGAATTGTAGATGAGAGAGAGGAGATAATTTACTTTTCACTGTAAACTCTTTTATGTTATATGAATTTTTAAAGCCTTGTGCATGTATTACCCATTCAAAATAAATTTTGAATTACCAAAGAAAACCCCACATTCATTTAGCAAACATTTATTAGGCAGTTACTAAAGGGCAGGCTCTCTGCTAGGCTCAGTGAGGGAAACATCAAGGAATTCACAATGGGGTAGAATAACCTGGTAAATGCAAAATGTTATAATTAACAGTTGGGAAACAGCTTCTAGGTGCAAGCAATGTCTAGACTGAGACCTGGCAGAGGAATACACTTAATCCAAGTAAGTGGGCAAAGGAAACCTTTTAGAGAAAGAGCATCACAAACAAAGGCTCAGATAGAGAGAAAGAGCATGTGGGGATGTGGAGGAACTGTTAGCAGATCAGGGTGGAGATTAGAGAGAGAAGAGCACAGGGACAAAAAGTGGGAGTGGTGTGGTGACCATGCTCCAGATCACAAGGCCATCTCAGCTTGAGGAAAACCTTGGCTTTTAACCCGAGAACAGCATGCAGCATATGGCAGCACTGAAGCCAGGGAGACCCTGATCAGATTCACATTTTGGAAGAGTCTCTCTGGTTGAAGTATGAGAATGAACTGCGAGACACTAGACTGGATACATGGAGAAGAAGGGGGTTGGGCAGGGAAAACCTTGCAGGAACAATAATGAGACTATTAGGATGGAGGAAAAGGGTTAAAAGGACCAGAGACTTCTGAGTGTAAGTTCAAGTGCTTGTCATGGGAACAGAAGCATGTGAAAATGCAGTGGGAAAGAGAGGTCCCCAAATGGTTAGCATCCCACCTGGAAAAATGATGTAAAACAAGCAGTTTGGGTCTGTAGCTTAAGGAGTGGGTGGGTTCATAAGTTGTTGGGTGATTGGAAGTAAGGGGAACAGTTCAATTTAGTGGAATTCTCTAAACACTTGAGTGCCTACTGTGTGCCTGGTGTTGTGCCACTCCCTGCATAAAGAAGACTAAGGTACATTCCTTTGTGACCTAAATGTCTCGTCTTTTTTTTTTTTTTTTTTTTAAAGATTTTATTTATTCATTTTTTTCCCCCCAAAGCCGCAGTAGATAGTTGTATGTCATAGGTTCACATCCTTCTAGTTGCTGTACGTGGGACTCGGCCTCGCGTTGTACGGAGAAGTGGTGCCTCGGGATGCGAACCCAGGCCGCCAGCATCAGAGCGCGCGCACTTAACCGCTAAGCCACAGAGCCGGCCCATCTCGTCTTGATGAGGAACTGTGCCAATCCATGATTTTCCAGGAGCCCCACTAATTTTGTCTTGTCCCTGTGTGGTGAGCTGAGACTTGGAGAGGAAACTTCACCCATGTGGTCCAAACATTAGTGGGGAGTTTGGTTAGGGAATACCCATTTCCTAATGTAGCTTACTAATCGACGCAAGAAAAATAAAATCACAAAGAAATCACCTGGATGAAGGGGAAGAAATCAACAAATTGAAATCACAAGAAGTGACTTTGTGGAATCCCATATGAAAGCCAGCTGGAAGAAATAGTGGGAGCCAGGATTTGCTTGGCAGGATGACATATGGAAGAAAAAACCACTTCAGTTTAGTGATGGTGCTTTCCTAGAGATAAAGGACGTTTTAAGGTAAAGAGGGAAATATTCTGAGAGGAAGCTCTTTCAGGTACACACAGAACTCAAGAGAAACCTTTCCAACGACACTATGATTCTTGTATCCAAAACTACACTTTGATAGACCCAGCTGGGCTCTGCAGATCATCTCGTCTAACTCAGGACTCCCAGTTATAATGATCTCGTTCAGTGATTGTCCAGCCTGTGAATGAACACATCTAGTGCAGAGGCCTTGCAACCTCTGGTTCCTGCTTTCTCTGACTTGGAATGTCTCTGTGCAGACAGATTCTAAGATGCTGCCCAAAATAGCCCCACCTCCTGGTGATTAGTCCCCTGTAGGATCTCCTCCCATTGAGTGTGGGAAGGACCCGTGACTCTTCTAACCAACAGAATGTGGCAACGGTGATGTTACTTCTGTGATTAGATCATATAAGATCATGACTTCCCTCTTGCTGGCTGACTCTGTCTACTGTCTTCTTGGCTTGCAAGCTCTGATGAACCAAGCGGCTGTGTTGGAAAGGTCCACATGGCAAGGAACAGAGGTCTCCAGTCTAACAGCCCACAAGGAACTACTCAGTCCTCTTCCCAATGACAGCCCTTCCCTTTCTCGAAGACAGACATCCTGCTTTCTCTTCACCAGCATAAATGTCAAGTTCTCTTAGGATCCTAGTTGCTTTCCTCTCACCATCCAGGAGGCCCCAGTGGGGAGCAGCAGGCAGGGTGGGAGGAAGTGCCCATGAGCAGGGGTGGGGCTAGTCCTCTCCTCACGTTTTCACCTTGGAGAGCAGATGTGACCAGGAAGTCAGCTGGAAGAAGAGAAGTCAGGGGCAGCAGGGATTGGAAGGAGATGAGTGAACACTCCTGTGTCTCTCAGGCCCGTGTGGGGCTGTTTTCAGGCTGTGAAATAAAACAGTGAGGAATAAACTCTGCATGGCCACTGCTGGTCTTTACCCTTTCATGATAGCCCACCTCACACCTCAAATGACAACGCCATCCATTCCCTATAGCCCAGATGCGACCCTCCCTTCCCATCACCTCCAGCAAACATACTCCATCAGCCAACAGAACCAACTCTCCTGTCACTTCAGACCCCATAGACTCAGCTGTAGAGGCCATGTGAAATGCAACAGATGCCTGGCCAGTCTCAGTGCCTGGACAAGAAAGGGAAACTGTCAGAGTCCACAGGAGGAGGTGACCCTTAACAAGGCAGGTGTACAGTGTACAGGAGTCAACATGACAGAGTGGGAACGTGGGCTCAGCAGTCAGACTGTTTCCTTAGAGTCACAGCTCAGCCAGTTGAAAGTCACTTAACCTCTCAGTGGGCTCAGTTTCCCTGTCTAAAAATGGGGTTGATAGCTGTTTCCATCTCATAGGGCTCATACGAGGTTTAAATGATTAATTCATGTAAATCCCTTACTATCCTAGTAAGGACCAAGCCTGACGCTTTTATTAAGGCAGAATCCTGGAAAGAGAGGACGTCCCACTATTGAGTTCCTATTTCCCTCTTCCAAATGTGATGAGGACCAGTTCTCCCAACACTTGTCACCCTGAGCCTACTCTTACTTGCCTGCAGATGGAGAGCTGCTCTGTCCTTTACAACCTGTGGGCTAGGGATGGAGGTAACCAGGAAAGGCCAGGGTGGGACCAAGGATGAGGAGGTCTCAGAGCAACACACAGATAAACTCACAAACACCCACACACATACAACGCACACACATACACCCATATATGCTTATATTCACATACAACAAACACATACTCACACACGTAAAATAGCCATACATGTTAATATGCACACATGAGTCCACACAGACACATACATGTCCATCACACACTACCTTCAGATTTGGGGCCTCGCTTACTCTCAATCTAAGACATTTAGGATGCTGAGGGAGAAAGACCTGAGAAAATTTGTTCCACCAGAAAGAGACCCACTTTCTAGGCACTCTGGTACTTTCTGGATCTCATGTGGCCCTGATCCTGGAACCCTGATAGACAAGCAGGGGATCTGACCTTAGATCAAGATCCTGGAGTCCAGAGGCAGCCACATGCACTGGCCCACCCTGGGAATTGGGGCTCTGGAAGTTCAGCAGGCCACCAGCCTCCCACCTCACCCACCACTTCTCAGCCTGCCCTCTCACAGCCAGGGGAACCTTCCGGGCTTTGCTGCACAACAGGATGACTGCACCTTGGCTCCAGAAGTAGCAGGGACAGGAGGTGCTACTCAACCCCTTGGGGTGAGACACTCTTAGATCCGAATGACGAAATCTAGCTCCGCTTCCCCAGCTGAGCTCTTGTCCTGTGACTCCAGCTCCAATGAACACAGCTCCCAGGAGATCTAGCTGGGCAAATCTCACCCCACACTTTGCTGAACTCTAATCTCCACCTACTTGGAATTTCTTTCTTTTATTTCCTTCATTGACCCAAATCACTACACATCCATCATGTTCTATCCAAAGTTCTATCCATCTCATTCATGAAACTCTCCATGACCACTGGAGTGTCTCACTTATGAACTTTGGTAAATTATTTTCTCTGCTTCTCATTTAACATTTAAGGAGGTTCAGGTCTTGGACATCACTTGGTGCATCAAAGGGTCAATCAAGTGTTCCCAGAAGTATGAGTGCCTCCCCATATTAACTGTAAGTCTTTGAGGATAAACATTAGGTTGTACTTTTGTGATTCCCCACCGCCAGCCCCCAAAAAATATATACTCAGCACATATCCACGACCAACTGACACTGCTGAATATTAAGTGAAGTAATGTCACACAGACCCTGCCCCCTTGTGACCATACTGGGCCAGCCTTTATCTCAAGCGACAACTTGTGCACCCTTGCCTGCCCCAGCCTGACTCTATGGGTGAAGTGGTAAGTACTGCTTTCCTCTGCTTTCTCCCAGGCACCCACCTGCTTGATTTTGTGGCTGCTCTTTGTTCGGACCATGCTCCATGGTTTGGCTGTAGTATCACTGCATATTTCCCTGATTTAAGTGGAGAATCTTCATCTGACTTGTGAAGATCTTGGTTTAATCATCAAAGTAACTTGGCTTCTCCATCAACTGCTTAATGCAAAGTTTGCCTTCATCTCCTCACTGTCATCATGCATGGAAAGGTTGGTAGTCTATGAAGCCAAAGGCAGTAATTTAAGGGACTCCTGGACCTGACTCAGACACAGCTGAATAGAAATACTGCACAGAGTGTGATCCCGAGGTAGGAACCAGAGACAGTGGATCAGCATAAGCTCCAGTATTAACTGACTGAGGACCTAGTCCCCAGTGTGTGGGGAATGAGTGTGTACGTCCATGTGTGTGTGTCTAATAAGAGAGACTGGACACATAACATAAAACAATGAGAAGACAATTGCACAACAACCCCCTGCACAAGTGAATTCAAATCCCTCACAGAGATGCGCTGAGAGAATTCAGAGAAACAAAGAAAACTGTTAGTAGAACACCTCAATAAGAAAACTTCCATGGAGAACTTGTTCTTGAGGAGGGCTTGAATAAGTGGAGAGATCTGGAGTAGTAGAGAAGTTTGAGAAATGTTCTCATGGCTTAGACTGAGGTGTGAGGAACCTGGAAACAGGACTCTTCTCAATCCCCGATGGCTCCCTCATTCTCTCCACTAACGTCCTCCTTCACATCACCTTTGATGCTACTGTGGAAAACCCACTGGCCTCAGAGTCAGAGAGTTCCCACTCTGCCACACTCTCTGTATCCTGGGGCAGTCACTCCCCTCTGTGGGCTCACCTTCTTTAATTCTAGAACAAAGTCAAGGAGGGAGACAAACAGGCTGAGGACAGGAGGAGTGTGTGCCCTGGCTGAACTGGTCCCATGTTCAGGATCAACGCAGTGTCAACACCAATTACTTAGCTGAACCTCTGTCTAAAACTCTAGGAAGGGAGGGGTGAAATGGAACAGTGTCTGCTTCAGCTCCTTAGAGGAAGGTCTGACGTCAGAATGGGTAAAATTATTGTTTTTTTCCCTCTTTTCTGGGGATCTCCCATCTCTCCCAGGTAAACCACTCCACGTTGCAGCAGGTAGAGGATCTCAGGCAAAATCCAGCCTTTTTCTCCCACTCTCTCTCCCTTCCTTCTTCACCATGTGTTGTGTTCAGGAGGAATTCTCTTGGTTTGGATTTTTGGAGAAGGAAAAGGCAGACAGGACTGACTGGAACTCAGTCACATATCTACACATCGTACCTGAGAGACAGGAGAACAGCAGAGGGGGGTAAACAATTAATATTGCTCAGTGGGCTTGAGAAAGGAGACAAAACTATTTCCATTCATTTTTCTCGTACCCAACTACACCTTTCACCTCAGTTTTCCCTCCAACTACCCAAAACAACCAACACTTTTCTTATTATATCACATGAAGGTACCTGGGAGTGGCAAAAGGCTCATGGTACTGTTGGGCCTTCATGCACTGTTAACTGATATGGTTTCCCATGTTGTTACCCAAAGTCATCCTTGACCACACTGGAAGAGTACAGAGAAATAAGTACGATTATTGTATTAGGTGCTGGGATTGCAGGTAAGTTTTTTCTTTTCGTTTTAAAAGTTCTTTTGTTGTTGCTATAATGATGTTGTGCAATCAGAAAATGCTGGGATACAGAGAAAGAGTTGATCTGGGCCTTTACAATGCAAAGAAAGAAGCAAAACAAAACCAAAGCCAAAAATGAAACAAAACAACACAAGAATTTAAATGTATTATCCAATTTAATCCATTCACAACTCTGTTAGTTGGTCAGATGTTATTATCCCAGCTTAACTAACAAATGTTAGGAAGGAGACTCAGAAGCGACCAGCCCAAGTCACATAGCTAGTAGAACCCAGGTCCTCTGACACTGGGCCCGGTGTCTACTATGTCATACTTTTATCTACTATGGCAACTTGAGTGAGGAAGAGGTCTCAGAGATCAGGTGGGTTGATGCCTTAATATTGTCAAAATTCTCTACATAACATCAAGAGCAAGTGGTTGAATTCCTTTAGGGATAGATAACTCACTAGCTACCAAGGCAGCCCATTCTATTGTTAAGCCTAAGTAAAAAAAAGAAAAATTCTTCAGCATGAGCACAATTCTGTCTCTCTGAAGCTTCTACAGAATGAAAAATTTCTGATGTTTACAGTCAGAAAGAATAAATACAATTCTCTACATAATAACCCTCGTAATATCCGAAATTTCTGTAGTCATAAGCAAGGCGAGTTGCATTAAAAAAAATGGCTGTTTTCAGTAGGAAAGTAGTCCAAATGTACCAGCCCACCATTACCAGAAACAAGAAGTCCTCCCTAACTACTTTTTGGGGAACTGTATTAATTTATTAACTCTGATCAAATTTATTTTGGGCTTGATATCTGCCAGGCACTGGGGATGCATTAACGAGCAAGTCAATTGTGCTTTGTGGGTTTATATACTAAAGAGTTGAGCTGAAAAGATAGGCATTTGGAATACAGAGCAAGGATGCCCACCGTAGACTGGGAGCAGCTCATGACGTCCTCCCTGAGATGACATTTGAACTGCCTTCTGAGGAAGAACTGGAGTTGACAGGGAAGGTGTGGTTTACATAGAGGAAAACAGCTGGGGAGACGTCCTGGGTATAGGACAGAGTGGCAGGTTCACAGGATTGACCAAGTCCAGGGAAGCTGGAGGCAGCTGCAGCACGGCAGTGAAGAGTGCGGGCCTCGACCTAGACCACCTAGATTCTAGTATTTCCTCATGACCCACTTAGCTATGTAACTTCGGACAAGTTACTTACCCACTGTGTGCTTCAGTTTCCTCACCTGCAAAATGGGTGATGTTTTAGGGATGTGGTGAGCACTAGCTGAGTTGATACATGTCAAATGCTCAGAACAGCGCCTAGCACATAGCTGATGCTCCACCAACGTTTGTTCTCATGGCTGGAGGGAAACGAGGTGGGAGAGAGAGGGGAGGTTGAAGACAGAAGCCAAGTCCCGTAAGCCCTCCTTGCCTGGCCTGGTAAACAGAGAAGCGAAGGTAAGGGTCTAATTTGAGAAAGTCCACTCTGGTGCAGTATGGAGAAGAGATTGGAGAGGATGAGAATGTATCGACGAGGACCAGTTAGGAGGCTACTGCAGCGGCCCTGCACTAGTGGCTTATATTATCCCTCTCCATCCTAAACAACTCCTCCTCCCATCTCAATTCCTTCACACATTCCTAACCACATCCACCACCTGTCACAGTCAAAGTTAGTTAAGACTAACTTTGATATCTAACCTTGATTCCCCATTTTCACTCTATATTGATTATCTTTTTGTGAGATGGCTTGAACTGTTTGGAGACAAGACAAACCTGCTGCTGCTTGGCTCCCACCTCTTAGAGCACACCTTGGACAGCAGTCATGGCGAATGGGCCCACCAGTACGAACCTCCTGGAAGAGGTGACGTGCAGCCGCCTGGAGCACATGAAGGACCTGTGAGCATCTTCTGTGGCTGCAGCTTCTGCCAGGCCTGCATCACTGAGTGCTGTGTCACTTTCAGATCCACCAAGGGAGCCATGTGCTGTCCATTCTGGAAGAAACCATTCAAGAGGGGGACATCATGCTCAACTGGACTCTGGCCAGTTTGGTCTCCATCCTAATACTGGGGCCCAGGAGTGAGAATCCAGCACAGGAAGTCTGGTTCTGTGAGCAGCACAAGGAAAGGGCCTTTTTCTATTGCCGGGAGGATCGGTAATTCCTGTGTGTGGTTTGCAACATCTCATAGAACACAAATGCCACTTGGCTATAGAGAGAGGAAGATGCCAAACTTTATGAGGTACGTAAACTCTTTTAATGTCTAGTCTAAATTTGGGACAAACTTTTGGTGTCTTGCTTTAGTAGTGGCTTTAGCAGTATTACAAAAATTAAACCTCTGTATTCTAAACACAATTCTGAATACAATAATAGATCCTTTCAACCCTGGTCAAAATTACTTTCGCATGATGCTAGTTCACTTCTAAAATTCTCAGGCATCATAATTTCTCTACCTGTGGAATACAGAAACTTTAGTGTTGCTCTAAGATTTCACATACCCTCCAAAATCCTCTTGAGATTTCTGGGTGTGAAGGAAACATAATTGGATACAAACTGAAAAAGGCAAAAAAGTGCTGAATAGATAGAGCTTTTGCTTGAGGTGGACCATGCTACTTCGGCAAATGAAAACACTGTTATTCAAGAAAAAATGTAACCTTTTTGGCTGAACTGGCAAAATCTAACTCATCAGGTATTTTTTGGTTGAACTGGCAAAATCTAATTCAAGCTTGCCAAAATGGGGATTAATTGTCTTATTGAACAGACTAAAAGGAAAAGCAGGAATACAAGTGACCCTGCAACCAAGCCTGATTCCCCTGCGCTCCTCCTACTGGAAGTTGTGGAACAACCTGTTCAGGGAGGACTGTCCTGGACAGATTCAGGCCACCAGCAGCTACAAGTCTGTCTCAGATGAGTCTATTCCTTGCCCTGGGTTGAGTGTTAGTTAAGATATTTGATCATGAAGCTTTAAGCCGCGGATGACAACATCATTCTAAGAGATGGGAGCCAAGTCGCAGAAGGTTTGTCTTCTCTCCAAACAGTTCAAGCCCTCTCACAAAAAGGTAATCAATATAGAGTGAAAATGAGGAATCAAGGTTAGATATCAAAAGGACATCAATTTTTAGGAGTACTGGGTATTGCAAGTCATATAATAAATAAATTATTATTAAAACAATCAAGATGAATTTCAGAAAGACAGTTCACCTCAAGAACATAAGCAGCTATGCCGGAGAAAGCTATCCAGGATAAGGCCTGTATGCACAAAACTAAGAGACCTATTCAGGGTTCACAGTCAGTGCAGACAGTACTATTTCCTTCCTGGTGACTTCTGTACAAGATCAATACATATTTGTGAATGAAATCATGAAAGACCTTCAAAAGTCTGTGTTGGGGGAGTAACTGTACTTAAAATAGCATAGTGGGAAAAGTTTGAGATTCTCTGGTGGAGAAAACAGTAACTCAGACTTAAGCCTTTTAAAAGAAATGATACTTTTCTATTTCTTCTAGGGGCCATGGCTATCCACCCAAGAGAGACTAAAGGACATCTAGGATTTTTGTGAACCCCAGGCTGAGGCATCCACTTCAGTCAGAAATGGTTCTATGATAGCAGCCACAGACAGTGAGTAATGGAAATTAAAGGATAGAGATACCTAGAAAGTCCCCTTTCTTCATGTGGAGAATGAAGGAAATAGGAAAGGTAAGGTCAACCTCCAGTGGTCATATTAGAGCTTCTCTTTTACCTGAGGTGACAAGACAAATACCACCTCACTTTTCTGAGACTCACTTTTCCCCCTGTAAAGAAGTAACAGTTTCCCTGTTTGACTCTTGTAGTTATCACGAGCCTTAAATGTGTTTTTTGTAAATTACAAGATGTTATGTAATTTAAGTTGTTTTAATAGTATTTGATAATAATAATGATGACTTCTCCCATCTTATGGAAGAGGAAACTGAGGAAGAGACTGCTGAAGTGATCTGTTCCAAGTCTAGCCAGGGGTAGGATATGGTTCTCCTATTTTCATCCAGTGGAGCTCTGACCCTCAGTCTCTTTTTCTAGCAGTGGAAGTGGTCCTGGACCTGGATACTGCTCACCCAAAGCTCCTAGTCTCTGAGGATGGGAAACATGTGACTATGAGAGACTCTCTACTAGGGCTGTCTGCTCATTCCAAAAGACTAGACACCAACCCCAATGTGGTGGATCAGGAAGGCTACTCCCCTGGGACCCACAGCTGGATGGTGGAACTGCCATACTGGGGAGACTGCTTCCTAGGAGTGGCTGCAGAATCAGTGAGAAGAAAGGGAAAGATCTTCCCCTGGCAGAAGCAGAGGATTTGGGCTATGAAGGTCACCAGGGGACAGTTCTGGGCTCTCATGACTCCAGAAACCAAACTGACCCAGGATGAAAATCCCCAGATGGTAGAGGTGACCTGGATTTCAGGAAGTGTCAAGTTTGCTAAAGCAGAAAAAGAGGCCACGATTTTTACTTTTCAGGATTCTTTTAAAGAGATATTAGTCCTATTCTTTGGCCTCTAAGGACTAGGGGGGCACAGCTGACCCTCTATCCCTGAGATGGGCTGGCTTTCCCTTGGCCTCTCATGAGAACTTGCTCAGAAACAGGTTAATCACCAAGGTCAGTGGTTCCTGTCACTTTAGGTCCATGGTGACTATCAGTGGAGGAACAGATGTGGCTCTGCCATCATATCTATGTGATTCTTTTTTGTGTGTGAGGAAGATCAGCCCTGAGCTAACATCCATGCTAATCCTCCTCTTTTTGCTTAGGAAGACCAGCTCTGAGCTAACATCTATTGCCAATCTTCCTCCTTTTTTTCCCCAAAGCCCCAGTAGATAGTTGTATGTCACAGTTGCACATCCTTCTAGTTGCTGTATGTGGGACATGGCCTCAGCATGGCCAGCAAAGCAGTGTTGGTGCGCGCCCAGGATCCAAAGCCGGGACGCCAGTAGCAGAGCGTGCACACTTAACGGCTAAGCCACGGGGCTGGCCCCCTACATGATTCTTAAGGATGGTAAGAGGTCTGTGTTCTCCACATATCAACTGGATCTGCTCCACTGATTCCTAGTAGAAGCCATGGCTTGTGTGTTCCAGTTCCTAAACATCATCATTCCATTTCCGGCCCACAGCCCAGATTTCCCACCATCTAAAGCAGCTGTCCTCAAATCTTAGTGTGCACAAAACCTAGGGTGCTTGTTGAAAATGCAGATTCCTGGGTCTACCCCCAGACAACCAGATAAAGAGTCTCTGGGGCAGAGCTTGAGAATTTGCTATTGGAGAGGAGCTCCAGGTGTTTGGGGATCACACTTCAAGAAAAATGGTCCTAGAGCAGTGCATCTGAAATTCTAGTATGTAAGCAAATGATGTGAAGATCTTGTTAAAATGCAGATACTGATCCTGTAAGCCTAGTGCTGGTCCTGAAATCCATTCTCATGGGCAAGAAACATGTAACATAAGGATTACATTTTAGTCTAGGTTGTTTAATCTTCTTTATAAAAGGGTTCACCATGTGATGTGCCCTTAAATATCCAGTATTCAGAAACCCAATGGCCTGACCACCCAGCAGGCCCATTACTAAAGGCCCATGAGTCTATATGCTTCAGTCAATGTCACTTTGTGTGCTCCATGGCCAATCGACATTCACCCTAACTGCACAGAGCGTCCAGTGCTATGGGCTGTCAGCAGTTTACCATCAAACAGTGGATGGCTGCAGCACTCCTTTGGATTTGCCACAACGCAACAGATGAGTTGTTCCATCAGTGACTCATGCTTCATTATCAGGTGGCATACCTGTTGTCAAAGCCCTCAGTGGCCAATGGTTTGGGGAAAGCAGCAGATGAGCACATCTTCTGCCCACCATCTCTCTGTGTAGCTTGCTATGGCCTCTGAATCCAGGCTTAGTGCTCAAGTAGATGTGCCATTTCCATTTCACATGTGATATTTTTTGTACTTTCCTACCTCTTACAATTTTGTCCGAGAAGACCCCTTTACAGTATGAGAAGGCATAAATTAAATTCTTTGGCATGATAATTGTTATTCACTAGGATTTGACAACACCAATGCAATTATATCACAATGGGCTGTACTCCTCAGAGTTGGAGGAAAGCCTTAAGTCAAAAAGCCCAGAGTCCACTGAATAATGGAATAGTCTCATGGTCAAAGGCCACAAGCAGCTGTCAGATTGGTGAGAGACCCCTGTAATTTCATGGTTCTGAGGAGGATGAAGACAAAGGTACAGCTTGTTTCAGATTTAACAGAACCACTACCAAGGCCTCCAGTCAAATTTAGCTGTATTTTTGGTGACTTGTTTCAGATAATGGAGGAAAATTCTATGTATATAAGGTTTTGTCTCCAAAACTAAAGAGTCAATCAGATAGGGGGTGTCCTTCTTTGTCACTGTGAGTTGTATAAAGTCAGTGATTTCCCTGAGGTGTTTGTGTGTCCAGACCCCAGGCCTAATCACATCTCACTTTGAGAAAACTGAATAGGTAATCTCTGGCACCTGATCCATATTAGTCTCACAAGATCAAATCATGGGCTGTGACCTTTTCTCCCCAAAATCCTCTTTCAGGTGGGACTTCTGGTAATGTCAGTATAAGGAGGTTGGGCAAGTCTCCCCACAGAAGATAATTATGAAAACTGGACCAAAATGTTAAAAAACAAATATTTGAAGTCACTGAAAATAAACAAAGGCAGGCAGAAGTATGGGAAGAATTTTCATCTTGAATCACCACTACTATAACGGGAGAGGACTGTAAGTTAGTAGCCTTCTCACCTGAAGGTGCCTCCAATCCCCCAGCAGATACCCCAGGGAGTCAAGGGGGCAGATGATAAAATTCAGAGCTCAGAGTAGCCGGAGATTTAAAGGGGGAAATTAGAAAGTGAGAGAGCAACAGAAGGACTGAGATACTAAATGTGAATATAAGCGCTGTCAAAATATCTGGTTGACCACTAAATGATGCATAGGTGTGGGACACTCCAGAGAAACGGCTGAAGATCAGGAAGAACCTAGAGGAAAGTCAACCCTTGACAGAAGGGCTGATCCTGGTAAAATCTGCAAGTCTGCACCTTTGACTGATGAATCCCCCCATCAGCACAAAGCTCAGGCAACAGAAAGCCAAAATCTTAACTGGCTTAAGGTATTGAAGATGAGAATGTGTGGCTGGCTGTGCCTTTGGAAATTTAGGGGAAATACCAAAAACAAAGCAACCACAGAGAAGGTGAGTGCCAAAATGTGAGTATAAACTGCCCAAATCCTTGGTTGACCACTGATACACAGATGCAGTAAATCTTTCAAGATCCGTAATAAAAATGCAGCAACTGGATACTGGAAAATGGAGCAGAGACATCAACTGTTGCACACAGCACGGGTTCAGATTTCACAGTGTAGTCCAGGCAAATTAACCACCTTCTAGAAAAAATAACCAATCTTCAGAAAAATAAAATAGACTCCAGATTTGCTAAAACATAATATCTTCAACGTCCACTTTTTTTAATATATAATTTTTTTTTATTTATTTTTTTCCCCCAAAGCCCCAGTAGATACTTGTATGTCATAGTTGCACATTCTTCTAGTTGCTGTATGTGGGACGCGGCCTCAGCATGGCCGGAGAAGTGGTGCGTCGGTGCGAACCCGGGATCTGAACCCAGGCCGCCAGCAGTGGAGCGCACACACTTAACCGCTAAGCCATGGGGCCGGCCCTCAATGTCCACTTTTAAATTAAATATTATTGAGCATGCAAAGAAATATAAATGTGTGACCATAATGAGAAAGTCAACAGAAATGCATTCCCAGTGTGCCCAGATGTTGGATTTAGCACCTAAAGACTTCCACACAGCTATAGAAATATATCTAAAGAATCAAATGAAAATACATTGAAGGAATTAAAGGAAATATTAGTATTAAAGAGTGAACAGACAGTAAGTCTGAACAAAGAAATGGAAAGTATAAAAAAGGATCAAATAAATATTCCAGAACTGAAAAGAAAAAAAAATGAAATAAAAGTTCAGTGGATGACTTCAACAGAAGAGAAGGCAGAATAAAGAATCATAAGGATGAATATAAATCCATAGAAATTACCCAATCCAAAAAAATACAGAGAAAAAACACTGAAGAAAAACAAATAAAACCTCAGAAACTCATGGGAGAATATAAAATAAGGCAAATAGACAATCAGAGTTCAAAAATGAGACGAAGGAGAAAAAAGATTTGAAGAAATCATGTTTGAAAGTTCTCCAAATTCAGGAAAAGAAACCTTAGCTTATAGATCCAAGAAGCACAACAGACACCAAAAGAGATAACCATGAAGGCCACAACTAGACTCATCCAAGTCAAACTGATGAAAACTTAAAATAAGAAAAAATCCTGAAAGCATTAAGAGATAATGAACCTTATATACAGGGGGTGGTGGTTTTAAAATGTTAAATTCTTTAATATTCCTTCCTTCAGAAGGTAGAACTAACTCACCTCCTCTTGAGTGTGGACTAGACTCAGTGACTCACTTCTAAAGAACAGAATAAGGCAGAAGTGATGTTGTGTGACTTCAGATGTTAGGTCACAAAAGGGACTGTGGTTTTCTGCTCTCTCTTTCTCTCTCTCTCTCTCAGATCATTTGCTTGGGAGAAACCAGGTCCTAATCAATGAACCTCTGACATTTGCTTGGCTGGATGTGAACAGTGCTGCGGACCAGTGACTCTTTTGTCCCTCCCATTTCCCCCATTATTACTGCCTCTTTTTTTCGCATGGGAAGATTCACCTTAAGCTAATTTCTGTTGCCAATCTTCTCCCTTTTTTTTCATTCCCCACCCCCAAAGCCCCAGTACATAATTGTGCATAGTTGTAAGTTCTTCTAGTTCTTCTATGTGAGCTGCCGCCACAGCATGGCTACTGACAAACAAGTGGTGTGGTTCTGTGCCTGGGAACCGAACCCGGGCCACGAAAGCACAGTGCCCCTAACTTTAACAACTGGGCCACAAAGGCTGGCTCTCCCCCATTTTTAAACGTCTATGGTGCTTATCCTTTTATCTGTCCCACAGCTGCATATTAGGTTTGTTGGGGGAGAGGACACATAACTTGTCTCTTTAGTTCACAGGTCTTCAGACCATGAGGAACTCCATGTGAAAAGCCTCACTTACATAAACACACTCAGTGAGCCTCATCTGCACCAGATCTTATGTAGATTATGAGATTCTGGACTTTTCACTGATTCTGTAATGCGATGAGATTTTTGGGCCCTTGGGCAGGAAGCACTTTGCTTTGCCTGTAGAAACTGAGAAAGAGTCTCTCTTTGACTAAACTTTAATTAGGCTCCTCTGAGCCCTCTCTTCGATTAGGCCTTGACTTGTGGGTCTCAATTTCCATCTTTGCTTCAGCCAGTTTTGGCAGAAATCCTGTCAAGTCAGTTTAGTGAGAATCGCTCATCCAAGATATCTGGTCAAATTCCTCAACCCCCAGCAACTCCCAGGTAATACGAGATCACTCTGGCCTGCCTTCAGCAAGAATCCTGTTAGGTCAGTTTCACAAGACTTACCCTATCCATGTGGGAATTTTCTATCAACTGACACCCTCCCCCTTGGTTATCAATACCCATTTTTCCTTGTAGTATTCATAGTTGAGCCCAATCTCTCTCCTCTACTGCAAAACCCCTGTTGCAGTAGTCCCTTCATTAAAGTCTTCCTTACTTTATCAGGTGTCACAATAATTTTTATTTCTTTGACAGAGGAATGTAAATAATTAGTGGCCAGAAGATGGACTGTGGTGGTTTTCAAATGTCCACAAATCATTTGATATTCTTTAAATTAGAGATAATTCCCACCCACCCTCACTCCCCCCCACACACCCCCCTCCATGAATATGGGCTGGACTTTTTGGCTCACTCCTAATGAATAAAATAAAGCAGAAGTGATGGTGTGCAACTTCAGAGATTGGGTCTTAAAAAGTACTATGATTTCCTGTTTGGTTTATTGTCTCCTAGGTCACTAACTCTCTGGTAAATCACCTGCCATGTTGTGTGGACACTCAGCTAAGGCGACATCCACATGGCAAGGAACTGAGGCTTTTGCCAACAACCACGTGAATGAGCTTTGAGGTGGATCTTTCCACGCTAATCAAGCCTTTCAGTTCTGGCTGACATCTTGATTGCAACCTTATGAGAGACTCAGAGCTGGAACCACCAAGTTAAGTTACTTCTTCCTTCACTCATTGGAAACATGTGAGGTAATAAATCTTTGTTGTTTCAAGCTGCTAAGTTTTGGAGTAATTTGTTACAAACCAATAGATGACTAATTCACAGGGGAACAATAATACAATGAATGCCTGATTTCTCACTAGAAACAATGGAGACCAGAAGAAATTGGAGCAATATATTCAAAGTCCTGATAGAAAAAACATGCCAAACAAGAATTCTATATCTGCTGAAACGGTCCTTCAAAATAAAGGTGATTTTTTAATTACTCATATTGCTTTTAGAATCCCATTTTAATTTTTTTATTAGCTTCTTTTGTATGATTTTTATTCTTATACTGGTTGTCCTAGGGATTACCATATACATCCTTAACATCAAACAGTCTACTTCCAGTTAGTAATGTACTATTTCACATAAATATAGAAATCTCGCAACTATTTAGGCCTCTATACCACGTCTGTCTTTTATGTTATAGGTGATACATGTAATACATCTCTGTAGGTTACAAAAACCACAAAAAAAAGTTGTGATTTTAGTTTTAAACAGTCATATATTTAAAAGTAACAGGAAAAGGGCACAAAAAAGAAGAGATAGCCTTTTGCATTTAGCCAGATATTTGCCATTTGTTCACGTTCTTCATCTTTTCTGAGAGTCTGAGTTTCCATCTGGTATCATTTGACTTCAGCCTGAAGAACTTCCTCTGTCATTTCCTATAGTGCAGGTCTGTCAGTGACAAACTCTTAATTTTCTTTTATCTGAAAATCTCTTTATTTTGCCTTTATATTTGAAGGATATTTTTGCTGGATATAGAATTCTGGATTGATAATTTTTTTCTTTAGGTCATTAAAGTTGTTGTTCCACTTCCTTCTGGCTCTATGTTTTCTGATGAGAAGTCATCAGACAGTAAAGGAGGAACAAAAGAACCAAAAACACGGCTCGCCCAGTGGCATAGTGGTTGGGTTCGCACGCTCCGCTTCAGTGGCTTGGGGTTCGCAGGTTCGGATCCCGAGCACAGACCTACACAGTGCTTCTCAAGCCATGCTGTGACAGGCACCCCACATATAAAGCAGAGGGAGATGGGCACGGATGTTAGCCCAGGACCAATCTTCCTCAGCAAAAAGAGGAGGATTGGCAACAGATGTTAGCTCAGGGCTAATCTTCCTCACCAAAAAAAAAAAAAAAGAAACAAAAACAGAGAAAATATGATAGATGTAATATCTATCATATCAACACCTACCATAAACCTCATGGACCACCACCACAATTAAAAGGCAGACATTCTCAGAACTGGTTAAGAAACAAAACCCAACTGTATGCTGCTTACAGGAGATGCACTTTCTTTTTTTTTTCCTTAGATGCACTTTCAATATAAAGATGCAAGTTGAAAGTAAATTGATGGAAAAAGATATGCCATGCAAACAGAAACCATAAGGAGGCTGAAGTGGCTATATTAATATCAGAAATAAAAGAGATTTAAAAACAGAATGCATTGCCACAGATAAAGAGAGACACCACATAAGGATAAAATCTAATAGATGAGAAATTTCACAATTACAGACAAAAGGATATCAGTAGTTGCCTAGGGTGGGAGGTGGGGAGAGAAGATCAAATACAAAGGAGCATGAGGGATCTTTTTAAAACAAGGGGACTGTTCTATATGTTGTTTGTGGTAGTAGTTCTGTGATTCTAAACAATTAGGGATATTCATCCAACTGTTCATCTAAAGTTGGTTAATTTTATTTCATGTAAACACCTTAAAAATTTTTTTTAAGTGGGGAGAAAGAAGGCAAAGCGAAAACACTTTTAGATAAATAAAAACAGAGAATTCATTGCTAGCAGTCTTGCAATAAAGTAATTTTAAAGGAAGTCCTCTAAGTGAAGGGAAATGACACTAGATGATAACTCATATATACAGAAAGGAATAACAACAGAAATATACATAATATTCTCTTACATTTTTCTTAATTTCTTTAAAAGACAGATAACTGTTTAAATCAAAAAAGTATTACACTGTATTATTTGGTTTATAATGTATATTGATGTAATATATATGACAGTAATAGCATAAAGGTGGTTAACTAGAACTGTATTGTGGCAAGATTCCTAATTTTACTGGTGGAAAGTTAAAAATGCAGGTTTCAATTCTTAAAACAACAATAAAAATTGATGGAAATAAATATAAGTAAAAAGCCACTAAAAGACATCAAATTATAAACAAAAAGTATTTGTTTGAAACAAAGGAGGGTAGGAAAGGAGGCACAGGAATGAAAAAGAGATGAGACAATTAAAAAACTAATAGCTAAATGATAGACCCAAATCCTAACATATGAACAATGATATTAAATATAAATTGACTAATATTCCAATCAAAAGGCTGAGATTTGCAACTATGACATACAACTATCTACTGGGGCTTTGGGGGGAAAAAAAAAAAGGAGGAGGACTGGCAATAGATGTTAGCTCGGAGCTAGTCTTCCTCAGCAAAAAGAGGAGGATTAGCATGGATGTTAGCTCAGGGCTGATCTTCCTCACAAAAAATAAAAAAATAAAAAAATAAAGTAAAAGGCTGAGATTATCAGACTGGATAAGTATCAAGACAGACTTAATGCTCTATATGATGGAAAAACTTTAAATACAAAACCAAAAATAGGTTAAAAGTTAAAGGGTGAAGGAATATGCCATGTAAATAGAAAGCATAGGAAAACTGGAATGTCTGTACTACTATGAAGCAAAATAGACTTGAGAAGGCGTATTGCTAGAGGCAAAGAAGGACTTTTTATAATGATGATAGGTCAGTATCACAAGAAGACAAAAGTAATAAATATATAAATACCTAACTATAGAGTTTCACAATAGATGAAGCATAAAGTGGCAGAACTGAAAAAGAAATAGACAAATTAACAATTGTATTTACAGATTAGTACTCCTATCTTATCAATAGAAGAAGTAAAAAAAAAACTAGTAAGGATTTAGAAGACTTAAATATTGTGAGCCAACTTGACCTATTTCACATGTATTGAGTACCACATCCAGCAAGAATCGAATAGACATTTTTTCAAGTGTACATGGAACATTCACAAAAATAGACCATATTCTGGCCTAAAATAACTAAAACCTAATTCTGGCCTAAAACTCATTAAATTTAAAGGGATTAAAATTTTAGAGTATACTCTCTGACCACAATGACGTTAAATTAGAAATCCACAACATGAAGATATCTGTAAAATCCCCAAATATTTGGAAATTAATTGACACACTTCAAACTCATGGGTTATCACAGTTTAAAGAACAAATCACAAGGGAAATTAGAATTCATTTTAATGGAATGAAAACGTAATTAAAATTTGTAGGATGGAGGAATAGCAGTATTTAGAGGGAAATTCATAACATTAAATGGATAATAAGAGACTATTCTGAACAACTTAAGGAAATAGATTTGATAATTGATAGTAAATGGACAAATTCCTTTAAAGACACAAATTACCAAACTGAATTAAGAAAAATAGGAAACCTAAATAATCCTGTGTGAATTAAATAAATTCATAATTTAAACACATTTCACAAAAAAACTCCAGGCTCAGATGGCTTCAGTGGTGAATTCCATCAAACATTTAAGTATTAACACCAGTCCTATACAAACTCTTGAGAAAACAGAGGAGGAAGAAACAATTTCCACATCATTTTATGAGGCTAGTATTATGTTGATACCAAAACCAGACAAAGATATCAAAAGGCAACTTCAGACCAGTGTCTCTCATGAATCCTCAAGGAATTATCAGCAAATTGAATCCAACAAATCATGACCAGGATGCAAGTTTGGATGAATATATAGAAATCAATCTAGTGTATCATATTAACAGAATAAAGAATGAGAACCACAGAATCATCTCCACGCAGAAAAAGCATTTTAAAAATTCAACACCCATTCATGAGAAAAATCTCTCAGCAAACTAGGAATAAAAGGACACTTCTTCAATTTGATAAACAGCATCTATGAAAAACCTACAGCTGGTATCATACTTTATGGTGAAACTGAATACTTTCTACTCAAGATATAGACAAGGCAAGGATGTTGGCTTTCATTATTTCTATTACACATTGTACTAGAGGCCCTAGCCAGAGTATTAATGCAAGAAAAAGAAATAAAAGGGATACAGATTATAAAGAAGTAAAGCCTTATAATATACAGCTGACATGATCGTGTACATAGAAATTCCTCAGGCAAAGAAATCTAGAACTAATAGGCGAATTTAGCAATTCTGCAGGGTACGAAGTCAACTCTATTCCTATGTACCACTAATGTGAAATTAGAAAAATGAAAAATTTTTAATTCCATTTAAAAGAGCATCAAAATAAAATACTGAAGTATTAATTTGAAGAAACTGTACAAGATTTGTACACTGAAATCTACATAGCACCACTGAAAGAAAGTCAAGAAAAACTAAGTAAATGGAGAGAAATACCATATTCAAGGATTGGAAGACATCAATTCTCCGAAAATTGATCTACAGATTAAATCAATTCAATCCTGAATTCTAAATGCCAATCAAAATTCTAGCAGGTTTTTAAAAAGAAATTGTCAAGCTTATTTTATAATTTATATGAAAATGTAAAGGACATTGAATGTCAAAATAATTTTTTGAAAAGAAGAAATTTGGAGGATGCACACTGCCTGATTTCAAGGCTTACTATACAGTTCCAGTAATTAAAATAAAGTAGTGTTGGCATAAGGATAGTCTAGATCAATGGAACAGAATCAAGAGTGCAGAAGTAGAACTACACGTATATGCTCATGAAAAGGAGTCAAAGTAATCCAATGGGAAAAGGATAGTTTTTTCCACAAATGATGTTGGAACAAATCGACACAAAGAAAAGAATGAACGCTATACACAAAAACTAACTTGAAATGAAGCATAGACCTAAACATAAGAGCTAAAATTACTAAGCTTCTAAAACAGTGCTATCCAATAGAAGTATCATTTGATCCACAAATTTGAGCCACAGATGTAATTTTAAATTTTTTAGTAGCCACATTAAAAAAGTAAAAACAGGTGAAAATCATTTTATATTTTCTTTAATCCAGAACAATCAAAATACTATAATTTCAGAAAAAGATTGCTGATGAGATATTTTACATTCTTTTTCTCATGCCTTACATTTCTTGAAATTATTGTTTTGAGCCTCCAGGAATTGAAAATTCCTTAATTTTAAGTTCTGCCACGTGGTGACTTTACTCCAGATCCAGCTATCCTAGGATTTACTGACCACAATGAAATCACTTACCCCTCACACTGGATGCAGGAGAGAGTGCGTGCGCACAGAGACAGAGCTGGGGGTAGGACCCCCACCTCAGCTTCCTCCCTCCTCTCCCAACTTTCTCCACTCAGAGGCCCTTCATCCTCCTCCAATCTCCAGGATTTCATGAATCCCCAGGCACAAATAGGGAGCAGGTCATGAGATGTACAAACCTGGATCCCCACAATTCCTCTACAGGAAGTCCTTCTTGAAGTCTGCCCACTCCTACTCGTGCTGTAGACTCAGTACTCTCCCCAGTAGAGCCCCAGGTCTGTGCAGAGGGTGATCCTAGAACACTCTTCCTCCCTGTAAGCACAGGGCTCACTCCCTCACCTCCTTCATGACTTAGCTCAAATGTCACCTCTCAAGAAAGCCTCCCCTGAGGATATTTAAAATTACAACCGGTTCCCTCATCTTCCCTACCTTGTTCTTTTCAGCATGTAAGCTCCATGAGGGCAGGGATTTGGCCTGAGTTGGTTTGTTCTATCCCAAAATGCCTAGAATAGTGCCTGGCACAGAGCAGATGCTCAATAGGTATTTGTTAATGAATGAAGAAGTCTAGGGACCAGATCTCAAAGCTGAGACTGACATAGGAGAGGTAGGTGGTTCCCTGGTAAGTGATGGGGCAGGGGGTGTCTCTTTCTGGTGGGAGGGGAAGGAGCTACTCACTAGCTTATCCCAGGCCAGGAGCCAAGCTGACAGAAAGCCACACAGAGCCCCCTGGCACTTCCCATACAGCCAACATCACATGGCCAAGGACTAAGCCAGACCACCAGCTGCCTCCACAGACTCTTACACTCCGGAGGGGCACCCTGGACCGGTGGCAGTGTTCTTAGGTGGTGAGGTCCTCCAGGTTGCAGTCTTATCTCCAGAATCTACTGATTCTGTGCAGCTGGCAGGCATGGCTCAGCTGCAGCCTGTGGGGCCCATGGGAGCCCTCCCCTGACCCGCGACCCCCAAACTCCTAGGTCAGTCAGCAGGCCCAGAAATTAAATTTGGGTCCAGGACTGCAGGACCTTCAATTTCAGGGTTTGGAGGTGGCAGGCAGCAAGGCTTGAGGAATCCAGCCAGCAAGTCAGTGTCTGCTTAGGTCTGCAAAGGCGAAGAAGAGGCAGGATGCCAGGTCTTGGGCTCTAGGGGCTGTGGAGGAGCCAGGGCGGGCTTGGGGGGCACCAGCAGAGGGTGGAGCACGCTCCAGGCTCCAAAGGGTGGAGGGTCTAACGCCTGGGCACGAGCTCCACTCTTGCCCTCCTTGGGTATGGTGTTGAGACGCATGGTCCCGGATGCCTGGGGAGGGCAGAAGGACGCCTTCGGGTTCCAGAAGAAATGTTAGGCAGAAGCCTGGGCCCCAACTCTTCACTGATCTCCTTGTAGCCCACGGTAGTCTCCAGGCTTCACCCCACCTACTGCCCTCCAGGCTCCAGGAGGACAGTCTCCGTGGCCTCCAGCAGCTTAACAGTTCCCTGCCCGTGGCCCCTGGGCTGCTCTTTTTGGAGCAGTGGCTCCTGCTGTCTTAGCAAATAAAGAGAAGGTGTCCAGGTAGCTGAGGGCTGTGAAATGGGGATGTACTTGGACACAGCTGAGAAGTCATCGCTCAGGGAGTGGGACTCTGGAAACTCTGGAATCAGGCCCAGGGCTGTCCCCTCCGGGGAGGCACAGGATTTGATCTCCCCTCCCCTCAGTTCTTTGATTCTCTCTGTCACGCCAGCATAAGAAGTCGGACGTGGAGGGGAGGGTCTTGCTCTGGGTGAGGGGAAGCCCCTTAATCACCTCCCCTCTCCTCTTCTTATCCCTTTCTTCCGTGTATGTAAGTATGGGAAAATGCCTAAACCTAAGTATAGTTTACAGACCAATTACAGAGCTAACACCTGTGTAATCACCACCCATGTGAAAATAAGAGACCTCAGCGCCCCAGCCAGAAGCTCCTGTGGCTCTCCCCACACAGAACTCAGTCCTCCCCACCCAGGTATTCACTAAGCTGACCGCCTCCCCTGCCCCTCTCCTCTCTGGTTCCTCCCCCTCCACTCCTGTTGGCCTTCATCCCACTACTGTCACTATTTCCTCCCTCTCCTCACTCCTCCAGGAGCTTCCTCATCTTTCTAGGCCATTACCCTGGGGATCTCTTCCTCCTCTTCCACCCCATCCTAGGGATGGAAAATTCAGAGTTGATTTCCTGGAGGAGAGGACTTCATTCCTGGAAGCAGCAGCAGGAACAAGTGACAGGGCCTCGGGGGTTCAAGGTCTCATCCAGGAGACTGAAAGCACCCAGTATATTTGTGGGGTCCACCCCGGACCTAGGAACCAGCTGTTATGGTCTGGAGATCTGCTCCTCCCTGAGGCCAAAGTCCACGGTCAGGGGCCAGCCTGGCGGCATAGTGATTAAACGCATGCGCTCCACTGCGACGGCCCCAGGTTTGCAGGTTCGGATCCTGGGTGCTCACCCGACGTACAGCCTGTCAAGCCATGCTGTGGCGGCGTCCCATATAAAGTGGAGGAAGATGGGCACAGATGTTAGCCCAGGGCCAATCTTCCTCAGCAAAAAAAAAAAAAAAAAAAAAGACAAAGGAGCATTGGCATCGGATGTTAGCCCAGGGCCAATCTTCCTCACAAAAAAAAAGAAAAGAAAAGAAAAAGTCCATGGTCATTCAATGGGGAGAAAAACGTCTATGTTAATGTGTATTTTGGGAAAAAATTCAGACTCTGAACCTGACACTAGATGGGGGCTCCCCTTGCGTGTACAGCCCTGTCCTGCTGCTGGGGGCCCAGGGAGACCCTGGGGAAGTTCTGAGGAAGAGGCCAAAGGAGAGCTCTGGTCTTCTGTCCTCAGCCCCGTGGCCACGCAAGGTCGCCATCGCTCTGCTCCCTCCTATTCGCACAGCCAGGGGAGAGGATGGGCTGTGGGGTGAATCAGGCAGAAGTGGCTGACCTGGACTTCAGTGGGGGATGAAGATGCCTTCTGAGCAGCCCTGGGCTCAGGCTCGGGGGTGGGGCAGAGATGGGAGGAGAGGAGAGCTCTGGGGCCCTGCCCTGTGTCTGAGGTTTCCTTCTTTTCTCCCACAACCCCTCTCTTGATAGCACCTTGATAGCAACACTCTGGAAAACTGAAAAGTAGATTATATTTTTCTTCTACTCCCTATTCCTCTTCTGAGAGCTATTTTAAAAAATTAACTCTTTTATTTTAGAATAAAAGTTTGAGATTTACAGAAAAGTTGCAAAGTAGTACAGAATTCCTGTACATCCCACACTCAGTTGTCCCTGTTTTTAACATCTACATCAGTATCGTGTATTCGTCACATCTAATGAAGCAATATTGAAACATTATTACTAAACTCCATACTTTATTTGGATTTCATTAGTTTTTCCTTTTTCTCTTCCAGGATCCCATCCATGATACCACATTAAGTTAAGTCCCAATCATGTCTCCTTCAGGCTGCTCTGGATGTGACAGTTTCTCAGACTTTCTTTGTTTTTGATGACCTTGACATTTTTGAGGAGCACTGCTCAGCTCTATTGTAGACTGTCTCTCAATTTGAGTTTGGCTGACTGGGGCTATGGGTTTTTGGGAAGAAGACCACAGAGGCGAAGTGCCATTCTCAACACAACACGTCAAGGGTATATAATACCCACTTGATTGATCACTGATGATGTTAACCTTGGCCACCTGGCTAAGGTCATGTTTCCCAGGTTCCTCCAGTAAAGTTCCTTTTTTTCTTTGTCCCTCCCCACACAGCAGTCTTTGGAAGGAAGTCACTATGCACAGCCCACATTTAAGTGGTGTTCTGCTATACACACTTACATGCAGGTTTTTATGCTAACGTAAATTTTCAAACAAGTTGGGTAAATAGCTAGGAGAGTGAGCAGTAGGTTGTATGGTAAGCCTATGTTTAGCTTTATAAGAAACTGCTGAATATATTCCATAATGGCTGTGCTATTTTGTATTCCTGCCCACAGTGAATGAGGGTTCCTGTTGCTCCACATCCTGGTGAGCAGTAAGCATTACCAGTTTTTCCATTTATTGTAATAAATTTATTGTAATTTATATTGTAATACATGTGTAATGGTATATCACTGTTCTTTTCATTTGCATTTCCCTAAAGGCGTGATGTTGAGCACCTTTTCATATGATCATTAGCTATTCATAAATCTTCTTTGGTGAGGTATCTGTTCAGACTTTTGCTCATTTTTTAACTCTTTGTTTCCTTATTATTGACTATTAAGAGTTCTCTATATATTCCAAAACAAGTGATATGATTTGCATCAGATGTGATTTGCAAATATTTTCTCAGAGTCTGTCCTGAGCTCTTTTACAGACATAATAGTATACATTAATGCACAGATATATTTTTCTGAGAAAAGAAACGAGAAATTGCTAACTGTGATGGCTTCTGGGTAGAGAACGTGGGTGACTAGGGGATGAGGGGGATGATGTGACATTTATTTGTGTCACATATATATTCTTCAGTTTCATTTGAATTCTCTTATAGGTGCATGAATAATGTTTTCAAAAATAAATTACATTAAAATACCTTACACTTGTAAAACACATGTCAGATCATGCTCAGATCACGTGTTAAGACTCAGATTCTGATCCTCTACTCGAGGACCAATCACCTTTTCACTGAACTATTTTGCCTTAGAATTTCCATTTAAGAGAAAGGTGAGCAAGATTACATGGACCAATCCTCCCACTGAACATAGCTAAAAATCCCATCTTAAAAGCATCAAAGAGCTGACAAGATACTAATAAATGACTACACCCCAAAAAGAAGGGAAAGATCCTGCTTGGCCTCCACAGAGAATAGCATCCCGAGAAATGGAGAAAAGGCTCTGTGAGTTCATTGCCCAGATATGGAGCCCAGCCCCTCCAGCTCTGTGCCCCGAGCTCCGGACTTTTCCTACCCACTTCATTCCCTTTTAAAATTTAAACAAAGCTTTTATAATCTTATTATGATGTATATGTATAATGTATAATATATATGATATGATGTATATTCACTGTAAAAAAATTATAAAATGTTAAAAGTTATAAATGACCAAGTGAAAATAACTACAATCCTCACACTTGGAGATATTTTGTTGCAGTTCTTCCTAGTCTAGTATACATCCTCCTGCTGCTGCCCCAGTGCTGGAACTCTCTCTCTAAGTTGGTGAGCACGAGCTCAGTGGGCCCCAGCCCTGCTCTCTCCAGGTGCCATTTCCTGAGGCAGTTCACTTTCATACCTCCTGAGGGGGCTGTTTCTCACTTTCTCCTCCCTCCTCAATCCCCTCCATTCCCTCCCCACTCCCCACTCTCAGGTGATGAGCTTCTTTCTTTTTTCACTCAGGGAAAAGAAGCACTAGGTGTAAGAACTGTACCATCACCTCCCCACACCCCACATCTGTACCTGTATCCTCTGCCTTCACAGCAGTGATGAAGGATGGTCCTGCTCCTGTCTAAGGCCACCTTTCAGCTTGAGCACAGGATCAGTTTCCCTCCCTCCCCTGCATCATCAACTTGCTGCTCTCTACTGGCTCATTCATTCCTGGATACAAACATGCTGTAATATCTCCCATTTAAAGAAAAAGAAAGAAAGAAACTAAATAAACCAAAATCCTCTCACAAAAATCCACCACTCAATCCCAAGTCTCCTTCCAACTATTGCTCCACTTCTATGACACTCCTTATAGGACAATTCCTGAGTCCATTCTCTCACCCCCCATGTTGTCTTTTTATTTTTACCCAATATCCATTTGCACATAGTTTAAAAGGTCCAATACTTCTACAACACTTGTTATGAAGACAGATGCCACCCCGCCCCCATTTCCTGAATATCAGAGATAATTTGTTTCAGTTCTTCTAGCTGATTCTCTAATTGTTACTTCTATGCTCTAGCAGAATACTTATAATACTCCTTCTTTGTTATTCAGTTTTATGCATCATCTTTAGTGAATTGGCTCTTCTTTCACACACCTCCATCCTCCCAATGTAATTACTTAACAATTTTGATTAGCTCAATGTAGTGTTTGCACTATTATGATCATGTAAACGTTTGCCACAACTGAGCATTTAGTAGACTATGATTACTTTTCCTTTCTTGAATCAACTTTTTATGTTCTCTGGAGTTAGTAAATATCTTGCTTCTTCATTTGATTAGTTTCTGTTGTATTCATTACTAAGTGACTCCACTACTCTCCCCAGTCTAAATGTTTATGAGCACATTTGAGCACATCAAGTATTCTATCAACTTCCTCTTTGTGAAGACACCTGTCCCACAGCCCTCAGTCCTGCCACGTGTGGACTGGTTCCCTGCACACCTGGGGCAGGGCTGACATCCAGGACCTCCTTCACTTCATCCTGGGAGCCCTCTGCCTCTCTCTTATTCTGGCTCCCCTGTTGCCTGGATCCCACTTTTCCCCTCTTTTGATTTTCTCCATCCTTGTTCCCCACTTTGCCTGGTAGTATCCTGAGGAAGGGAACAAGGAAAGTAAAACATTAAAATTCTAAACATCTGAAATGTCTTTAGGCTGCCCCAGCTCTTACTCACACCTTGACTTGGTACAGAACTCCCTGTTGCAATATTTTTCCCTCAGAATTTGGAAGGCATTGCTGCAACGTCTTCTAGCCTAAGTTTTCAAGGTCTCTTCTTTTCTACCCTTTTTCTGAAATTGCACTGTGATTGTCATGGTGTGGGTCTGTTTTCATCTACTGTAGTAAGAACCTACTTAGGCCCTTCAAAATGTAAATTTGTGTCTGTAAACTCTGAGAAATTTTCTTGAAATTTTTAAATCATTTTCTACTCTCCATTCTTTTTGAAAATGGTATTATTAACATGTTGGAATCTCTTGATTGACAGACTAGTATTCTCATAGGTCTTCTCTCTTGCTTGCCATGACTTTCCGATTTGTACTTCTTAGTGGGAATATGACTTTAATCTTCCAGTTCATCTACTGAATTATTCATTTCTATGATGATATTTTTAATTTCCAAGAGCTCTTTCTTGCTCAATGACTGTAGATAAGTGTATATAATTCTGTTCTTGTTTCATATGCCATATATGTTTTATATCTATTAGATATTATTGACAGTAGTGGTAGAGGACCTGTTAGGTCTCCTGGTTATCTGCTTTCGTGTCATCATGAACTTTTTCCTCACAGCACTCGGCTCAGTAGTGATTTCATTTATTTTTGTCATTTCTGCTAAATGTCTATCTCCCTCAGGACACTGCAAGCTCCATATCACCAGAGTCTTATTTTGCTCTTCACTGTATCTCCCGAGTCTAGCTGATCCTGATCCTCTGGAGGCCTCAAAATATACACTGGATGATGGACTTCACTGTGGTTTGGGGAGTTAAGTCAGACTGCCGCTTGATGTCCTCCTGAGCTCTGAGCCTAGTGGCCTCCTGTCATAGAACATTCTGGAATAATGAAACAGTTCATTTGCATGGGGTGCAGAGTCATCCTTCCACCCACATTGGACAGGGAACCAATGGAAGACAAGTCAACAAAGCCCTGAGAGAAAACTCCCTGGGTTCAACCCCGGCTCCACCACCCCCTAAACCTCTCTGAGTCTCCCTTTCCCTGTTCAAACAAAGAGATCACAGGTTGGGAGTCTCATGGGTTTGCTTTGAGGGCAAATTTGACCCCCTATGTAAATCACGGCATCATTGCCTGAGACATATTAAGTGTTCCTCTTTTCATAGTTAGCATCATTACAGTGATTATCGCATTTAGATAAACTCCATTCTTTCGCTTGTATAAAGCACAATTCAAGAAACATCCTTGAATGCATATTTTAGAGAACATGTGTGATTATCTTCTTAGGATAAATTCCCAAAAGAGAAATTTCTGGATCAAAATGTAAGCACATTTAAATTGTTGAGACATTTTTCAAAAGCACCCTTCAGCGATTTTGTACCAGTTTTCAATCCCATCAATCTTTATGACAGTGTATTTTCCCTACCCTCTGGTAAATACTCTTAACACTTACTTTCATCTTTAGCAAAGTGATAGTTTTTAATTTTTATTCCCATTTCTTATTCCACATTCTCATTTTTATTTACATTTATTTATCACTATATATGTGTTTGACATTGTCATTTCTTCTTTTCCAAATTGTTTTCTAATATTCTTTAATTATTTTTTGATTCAGTTGTACCTATTTTAAAATATTGACTTTAGAAAGAAGCAGCAGCAGCCCCAACATCGGGAACTGGTCTGACACTTACAGCTAGGCCTCAGTGTTGTCAGGAGCTGGCCGGGTGCTCACCACCTGGCATGTGATTCTCCTGTTGGATGTAAGTCACCTCACTGAACAACCACATCAGACAAGGACACTCCGAGAACATGACAAAAGTGAGACAAAACAAGACCACTACATCACTATGTCAGCGCAGACAAAAACAAGGCACCATGCAACTCATAGAATACCAACATCGCCCTGTGCTGGCGCATATGAGCGACCCCTGCTTCTTTCCAGTTACAGCTTCATCCTTGCTCTAGTCGGCCCTGTCTCCAGAGAGGAATTATTGAGATGCCGAATCACAGCATTGCCCCCACTTCCTGACAACACCCAATCTAGAGTGAACTCCTGCCTCCACAGACCGCACCCCCCCAAATCACCCCACCAAAGCCCAAATCTTATCCATGTTCTAACACCTTCACACTAAGATGCCCTGTGGTCCTCGATGGTGTGTGTTCTCCCTCATAGAGATAAGTAGTAAATGCAACTTGTTTGCCCACAGGTGTGCTCCTGGTGGCCTCTCGTTGAAGAACATTGAGACGTGTTATAACTCTTTTGTCTGTCAAAATTTATGTTTTTGAGTTTGATTATTGGCATGTGTTTGTATCTTTGTGAGTGAGTACTTGCTATAGAGAAGTTTTATGCTTTTCTTTATGGTTTTTCATCTTTGGGTCATGCTTCGAGTATTCTTTATTCCACCACTGCAAAAGTTTCATGTATATTTTCATCTAGGAGAGAGGGGCCCAAGGGTGAAGGGAGATAGAATTGTTTGAATTTTGCAGGAAAGTATGGGGAGGAGCAATAGGTAAAGATTCTGAGGAGGTGGAATTCTAAGGTTTACATCTTTGCTCTATAATTTTACAAGTATGTACAGGGCCTACAAGGTATTTGATATACCTTGTGTTCAATAAATGCTTTGTCTTCAGCTAAGTGAAGACTTATGTCCCTGCTTATGTTCACCAGGTTAACAAAAACAACACCAAGAGTCCCAATGTGATATACACAAGGATTAGCTCCAATGATGGGCATTTTCAAACACTTATGATGTTAAGGTGATAAATCAGGTTTCGGTTAATGTCTGTACACTCTAGCTGTTAAAATACATATGAATTAAATTTCCTGGACATGCTGTATTTTAAGCATATGTCTAAAACCCACATGGACAAATGTATGACCCCCATATGGAGATAATTTTATACAACCTATGAGTCACACAGTATCTTTTGGGGAGGAGGAGACTGAAAACTAAGAACATTCTAGATAGGCACTGTCCAATGTGGTAGCTACTAGCCACATATAGTTATTTAAATTTAAAGTAAATAATACTAAAAATTCAACTGCTCAGCACAGTAGCCACATCTCAAGTGCTCAATAACTACAGGTAGCTACTGGCTCCCACATTGGACAGCACAGATATAGAACAATTCGTTCATCACAGAACGTTCTCTTGGACATACTGCTCTTCATACTCTGCGGGCCTCAAGTCAGATGCATTAGACCATGTAAAATGAAAGGGCCAATATTATTTCTCTTCAAGATATGTCAGATTTCTGTCTGAGATATGAATACATAGTAAGCTGGTGTAAAAAAAAACCAAAATAGGTTATCAGTGGGTCTAGTGCCTTCAGGCACACATTGTTCCTAGTTCCAAAGGGAAACATCTGCCTCTCCACCTCTCTTCCCAGACTGAGGACACTCTCAGGCATCAAATTTCCAGCAGGTGAGTTCTCTTCTAGAGGAGACGAGGGGCAATGATCTAAGCTAAGTTTTGGGAGGCAGGGAGTCCAACTCAGGGAGAGGAATTCTGGGAAATGAAGAGAAGGCAAAAGTGGGGACCAGTTGGGAGACTCTCCCTGGTTTATTCAGAACAGCAGTTCTCAAAGTGTGGTCTGTGGAACCCTTGAAGTCACTGAGACCCTTCCACGGGATCCATGACGTCAAAACTATTTTCATAAATATTACTAGACATCATTTGCCTTCTCATTATGTTGACATTTGCACTGACGTAAAACAGAGTAAGAATGGAGGCTGTGATACCAAACTACAATAGTAGTTATCTTCACCACCACTTACTTGCAGAAAAGAAAAAAACCTTTTACTTTAGAATGTCCTGGTTGAAGCATTAAAAATTATCTTGACTAAATCATTATCCTTAAATCCACATTTTAAAAATATCTTACATGATGATGTGGAAAGTACACCTAAAGCCCTTCTGCTACATTGCCAAGTACTATGTCCCAAGGGAATAATTTGTGAGAGCTGAGCTAGCCTCTTGTTTATGGAACACCATTTTTACTTGACAGAATGAATGACAGAAACTATGATTACTTAGACTTAGATAATTGGCATACACTTTCTCAAAATGAATGTGAGCTTCTCCCTTCAAGAAAGTCCACTGACAGGTAACAAGTGACAGTACTTATTGCCGTGATAAAATGGAAGCTCTCAAGAGAAAACCAGAATTTTGGAAACCTTGTGTCCAACCACGTAAGCTTCCCAGTACTGACAAACTTTCCTGTTGGGATCTGTGGTAAAATTAACAAAGGTGATATTGATAATTTATAGTTAAATGCATCAACACTGGAAGATCTATATGACAGTGAAAATGCATTACTTGAAAAAATCATACAGTAGTACTAGAGCCATTCAATATGCAAAATAGGTCTGTGGATTTTTTGTTTGTTTGTTTTGCTGAGGAAGATTAGCTCTGAACTAACATCTGTGCCAATCTTCCTCTACTTTATATGTAGGTCATCCTCACAGCATGGCTGATGAGTGGTGTAGGTCCATGCCCAGGATCCAAACCCACAAACTCGGGCCACCAAAGTACAACGTGCCAAATTTATTTAACCACTACACCCCAGGTCTGTGAATTTTAATATAACAAAACAGGAAATATTCAATGATGTTGTTTCAGGTTCCACTTTGCAAATAACCTTTGAGAAACTACCACTTGTGTAGTTTTATTTTAGAATCAAAGTTGAATATCCACAGTTATCTGAAAAGGTTATTAAAAATATACTACTTCTTTATATTTGTGTGAGGCTGTATTTTTTTCATAACTTTCCGAGGAATAGGAGCTACTCCCAAATCCCCAAGTCAAAGCTGGTGTCTGAGTTTTGTCTTTCTTTCCTCCTTCCAAACCAATTGTCCTGTCCATTCTCAGGATGGTCACATGAGCGCTGCTTTAATGACCCATGGAGGTAACTGAAAGTGTGAATTTTCTGATTCCTCCTCCTCAGACCCCCCAAAGACACATTACCCACCATCCCATCTCTGACCGTGAGGTCACCCTGAGGTGCGGGCCCTGGGCTTCTAGCCTGTGGAGATCACCCTGACTTGGCAGCGTGATGGGGAGGACTAGACCCAGGACACGGAGCTTGTGGAGACCAGGCCTGCAGGGGACGGGACCTTCCAAAAGTGGGCGGCTGTGGTGCTGCCTTCTGGAGAAGAACAGAGATACACGTGCCATGTGCAGCATGAGGGGCTGGCTGAGCCCCTCACCCTGAGATGGGGTAAGAGGCGGATGAAGGGAGGTACCCTTCTTAACACCTTCAACAAGGTCAGGACTCGAGCCTGAGGTCAGAGCCCCTCACCTTCCCTTCCCTTCCCAGAGCCACCTCCTCAGCCCACCATCCCCATCATGGGCATCATTGTTGGCCTGGTTCTTCTTGGAGCTGTGGTCACTGGAGCTGCGGTGGCTGGAGCTGTGATGTGGAGGAAGAAGTGCTCAGGTAGACAAGGGAGTGGGAGATCTGAGTTTTCTTGTCACAGTGGGGGTTTCAAGCCCAGGTAGAACTTGCCCTGCCTCGTTAATAGGAAGTACCATCCACATACGTGTTTGCCACTCTGGAGCTGATTGCTAACACTCTTTTGTAAAGCACTTGTGAAAATGAAAGACAGATTTTACACCTTGAGAATTCTGGTGCTGGGGGCCTGACGTCCAGCAGTTGAAGTTTGGAGAGGAAGGTCCCTACTCAGGACAGACCTCCAGGAGAGCAGTTGGTCCAGTCCTTACACATCTCCTTTCTGCATTTTCCTGATCTTGCCCTGCGTCTTCAGTCACATTTCTGGAAACTACTTTGTGGTCCAGGACTATGGGGTTCCTCTAGGATCACACGGCCAAGCCTTCTCCGTTTTCTTCCCATAGGTGAAAAAGAGGGAGCTACGCTCAGGTTGCAAGTAAGTTTGAGTGGGGAGTTGATTCCTGAGACCATTGGGATAGCGTAGAAGGAGCCCATGGGGGAGCTCACTCACCCCATAGTTTCTCTGTTAGTCTCATCTCCTTTGGGCTCTGACCACACCCTGTTTTTGTCCTACCCCAGGCAGTGACAGTGCCCAGGGCTCTGATGTGTCTCTCACAGATCCTAAAGGTGAGACCCTTGTGGCCTGAAGTGGGAAGGCTGTTGAGAAGGGACACAACTAGGTTTTGGGGCTTCTTTGATTGGGACATTTTGAGCATGTGGTAGGCTGCTGAGAGTGTCAATACTTATGTGACTGACCTGAATTTGTTCATGATTCTTTTTTTTCAGTGTGAGACAGCTGGCTTGTGGGGGACTGAGTGATGAAAGATTTGTTCACACCCCCACTTTGTGACTTCAAGATCCCGAGTTCTCTTTCTACAAGCGGCATCTGAATGTGTCTGCATTCCTATTAGCATAATGTGAGGAGGCGGGGAGACTGGCCAACCACAACCTCCTCCCCACACTGACCTGTGTTGTCTCCCTGATCGACTTTCCTGTTCCAGCAGAGGCAGGGCTGGGTCATCTCCATCCCTGTCTTAACTTCATGTTGCGCTGAGTAGTAATGACTTGCTTCCTTATTGAATATATGAATCTGGATATGAACTTGTGTTTTCTGATTCTCCTCATAAGGGACTGATGTGTTAATTAAAGGAGAAGATTCCTGATGTTTGAGAGAGGAAGTAAATGGAAGCACTGAGAACCTTCCAGAATTCGTGTTTGCAGTGCTGACTCTGGTGCAGATGGCGACAGGAGAAGGCTGTGAGGAGCCAAGGGTGGATGGGGCCTATGCCCAGGCTGTGCTCCATGCACTGTGGGCTTCGATGTTGTCATTCCTTGGCTGGGTCATTTTTGCTGCTCATTTGTTCTGGTCCATTCTGTAGAAGCTTATGCCACCAGGACCTGTGAATGAAGACATCAACCCACCAGGGATGAAGATGTCACCCGAGCATTGTTGTGTCTTCAGGATCATGGGCAGCAAGGGCTTTGTGTGGCTGGGTCAGCCTAGGCTCAGGCCAGGGTCCGGCCCTCAGCTCCTACATTTTGTGTGTTTATATTGTGTTTCTTTGGGGTGTTTTTTTGATTATGTCTGTTCTTTTTCATGTCTCGAGTTCTGGTCTCATTCTCCTCTGGGTGTCCCCCATCTCTGACAGCAGCAGGAGTCACTTGGCTTGTCATTGTCCCCACAAGGCCCAGGCAGGCCCTGCATACTGGAGCCTCTCATATCTAGAGATGAATTTTCAGACTGAATTTTCATTTGGCTCTTGCCCTCCTTCTAGGGCTATTTCCTGGATTGTTCTTTCCATCTATCCCCCCTTTTTAAAGAAATAGATTTTAGAATTAGTAGAGAGCAGGGATTCGATAATTTCTAATCTTAGATAAATTCCTGTTGGGCTTCTATCTTCTCTGCAGCCTGCCCCCTCTCTCTGCCCTCAGCTCTAGTAATCCTAGTGCTAGCTCTGATCCAAACTCATGGATTCACAAAGCAGAGTCTACTTTAGACTCATGGTTGGAAAATAGGACCCATACACCTAGGATTCTCTTTTCTGAAGAGAGAAATATAATCGTATGTGTAGTGTGCAGGAGGGTGGTTGTGAGAGGGAGGAGAGGGGAGAGCAGCCTCCCCTCTGTACCTGTGAGAAAAGTACAGGCAGCATTGATGTCAGTGTGAGTGGAGGTTGTGCTGTAGCTGCCACTAAACAGCATGTGGCCTGAGGTTACATTAATAAAGATACTGTCTCTAGAATAGGGAGGCGCTCTACACTGATCATTCATCTGATTTGCCAGCTATATAACAAGTTATTTTTGCATCTAGGAAACCTCAGTGAATTAAAAACAGGCAAAATTGCCAGCCTTGGGGAGCATGTCTTCTAGTGGTAAGGGGCAGACCGTATGCTATAAGCGCAGTAAATAAGAGAAGTGTTTACATTAGAAGTTTTAAGTGCTTTCAGGAAGGTGACCCAGAGTTAAGTGTGTGGGGACAGGGAAGATGGCTGTTTTATTAGGGTGGTGAGTGTGGACTTCATTGGGAAGCTGACTTTGAGTAAAGATTTGAAGGACATGAAGGTTGTCCATGAGAATGTCTAGAGGAAGTTTTTCCAGGCAGGGGAACCTCCAGTGCAAATGCCCTGGGGCAGGAGTATGTGTGTTCAAGGAAGAGTGAGGAGGCTGAGGTGGCTGGAGCAGAGAGTAATTGAGATAAGACCTTAATTACACCCAGGTCATGTAGGCCTCAAGGATATTAGAAGGTTTCTCTGAGTAAGATGTGGCGTTACAAGACAGTTTTGTACAGAATAGCGACCTACTGTTACTCCTCTTTAGAAGCATCAGTCTGGTGCTGTGCAGAATCAAGAGGTGAAGGTGAGCAACCAGCAGAGAACACTGTAGGAAACTAGCGTCATTTTCCAGGCTGGAGATGTTAGTTGCTTTGTCTGGGGTGTAAGCAGAGAAATAATAGGAAGTGACTGGATTCTGGATACATGCTGAAGATGGGCTTTACAGCATTTCCCAATGGATTAAATCTGAGTTATGAGAAAGAGGATCAGGGAGGATACCCCAAATTTCAGACTATGCAACTAGAAATATAGAGTGCCTTCAGTGGAAATGGAGAGGACAATAGAAGAAACACATTTGAGGAAGCAGCATCATAGATATCCAATTCAGGAAATGTTGAATTTGAGATGTTTATTAGAAATGCAAGTGAAGTTAGTAGGATATATGAGTCTGGAGTTTAGGTGAGATGTCTTGGTTGGAGAAATAGATTTGGGATGTGACACCATATAAATGCTATTTAAAGCCTTGAGATCCAATGAGGTCACCAAGGGATGACTACAGAAAAGAAAGGAACAAGGACCAAACTCTGGACCCTCCCAGTGCTAGGTGATCTGATCAGACCACATACCCAGAGCAGACTGTATAGTTCTGACCCCACATCTAGAAGGCACGGAGATGGGGGAGTCCTAAGCTTTCCTGTGCACAGGAATCCCCTGGACATCTCATTAAGATCTAGACAGTCTGGAGTGGAGGGTGAGATTCTGCATTTATAACCAGTTTGGTGCTGATGCTGCTGGTCTTCAGATCACACATTATCAGCAAGAATATAGACCAGGATTCCCAAATGGCTGTGCATCAGCCTCAGATGTAGGGCTTGTTAAATAAGTGATTCTTGGGTTTCGTGACCAATATCCTGAGATGGTAGGTCTGGGGAAAGGTCTGAGTATTTTGTAACAAGCCCACAAGCAATCCTGGTGCTCAGCCAGATTGCGAACCACTGATGCCAATAATCAGAGAGCATTCAGGGTAGGGAGGGGTATTAAATCCACATTTAAGTGTTTTTTCCTGGGAAGAAAGTGGCAAGACATATGCTGGGAGATATATGTTGTTTTCTCTACCATGTGTAGAGCCAGGTAGAAGATTTTGGAAGTGGTCATCAGCTCAACAAAAGAAAATCTCTGAGTTGCTAAGCGAGTTCCTAAATGTTCTCACCACAGAAAAGAAATGATAATTATGCGACATGATGCAGGTGTTAGTTATCTAAATCTGTGGTGGTAATCATAACTCAATATGTGTATCAAATCAGGAGGTTGTACATCTCTAACGTACACAATGTTGTGTGTCAATTATATCTCAATAAAGCTGGAAAAAAAAAATCTCTGAATCCTTGCTCTCTGAAACTATTCCCTTCATGGATTTCTCACTTCTTGGTGTGAACAATGGATTCCAAATCTCTCTAATTGGAACATAAATGAAAATAGATAGATAGATAGATAGATAGATAGATAGATAGATAGATAGATAGATGGGGAGGTAGGTCGATAGGTAGATAGGAAGTATTGGGGCCCTGGGTACCAAGTAGGAATCACTGCCAATACTGCTGGGCACAGATGCCACTGCTCATACCACTGACTCTCCTGATGCTGGACACTGGATCCTGCAGCTAGGACTGCTGTCTCTGCTGCTCCTGACAACTAGATGACAATACCGCCATTCATACCACCTTTGCCAAATGCATTCTGCATTTGGCAGTCCCATGTCACCAAGTCCTGAGTCAGACTCCAGCATGTGGTCACCTGACTGATGGAGCCTCATGCCATGACCCACTGCAAAAATGTTTGGAAAAGTGGGTTTTCCTCTCTTATGGAGGGAGATGGTCTCTGCCTCCTATCAAGACTCTTTCAGTGTGGAATTCTCCTAAAGTGGGAAGAGGGTACAGGTTCTAGGGGTGGAGACTGGGGGTGAGGGATGGGAAAAGAATGACAAATTGCCATTTTTGGAGCAGTGATCTGAGACCACAACTTGATCTGGTACGTTGTAGGCACTGAGGTTTGGTTGGATGAATGAGTGAGTAATAAATGACATCTTTGAACTTATTCCCTGGATAGTCTGTAATGGGCTCCAACTTTTGTCTACTCTAGGTTATACTCACAAATAAGTAGAGTGGCGTTGTTGGATGATGAAGTGATTACTCAAAATATCTTCTCCCTGCCTTTGTCTCTTGCTAGGATTAAAAAACCAAGATGTATAAGACTTCAGAGGATCCATATATATATATACACACGTGTATACATATATATGTATACATGTATATATATGTATATGTACACCCGTATATATATGTATACATGTATACACTCACATTTTATATTAACTTTTATATTTATTTGTATATGCACATATTGGAAGAATATGCATAACATTTATCAGTATTGAAGTGACCCCAACAAAAGTCTAAAAACCATCCTGGTTTAGACACCATGCTACTCAATCTCGGGTCCATGAAGAGCTAATAATCAAACTGTTTTTGCATATCCAATGACATGATATAAATGCTTATCTTTTCCTTGACAATTACCAGTCTGGGACCAGATAAGGTAGAGTCTTAGTTGCTTACACTCACTTTCAATTTCTCTCCATATCTTATTGTGGGCAGATAAACAGTTCACAAACCAGCACTGGCTCATAGAAGACTCAAAGTAGCATTGGTTTAGGTAGACTTGTGTTCTACCACCTACCCTGGAGCCCGAAAAATACTAGGAATCATTAAATAGTTCATGGGGATTCCATCACCATAACATGGAAGGCTAGGTTTTAAGGCTGACTCTTCCACTAAAAACAATCAATAAAATATAAAAAGCATTCAAAAGTATAGTAGAATAATCAAAAGAATAATGATTTAGGCCAATATATAAATGTGGGCAAATAATCTAGAAAGAAAAGTTGTTTTTATCCTTAGGGCATTTGCCAAATCTGTAAAAATCTTAGCTTTTATTTTCTTGGGTTCATGAGCTGCAACAGATAGGAAATGATGTCCAGAGCTCATTCATGTGGGGAGCATAAGAGAGATGCCCTCCCTGAAAATCTGGGGAATCAAAGTTCATATCCTAACAGAGTAAGGGTGAAACAAAACAAAATCTGCTTCATTCCCTAATACAAGAGAATTCCTAGGAAATTTGCCTTTGAGCCAACAAACAAAGAAAAAATGGAGCAAACAACTGTTTCTAAGAATATGAAACTCGAGCTCCCCTCCTCTGATTTGTAGTCCAAATGTGCTTTACCATTTTGGGCCAAAATAACTTCATGCCATAAATTTAGTTTATAATTGTCCTGGATTGACGATGACCCAAAAGCTGGAAGAAACAAAAATCTCTACAGAAATCTACAACTAACCTAGGTATCAAAGACTTTACACAAACAATTATGCAAGAAAAAAAGCAGCTCATAGCAAGAAATGTAAAAGTACAAATGGAAAAAGACTATGATTGAAAAGCAGTAGAAACAAAAGACAGTATAAAGCGGCTCGTAAAACTTCAATATTGGAATTATGGGACATAGAATGTAACACAACCAACCAGGATATAATATAAATATATATACAATATGAATAAAAAATTGAAAATGCCTGCAGAAAAAAATGAGAAAATTAAACATGCCTGCAGAACATAGGAAACTAAATATAACCTATCAGATTTTCAAAAGAACCAAGTAAGTTTTTAGAAATTAAAATTAAAACAATTTGAATTAAAAACTCAGTTTACGGACTTTTGCTTTGGGCCACGATGGGGTAAAAAGAACCAGATGTACTCTCCTACCTTAAACTACAAATTCAGATAAATATACGCAACAATGGTATTTAGACCTTGGACAACAGGTAGCACAAGGATTTGATCCCTAAGAGAAGGAAAATAAAAGAGGTGAGGCCTACAATTGTCCACCTTCCTTCCTGAAGAGAGTTCCCAGGACACATGCAGAGAGGAGGAGCCCTAACAGAGGCCAGCAGTCTCAATGAGTTGAGGGGACAGATGCGAGAACTGGAGAGGCCAGGACAGCCAATCAAAGGTAAAGGTGCATAAAGAAGAGAGCTGAACAGAAAAAGCACTGGAAGTCTGCAGAGGGTTCACCTCAAATCTTCAGCTCATTAATGCATGCATGTAGGGAAACCATCCAAGGACGGAGCAAGACTAATCCAGAAAGACTACAGGGAACAGCATCTAGTGCCCTACAGGGCTAGGAATACTGCCTGTTCCCACTAGCCAGAGTGGAAAACCTTATAATTTGCTGGGCATTGTGTAGAGTATTCAGAAGGGTCTTGTGTCAGTAGTCGGGAATAATTTGCCCTAATCTAAACATTTTCCTGTCTTGCCAAACAAATATTAAAAGCAGGACACAAAAGGATCCAACAACTTCCAAATAACTTGTGTCCCAGAAATAAAAGCTGAAGAATATTTGTGGAATGCATAAATGTCTAGCACCTAATAAGGTAAAATCATAATGTCTGGCAGGAATTAAAAAATAATCAGGCAAGCAAAGAAAACAGAAAATACAACCCATAAGGCAGAGAAAATTATCAATTTAAACTAACCTAGGTTGGTGTCAAGAAGGCGGCGTAGGTGGACTCTGAACTCACCTCCTCCCACAGACACAACAAATTTACAACTACTCTTGGAACAATTACCCCGAGAGAGAACTGGAAATTGGATAAAAAGGACCCCCGCAACAAGGGACAGTGCTAACTGAGGTGGAAGAGGCAGAAATTCCTTTCTGGAGAGAGAAAAAGCCACCTTCACAAGCCACAGTGCTTCATGGCTGGCTGGAGTAATCAAGGTATGCAGCCTTCCATGGGGGAGTGGGGGACCTGAGCGGGGCAGCGTTACTGATATAATCATTTTTTCGACCCAGCACAACCGAGACAAGTCTCATAATACCTGGCCTTGCTGGCTACTAACAACAACAGGGAATACCCCCAGAAAAGCTACCGGACATAAGTGTCCAGCTCTTAAAGGGCCCATGCACAAATTCACCCATTTCTGAAAGCTATCTAAAATCACCAGAAAGAAAGGTACACAGTCCTTTGGTGAAAAGAGACTCACCTGCACCTCTGGGTGCATCTCAGTGAGAGGTGATACCTCTCCAGGGACTGAGACATTGGCAGCAGCTGTTACTGTGACCTAATACAGGTGTGCTGACACAGCCCTGGCAGACACCGTTGGAGATCTTCCTCTGGCCTCTCAGCCAGGGTCTGCTCCACCCACTAGAGCACCAATTTAATCCAGCTCAGCCAGGGCAGGCAGCCTGCCCAAGGACTGACCCCACCCAACAGCAAGCCCTCAGGCAACTTGTGGGCCTGCATAGGCTGGGTGCCTGGATCCTCTGCAGCAGGGTGACACAGTCCACCTCTGTGGGGCATGGTGTGCACGACGATGGGGTGAAGTATTTGGGCCTTGGTGAAGGGTGTGGCACCTGTGCAGTGGGGCAACTGGGTCCGCTTCAAGAGGGTCGGGATGTGCGCACAGGGCAGGACTGTGTTGACAGGGTGTGTGACCCTGTGGGCGGTGGGGCTTGTCAGCTGCAGAAGACTTGTGTTTCTCAAACAGCCACATAGGGGATCAGCCTCACCTCCCAAAGCCCAAAGCCTAAAACAATCGGGTGCTCCCATGCCTGGAGCCAGCCCCATTCAGCTCTAATCCTGAGAGAGCTGACAAGAGCATTGTAGGCTGAAGGCCTACAGCAATTGTAGGCCCTCGAGCCTAGCAACCAGCCATGCTGGGGGCCTACTCACGTAACAGAAAAACACAACAGGAATGTTCTATTAGACCTTGCAGCCAACTGTGCTAGGGCTCCCCACACCCGATAAAGTAACTGAAGGGTCCATAGCAGCTACACACAGCTGAGCATTATAACCAGCAAGCCAGTGGGACAGCCCAGACTCCCTGGGCACCTGCAGCAAAAGCAACCCTACCACAACAGAAGGACATATGTAGCCCACACAGGCGTCACTCCTGGAACATCTGGAACTGATGACGAGAGGGAAGCACACTGCTGGGCCTCATAAGGCATCTCTCACATAAAGCTACCTCTTAAGATCAGGAGACGTAGCTGACCTACCTAATACATAGATATAAGCACAGAGAAAGAGGCAAAATGAGGAGATAAAGGAATACATTGCAAGTAAGACAACAGGACAAAACCCCCGAATGAGAACTAAATGAAACAGAAATGAGCAATCTACCTGACAAAGAGTTCAAACAAAAAGTCATAAGGACGCTCACTGATCTTGGGAGAAGAACGGATGAACTCAGTGAGAACATCAACAAAGAAATGGAAAATATAAAAAAGAACCAATCAGAAATGAAGAATACAATACCTGAAATGAAAAATTCACTAGAGGGACTCAAAAGCAGAGTAAATGATACAGAAGAACACATCAGCGAGCTGGACAAAAGACTAGAGGAAATCACCCAAGCTGAACAGATAAAAGAAAAAAGAATTAAAAAGAATGAGGACAGTCTAAGGGACCTCTGGAACAACATCAGGCGCACTAACATCCATGTTATAGGTGTCTCAGAAGGAGAAGAGAGACACAAAGCGGCAGAGAATCTATTTGAAGAAATAATAGCAGAAAACTTCCCTAACCTAAGGAAGGAAACAGACATCCAGGTAGAGGAAGCACAGAGAGCACCAAACAAAATAAACCCAAAGATGCCCACACTAAGACACATTATAATCAAAACTATATATATATAGACCTATATATATGATCTATATATATATCATATATAATCCAGAATTAAAGAGAGAATCCTAAAAGCTGCAAGAGAAAGGCAACAAGTTACATACAAAGGAAACCCCACAAAGCTATAAGCGGACTTCTGAGCAGAAACCTTACAGGCTAGAAGGGAGTGGCACGATATATTTAAAGTGCTGAAAGGAAAAAACCTACAGCCAAGAATACTCTACCCAGCAAGGTTATCATTCAGAACGGAAGGAGACATAAAGAGTTTCCCAGACAAGCAAAAATTAAAGGAGTTTATCACCAAGAAACCAGCCTTACAAGAAATGTTGAACGGACTTATTTAAGGAGGAAAGAGAAGACCACAAATACGAATAAGAAAATTATCAGAAAAAAAAAAAGAAGCAATAAACTCACTGGTAAAGGCAAAAATACAATAAAGGTAGCAGACGAACCACCTATGAAGATAATAGGAGGGTCAAAAGACAAAAGTACAAAAATTAACTATTTCCATGATAAGAGGGTACCAGATACAAACACACACAAAAAGAGATTCAATACGAGATCAAAAACACAAAATGTGGGAGGAGGAGAGTAAAAGAGTAGAGCTTTTAGAAAGAGGTCAAACTAAAGAGACCGTCAACTTAATATAGATTGCTATATACATAGGCTGTTGAACCTCATGGTAATCACAAACCAGAAATCTATAATAAATACACAAAAAACTAAGAGAAACGAATCCAAACACAATACTACAGAAAGCCATCAAACCACAAGGGAAGAGAGCAAAAGAAGAAGAAAGGAACATAGAAGAACTACTAAAACACCCAGAAAAAAGTAACAAAATGGCAATACCTACATTTTTATCAATAGCTACTTTAAATGTCAATGGACTAAATGCTCCAATCAAAAGGCATACGGTGGCTGATTGGATAAAAAACAAGACCAATATATATGCTGCATATAAGAGACACACTTCAGACCTAAAGACACTAACAAACTGAAAGTGAAGGGATGGAAAAAGATACTCCAAATGGAAATGAAAAGAAAGCTGGGATAGCAACAGCTATCTCAGAAAAAATAGACTTTAAAACAAAAACTATAACAAGAGACAAAGAAGGGCACTACACAAGGATAAAGGGAAAAATCCAACAAGAGGACATAACGCTCGTAAATATCTATGCACCCAACATAGGAACACCTAAATATATAAAGCAATTATTAACAGACATAAAAAGAGAAATAGACAGTAACACAATAATAGTAGGGGACTTTAACACTCCACTTACACCAATGGATAGACCATCCAAATGGAAGATCAATAAGGAAACACTGGCCTCAAACGACACATTAGAGCAAATGGACATGGTCGAGATACACGTAACATTCCATCCAAAAACCACAGAATACACAATCTTTTCAAATGCACATGGAACATTCTCCAGGATTGATCACATATTAGACCACGAAACAAGTCTCAATAAATTTAAAGAGACTGAAATAATACCAAGCATCTTTTCTGACCACAATGGTATGAAATTAGAAATCAACTACCAGAAGAAAATCAGAAAAGCCACAAATATGTGGAGATTAAACAACATGCTACTAAATAACAATTGAGTCAATGAAGAAATCAAAGAAGAAATCAAAAAATACCTGGAGACGAAAATGAAAATACAACATGCCAAAATTTATGGGATACAGCAAAAGTGGTTCTTAGAGGGAAGTTTATAGCAATACAGGCCTACCTCAACAAACAAGAAAAATCTCAAACAATCTAACAGTGCACCTATAGGAATTGGAAAAAGAAGAACAAACAAAGCCCAAAATCAGTAGAAGGAAGGAAATAATAAAAATCAGAGCAAAAATAAATGAAATAGAGCCTAAAAAACAACAAAAAATTCAATGAAAATAAGAGCTGGTTCTTTGAAAAGATAAACAAAATTGACAAACCTTTCACTAGACTCAGCAAGAAAACAAAAGAAAAGGCTCAAATAAATAAAATCAGAAATGAAAGGGGAGACATGACGATGGACACCTGAGAAATACAAAAGATTATAAGAGAACACTACGAACAGCTATATGCCAACAAATATGATAATCGAGAAGAAATGGATAAATTCTTAGAATCATACAACCTTCCAAAACTGAATCAAAAGGAAATAGAGAATTAGAATAGACCAATCACCAGTAACAAGATCGAAACAGTAATCAAAAATCTCCCAAAAAATAAAAGTCCAAGACCAGATGGATTGCCTGGTGAATTCTACCAAAAATTCAAAGACTTAATACCTATCCTTCTCCAACTCTTCCAAAAACTTGAAGCGGAGGGGAAGCTTCCTAACCCATTCTACGAAGCCAACATTACCCTGATACTAAAACTAAACAAGGACAACACAAAAAAGGAAAATTATAGGCCAGTATCACTGATGAACATCAATTCAAAAATACTAGCAAATCGAATACAACAATACATTAAAAAGATCATACACCGTGATCAAGTGGGATTTATTCCACGGATGCAGGGATGATTCAATATCTGCAAATCAATCAACATGATACACCACATTAACAAAATGAAGAATAAAAATCACATGATCATCTCAATAGACGCAGAGAAAGCATTTGACAAGATACAGCACCCATTTACAATAAAAACTCTGAATAAAATGGGTATAGAAGGAAACTACCTCAACATAATAAAGGCCATATATGACAAACCCACAGCTAACACCATCCTCAATGGTGAAAAACTGAAAGCCTTCCCTGTAAGACAGGAACCAGACAAATATGCCCATTTTTGCCACTCTTACTTATTAACATAGTATTGGAAGTCCTAGCCAGAGCAATCAGGCAAGAAAAATAAAAGGGATCCAAATTGGAAAGGAAGAAGTAAAACTGTCACTATTTGCAGATGACAGGATTTTATATATAGAAAACCCTAAAAAATCCATCAAAAAACTTCTAGGGGCTGGCCCGGTGGTACAAGCGGTTGGGTGCGCACACTCCACTGTGGCAGCCCAGGGTTCGCCGGTTCGGATCCCGGGCGCACACTGACGCACTGCTTGGCGAGCCATGCTGTGGCGGCATCCCATATAGAGTGGAGGAAGATGGGCGGGGATGTTTGCCCAGGGCCAGTCTTCCTCAGCAAAAAGAGGAGGAGGATTGGCAGATGTTAGCACAGGGCCGATCTCCTCACAAAAAAAAAAAACGGGAGGATTGGCATCGGATGTTAGCTCAGGGCTAGTTCTCCTCATGCGCGCGCACACACACACACACAAAACTTTTAGAAATAATAAATGAATACAGTAAAGTTGCAGGATACAAAAATCAGTTGCATTTCTATACACTAACAATGAAGTAGCAGAAAGAGAAATTAAGAATACAATCCCATTTACAATTGCAACAAAAAGAATAAAATCCCTAGGAATAAACTTAACCAAAGAGGTGAAAGATCTGTACCCTGAAAACTATATATAAAACATTGCTGAAAGAAACTGAAGAAGACACAAAGAAATGGAAAGATATCCCATGCTCTTGGATTGGAAGAATTAACATAGTTAAGATGTCCATACTTTCTAAAGCAATCTATAGATTCAATGCAATCCCTATCAAAGATCCAACAACATTTTTCACAGAAACAGAACAAAGAATCCTAAAATTTATATGGAACAACAAAAGAACCCAAATAACCAAAGAAGTCCTGAGAAAAAAGGAACAATGCTGGAGGCATCCCACTCTCTGATTTCAAAATATACTACAAAGTTATAGTAACCACAACAGCATGGTACTAGCACAAAAACAGATGCACAGATCAATGGAACAGACTCGAGAATCCAGAAATAAACCCACACACCTATGGACAGCTAATTTTGGACAATGGAGCCAAGAACATAAAACGGAGAAAGGGAAGTCTCTTCAGGAAATGCTGTTGGGAAAACTGGACAGCCAGATGCAAAAGAAGGAAAGTAGACCATTATCTTACACCACACACAAAAATTAACTCAAAATGGATTAAGGACTTGAATGTAAGACCTGAAACCTTGAAACTTCTAGAAGAAAACACAGGCGGTACACTCTTCGACATCCATCTTAGCAGCATCTCTTCAACTACCATCTCTGACCAGGCAAGGAAAACAACAGAAAAAATAAACAAAAGGGACTACATCAAACTAAAAAGCTTCTGCACAGCAAAGGAAACCATCAACAAAATGAAAACACAACCTAACAATTGGGAGAAAATATTTGCAAACCATATATCTAATAAGGGGTTAATATCCAAAATATAAAGAACTTATACATCTCAACAACAAAAAAACTAACCACCCAATTAAAAAATGGGCAAAAGATTTGAACAGACATTTCTCCAAAGAAGATATACAGATGGCCAACAGACACATGAAAAGATGTTCAACATCATTAACTATCAGGGAAATGCAAATCAAAACTACAATGAGATATCACCTCACGCCCGTGAGAATGGATATAATTAACAAAACAGGAACAACAATTGTTGGAGAGGATGTGGAGAGAAGGGAACTCTCATACGCTGCTGGTGGGAGTTCAAACTGGCGCAGCCGCTATGGAAAACAGTATGGAGATTCCTCAAAAAATTAAGAATGGAACTACCATACAATCCAGCTATTCCACTGCTGGTTATTTATCCAAAGAACGTGAAAACACCAATGCGTAAAGATACATGCACCCCTATGTTCACTGCAGCATTATTCACAATAGCCAAGAGTTGGAAGCAACCTCGATGCCCATCAAGGGATGAATGGATAAAGACGATGTGGTATATATACACAATGGAATACTACTCAGGCATAAGAAAGGATGAAATCCAGCCATTTGTGACAACATGGATGGACCTTGAGGGTATTATGCTAAGCGAAATAAGTCAGAGGGAAAAAGTCAAATACCACATGATCTCACTCATAAGTAGAAGATAAAAACAATAACAATCAATCACATAGAGACAGGTTGGATTGGTGGTTACCAGAGGGTAAGGGGGTAGGGAGGAGGGCAAAAGGGATGATTAGGCACTTGTGTGTGGTAATGGATTGTAACTGGTCTTTGGGTGGAGAACATGATGTAATCTATACAGAAATCGAAATATAATGATGTACAGCTGAAATTTATATAATGTTATAAACCAATGTTACTGCAAAAATAAATAAATAAAAATAAACTAACCTAGAACTGACACAGATGTTAGCATTAGTGGTAAATGACATTAGAAGTTATTACAGGGGCCAGCCTGGTGGCCTGGTGGTTAAGTTTGCATGCTTTGCTTCAGCAGCCCGGGGTTCCTGGGTTCAGATCCTGGGCAGAGACCTATGCACCACTCATCAAGCCATGATGTGGCGGCATCCCATATACAAAATGGAAGAGGATGGGCACAGATGTTAGCTCAGGGCCAATCCTCTTCAGCAATAAGAGAAGGATTGGCAGCAGATGTTAGCTCAGGGCTGATCTTCCTCACCAAAAGAAAAAAAAAGTTATTGTAAATGTATCCCTTATGTTCAAAAAGTTACATAAGAGACATGAAAGTATATAAAAGACCAAAATAAAACTTCTAGAGATGATAATGCCTGAGTTGAAAAATACACAGAATGCAAGATGGGATTAATGGCAGATTTGATATTGCAGAAGAAAAGATCAGTGACCTTGAAGATGTAACAGTACAAACTCTCCAAATTATATAAAGTAATAATTATTACAATGTATTTTTGGGTTTGTAACATATTTAGATATGATTTGTACAACAAAGCAGCCCAGAAAGGAAGAAGTAGATATAGAGCTATAGAAAGTCACGTTTCTACAGAAATATATATCTCACTGAAATTAAGTTAATATAAATCTTAAGTAGATTTTGATAAACTAAGATAAGGATATGGTAAACTCTCGAGTAACTACCTAGAAAATTACTCAAAAATATAGCGAGAAATTATTAAATAATTAAAATATTACAGTAGAAAATATCCACTTAATAAAAAGAAATCAGTAAAAAAAAGAAGAATATAGAAGTGTAAAAGACATGAGACACATATAAAATAAAGTAAAATGGTGGGGCCAGCGCACTGCTGTAGCGGTTACGTTCACACGATCTGCTTCGGTGGCCTGGGGTTTGGATCCCGGGTGTGCACCAACGCACTGCTTATAAAGCCATGCTGTGGCAGCATCCCATATAAAGCAGAGGAAGATGGCCATGGATGTTAGCCCAGGGCGAATCTTCCTCAGCAAAAAAAGAGGAGGATTGGCAACAGGTGTTAGCTCAGGGCTAATCTTTCTCAAAAAAACAAAAACAAAATAAGTAAATAAAGTAAAATGGCATCATAAATCCAATGTATCAACATTAACATTATTTACAAATGGATTAAATAAGTCAATCAAACCACAGACTGTCAGAGTGAAAACAAAACAAGATACATCTATGCTGTCTACAGTAGATACACCTGATATTCAATTACAAATAGATTAAAATTAAAAGGATGGAAAAGATATCTCAGGCAAATGGCAACCCTAAGAAAGCCGGAGTAGCTACACTGATAGCAGACAAAAGAGACTTTTTAAAAAATCCTAGTAAGATAAACAAGGACATTTTATAATGATAAAGCAGTTAATCCATGAGAAAAATAAAACAATTATAAACATATATGCACTTAATAACTGAACACTAAATACATGAGAACAAAATTGACAGAAATTAAGAGAGAAATGAACAACACAACAATAATAGTTGGAAATTTAAACACACCACTTTCAATAATGGATAGAACAAGTACACAAAAGATCAACAAAGAAAAAGACGACTTTAACAACACTGTAAGCCAACAGTATAAAACCTAAAAGACATTTATGGAACACTCCACCCAACCACGGCGAAACATACATTCTTCTCAAACACACATGGAGCATTCCTCAGAATAAACCACACGCTAGGCCATAAAACAAAACTCAATAAATTTAAAATGAGAGAAATAATACAAAGTATGTTCTTTTACCACAGTGGCATGAAATTAAAAATCAACTAATAACTGAAAGAAATTTAGGAAATTCACAAATGTGGAAATCAAATAACACACTTCTACATAACCAATGGATCAAAGAAGATATCAAAATGGAAATTAGAAAATATTTGAGATCAATGAAAATGAAGACACAGCATACCAAACTTTATGGGATGCTACTAAAAGAATACAGAGAGGGAAATTTATAGCTGTCATGCCTACATTAAAAAAGAAACATTTCAATTCAATTACCTAACCTTCCACCTTAAGCCAAAGGTAAAAGAGGAGCAAACTAAACCAAAAGCAAGAAGAAGGGAAAAGTAAAGACTAGAGTGAAAATTAACGAAACAAAGAAAAGAAAATAAACAATACATAATATTCACTAAATCAAATTTCGTCCTTTCAAAATCTACAAAACAGAAAAACCTTCAACTGGACTCACTTAAAAAAACACAGAGAGAGGTAGAGAGAGAAGACTCAAATTACTAGGATCAGCTGTGAAAGAGAGGATATTATAACTCACCATACAGAAATAGAGAGAATTATAAAAGAATACTATGAACAATTATACGCCAATAATTAGACAACTTAGATAAAACAGACAAATTCATAGAAAGATACAAACTACTAAAGCTGATTCAAGAAGTAGACAATCTGAATATACCTATAACAAGTCAGAAGATTGAATCGGTTATCAAAATTACCCACAAATGAGGGTCCAGTGAGGGTCACCAGGCCCAAATCCCCTCACTGGTGAATTCTACCAAATATTTAAAGAAGAATAAAGGAGAAGAGGAAGGAACAATACCACATCATTTCATGAGGCCAGGTTTATTCAGATACCAAAAACAAGACAAAGATATACAAGAAAAGAAAATTACAGGCTAATTATCTCTTACAAACATAAAAACAGAAATCCTCAACAAAATATAGCAAATCAAATCCAGCAACGTATAGAAAGAATTATACACCATGACTAAATGGAACTGATTCCAGGAATGCAAGGTTGGTTTACATTCAAAAACTCAATTAATGTAATACACCATATTATTATAAGCACACCCCTCCATAGGACAATGAGAATATGGAGATCAGTGTGTTCTGATCCTTCTCTGCTTATGAATAGTCCCTGATATATTTTACATCTTGCACCATGTGGCACTGTAGCACATGTGCCTGTGTCCCTTTGAATCACATCTGGGTTATGTATTGAGGGGCTTCACCAGGATTATTCTGACTCCGGCTACACCATGGACTAATCCCTATCCTGATATAACAAAAGAGCAGTGAACACTTACAGCCTAAGGACTGAAAAGGGGGCAGCATCAGGCTGTTCTACATTTGTGAGCAAGAACATAACTGCAAGACAGCAGGTATTCCAGCTGCCAGCAGAAAATATGATTGGTTTTAAGGAGAAAGGGGTTTGTTTTGGTTTTGGGAGGACCAGACTCAGAGGAGTATAAGAGCATAACGGTTACAGCTGGAGGAAGTCATCTCATGCAAGTTGAGAAGGCGTCAATAACACAGAGTCCCGGGCTTTTTCTTCTCTCTCTCTCCATCCTCCCTGCACCTGGTCCAGCAGTGATGGAAGCAATATGGAGCTCACAGCCTCAAGGGAGCAATGGAGGTCCAGCATCACCTGCAAAGGTAATGAGGAACCAGGACTTGCCCTTTAGATAAAAGAGGGAAATAACTGTCCCAAAACCTTTAGAGGAGGGCTGGTCCAGGTACAGGGTGTGTCCGGTTCTGTAGTTCTTCTATATTCACCCTGCCAACTAGAGCAGAAGCTTGAGGCAGCATATAATAATAGCATCACTGCCTCCTCCACAGGTTTCTAAATGTCCAGTGACTGTGTCCTTAGTGGGACCTGAATGGAAAATTGGTAAAGCGAAAGGCAGAAGAGATACGCCTGTTAAAATTATGGATATGCATCAGAAGAATATCTTTTGTGGGTTACGGGAAACACAAGAGATACAGAAACAAGTTAATATCATGTGGAAGCCCTTAGCCAAGTTCAGAATGTGGAACATTTTACAGGACAATGGACCTGGTTTCTCAAAAAAATCGAAGGCTTGAACAAAAAACCAAAGGTGTGGTAGATGGTACGTTACAGAAGAAGAGAGACTAGAGAGAGATAACAACCAAATGTGTGCGGACCTTGTCTGGACACTACTTCAAACAAACCAACTGAAAAAGATACCCTGAAGACACCAAGGGACATTTGAATATTCACTGAGTATTAAGTAAAATTAGGCAATTACTGATAACTTTGTTAGGTGTGATAATAGAATGGTGGCTATGTTAAAAAAACAACCATCATCAGTAAGAGATGAATAATGAAGTATTTAACTGTGAAATTATATGCATAGGATTTGCTTTTAATATACTTTAGGAAAGATGAGTGGGAGGAATAGATGAAACATGATGATGAAATGTTGATAATTGTTGAAGCTCATGATGGGTAATGAGGATTCATTATACAATTCTCTCTACTACTTGTGCATTTGAAATTTTCCATAATAAAAATAATTTGAAAAAGAAACATGCAGGCCAGCCCCATGGCTTAGCAGTTAAGTGCATGTGCTCCGCTACTGGCGGCCCGGGTTCGGATCCCGGGCATGCACTGACACACCGCTTCTCCAGCACACCGCTTCTCCAGCCATGCTGAGGCCGCGTCCCACATATAGCAACTAGAAGGATGTGCAACTATGACATACAACTACCTACTGGGGCTTCGGGGGGGGTGGGAAATGGAGGAAGATTGGCAATAGATGTTAGCTCAGAGCCGGTCTTCCTCAGCAAAAAGAGGAGGATTAGCATGGATGTTAGCTCAGGGCTGATCTTCCTCACAAAAAAAAAAAGAAACATGGGATAAGTACAAGAAGACACTGTTTAAAGCATTAAAAGTGGCTGCTTATATGAAATAAAAATCCCAGGTGAGGAGTGGTGGGGCAGGGAATTATCTCTGTCTGTGAAAGTTAACAGTTCATCTGAATTGTGTCCCACCCCCAAATTCATATATTGAAAACTTAACCCCCAGTGTGATTGATGATATTTGGAGATGGGGCCATTGGGAGGTAGCGTTCTGTAAGAACACAAGCGTGGGGTGCCCATGATGGGATTAGTGCCCTTATAAAAGAGACACCAGAGAGCTTCCTCTCTCCACCATGTGAGTACACAGTGAGAAAGCACCATCTGCACGCCTGGAAGAGAGCTCTCACCAGAATCTGACCATGCTGGCACTTGATCTCGGACTTCCAGCCTCCAGAACTGTTAGAAAATAAGTGTTTGTTGTTTAAGCCAAAGAAAAGTTTACAGTTAATTATAAGTTTGGTAGTACTATTTTACAACGGTATCTGATGAGAATGAAAATAAAGTGCACACTAAGCCTCATTTGTGCTGGGCACTGGAGATACAGGGAGGGAGCCCACAGTCCTCTGGGGAAGAAGCTGGTTACAGTACAGTGTGAAAACAGGTGCCATACAGTGAGGTCTCCAGGTGCAATTGTGCGGAAAGTTGCCTTCTAGGGAGGTGCTTCACATGACATGTGGAGGTGCCCTAGAGGAGGTGGTGTTGGGAGGGAGAAAGGATGGCATCCCACATTGAAGAACTGGCAGTTTAAACTCAGGATGATGTCAACACTGAGATTCTGGAATCACATTCTGCAATTGGCCCTATATAAAACTTACCTTCTTTATGTCCTCCAAATGTGGTCCTAAATTCAATTTCTATGTCTTCCTTGGTCTGAGTCTTAATCCTAAAATTTGTCCTCTTCCCAGGTTAAAAGTTTCTATTATTCCTATCCTTTGAAATAGCCTCTCCATAGCCTGAAATTTCCCACCATTCTCAAAGACCACATTTAGGAGGAAATCCAGAAACCCTGCATCCCAGAATGAAAGGCTGAGGGCCACGGCGTGCCAATCCAATTCTAAAAGAACCCATCTGCCTCCTGTGCTCTAAGATCCTGATGAAATGCCCAGCACCCCTGCGGGAATCCACCTGTCTTCATACAGGATAACATGCCCTAGGAATTGTGTATAATAAAGGCTTCAGAGACATTACACTGGAAATCCATTCACCTTTGAGCATTTCAATATTAATTGTATGATCTGTATGTGAACAATGAGGTCCCTGCTAAGGCTCACCAAGTCAGGAATAAAGCAGGAAAACATGGATGTCTGCCTGCTGGACTCGCAGGCTACACTTCATGCAGGACCATCACCTTAACTCAACATCAACCAGGAAACTCTCTTCTCCTGAGAATCAGTAATCACCATTGAGTATTTGCTGCTCCTCTCCCTGACCCAACAAATCCAATGATAGATCATATCTTTGATAGCATCTGCTAGGTGACGGAAAGAAATGTTCATGACATGTAAACACGGCCACATTGTCATCATTTTATTGACACATGAGATATCTATTACCCCAAGGAGGGCTTACAAAGAAGAATATTAGTCAGAAAACCATAACATCTTTTTGTCAGCATCCATTCACCTAAACTAAGGTAGATCTCAAGGTAGATCTCTATCTGTCAGAAGGAAGGTTTTCATTCCCTCAGAGTTTTCAAACACTGAAGATTCCTAAAAGTTTAACTAAAAATGCTGAACATATTATACGTATGAAGCAAAGTTATACTACCTCCTTCAGGGTGTCAGTTCTCATCTACTTGGTTAAACATGGGAAGGGGCTTTAAAATATCTCACTGGAAGCCTGAATTCTATTTACAAGGTCTGAATAATCTCTGGAGTTTATAAGATTCCTGAGTCAAGGGGCACAATTGTGGATAGTTTGCTCACTCAGATATCAAAGCCTAGGAAACAGCTGACATTTAGAACTTTAAAAAGCCATCTATTTGTCTGACTTTATCCTGAGCTTGCTCCAGAGGTAAGCCTGGGTGTTGTTTGCAGGGGAAGAGGGATAAAGGGAGGGGCAGCTCTTCTTTCTTTTTGCTAAACAGAGAGCAATGCTCAGTCCAGGGAGTCTGGGGCTATATTCTCCACTTGAGAAAAAAGCTTTGAGTGTCCATTACTGATTTGGCTCAGGAAGCACATTTAAAGCAAGACTCGCAAGTCTTTGGGACAACAATACTGCATCAGCTCCTGGATTGTAAAGGGCTTATTTTTTCACATCTCTGAAATTGTAAGTTTTGGAAGATTACTGCAGGATGCCACCACAGAGACAAAGTTGTTCCTCGGCTGATGCTGCCTGTGCATGTCTGAAGGTGGCCAGTAACGGGCAGGAACTATTTATCTGTCACCTCAGCTGATTCCTTGCATTGGAAGCAGTACATGCAATTGCATTTAACCTAGGTTTGATTCATAACTGCCACTTAAAAGGTCTGGAGTGATTGTAGTATAACTGAATATTGGTTATCAGGTATGCAGAGGAGACTGAAATCACAAAGAATAAAACTCTGTAAGTAAATTGATTATTTATCATGAGCAGAATGGCTGCCCTTTTGTACTTTGTCATGAAGCAACATTCAGGTACAATAGAGGACCCAATCAGGGAAGAGAGCTGAATTTAGAGAAAGTCCCCTTCCATCTTTCTCCTTGAAACAGGGGTAAAACTGTTGTTTATCATATGCCTTGTAACGTATTAAGGGCAGAAGAAGCTACCATTTTCTAGAACTGCTTATATATGTGTTAAATCAGCAGAGTTTAATTTGACCAATTTGTGACATAAACAGGTCATCAATAGTTTCCAGTTCACTGTTTCAAAGAAACTATTTCAATTACATTTGTGACTTTGGATAAGTTACTTTCTCCCTCAGGACCTCAGTTTCCTTATGCGTGAACTGTGGTTTAGTAAAAGTAACTATGATGTCTCAGGGGTTGGGAATTAAATGAGCTGATATTTCAAAGCCCTTGAAACAGTGGCTGGCACACAGTAAGTGCTGTACCAGTGTTTGCTGTTATTGTTAATCTTATTACTGCAGTATGTACATGAAATTAGAGAAAACAAAATGAGAAATTTTAACCAGACAGACAATTCAGAAGGAATCTCGTCTTTCTATACGCTTTCAAAGTACACAGGTGACCCTGAAAGTGGTAAAATGACCAAGGACACAAACAAGTTCTGAGAGCAGTGTGTGGCAGCAGGTGTCTCAGTGATGCTGTGCTAAACCACCTGTGGCCAAAGCAATTCAGAAAATGCCCAGACTCTTTAGATTTCTCAAACTATGAAACCTTAAAATTTGGGTATTGATGGAAACATATTATATAATTGGATGGGTAAATGTATGGTATGTCAACCAGTCAAAACACTGCATACATTTAATGTAGATTTAATTTATCCCTTCAAAGCTATTAATAAACTAATAGTGCAGCTTAGAAGTGATGAAAGAGCCGACATATTCTGAAGATTTTCCAGGTGCCAGATGCTGGCACTTCACATTATTCTATATCTAATCCCTATAATAGCTCAAAGCTCATTTGAGGGATGAGGACACTGGGGATTGGAAGGGTTAATATAAGTAATACGGCTACCCTGCTAGTCATTGTAGCTGAGTGGTAGAGAGAACATTAAATTCTGCTGGCCCTCATTAAGAAACAAACAATATTTGCATTATTGTGGCAAGATTCTTTCAGTCACAAGTGAACATTTTCAGGGGAAGAGATTTAATATGTTGATTTACCTGGGAGGGCCTAATGTTGAGGCTGACTTAAGACACAAATGGATCCAGGGACTCAACCTTGTCATCAGATTCTCTGTCTGTCTCTGTTTCTCTCTCTCTCTCTCTTCCTAAGGAAGACAGCCAATATCAGCTCCAATCCCCCTCACATTATCCCACCTTAACAACTTCAGCAAAAAGATAAACATCTTTCTTGCAGTGTCCATACGTAAAGCACAAGGGAAGATTACCCTTGGACCAATCCCTGTTGCTAGGTGGATGTGGTACAATGTGGTACACCCTGATTGCTTAGTCATGTGTCACGTGATTCTCTCATCCTGTGGTGCACAATACTTCCTAAGATATTAAAGGTTGTGCTGATTATCAAACCACATAACTATTAAACAAAAAGACCTATGTAAATTTTCTGGACTGTGAGAAATGAGAGACAACATTAACTATTAGAACTGCTGGCATTCTTTTCACTTCCTTACTTCTTTATGTTTCCACCTAAAAGATCCAACTTTTTTTTTTTTTCTGAGGAGGACTAGCCCTGAGCTAACATCTGATGCCAATCCTCCCCTTTTTTCTTGAGGAAGACTGGCCCTGGGCTAACATCCGTGCCCATCTTCCTCTACTCCATATGGGATGCTGCCACAGCATAGCTTAACAAGCGGTGTGTCAGTGCGCACCCAGGATCCAAACCCACGAACCCCGGGCCGCCACAGCAGAGCGCACGTACTTAACTGCAGCGCCACCAGGCCAGCCCCTAGAAGTTCCAACTTTTAATCCCAAAATTACTTGGAAGACTGGGTCACCTTTCTAGGGTCATAATTTTGATGCAAATTCCTGTGGGGTGAGCACCAAATCCCTTTGACCAGAGCTCTGTATTTATTCTAGTCTCTACATTCCTAGCCACAGCCCTGTACAAGGCCACGCATTCAGGTGGTTCCCAAAGTCACCCTGCTGTTGGCAGACTCTAAGATTCCCCCAATGTTCCCATCCTCTGGTATTCCAGCCCTTGTGTAACCCACCCTTGGAAACTAAGGTGGACCTAGTGACTTGCTGGTAACAATAGAAGGTAAAGTGATGCAATATATATTTTGGGATCACCACAGGACAGGATATGAGGGACCTGGTGTCAACTGTGTCAAGGTTGGCTGTCCAAACCAGTCTGGGGAAGCACAGACTCCTCATGGAATCCAATGACAAATGGCCCTGCATTCCTTTTCTACCTGAGGAGTTGCTCCTCTAGATGTCAACCTCCACAGTCGCCACCATCAGACAGGATGAGGAGGAGGAAGAGATCACTCGCAGTGATTCTGATCCTGGCTGGAATGACCTAGGGATCCCTATTTAAAAAGGACAAGAAGAGGCCAGCCCTGTGGCTTGGTGGTTAAGTGCGCGCGCTGCAATGCTGGTGGCCCGGGTTCGGATCCCGGGTGCGCATCGAAGCGCCACTTCTCCGTCCATCCTGAGGCCGAGTCCCACATACAGCAACTAGAAGGATGTGCAGCTATGACATACAACTATCTACTGGGGCTTTGGGGGGAAAAAATAAAATAAATAAAATCTTTAAAAAAAAAAAAAAAAAAACCAAAAAAAAAAAAAAAAAAAAAAAAAAAGGACAAGAAGAGAAGTGAAGAAACAAAGACTCCCACATCTAACACCTCTTGAGCCCAACACTCCTCAAAATCAGGTCCACGTGGCTAGAAAGATGAGGGAGGTAACAGTCTCCAGTCTCCCTGTGCTGTCCCCTGTGGCCTAGAACCCTTTCTCCAATTTAGAGTAAAGTACCAGGAAGCCCACAGTGGTGAACACTGTAAATACATCCTAGCTCAGCTCCAGAACAGATCACCAGGGCCACCCACTCCTGGGAAGCCCTATTCTCTCTAAATGTATTAGTTCAGCTGAGTGTAACAGAAACCAAATAACAGTGGTCTAAACAGGATGAAGCTTGTATGTGTCCCCCATGACAGTGAGGCAGGCAGTCCAGGGCTGCTAGGGTGACTATGCACCACGAGGGTGTCTGGGCATCCAGGTTCCTATGATCTTCCTTCTCTGCTGTTCGGGGGAGGGTGCCCTCATTGGCAGGACCTGAGGTACCTAAGACCATGTCTATGTTCCATGAGAAGGGCAGGGAAAGCATGGAATGAGGTAAAGTTTCCTCCCGTTAAGGACAAAACCTACAAGTTCACATCTGCTCCATCTGATTGGCCAGAACTTAGTCGGACTAACATAACTCTTGAGGGAGGCTGAAGAATATATGCAGTTTTTAATCTGGGTGATCATGTGCCCAGATAAAACTCTATTACCATGAAATAAAGATGATTTATGCTATACTTAGTAAATTTTTAAAAATCAGGAGTGACAGGGGCCAGCCCAGTGGCATAGCAGTTAAGTTTGCGTGCTCCGCTTCGGCAGCCTGGGGTTCCCAGGTTCTGATCCCGGGCAGGGAACTACGCATCGCTTATCAAGCCATGCTGTGGCAGCATCCCATATAAAGTAGAGGAAGATGGGCATGGATGTTGGCCCAGGGCCAACCTTCCTCAGCAAAAAAGAGGAGGATTGGCAACAGATGTTAGTTCAGGGCTAACCTTCTTCAAAAAAAAAAAGAAAAAAAAATCAGGAGTGACAGAGTTGTCATTATCAATATCTTAAACTGAACCAGTTTATATGTAAAAATAGAATGATCTCAGAATATAGTGTTAATTGATAACATAGATGCCGATAGAACATGTATTGAAATACCACCTGATAAAAAGGGAAACATCTCCCCATAAGACTGTGGAAACTGGTAACAGTGGTTATGTCCAGGGAGAGAATTTGGAAGAATTGTGGATGAGACAGAGGATGGAAACTTACTTTTCACTGTAAACCCTTTTAAGTTTTATGATTTCTTAAAACCTTGCGCACGTATTACCCATTCAAAATAAATTTTGAATTACCAAAGAAAAACCCACATTCATTTAGCAAACATTTATTAGGCAGTTACTATAGGGCAGGCTCTCTGCTAGGCTCAGTGAGGGAAACATCAAGGAATTCACAATGGAGTTGAATAACCTGGTAAATGCAACGTTATTATTAGTAGTTGGGAAACAGCTTCCAAGGAGGAATCAATGTCTAGACTGAGACATGGCAGATAAATAGACTTAATCCAAGTAAGTGGGTAAAGGAAGCCTTTTAGGGAAACAGCATCACAAACAAAGGCTGAGAGAGAGAGAGAGAGAACACTTGGGGCGTGGGGAGGAACTGTTAGCAGTTCGGCATGAAGATTAGAGAGAGAAGAGCACAGTGACGAAAAGTGAGAGTGGAGTGGTGACCATGCTCCAGATCATGAGGCCATCTCAGCTTGAGGAGAATCTTGGCTTTTTACCCAAGAACAACACACAGCATATGGTGGCACTGAAGCCAGGGAGAACCCTGATCAGGTCCGCATTTTGGAAGAATCTCTTGTTGAAGTGTGAGAATAAACTGAGAGACACTAGACTGGATACATGGAGAAGTGGGGTGAGCAGGGAAAACCTTTTCAGAAACAACAGTGAGAATATTAGGATGCAGGAAAAGGGCTGAAAGGACCAGAGAGTGCTATGTGTAAGATCAAGTGCTTGTCATGGGAGCAGGAGCATGTGAAAATGCAGTGGACAAGAGAGGTCCCCAAATGGTCAGCACCCCACCTAGAAAAATGATGTAAAATAAGGGGTTTACGCCTGTAGCTTAAGGAGTGGGGGGGTTTATAAGTCATTGGGGGATCAGGGAGCAGGTGGGAGGGAGTTCAATTTAGTTGAATTTTCCAAACACTTACAGAGTTCCTACTATGCAGCAGGTATTGTGCCACCTGCTGGGGACATAAAGAAGACAAAGGTACATCCCTCTGTGACCTAAATGTCTCGTCCTGATGAGGAACCATGCCAATCCATGACCTTCCAGGAGCCCCACTGATTTTGTCTTGTCCCTGTGTGGGAAGCGAGCTGAGACATGGAGAGGAAACTTCACCTATTTGGTCAGAACATTAGTGGGAAGTTTCATTAGAGAACACCCATTTCCTAATGTGACTGACCAATCAAACAAGAGAAATAAAATCACAACGAAATCACCTGGATGAAGGAGAAGAAACCAACAAAGTGGAATCACAAGAAATGACTTTATGGGTCCTGTATGAAAGCCAGCTGGAAGAAACAGTGGGACCCAGGATTTGCCTGGCAGGATGACACATGGAAGAAAAAACCTCTTCAGTTTAGTGATGGCACTTTCCTAGAGATGCATGAGCTCTGAAAGTAAAGGGGGAATTATTCAGAGAGGAAGCACCCTCAGGTTCACATAAACTCAAGAAAAACCTTTCCAATGACGATATGATTCTTACAGCAGGATGGTGCTTTAACAAACAAGCTCAGCTCTGCAGATGATCGTGTTCATCGTGGGACCCGGGTATAGTGCTCTTGTTCAGTGACTGTCCAGCCTGTGTGTGAACACAGCCAGTGCAGAGGCCTCACTACCTTCAGTTCCTGCTTTCTCTGACCTGGAACATCCCTGTGAAGACAGATTCTAAGATGGTGCCTAGTGATCCCCACGTCCTGGGATTCACACCCTTGTGGAATCTCCTCCCATTGAGTGTGGGAGGGACCTGTGACTAACTTCTAAGCAACACAATACGGAAATGGTGATGTCACTTCTGTGATTAGATCACATAAGATTGTGACTTACATCTTACTTGTCTCTGTCTACTGTCTTTTCTGCTTGCAAGCTCTGATGAACCAAGCAGCTGTGTTGGAAAGGCCCACATGGCAGGGAACAGAGGCCTCCAGACTAACAGCCCACAAGGAACTACTCTCACTCCTCTTCCCTAGGGCAGCCCTTCCCTTTCTTGAAGACAGACATCCTGCTTTCTCTTTACCAGCATAAATGTCAAGTTGTCTTACTGTCCTAGTTGCTTTCCTCTCACCATCCAGGAGGCTCCAGTGGGGAGCAGCAGGCAGGGTGGGAGGAAGTGTCCACGAGCAGGGATGTGGCTAGTCCTCTCCTCACGTTTTCACTTTGGAGAGCACATGTTACCAGCAAGTCAGCTGGAAGAGGAGAAATCAGGGGCAGCAGGGATCAGAAGGAGGTAAGTGAATATCTCTCTCTCCGAGGGCCATGTGGGGCTGTGCTTTTGGGCTGTGAAATAAAACAGTGAGGAATAAACTCTGCATGGCCACTGCTGATCTTTACCCCTTCAGCATTCTGGATAGCCCACCTCACACCCCAAATGCAAACACCATTGATTTCCTGCAACCTAGAAGTGACCCTCCTCTCCTGTCACCTTCAGCAAACACACTCCATCAGCCAACAGAACCAACTCTCCTGTCACTTCCAACCCCATGGTCTCACCCATAGGGACTGTGAGAAATGCAACAGACTCCCAACCAGTCTCAGTGCCTGGAGGGGAAGGGAAGGTGTCAGAGCCACAGGAGAAGACAACCCTTAACGAGGCAGGTGTACAGTGTACACGGGTCAACATAACAGAGTGGGAACTTGGGCTCAGTAGTCAGACTGTTTTCTTAGAGTCACGGCTCAGCCAGTTGAAAGTCATTTAACCTTTCAATGGCCTCAGTTTCCTCGTCTGTAAATGTGGTTGGTAGCTGTCCCTATCTCACAGGAATCTTATGAGGTTTAAATGATTTTATTCATGTAAACCCCTTACTATCTTAGTAACAATAATAAGGACTTTTATTAAAGTGGAATCTGGAAAGGGAGCGGGACCCACCTATTTACCTCCTATTTCCTTCTTTCATGTGATGAGGACCAGTTCTCCCAACACTCATCATCCTGAGCCTCCTCTTACTTGCCTGTTGATGGAGAGCTGCTTTGTCCCTTACAACCTGTGGGCTGGGGATGGGGAAAAACAGGAAAGGCCAGGGTGGGGCCAAGGATGAGGAGGTCACAGAGCAACGCACACACATACACAAACATCCATAAATGCTTATATACACACACACCCTCACACAACCCATACACACACCCATACATGCTTATATACAAACACACGTATATACACACTCACACACACAAAAATACCCACATGCGTTTATTTATATGCGCACATGAATCCACACACACACACACACACATATGCACATCATACACTCCCTTCATATTTGGAGCCTGGCTTAACCTCACTTAATCTCTTATAAGAATTCTAGGATATGGAGGGAGAAGGACCCTAGGAAATTTGCCCTACAAGAAACAAACCCACTCCCTAAGCACTCTGGTATTTTCTGGCCTCATGTGGCCCTGCTCCTGGAACCCTGATAGATGAGCAGGGGACAAGGTCCTGGAGTCCAGAGACCACCACATGCACTGGCCCACCTGGGAATTGGGGCTCTGAGAGTCCCGCTCTAGCCTCCTACCTCACCTATAACTTCTCAGCCTGCTCTCCCACAGCTAGGGTTCCCTCCCGGGCTTTGCTGCACAACAGGATGTCTGCACATTGGCTCCAGAAGTAGCAGGGACAGGAGGTGCTACTGAACCCCTTGGGGTGAGACACTCTTAGATCAGAATGAGGAAACCCAGATCCTCTTCCCCACCTGAGCTCTTGTTCCTCCAGAACACAACTCTTGTGACCCCAGATCCAATGAACACAGCTCCCAGGCAATCCAGCAGGGAAATGCTTCCTCATTTGGGATCATGGGCTGAGAGGTGGCTCTGAGATGGGAAGGGATGTTTAGGGGCACTGATCTCACATCTGAGCCCTGACCCAGCTGAAGCTGCCCAGAGGGCTCCTGCTTTCCCTAAGAAGAGGTTCTGTCCCTCATCTTCCTCCTTACTCTATGCCAGGGTGACAGACTCGGGCAGCCCCTCATGCTGCACATGGCACCTGCATCTCTGTTCCTCCCCAGAAGGTACCACACAGCCGCCCACTTCTGGAAAGTCCCATCCCCCACAGGCCTGGTGTCCACAAGCTCCGTGTCCTGGGTCAGGTCCTCTCCAACACGCTGCCAGGTCAGGGTGGTCTCCACCGGATAGAAAGCCCAGCACCTCAGGGTGACCCCCTGTTGAGGTGCTGGGTCACGTGTGTTCTGGGAGGCTCTGTGGTAGACAAAGCAGGGAGGCTCAGGCAAAGGCTTGTTGAATAGCATCTACTCCAAAGACCAAGATGCCCTAACTCTTGATGGTTTGGCTGCCAACCAGGGCAAGGCAGGGAGAGTCCTCAATCAGGGGGTAGATGGAACCACAACTAAGCTAAGCAGGGTCCAAGACAAGGGCATGGGAACCCAGTCCAACACTCTCCTCCAGGGTAAGAGCCTCTTCAAAGACTCTCCACTGCCTTATCAAGCCATTGGTCAATGCTTCTAGACAAATGTTTATAGGTACTCACATGTATGTATCTAGTAGCAAAGGGCTAGAAGTGTCAAAAACCTCCAGTGCCTAGGAACTAGGCCTGTGCTCTCCTGAATAGTTTCACTCCAGGGTGGGCCTAAGAAGAATGGGTGGGTCAGATGACACTGTCTGGGAGACTCAAGATGGGAGGCTCCCCAAATCCACATCTCTGGCTTGTGGGGAAGCCATCCTCAGCACCGGGGCCCCTCCCATCCCACACTAGATAGCCTACACTTCTATGCTAGATCAGCTCTGGAGGAGACCCCCACCCACACTCCGGAGAAAGAACTGGCCCTAGCTGGGGATGGTGAAAGAGCTGAGTGGGTGGGCTATGGGAAGTCATTACCAGTGTGGTCCAAGCTCTCCCCTCTAAACTCCAAGTACCTCCACAGCCACAGGATGCACTCCTTCTCCAAATAAATCTTGTCTATGAAGTTCCCACTGGCCTCTCACTTTTGTTTGGTGTAGCGGGGCAATGAATGAGACCGCCATGTATTGCAGAGAGTCCATATCCAAACTCACGTAGTTGTCACCATCATAGCCATAACTGCCAGTGCCAGGTGATCCCACTGTCCTCCTGGAGCTCACAGCCACAGGCGAATTGGAGGGTGTGGGGGCAGAGTCATTAAGGGCAGAGTACACCTCCAAGGACTCTCTATCAATGGTCCCTGCTCCCCCACCCCACCCCATCCCACCTTATCTCTTGGCTTCTCCTTAGGTGACATTCACACTCTACACACAGTAGTTTTTCCACTGATAGTGATCTCCTTTACCTGTTGTCAGCTCTGCAGTAAGGAGTGGTCTACAATTGGTTCCAGGAAGTATTGAGAAAGCATTGGATGGGGAGTGATAGACTTGGGTTTTGCCATGAACTGTGTCACGTGGACAAGTTATTCAATCTCCACGGTTCTAAGTTTATCTTGTGTAAATGAGAGGCTTAGACTATGACCACACAGGTCTCCTTCTCCTTCTGTGCCAAAAGTCTCAGATTCTAAGTGCAAGTTTGTGAAAACAGAATTGCAGTACACAGCATTAACATAAGAGGGCACAACGTGCTCAGTATAGTTTTCCTTGAGTGCTATGTACTGAATTATGTCCCCCGAAAATTCATATGTTGAAGCCCTAATGTCCAATGCGACTATATTTGGAGATAGGGCTTGAAGGAAGTAATTAAGGTTAAATAAAGTCATAATGGTGAAGCCCTAAACCAATATGACCGATGGACACATAAGAATAGGAAGAGACAGAGATCTCTCTTTCTCTCTACATACACACACTGAGGAAAGGCCATGTGAGGACATAGCAAGACGATGGCCATCTGCTAGCCAGGAAGAGAGCCCTCACCAGAAACTGAACCCTTCTGGACCTTGTTCTTAGATTTTACAGGCTTTAGAATTGTCAGAAAATAAATTTCTGTTGTTTAAGTCATGCAGTCTGTGGTATTTTGTTATGGCAGCTTGAGCAGACTAATACATTGAAGTACTCAGGAATGCAAACAACATCGACAAGCCCAAACTTCCCCTGGAAAATTCTTGAATGAATTTCAAAGTCAAATATAAATAATCCTGGTACTGCCCCAATCTGGATTAACCATATCCTCCTCTGGGCTCCCACAGTCTACCAGCTCAAGCTCCTAATCCAACACTTACACACTCTACCAGATTCTATTACCTTCTTATGCTGTAAGCCCTGAGAACGTGGGGACTATGTTGGTGCCTATAATATAACGACCTAGCAAACCTTTGTTGAATTCATGCTCCTATAAGGATCAACTGATAATAGCAGGCTCACTATTCAGCTTTAATTCTACCTCTCACTGGTTTATGCCTTGATTTGGCATTCAAGGCTCTTCACAAACTTGTTTCAATAGTGCCAAGAAGATGAGAGATATCTATAAAGATTATTGAACTGCATTTGATCCCCTGAATTCACTGTGCCAAATCTTATCCCACACATTGCTAAAATCTAAGTCCTGCCTGCTTGAAATACATTTCTTTATTTTATTCCTTGACCCAAATAATACACATCTATCCGATTCTATCCAAAGTCCTACCTCATTCATGAAACTCTCCCTATCCACCGGAGTGTCTCACCTATGAACTTTGGTAAACTATTTTCTCTGCTTCTCATCTGACATTTAAGTAGGTTCTGGTCTTTGACATCACTTGGTATGGATCAAAGGGTAAATAAACTGCTCCCATAAGTATCAATGACTCCCCATATTAATTATAAGTTCTTAGGGGACAAACACCAGGTTATACTTACATGGTTCTCCACCTCCAGCACCCAAAAGATACATGCTAAGTTTACCTTCATGACCAGTGAAACTGGTGAAATAATGAATTAATGGCAAACAGACTCCACTCCCCATGTGACCAGACTGGGCCAGCCTTCACTCTCAAGTGGTAAATTATACACGCTCACCTGCCCCACCCAACCCTATGGGAACAGCTATCAAGAGGCTTCCCATCCCTAGGGATTGGGGTGAGGTAGTGAGCATTGCCACCCTCTACTTTCTCCTAGGCATCAACCTACTTGATTTCGTGAGTGCTCTTTCTTCAGTCCATGCTTCACTGTTTGATTGTGCTATGACTGCACGTATCTCATATTTAAGTGGAAATTTTCATCTGACTTGTGAAGGTCTTAGAATCATCATCAAAGTAACTCGGCTCCTCCATCAACCACTGAACACACGACTTTGCCTTCATTTCCTCACTGTCATCGTGGAAGAAGGGTTGGTCATCCACGAAGCCAAGGCAATAAACACGGGGACTCCTGGACCTGGCTCAGACACAGCAGGGTAGAAATACTGCAGAGAGTGGGATTCTGAGATAGGAATCAAAGAATATATATCACAGTGAACTCTAGTATTTATTGAAGGAGGATCCAGTTCACAAAGTGATGGGGAATCAGTGTGTATGTCTGTGTGCATCTAACGGGAGAGACAGGACACACAACATAAAACAATACAAAGACAACTGTACAACAACCCCCTGCACAAGTAAATTCAAATCCCACACAGAAATGCACTGAGAGAATTCAGAGAAACAAAAAGAAATGTTACTGCAGCTTGTAACATCAGCATCACGGCAGAGTGACTTGTTCCCTCAGTCTCTCCCCTTTAACTTACAACTAAATGGACGTTCATTAACCAGCAGAGGATTCCCTACACAGCACAACAGGACTTCTGAGAGATCCACACAGCCATACATTTGAAGGTAGGAGCTGTGCAGGACTGTAGGAGGAGGCGGGAAAAGCCCGGCCTGTGCAAATGCTTGCGGAGTTGCAGCCCGGCCAGCAGGAGCACCCAACATGCCACAGTGGCCCCGCCTGTGGGAGCACTCTGCACTGAGTGACAATTGCTCAGCCACCACATGGGCATCCCTCCCCTGTAGCACAGCACAGGTAAGAAGCCACCCCGCCTGCTCAGAAGGCGGTCTCACCCGCAGAGCACAGCAGCCCAAGGGATCTATCAAGTGGTGGCTCAGCCCCTGTATGGGCACCACCCACCCTTAGTGTGGTACAGGCGAGAAGGCGCGCCATGTGCTCAGAAGGTACCCTCACCCACGGAGCACAGCACCCCGAGGGATCCAACGAGTAGCGACTCAGACCCACATAGGCGCAGCTCCCACCCAGTGCACAGCGGCTCTGCTGGTACCCTGCCAAGCACAGGGGCCCTGCCTACGGTGCCTGACCCACCCACCCAGCACAGAGGCCCTGACCACGTGAGCACAACCTGCAGAGCAGCTGCGGCCAGCCAGAGTGAATGCAGAGTAGCCCTACCCATACAACTTCCAGCAAACACGGCGGGATCAGAAAACACAGCTCCTGTCCACCCCAGCAGTGGCAGGTGGAATTTGTGACCTGATACTACCACAAATGTGCTGGCAAAGGATCACTTCTTCAAACACAATGAAGAACTATATTAACACTTCAGAGGAGAAGGAAAATGGCAAGTCTCCAAACCAATCCTGAAGTCACAGAAATTTACAATCTAAATGACAGAGAATTCAAAATAGTTGTGATAAACTCAACGAGTTACAAAAAAACTCAGAAAGACAGTTCAGTGAACTCAGGAATAAAATTCATGAACAGAAGGAATACTTTACCAAAGAGATAGAAACTTTGAAAAAAAAACAAAACAGAAATTCTGGATCTAAAGAACACAATTAACGAGATAAAAAATAATCTAGAATACACAAAAAAACAGAGCTGACATTATGAAGGACAGAATTAGTGATTTAAAGCAAAGAAATATAGAAATGCTTCAAGTGGAGGACAACAGAGAACTAAGATGTTTAAAAAATGAAGAAATTCTTCAAGAAATATCAGACTCAATTAGGAAAAGCAACATAAGGATTATAGGTATTCCAGAGGGAGAAGAGGGGGAGAAAGGAGCAGAGAGCTTGTTTAAAGAAATAATAGCTGAGAACTTCCCAAACCTAGGAAAGAAACTGGACTTACAAGTACAGGAAACCAATAGAACTCCTAATTACATTAGGGCAAAAAGACCTTCTCAAAGGCATATAATATTAAAACTGGCCTCAGTCAATAACAAAGAAACAATATTAAGGGCAGCAAGGCAGAAGAAAATAACCTACAAAGGAACTCCTATGAGGCACACAGCAGATTTCTCAGCAGAAACCTTACAGGCTAGGAGAGAATGGAATGACATATTCAAAATACTGAAAGACAAAAACTTTCAGCCAAGAATACTCTATCCAGCAAAACTATCCTTTAGATAGCATGGAGAAATAAAAGCTTTCCCAGATAAACAAAAGCTGAGGGAGTTCATTGCCACTAGACTTTCCTCAAAAAAATGATGAACGAAGCCCTCCTACCCGTAACAAAAAGGCAAAGGTTTACAAAACCTTGAGCGAGGAGATAAATAGAATCAGAAAATTGCAGCTCTATATCAGAATAGCTCACTAAACAATTACAAACATAAAAGACAAAGGGAAGGAAAGCATCAAAAATAACTATAAACACTTCAATTTAGTCACAAACTCACAACACAAAAAAGAACAATTTGTGATAACAATATCTCAGAGGGGGAAGAGGAAAGGGATGGAACATGCATAGACTAATGGAGATAAGAGGCTATCAGAAAATGGACTATCTCATCATGAGATCTTTTATACAAACCTCATGGTAACCACTAAACAAAAAATCAGAGCAGAGCCACAAATCATAAATAAAGAGAAAACTGTGAAAACCATCACAGAAAACCACCAAACTGAAATGGCAGTCAGAAATACGAGGGAAAAGAAACAATGGAAATATAGAACAACCGGAAAACAAGAGACAAAATGGCACTACTAAGCCCTCATATATCAATAATCACTCCAAATGTAAATGGATGGAATTCTGCAACCAAAAGAGTGGCTGGATGGATTAAAAAACAAGACCCAACAATATGCTGCCTCCAGGAAACACATCTCAGCTTTAAAGACAAACACAGGTTCAGAGTGAAAGGACGGAAGACGATACTCAAAGCAAATGGCAAACAAAAGAAAGTAGGTGTTGCCACACTTATATCAGACAAAGCAGACTTCAAGATAAAAAAGACAAGGAGAGACACAGAGGGGCAGTATATAATAAAAGGGACATTCCACACCAAGAAGATATAACATTTATGAAAATATATGCACCTAACACACCAATATATACAGTGGAGCATCAATGTATATAAAGAAACTATTAAGAGACCTGAAGGGAGAAATTGACAGCAACACAATAATGGTGGGGGACCTCAACACCCCGTTTACATCAATGGATAGATCATCCAGACAGAAAGTCAACAAGGAAACAGTGGCCTTAAACAAAATACTAGATCAGATGGAATAACGAGATATATGTAGAACATTCCATCCAAAAACAGTAGAATACACAATCTTCTCAAGTGCACATGGAACAGTCTCAAAGATAGGCCATATGTTGGGAAACAAGGCAAGCCTCAATAAACATATGAGGACTGAAATCATATCAAGTATCTTTGCTGACCATGGGCTATAAACTAGAAATCAAGAACAAGAAAAAAGCTGGGAAAGTAACAAACATGTGGAGACTAAACAACATGCTACTGAACAACCACTGGACCAATGAAGAAATCAAAGGAGAATTAAAAAAAAAACCTGGAAACAAATGAAAATGAAAACACAACATATCAACTCTTATGGGATGCAGCAAAAGGGGTCCTAAGAGGGAAATTGATAGCAACACACGCCTACCTCAAAAAAACAAGAAAAATTTCAAACACTCTAACAGTGTACCTAAAGGAACTAGAAAAAGAAGAAACAAAGCCTAAAATCAGTAAAAGGAAGGAAACAATAAAAACCAGAGTGGAAACAAATGAAATAGAGACTCAAAAAACAATAAGGGGCCAGCCGGGTGGCATAGTGGTTAAGTTCGCGTGCTCCGCTTCAGTGGCCCAGGGTTTGTGGGTTTGGATCCCGGGCGTGGACCTATGAGGCACTCATCAAGCCACGCTGAGGCGGGTTCCACATACAAAATAGAGGAGGTTTGGCACAGATGTTAGCTCAGGGCCAATCTTCCTCACCAAAAAAAAGAAAGAAAGAAAGAAAAAAGAATCATTGAAACTAAGAGGTGGTTCTTTGAAACGATAAACAAAATTGACAAACCTTTAGCTAGACTCACCAAGAAAAAAAGAGAGACGGCTAAAATAAATAAAATCAGAAATGAAAGAGGAGAAATTACAATGGACACCTCAGAAATAGAAAAGATTATAAGAGAATAATACGAAAAGCTATATGCCAGAAAATTGGATGATAAACAATGTTACATAAAAAAAAAAAAGACTTATATACATACAACGGAATACTACTCAGCTATAACAAAAGACAAAATCATCCCATTTGCAACAACATAGATGGACTTTGAGGATATTATGTTAAGCAAAATAAGCCAGACAGAGGAAGAAACACCAGATGATTTCACTCATACGTGGAAGATAAACAAACACATGGATAAAGGGAACAGATTAGTGGTTACCAGAGGGGAAGGGGGTTAGGTGGGTAAAAGTGGTAACGGGACACATATATATGGTGACGGATAAAAATTAGACTACTGGTGCTGAGTACGATGCAGTCTATACAAAAACTGATAAACAACAATGTACACCTGAAATTACACAATGTTATAAACCATCATGACCTCAATAAAATAACTGAAAAAATAAAATGAGAGGAGGAAGATGCACTCTTGTTTACCTCGTCTTCCATTCTGTTGCCTGGTACATAGATGTTACAGCTAGAGCTTTAGCACCACCCTGAGCCATAACAATGAGGTGCACACTCTAGGGATCACAGAACGTAAGCTGAAGGAAACTGGGTCCCAGATGACTTTGATGAACTGTCAAACAGACCCTGGAGGGCCTACCTCCAAACATTTTTTTACTTAGGAAATAAATTCCTCATTTGTTTAAGCCACTGTTACCTTTTATTTATAATATACAGCCAAACCTAATCTAACTGAGGTAACCACACCCCATGTGCCTCCTCATTCAACACATTTCCTCCTATACACCTCTTCTTCACACTGTATCCTTCACATGAAAGGGCTCCATCCCTCTCTAATAATCCAATCAAGTCTAAGACTGCCTTTTCTCTACAAAGTTAACACTACCATCTCTTCTTAATACACACTGCTCCTTTATAACATGTTCCAAGAGCACGCAACAATCCTTGAAGAATAAGAAGGTGAGGAGACTTTTTTCTATCAGCTATCAAGACTTACAATAAAGTTACAGTAATTAAGACAGAGTAATATTGGCACAGAAACAGATGCAGGTAAATATGGATAAGTAATTGCTGACAATTATGACACTGCAGAGCAGTTGGGAAAAGGTCACTCCTTTCAATAGTCCTGAATCAACTGACTGTTCATATGGGAAAACAAAGTAACCTGATCTCTATCTAAAACCATACTCTCTCAAATGCATCCCAGGTGGATAGTAGATATAGTGTAAAACTCAAAACAGTAAAGCTAATAGAAGATAATAAGCAAATATCTTCATGACCTAAAGCTAGAGAAAAGACTTCTTAAACAGGAAATAAAAAGCATTAACCATAAAGAAAAATATTGATAAGTTGGATTACATTACAATTCATACCTTTCGTACATCAAAAGACATCAAGACAGTAAAAATGCAAGCCATAGAGTGGGAAAAGATATCTGGCACTTACATAAACGACAAAAGGCTTATATCCAGACTATATAAAGAACACCTCCATCAAAAATCTCCTAACAGGGGCCAGCCCCATGCTGTAGCGGTTAAGTGCACGCGCTCCACTGCTGGTGGCCCAGGCTCAGATCCCAGGCGCGCACCGACACACCACATGTCAGGCCACGCTGTGGCAGCACCCCACATAAAGTGGAGGAAGATCAGCACGGATGTTAGCTCAGGGCCAGTCTTCCTCAGCAAAAAGAGGAGGATTGGTATGGATGTTAGCTCAGGGCTAATCTTCCTCACACACACACAAAAAAAAACTCCCAACAAAGCGAAACAAGGCATGTTTACATAAATTTAAAAAGATTGAAATCATAACAAGCATCTTTTCAGACCATGAAGTTAGAAATCAACTACAAGGAAAAAACTGGGAAAGTGACAAAGCTCTGGAGACTCAACAACACACTACTAAACAACCAATGGATCATTGATGAAATTAAAGGAGAAATTTCCCATACCTGGAGACAAATGAAAATGAAAATACACTGTACCAACTCATATGGGATTCAGCAAAAGCGGTCCTGGGTGGGAAACTCATAGCAATACAGGCCCACCTTAACAAACAAGAAAAAGCCCAAATAAGCAACCTCAAACTACGTCTAACAGAATTAGAAAAAGAAGAACAAACAAAGCCTAAAGTTAGCAGAAGGAGGGAAATAATAAAAATCAGAGCAGAAATAAATGAAATGGAAATCAAGAAAACAGTAGAAAGGATCAATGAAACAAAGAGCTGGTTCTTTGAGAAAGGAAACAAAATTGACAAACCCTTAGCCAGACTCACCAAGAAAAAAAGAGAGAAGCCTCAAATAAATAAAATTAGAAATGAAAAAGGAGAAATTACAATAGATACCACAGAAAGACAAAAGATTATAAGAGAATACTATGAAAAACTATATGCCAACAAATTGGACAATCCAGAAGAAATGGATAAATTCCTAGACTCATACAACCTCCCAAAACTGAATCAAGAAGAGAGAACCTGAATAGACCAATCACAAGTAAAGAGATTGAAACAGTAATCAAACACTTCCCAAAAAATAGAAGTCCACGACCAGTGGCTTCTCTGGAGAATTTTATCAAACATTCAAAGAAGATTTAATACCTATCCTTCTCAAACTATTCCAAAAAATAGAGGAAGGTGAACACTTCCCAACACATTCTACGAGGCCAACATCACCCTGATACCAAAGCCAGGCAAAGACAATACTGAGAAGGAAAACTACTGACCAATATCCCTGATGAACACGGATGCAAAAATCCTCAACAAAATATTGGCAAACCAAATACAGCAATACATTAAAAAGATCATACAGCATGATCAAGTGGGATTTATACCAGGGACACAGGGATGTTTCAACATCTGCAAATCAATCAGTGTGATACACCACATTAATAAAATGAGGAGTAAAAACCATATGATCATCTCAATAGATACAGAGAAGGCTTTTGACAAGATCCAACACCCATTTATGATAAAAACTCTCAATAAAATGGGTACAGAAGGAAAGTACCTTAACATAATAAAGGCCATATATGACAAACCCACAGCCCACATCATACTCAACAGGGAAAAACCAAAGGCCATCCCTCTGAAAACAGGGACAGAACAAGGGTGCCCACTCTCGCCACTCTTATTCAACACAGTACAGGAGGTTCTGGCCAGAGAAATTAGGCAAGAAAAAGGAATAAAAGAAATCCAAATAGGAAACGAAGAAGTGAAACTCTCACTGTTTGCAGATGACATGATGTTATATATAGAAAATCCTAAAGAAGCTATTGGAAAACTATTAGAAATAATCAACAACTACAGCCAAGTTGCAGGGTATAAAATCAACATACAAAAATCAGTTGCATTTCTATATACCAACAACGAACTAACAGAAGGAGAACTCAAGAAGACAATCCCATTTACAATTGCAACAAAAAGAATAACATATCTAGGAGTAAATTTAACCAAGGAAGTGAAAGACCTATACAATGAAAGCTATAAGACATTATTGAGTGAAATCAATGATGACATAAAGAAATGGAAAAATATTCCACGAACTTGGAAGAATAAACATAGTTAAAATGTCCATACTACCTAAAGCAATCTACAGATTCAATGCAATCCCAATCAGAATCCCAAGGACATTCTTCACAGAAATAGAACAAAGAATACTAACATTCATATGGGGCAACAAAAGACCCCGTATAGCTAAAGCAATCCTGAAAAAGAAGATCAAGGCTGGAGGTGTCACAATCCTTGACTTCAAAACATACTACAAAGCCATAGTAATTAAAACAGCACAGTACTGGTACAAAAACAGACACATAGATCAATGTAACAGAATTGCAAGTCCAGAAATAAAACCTCATATCTATGGGCAGCTAATCTTTGACAAAAGAGCTAAGGACACACAGTGGAGAAAGGAAAGTCTCTTCAATAAATGGTGCTGGGAAAACTAGACAGCCACGTGCAAAAGAATGAAAGTAGACCATCTTCTTTCACCATACACAAAAATTAACTCAAAATGGATCAAAGACCTGAAGGTGAGACCTGAAACTATAAAACTCCTGGAGGAAAATATAGGTAGTACACTACTCGTCATCAGCCATAAAGGGATCTTTTTGAATTCCATGTCTACTCAGACAAGGGAAACAAAAGAAAAAATAAACAAGTGGGACTTCATCAGATTAAAGAGCTTCTACAAGGCAAATGAAACCAGGATCAAAATGAATAGGGAACCCAGCAGCCGAGAAAAAATATTTGCAAACCGTATATCTGATAAGGGATTAATCCCATAATATATAAAGAACTCACAGAACTGAATAACAAAAAATCAAACAACCCGAACAAAAAATGGGCAGAGGAAATGAACAGACACTTCTCCAAAGAAGATACACAGATTGCTAATAGGCACATGAAAAGATGCTCAACATCACTAATCATCAGGGAAATGCAAATCAAAACCACACTAAGATATCATCTTACACCTGTTAGAATGGCTATAATCACCAAGACAAAAAGCAACAAATGCTGGAGAGGCTGTGGAGAAAGGGGAACCCTAATCCACTGCTGGTGAGAATGCAAACTGGTGCAGCCTCTATGGAAAACAGTATGCAGATTCCTCAAAAAGTTAAAAATAGAAATACCTTATGATCCACCTATCTCACTACTGGATATCTACCCAATGAACCTGAAATCAACAATCCAAAGAGGCTTATGCACCCCTATGTTCATCGCAGCATTATTCACTACAGCCAAGACATGGAAGCAACCCAAGTGTCCCTCGACTGATGATCGGATAAAGAAGATGCTGTCTATATACACCATGGAATACTACTCAGCCATAAAAAAAGACAAAATCGTCCCATTTGCAACAACATGGATGGACCTGGAGGGTATTATGTTAAGTGAAATAAGTCAGAAAGAGAAAGACAAACACTGCATGATTTCACTCATATGTGGAAGATAAACAAAGACATGGACAGATAGAACTGTCTGGTGATTACCAGGGTCGGCGGGGGTGGAGGGTGGGCACAAGGGGTGGAGGGATGTACTTATATGGTGACTGATAAACAATAATGTACAACAAAAATTTCACAAAAAAAAAAAAAAAATCTCCCAACACAGAAATGCCCAGCACCAGATGGCTTCACTGGTGAATTTTACCAAACATTTACAGAAGAATTAATGTCAATCCTTCTCAAACTCTTCCAAAAAACTGAAGAGAGGGAACACTCCGAAACTCATTTTATGAGGCCAGCATTATCCTGATACAAAAGCCAGAAAAGGACACTACAAGAAAAGAAACCTACAGGCCAATATCCCTGATGAATATAGATGCAAAAATCCTCAATAAAATACTGGCAAACTGAATTCAGCAGCACATTAAAAGTATCATTCACCATGATCAAAAGGGATTTATCCTTGGGATACAAGGATGGTTCAACATAGGCAAATCAATAAATGTGATACATCACACATTAATAGAATTAAAGATCTTACCATCATCTCAATAGACGCAGAAAAAGCATTTAACAAAATTCAACATCCATTCATGATAAAAACTCTTAACAAATTAGGTATAGAGGGAATCTACCTCAACATAATAAAGGCTACATTTGACAAGCCCACAGCTTACATCATACTCAATGGTGGAAAGCTAAAAGCTTTCCCTCTGTAAGATCAGGAAGAAGACAACAATGGTAACTCTCACCACTCCTATTCAACATAGTACTGGAAGTCCTAGCCAGAGCAATTAGGCAAGAAAAAGAAATAAAAGGCATTTATTAGAAGTAAAATTCTCTCTATTTGCGGATAATATGGTTTTATATACGGAAAATCCTAGAGACACCACCAAAAAACTGTTACATCTAATCAACAAATTCAGTAAAGTTGCAAGATACAAAATTAGCATACAAAAATCAGTCATGTTTTTATACACTAGCAATGAATTATCTGGAAAAAATAAAGAAAATGATTCCATTTACAATAGTATCAAAAACAATAAAATACTTAGAAATAAACTTAACCAAGGAGGTAAAAGATCTCTACATTGAAAACTACAAGACACTGATGCAAGAAATGGAAGACGACACAAATAAACGGAAACGTACCCTATGTTCATGGATTATAAGAATTAATATTGTTAAAATGTCCATACTACCCAAAGCCATCTATATATTCAATGCAATCCCTATCAAGACTGCAATGGCATTTTTTACATAAGTAGAAAAAACAATCCCAAAATGTATACAAAACCACAAAAGACCCTGAAAAGCCAAGCAATCTTGAAAAAGAAGAATAAAATGGGAGGCATCACACTTCCTGATTTCAAGCTATATTATAAAGCTATAGTAGGGCCGGCTCCGTGGCTTAGCGGTTAAGTGCGCACGCTCTGATGCTGGCGGCCCGGGTTCGGATCCCGGGAGCGCCCCGAGGCACCACTTCTCCGTCCAACGTGAGGCCGAGTCCCACGTACAGCAACTAGAAGGATGTGAACCTATGACATACAACTATCTACTGGGGCTTTGGGGGGAAAAAACTGAATAAATAAAATCTTTAAAGCTATAGTAAATCAGAACAGTATGGGACTGACATAAAAACAAACACATAGACCAATGGAACAGAATCCAGAGCCCAGAAATAAACCTAGGCATAGATGGTAAACTAATATTTGACAAAGGAGCCAAGAATACTCAATGGAAAAAAGACAAGTTTCTTCAATAAATGATGCTTGGAAAACTGGATATTCATATGTAAAAGAATGAAACTAGACCCCTATCTTACATCACTCACAAAAATCAACTCAAAATGGATTAAAGACTTAAATGTAAGACCAGAAACCATAAAACTCCTAGAAGAAAATATAGGAAAAAAGCTCCTTGACATGGGTCTTGGCAATGATTTTTTTGGATTTGACACCCAAAGCAAAGTCAACAAAAGCAAAAACAAAAAAGTGGGACTACATCAAACTAAAAAGCTTCTGCACAGCAAATGAAACCATCAGCAAAATGAAAAGACAACCTACGGAATGGGAAAAAATAATTGTAAATCATCTATCCGGTAAGGGGTTAATATCCAAAATATATAAAGAACTCATACAACTCAATAGCAAAAAAACAAATAATCCAATTTAAAAATGGACAAAGGACTTGAATAGACATTTTTCCAAAGAAGATATATGGATGACCAACAGGTACATGAAAAGGTGCTCAACATCACTAATCATTAGGGAAACACAAATCAAAACTACAATGACATATCATGTCACACCTGTTAGAATGGCTATCATCAAAAAGACAAGAAATAACAAAGGCTAGCAAGGATGTGGAAAAAAGGGAACCCTTGTACACTATCCGTGGGATTGTAAATTGGTACAGCCACTATGGAAAACAGTATGAAGGTTCCTCAAAAAATTAAAAATATAACTACCATATGATCCAATAATTCCACCTCCAGGAAAATAACTGAAGGAAACAAAAACACTATGTCGAAGAGATAACTGTACCCCCATGTTCACTGCAGCATTATTCACAACAGCCAAGACATGGAAACAACCTAAGTGTCCAGTGACGGACGAATGGATAAAGAAGTTACGGTATAATATACAATGGAATATTATTCAGCCATAAAAAAGAAGGAAATCCTGCCATTTGTGACAATATGGATGGACATTGAGGTCATTACACTAAGTGAAATAAGTCAGAGAAAGACAAATACTGTATGATCGCACATACGTGGAATCTTAAAAACAAGAAAACAAACTCAGAGAAAAAACAAGAAAACAAACTCAGAGAAAAAGAGATCAGATTTGTGGTTACCAGAGGCAGGGGGTGGGGAGTTGGGAACTGGATGAAGGTGGTCAAAATGTACAGACGTCAAGTTGTAAGATAAATAAGTACTGGGGATTTAATGTACAACATGATGGCTATATTTAACACTGCTGTATGGTATATTCAAAGTTGAAAGTAAATCCTAAGAGTTCTCATCACAAGGAAAAAAACATTTTTTTCTTTTTTAATATCTATATGAGATGATGGATGTTAACTAAAGAAGTAGTAATCATTTCATAATATATGTAAGTCACGCCATTATGCTGTACACCTTCAACTTATACAGTGCTGTATGTCAATTATATCTCAATAAAACTGGAAAAAAAAAGAACTCCATAAGAAAAACGCCAACAACTCAATAGATAAAAATGGGCAGAACAGACGTTTCAAAAAACAAGAATATCAAATGGCCCATAAATACAGAAAAAGGCATTCAATCTCATTTGTAATCATGGAAAATAAAAACTAAAAAGTGACACCACCACAATACTCAGTAAAAATGGCTAAAATTCAAAAGTCCAAAAATATTGAGTGTTGATGAGAATGTGAAGCAATGGGGAGTCTGCACTGATGGTGGGGCTTCTGTGAACTGATAAAACCTCTCTGGGAAGTGGTGTGGAATTATCTACTAAAGTTGAACATATATTTAACCAGTGATCTAGCAATTTCACTACTAGAATTATTCACAACTGTGAGCACACACATGTAAATACACACATGAACACTCACAGCAGCCAAAAATTGGCAAAGTCCAGAGTCCATCAACAACAGGATGAATCAATTATGGCAGGTTCATAAAATGGAATACTGCACACCAGTGAAAACAAATGAACTACAGCTACACGCAACAACAGGTGAATAAAAGACGTAACATTAGCAAAAGAAACCTGACATACAAAGGCATTCAATATGCGACTCTTTTTACATTAACATAGAAAAACAGGCAAAACTAAACTATATAGTATCTAGGGACACATACTTAGGTGGTGGTGAAGCTACAAAGAAAAGCATGGACAAAAATACCGTAGAGGTCAGGGCGGCTGTATGAGAGGGAGGGGGTAATGATGAAGAGGTGGCACAGGGGAGGGGGATTTCTGAATGGCTGGCAATGTTCTATTTCTTGAGCTGGATGGTGGTTCCATGGTGATTTTTCACAGAAATATCACTGTGCCACATTTTTTAGCTTTACGACTTTTCTGAATGTGTCAATTTCACAATTTAAAAAGGTATATCTGTATCTGTGTACCTACCTACCTATCTAGTTTTAAAGTAATTAGGGGAAACAATTATTCTTCATTCTCATGGCTTCCTTGAGATTTCCCCCAAATCACTCCCCCCTCCCTGACCCCTGGCCTTTTGAGGACTGATGTAACCAGCAGTTTTTAGAGCAGAGCTGAGCATGCTTGGCCCAGCTCCTTGCCCTTTTCGTCTTCAAATCTTAACACAGAGGGGATGATTTCTCATCTGCTCCCAGCCATATGGAAACTTAGCTGGCAAGTTCTGATGGCGGGGGAGGGGGCAGCCTCAAGTGTTGGGTGGCAAGCTCAAATCAAGGGAGAGTAAGCAAATCAACTAGCTATTTCTGAGCTATTCCCTCCAATTAGTTTCATAAAGCTAATAAAGGTGGTATTTTAGTCTCTGTCTGACTCTTGTATCTCTCTTGTTCTGAAACTGGCAGGGAGAAAAGAAAATGTTATTTATTGTGCCCCTAAAATCACAAGAACAAATAAATGATCTTTTTCCCTAGCACAAGAGATAAGTTCACTATTTTCCTTTCTTTACCACTGACAACCAGGGAGTAACCTCCTACATATGGTAGAAGTCAACTTTTAATTAAAAAGCAACAAAACATGTAATGAGGACCTATACTATTTATATTTGGAATCATAAATGATACTACTAAGATTACTTTTTTTAAAGTTAGTGACTTACAATCTTAATGAGTTAATTAAAAACTTACATAGGTCAGGGGGTAGAGGGAAGCAAAAGAACAATTCAGAATATAACAAGGTACTAAAATCCCATGCTCAAAGGCAATCTATAATGGCAGAAGTTCCAGAATGAGAGAGGCCAGAAAATCCACACAATCAATAGCAGTGTAACGCTGGGCAGGAAAGCCAAAGGCCTTGCTAGCTGAGACTTGGTCTGCTTTCCTTGGTAAAGCTGTAACACCCACCAGTAAATTTTTTAAATATGAAACTTTCAGCAGTGGCTCCACAGGCTATCTTGTAATATGCTGATGTGGGTATAAATAGGTACACTTTTATGGGAAGGAAACTGGAGGTCTCCATTCAAATTTTAAATTTTCATGCCTTTTGACCCAGCAGCCCAACTTCCAGGAATTTGTCCTACTAATACACGGCATGACAATCTAAAAATATATGTGCAAATATATCAAATTATTATGTTGTACATCTAAAATTAATACATTTATATGTCAATTATATCTCAATAAAACTGGGGAAAAAAGATACATGTCCAAGAATGTTCACTATAGCCTTTATTTAATAAGACTTGGAAAGAACCCAAATACTCGTAATAAAATGGTTGAATAAATTATATATCTTCACAATGAAGTAATAATACAGACTTGAAAAAGAGTGAGGTAGCTCTATGTTACTGAACTGGGAAGATAAAAGCCAGTATAAAGTATAATAAGCAAATTGAAGACTGTTTCTATATGTTTGAAATGTTTCATAATGAAAAAAAATGGTGAGAGAAAATTAGATGTTTTGCCTTTTCTTAAGAATCTCGGAAGTCTGGACAGTTGAACCCTCTCCCTACCCATCCTACCATATCTGACCTCAACCAATTTTCCACCTGCACTGCTAATATATCTATTTCCTCTATATGACTCAGTGGTTTCAAGATATCTTTTATTCTCCTTTCCAGATACAAAAACAATATTAAAAACATATATTAAAAAAAATCTTTAATTATCCTGTATCTCATTACTGTAATTCATTTTTGTACACTCCTGTGTTGGAAATCTCTTGGTATAAATCAACATTACAACTCAGCGTTATTCCACCTCTCTGGAACTACAATCCTTTTTAATTTTAAACGAAGAATACACTTCCTTGTTCAAAGAATGTACTTCTACCCTAGTACATAAATCTCAGTCCACAAAGTTTCACAGATCATAATAAATTTGTGTTAAGAGCTCAGATTTCCTTTATTATTATTTTGTGTTATTATATAGACAGATGGAAATAAGAGATCATATCATTGTGTTCACCCTCTTTCCCAATTGTTCTCTCTTGGAAAATACCATGTACCTCATTATTGTTCTATGTCAGAGGTCAGCAAACTATGGTCTGCTACCTGTGTTTGTATGGCCCGCAAGCTAGGAATGGTTTTTACATTTTTAAATGATTGGGGGTAAAATCAAAATAATAATAATATTTCATGACGTGAAGAATTTATATGAAATTCAAATTTCAGTGTCCATAAATAAAGTTTTATTGGAATACAGCAACGCTCACTCATTTAGTATTGTCAAACGCTGTTTTCACACTACAAAGAGTGTGGGCTACAAAGCTGAAAATATGTCCTATCTGGCTCTTTCCAGATAGGTTTGCCAATCCCTGTTCTACGTCATACTACATGTCCTTCATAATTTTATAGTTTTACCTAGACATTTTCCCCCCTTTCCTTCCATATTCAGCATAAAATCTTCTTAATAACCTATTAGTCTCCAGGCAAACACATTCTTCATAATCCTTGGAAACGCACTTCCTCCTGGGAATTTCCTTAGTCTAACCACATCCCTGCTCACCTACAGAAAGCCAGAATGGAGGGCTAGCAACACCTTAAAAATTACAAATGAACAGATCAAAACCAGAACCAAACCTCACAAACACCACTCTCCCTCTAAAGCAAGGCTAAAGAGGCTGACCGCCCAGTTAGTGGCCTTCAAACTACCCTACCTTAGAACTGAGGCATTGTGTGAACTAGTACAAGTACTGCTGCTAAAATGCCTAATGGCCAAAAAGCAATGAGGGGGAAAAAGTTAATAAATGTAGTTTTCTCAAGTTTAATCCTCTTTAAATCATGGGCTCCGGAAAAACGTGAACGAAAAACAAAGGAACAGTAAAGAACAAGTAGACAAATTGTATTTAGATGTGTAATCCTAAATATTTATACCTTGCACATTTGATATTTTCTGCAAGTAAATAGTTTCTGGCTCCCAGAATGAGAGGTTAAATACTGCACAGTGTTCGTAAACAGCATCACAACTTAAAAACATGTTGGGCCATTGGGCCATTTCCTCTCGGAGGGTACACCAAAATCTGTTCATCTCTTTCAGCCGACATTCTGCACGCCAAGGGTAGGGGCAGAGAGGGCAGGGCAAGCTGCCTTTCCTACTAGTAGCGTCATACACTCTCCTCCTCAGCCCCATCACACCTCCACCCAGCACTAGCTCCTCCCCAGCTCCATCATCTCTACTCAGCACCTCCTCCCCAGGCTCATCACACCTCTCTCAGCGACTTTCCCAGCCTCATCACCTCACCCTCTTCCTCCAACGTCACAGGGCTGCGAAGCTTCCAGCAGCAGGAGAGGAAAGCAGGGAGGCTATAATGCAAAAGTCTGGAGTCCTCACACAAGCACCATCTGCTCTTGTGCAGAAACTCAAGTCACAGTCCCAAAAGTGGAAAGAACAGGCCTTGGCCCGCATGCAGTTAACGGGTGTTTGCCGCGCCCTTCCTGCGGTCGGGCCCCGAGCCAGGAGCTGAGCATACAAAGGTGAACAGCGGAGTCGCAGTACCAGCTCTCTCCGGCCTCCCACGCTGGCGGGGAAGGCAGATAATTTCAACAAAGGCCGCCACGCAGGGGTAGGGCGAGGAGTACTTGAAGCCCACAGTAGAGAGAACTCACCTAGTCCTTGAATGTTAAAAGGCTAAAACTCAACTAATCGGAAGTGACGTGCCAGCCGAGACCGCAGGTCCGCCAATTACGTAATTGGCCGCCGCCTCCACTCGCCACCTTCCCCCTGGACGGGCCACAGAGAGGAGAAGTGTAGCTCAAAGTCCGCGACCCGCCCTTGCCCCGCCCCCGGCGGCTCCCAGCCCCACCCGGGACCAGACGGGCCTGGCCAGAGCCCAGGCCCGCAGCCTGCACGGGACAGCCTCGCCGGTCCCGGAGCCCGTCGGCGCCCTGCGGGCAATGGGCTTCAGCGCTCAACCTCGCGCATGCGCGGCCCTCTTTCCCCGGAGGATTCCTCGGGTCACCTGGACGACCGCATTTCAGCCACCTGCCCCTCCGGGTCCCTTCTTGCCCCCGACTCCTCCTGCTGGTTCTCACCTCCGGCCCCCCGCCTTCTCCTTCCTCCACAGGCACCACTAACCCCTCCCGTGGCCGCCCGGCAACACACCGGCTTCCACTGACACGAGCCTCTCGGCGCGGTTTCCGCTTCCGGCGAGTATTGTGTGTCGCGCTGCGGGGCGGGGGCGGGGGGAGGAGGAAGGAGGGAGGCAGCGCTCCGGCGGCTCCGCGCCCCGCACTCCCGGACCCGAAGCCGGGAAGGTAGGTGCTGTCCCGCCGCCGCGCCGGGCCCTGGGGCCTGCCCCCGCCGGCCGGCTCCGCACGCCGCGTCCCAGCGCCCCACGACTGCGTCACCAGCCCCCGGCACGTAACCACAGCTGCCTCCGCCCGCCTCGGGCCCGGGCGGACGTTTTGCCGCCCCGGCGACGTCAGCGCGTCCGGCGTTGCTTGGCTACCCCGCCGTTCCCCCGTCCCGCTGCGGCTCGCCGCCCCGGGTGAAACGCTGACGCCGTCACCGCGGGTCTCGGCTGCGTCATAGCGGCGGGCATCCCACCTTCACGTCACACCTACTCCTCACCTGGACACGCACCCCTCCCTCCTCTCCAATCCCCCTACGCCAGATCTGGCGGGAGAAGATGGAGACCGGGGTGGGACCGAGTTGCGGACCACGCTCAGGAGAGGGTCGCAAAGTGGGACCCCGGACAGTGCTAGAAACAAAATGAGGACGTCCCTGAAGTTTGCCCTTCTACTGAGACACGAGGAATAGAGGGAAAGAAATGACCAACCCAGAGCCACCTGAGGCCTCGCTATGGCTGTAGCTCCAAGCCCTCTCCATACTTCCCTAACCTTTTCCCCATTTCTCTTTCACACCACTTCTTTGCCAGTCCAGATCCATCCTGGTCCCTAACTGCATACAGTTCAACTCACTCCAGGTGAGGAGGCCACCTAATTTCTAGAAGATTGGGGAAGGGGCAGGGTCACTAGTCAAAGTTGGATTTCCATAGGTAGAGAAAAATCGAACTGAACTCCTCTCCTGGTTGAGGGAAGAAATTCAGATCCAAATAAGTTATCAACTCCTACTCCAAATTAAACACTTTTCATGTGTGCCATCAATATATACAGCAATAATCATTGTTAACCCAACTTATCACGTGGCCACTTATCAGCACATAGACCTACTAAATTTCCTTCTTTTGAGTCTCTTGGGAGGGAGGAGGAGGGAGGGTGGACAGGAGGGGTTATGGGGATAGAGAAATCAACTATTTCATGGATAAAAGAGGTGACATTTTAAGGATAGAGGACCAGTCTTCTGCTTTATAAATCTCTCTGGTCCATTTCCAGTTCTTTGAGGCTTCACTTGAGGGAGGTTTTGTTGCCTCTTTTCTTTCTTTTAATTCCCAGCCACTCTAGAACCTATTAGTTGGAGGCACAGTATGTCCAAGGACTTAGTTATCAATAGCTATTTCAAAAGACTCCAATCACTGCTGAATATTTAGAACAGACTTGTCAGCCTTCTTTTCAAGAAGTTGTTGGCCTGGGCTCAGTAATATACTCTTTACTATAGTTGCCATGAATTTACCACTTTTCAGCAGTTGCAAGTGTCCAAATGCACACAAATAGAAATGGGATGTTGTGTGAATCATTTCATTCCAAGAAGAGAGTACACTTCCTCTAGGCTAGTCTGATGAAAGGAAGAATTTCAAACTTTCCTGAAAAGAAGAGGTTGTTACCCTTGCCTAACTCATGCCATTTATCGCCTTTTGAAAGAGTAAGAGACCAGTGGCAGAGAATCAAGCTTACCCTCCCATGGACTATTGTAATAAAACTCTTTATAACATTAAACTTTAAAATATAGTTAATTTAAGAAATCTTAATTAATACTTTGACTTCTATGGCTCTTTTCGCTTTCCCAAACTCCTTTCTAACATATTAGAAAAATATGTTAAACTACAGATACATTAGTCTAGAACTGTTGGTTCTAAGATATAAGTGTATCAGCCTGGATCAGGAGAAATACACTGGGTTGAAGGAAGCCTCTGTTTCTAACAAGAGAAAGCAGAGGTAAAAGACAGAAGAAATTGGGGGTTGCGTGTCAGTTTGGTGAAGAAGGAAAAAAATTAGATTGATGGCTGGGAGTCACAAGTTTTGGAAATGGAGAAACAAAAGATGGGTTGAATTTAGTGGAAGAGAAGATGTAAAGCACCAAGATGGTGCTACATCTGGAGTTAGGATATAACATGGGGGTAAATGTCAGGCTAAGGATGCAGAAAAATTAAATCTCCAACTAATATTTTTCTTTTATCTGCCCCCTTCCTATTCCCAAGTTAAATAATGGCAGAGACAAGTCTGTTAGAGGCTGGGGCCTCTGCAGCCTCCACAGCTGCAGCTCTGGAGAACTTACAGGTGGAGGCGAGTTGTTCCGTGTGCCTGGAGTATCTGAAGGAGCCCGTCATCATTGAGTGTGGGCACAACTTCTGCAAAGCTTGCATCACCCGCTGGTGGGAGGACCTAGAGAGGGACTTCCCTTGTCCTGTCTGTCGAAAGACATCTCGCTACCGCAGTCTCCGGCCTAATCGACAGCTAGGCAGTATGGTAGAAATTGCCAAGCAGCTCCAGGCTGTCAAGCGGAAGATCCGGGATGAGAGCCTCTGCCCCCAGCACCATGAAGCCCTCAGCCTCTTCTGCTATGAGGACCAGGAGGCTGTATGTTTGATATGTGCAATTTCCCACACCCACCGGGCCCACACCGTCGTGCCACTGGACGATGCCACACAGGAGTACAAGGTGGGGAACCAGGCGCATGATGCCAACAAGAGGGAAGAGGGAGGAGCACAGAGGATAGGAGACTCCCTGGGTAGAGGATCAGATGCTCCTGAGGGCAAGATGGTATCTGATCCTCATTCTGTAGTCCCCTTAGAGCTACATATACAGTGAGCACATAGTACACCTGATCGGTTATCCTCAAGCATGAAGAAGAGCAGTGGTGAGGAGTACCGCAAAATTTCTCTCTGACTTTTGTAACACCTTTGAGTATATGTGGTCTTGGAATGTATCATGTCTTTCATAAATGAATGAAACCACATGGAAAAAATCAAACTTAGGAAGAACTGAGAAGTAGTCTGGTTTCTTCATTCTCTCCCCCTGCTCAGAATGTCCCTTTTTTTCCCATTGGTATTGGGAATAGGCACCATAACTTTAGCCTGATCCCCACCAGACTAAACTGAACCAGTCTGTAGTTTGCATCTTCCCCAGATAATGGATAACATGGCATCTGGTTTAACTTACTGCTGGGACGCAGGGTAAATGTTTGAGTAATTTGAACTAGAGATTTTAATATCTTAGCACTTTATCAAGTACTTTGTTTAATTATGTTAATAAAATGTTGGAAACAAGATTTAAGGTAGTTTACCGTATAAGTAATCAAGATTTTATTATATTTGTCAGTGGTTAGAGTTGGATGGGAGGACAAGTTTAAAGAAGGATATCAGGGCACAGAAGGTCACTGTGATGTGATAGGTAGTTACTTGGGTAAGAAAATGGATAGGGTTGGGGAAGGGCACAGAGTTGGTGACAGCTGGACAGCTATGAGATTCAGTTCGAGGAAAGTTTGGTGAGCAAGGAAGGTCACGGGGACAGGCTGGTGGCAAGGGAGGGACCTGTAGGAAGTTGACACCCCAAACGACAGGCAAGAAAAAGTTGGATCAAGAGGTGGTGAGACGGATAGGAAGCAAACAAATGGTTTAAAACAGATATAGGTTCTGCCAGCCAAGCCCAAATGCCACCTCTCCTGCTTCTCACCCATCAGGAGAAACTGCAGAAGTGCCTGGAGCCCCTGGAGCAGAAGCTGCAGGAGATCACCCACTGCAAGTCCTCGGAGGAGAAGAAGCCTGGCGAGCTCAAGGTAAAGGCCAGCAGTCAGCCAAACATTAGCCACACATTATTTAATGCACTGGTTCTGTTTCATTAGGAAAATGCTACTCTCTCAAAAATAATAGTACTTTATCCAGCTTCATTGTCATTAAACATTGTACTTAAATTACTTGTCATGAATTAAGTATTGAGGAGAAAGATGTAAGAGGTGAAGGACGGACTGAACATCTTACATCTGGCGAGTTGAGGGAGTTCATGCCCATTGGTCTCCTTTTCTTTGTAAAGCAGGGAAGCAGGCTCTCTGCTGAGAGTGCAGAGATAGGAGTTTCATAGAAGGATTGAGGAGAGGAGAATTTGGAAGGTTCACTGGAGAGGAAAGGAGAAGGAGCTGACCGAGAGCTCCCAGAACTGCCCCAGTGACGTTAGGACCACATTCTCATAACTCAAGTGTGCTGTATGATGTTGGTTTATTCCTAGAATGTTCCCCTCCCCGTCTTCTGCCTGTAGGATCCTATCCATCCTTCAGGCAAGATGAAAGCCACTTCCTATGCAGCCTTTCCTGACCCTTCAGAAATTAACTTTCTTAATTTTCATACAATTTTGCGTCTCTTTCATAGCTTTACCATATTTGTAGCATGGTATTTTGGTTTCTGCCTTATTTCTTCTGTTGAACAGTGAACAAGTATTAATAGTGGCAGTAATAATAATTAGTATTTATTGAGTCCTGTGTGTTAATTCACTGGGTATCCATGACATTCCAAACTTAGAGAGTTGTTTTAGGTCTTAGGGTTCTGCTCAGGTTGGAGTTCTAAGAGTTCAGGCCAGACTTGGCACAGTGGGACATAGAAAAGCTACAAGACAAAGGGAAGGGAGTCCTAGAAGTCATCTTTGGCAAAGGTGAACTTAGATACCCTGTAAGATAGGTATTATTACCCCAGTTTACACAAGAGGAAACGGAACTTTGATAAGTGTCTAGACCAAAATCATACAGCCAGTATGTGACAAAACCAGGGATACTAGTTCTACATGAAACAATAAATACTTATTAAGCTTCCAGTATGGGCGAAACCCTGTATTTGACACTGAGGAACAATGATGAGCAAAAACAGTCCCTGCCCTCCTTGAGCTTACAGTCCAGTAGAAATAATGGAAAATCACATGGCACAAAAAGCACAGTTGCAAGTTCATAAGAAGACAACATAGAAATTTGACCTCACTGAAGGCTTCCAGAAGAAATAATGAGTTTTTGGAGTTGAGATTTAGGGATCACCAGAAATGAAACACAGGTTTGAAAATAGTAGAAACGTTAATTTTTTTCAGCAGTGACAACATTTTAGCACAAATCAAGTATTGTTACCTTAGTCCTGTATACATTTTAGCAAAACAAGCATTTGAATTTTTTAAAATTTGAACTAATTTTGATAGCAAAGGTGAACTTTGAAAAAAAGTTCTTTATTCTTTTGGAGGGCCCCTGAGAAACTTAAAATATGTGAAAATGAAGCTTATTCTCAGTCATTAACTTTCCTCTTCCCATTGATCACCTTCTTAAAGGTGAGGGATGGAGAGGCGACTAAAAATTTTTAAAACCTTCTAAATGCTGGAACAGAACTGTGGTGTTCTTAAAAATATAAGTTATCGGGACCAGCCCTGTGGCTTAGTGGTTAAGTTCAGTGCACTCTGCTTAGGCAGCCCGGGTTCACAGGTTCACATCCCAGAGGCAGACCTACACCACTTGTCAGCCATGCTATGGCAGCCGCCCACATACAAAATAGAGAAAGATTGGCATAGATCTTAGCCTGGGGTTCACTCAAGCCAAAAAAAAAGAAGATTGGCAACAGATGTTAGCTCAGGGTGAATCTTCCTCAGCAAAAAAAAAAAAAAAAAAAAAAATGTAAATTATCATTTCAGTGGTCTCTGAAACTATTACCAACATTCCTTTTGTGACCATTTTGAATTCTCCTACCCTCTCCCTCATCCCTACCTCCAGAATCAGACCCAATGCCCCTTTTAGAAATAATTTATAATTAACCATGCTGAAATGAAAATTGTGGATAAAATAACCTATCTACATAATTTAAAAAAGAGTATCATGCCCAAATATAGGATAATATAATACAACATAAAGAAAAGTAATTTATAATAAAATCTGATATGTAAATATCTGGGCATGACTACCCTGAAAGACACCACAATGTAGTTTTATCCTTGTGCCTATATGTGACATCAACAATACAAAAAATACAAATTCAGACTGAGGTAATTATGTAGTAATGTTGACTCAAATACCACAAGCTCTTGGTGATATAATTTTTTTAAATGATAAATAACTTTTGGTACAAAAGTACTAAGAAAAAACAAAATACAGTCTTAATGAGTTTGATTTAGCCATTCCTGAAAAATTGAGGTATATTAAAAGCATGTAAGAATTACTCTGTGTTTATATATAAAATGGCCTTCAGTTCCAGGCCCACATTTTTGAATATCCAGCAGAACATGAGAAAATGGTGGAGGACAATTCATCTTGCTGGGTTGTCTCACACGTTGGAGGAGTGCTAGCCTAGCATCCTTGCCAGGAGCCCCCCTAGTCATGGCAAACAAAAAAACACCTCCCATTTCCAAAATACCCCTAGAGGGACGTAACACGCTCATTAAGAAGCACTGCCCTACTTATATAGAGTAAAAAGGGAGAAGGGATTATGGGATTATACAAGGGAGAGCACTTTTGCTTCCTATTTACTACAGTTACGAATCCTAAATTCTACCCATACATCACCCCTAAATATACATGTAGAGGGAAAAGGGCTGTGTTTTTCTTAAGGGTAAATGTTGTGAGAATATACTTTGTTCCAGTGTGCCCCTTTGAAGGCAGCAGTGGAATGGGAAGCAGCAAGTGGCTCTAGAACTGGAGCTTGTCAGCCTGCCTCTGCTGGGAACTAGCTTGAAATCCAGACACCCCAGGCTTGTAAGGCCCACCCTGGCTTTGCAGCCTCACTCTCTATTCCCCCTCAGCCATGCCTTTCAGTCCCTATCCACTTCTTCCTTCCAGAGTCCCAGTCTCTGCTTCTCACTTTGCTTCCCTCTTGGGTTGATTTCTCCCCATCAGTCACATGACGCTTAGAGAATCCTTCTTTGGGGAGATCACTTCTTGTTGCAGTGGAGGTACAGAAGGGAGGATGTACTTGCTGATAACCCTCAGAAAGGGTTATGGTGGTATTTGAGTCCTACATTATCAAATTTCAGGAATGTCAGAGGTTTAAGTCTATGTGCTGGCTGAGAGAAAGCATGTTTCAAATTTCAAGCAACTACAGTAGTCGCCTCTTATCCACCGGGAATACATTCCAAGACCCCAGGTGGATGCCTGAATCTGAGGATAGTACTGAACCTTACATATCCTATACATACATATTTGAGGTGTGACAGCAAAACTAGTACATATTTCTTTTTCCTTCTTCACAGTTACAGATAGAAGATTCGTTCTTACCATAGAACTTAGCAACCTCAGCATACAATTTTTTTTGTTTCCTTATTAAGTCGAGAACTTTTACCTTTTCACATAAGGGAAGTACTTTACAGCTTCTCGTTGGCGTATCCAAATTGCCACCATCACCACCCTTGTGCTTCAGGGCTGTTATTAAGTAAAATAGGGGTTACTTGAACACAAGCACTCCAATACTTGTGACAGTGGATCTGATGACCAAGATGGCGACTAAGTGACTAATGGCTGGTAGCCTATAGGCTAGACGAAGGGATGACTCACGTTGCTAGTGGGATGGAGCGGGATGGCTCAGCTCTAGATTTCATTACGCTACTCGGAAAGGTGCACAATTTAAAACTTGTGAGTTGTTTATTTCTGGAATTTTCCATATAATATTTTCGGACCACAGTTGACCGAAGGTAACTGAAACCACAGAAAGTGAAACCGTGGATCGGGGGACTACCGTAATTTACTTACACACTTCTGGAACCTGTTGTTGGGGTGGAAACTGTCAGTTCTCTGAAGTGAATTGAAACTCTCTAACAGGTTCAGCCCTAAAATCTACATATATATTTTGTAACAACCCATTACTAAAATCCTACTGGAACATCATACTTTTCCAGTTGGTTCTCTGGTTTTTATCAGGTAGATGTCTTGCAATATACAAATGATGACAGTCTTATCTCCAACTTTCCAGTATTTGTGCTTTCCTTTTCTTGACACATTACATTAGCTAGAACTTTAGAGTTGGGAGTAGTAGAGATGTCTCTGATACGTATAATAGTAGATGTTATAATATTATTGAGTTTTTATATCTTGAGTTTTTTTACCAAAACATAAAAGTATAGCTTTTTTGGAAGTTAATATAATTAAAGAAAATTTAAAAATTTTTTAACATTGATTTTTTTTTTATCTTCCCAATGGTCTTCACTCCCAAGTCATGGAGCCATTCTTACAGAAGGAAATTCTAGTAGAGGGAAACATGAGTGTCCTGTTTCCAATGACACTGGAAGTCTGTTAATTCAAACACATGGAGGGTGGGGAAAGGCACCCTATGCCCTTGCTAAACATAACACCGTCCCTCTTTTCTCAGAGACTAGTAGAGAGTCGCCGACAGCAGATCTTAAAGGAATTTGAAGAGCTTCATAGGAGGCTGGATGAAGAGCAGCAAATGTTGCTTTCACGCCTGGAGGAGGAGGAACAGGACATTCTACAGCGCCTCCGAGAAAATGCTGCTCACCTTGGAGACAGGCGCCGGGACCTGGCCCACTTGGCTGCCGAGGTGGAGGGCAAGTGCTTACAGTCGGGCTTCGAAATGCTTAAGGTTCGGCCTTTGCTCCTGCATAGCCCCTCAGGTCGAGCGCAGTATAGCTTTGCACAGGCCATTCTGTCAGCCCAGGATGCTCACTCTTCTGCTCTGCTTCTCTAAATCCAGTTCTTTCTTCCAGACATACTCAAAGGATCTTTCTCTATAGAAAGGCTTCTCTAATTTCTCCCATCCCCTTCTAATCATTTCTTTGTTCTTATGTCTTGTCAACAATTATGTGCTTAATTTGTACCAAAGTAACAAGTCAGTCTTTTGAAAGGAGGGCAGTCTAGTCTGAATTAGTGAAAAAACTATTCATTAAGAATTGTGTAAATGCAGTTATCATTACTTTTCTGTCCTAGAACTTGATTTACTAGCGCTAAAAAAGAATAGAAACATAGTTTGAAGGACACTTGAAATTATGTGTAAAATAATATATTGCTTTTGGTATGTAAATGGTGCCTCTAAAATGTTTGAAATAATCTGTTCTCTTAAGCAGATGAATGGTGTTAGCCAGGCTGTAGGAAACATTTATCTTAGAGATCAGATTACCAGCATTTGAATCAGTGAGGCTTCATTGTACATTTTTCTGCATGTTATGTATTGCTTGGTATTTATTCTTATGTCCTTTCATGTATGTGTGTTCTGCCTTCCACATTAAACTGGGAAATCCTTGGAGGGCAGAGATTTGTCTTCTTTGTCTTCTGGACCCCAAGTATTCACAAATCAGGACTGGCACACAGTTATTAATGTTTATTAACCAATACCAGACAGAGGATACCAAACCACAACAGGAAAGTATGATTCATTCCTATGCCACCAGTCGAACTATCTTTACTGATCCTCAAGGAGACGGGTGTGTGGTTGGTACTTGGGGGACAGAGTAAAGAGCAGACACAATCCCTGTCCCTTGCATTGAGTTCTCGGTGTCCTTGAGGAGCAAAGACAAACACACAAGAAACCATTTGGAAGTTATATAAATTACCAAGCTTCATGATGACCAAAGTTGAAAGTGGGGATTATATTGAGAGAGATGTACTCAGATCCCTCTGGAGTCCCCTTGCATTGTGACCCTCAGTTTGCCCTATGCCTATTTTATAGATCTAGAACTTGTGGGAGGAGGGGGAACCTTTTACCTTTAGGACCCTTGACCACCAGGACCAATATTGCTTTCTTTTCTCCTTCCCTCTAGGATGTCAAAAGTACCCTGGAAAAGTAAGTGATTCTTGCATCTCTTTGAGTGAGTTAGGTCTTGGCTAGGGACTAGGGATACAGTAAGGAGTTGGGGGAGTAAGGATGGGAAAGTCATGCAGTGTCTGGGTAGGATATGAGAGAAGGTTCATTGCATCCATGAAGCGAGTTAGAGAGCAAATCATCAGGAGTAACAGTCCCTTACCTTTTCCCCTTTAAGCATCAAGACTTGTAAGGAAGATACCAAGATAATGTAGAACTAGATTCTAGATTCTAGAACTAGATTGTACAGGTGGAACTGTGTCCAAACAAGATGGAAGGAGGAAGGGGTTGGGAGAGCGGGGAGGGTGATTATCCATTTGCATGAAATATCCCAGAAAGTTCTGAGACTCATTCTTAAGATAAGAGTCTGTTCAGGGTACCATATAGCTCTCTACAGATTGGTAAAAGAAAGCAACAAGCAAGTACTTGTCTTCAGGGAGAAGGAAGAACGTGGGAGGATGGAGAATTTTAGTTTCTCCCTAAAGATGACCACATCTGAATACTCACTTAGCTGGAGCTTCCCCTGACCCTGCCCTTTCTTCCCCTATCTCCCTATCCCTCTTAGATGTGAGAAGGTGAAGACCATGGAGGTGACTTCAGTATCCATAGAGCTGGAAAAGAACTTCAGCAATTTTCCCCGACAGTACTTTGCCCTAAGGAAAATCCTTAAACAGCTAATTGGTGAGTTGTTCCCAAAAGGAAACTAGCAGAGAGAAGAAAGTCCTTCTGTCCTACTTTATCTGGGCTTCAGTTATCCCATCTGTCACTTTTCGTGCCCATACCCACACCTACCCTGTTACCTGGCTTTCAGTCTCACTCTGAGTCACACAGCTCAAAGTGAGAAGCCTTATGTGTCATCTGCTCTAAGTCCCACACTTGTCTAAATAGGGATTCAGAAAGGTTAAATAATTTGCCTAAACTGGTCCTCTCTTGAGAGTGAAAGGGAGTGTCATTAATATTTACTTAGGGAAAATAGTCATAAATCAGGACTGTTCCAGGCAAACAGAAACATGGTCACCCTGTCCCTAGACCATAATGCTATCTTGTCCTTCTTAATATTTTTCATTCTTTCTGGCTTTGGACTGTGTCTTGCACTTCTCCACACAGTGAGATAGATGATGATGTCAGGGGCCGATGGAGAGTGAACGAGGCAAAAACCTAAACCACCAGCCCTTGGAGAGTCAAGCAATCACTATCTGTTTATTTTAGGGCCAAGGTGAGAAGTGAAGCCATTGTTTCCCCCTCTCCGTTAGGTGACATCATGCATTGAGAAAGTTAACCAAACCACAGTGTTCTGGGGACCTTTAAGGGAATAGGCTCTGTAAAGGCAGGCTGGAAGAGTGAGGCAGGGGTGTTTAGCTATTCCCATCCTCATCTAGCTCCCCACTCTGGCTTCTCCCGCCAGCGGATGTGACCCTGGACCCTGAGACTGCTCATCCTAACCTAGTCCTGTCGGAAGATCGTAAGAGCGTCAAGTTTGTGGAGACAAGACTCCGGGATCTCCCTGACACACCACGGCGTTTCACCTTCTACCCTTGCGTCCTGGCTACTGAGGGTTTCACCTCAGGTCGACACTACTGGGAGGTGGAGGTGGGCGACAAGACCCACTGGGCAGTGGGTGTGTGCCGGGACTCCGTGAGCCGAAAGGGCGAGCTGACTCCGCTCCCTGAGACTGGCTACTGGCGGGTGCGGCTGTGGAATGGGGACAAATATGCAGCCACCACCACGCCTTTTACCCCTTTGCACATCAAGGTGAAACCGAAGCGGGTGGGCATATTCCTAGACTATGAGGCCGGCACACTGTCTTTTTACAACGTCACAGACCGCTCTCATATCTACACCTTCACTGATACTTTTACTGAGAAACTCTGGCCCCTCTTCTACCCTGGCATCCGGGCTGGTCGGAAGAATGCTGCACCACTTACCATCAGGCCCCCAACAGATTGGGAGTGACAGGTAGAGACGTGGGAATAATTGGGGTGAGGCAGGGTCAAGAGCTATGGGCCTTCCTTCCTGTGACCTGCTGGAATGTCTTCGTGTCTACCTGGTTCTGGTCCTGAACCATCTGGGAGAAACACCTTGGTTTCTAGAATGGTTTATATGGAGGAGTAGGTGGGACTGGGCTGGGATGAGAGCACAGCTGTGTCTCCCTCCAAATTGTCACGGTGGGGAGCTGGTTCCCAGGGGATTGTCTCCCCTGAAGTCCATCAGGTTTTCTTTTGCACAAGGATGGGTTGGGAAGGAAGGAGAGACTTTTCCAGAAACAAAAATTCTGTGGGAGGTCTGACTTGCTCAAATTGGAGGAGGAAACAGAGACCCCTGTACATCCTTTTAGGGGGTTCTTTGACCCAGAATAGTCTTGTTTCTTACAGAAGATCACAGGGGTCTGT